>NC_081418.1:8470939-9175712 GCF_949786415.1 Peromyscus eremicus | reverse complement strand
TGTGACAGAGTTTTTACACAGTGATTAAATATAATCATATGTTTATAGGTCTTTCTCATCAGAAAATGGAAATGGCAGCATTAGATGTATCTAACATGCTAAAGGGGGATATTTACAAATTTAAAGATTTCTTTTTTTAATTATACATTAGTTTATGAGAATTTGTTTAATTGCAAGTGTATGTTGGTGCCTAGAGAAATCCCATTCTTTGGATCTGGAGTACAGGTGGCGTGTTTGATATGGGTACTGTGAACTGAACTTGGTTCCTTTGCAAGAGCAGTGTTTCCCTAACCGTTGAGCGGTCTCTGCAGCCTAACAGGGATGCATTTTTTAATGAGCATTTAAAAAACTGTGAATAATACATTTTGAATATAGTCTTCTTCCTTACAGCTCCTTCCAAATCCTTCACTTGTTCCCTAGTCACTCAACTTCATGTTCTTTCTCTCTTAAAAATAAAACAAAAACCAGGAACAAAACACACACACACACGCGTGCACACACACACACACACACACTAAAACACGTGGAATCTGTTTGTGTTGGCCAGCTACTCCTGAACATGCAGTGTGCCCTGATTGCTGATATACACAATACCACTGAGTTGAAGAAAACTATCCCAGCAGGTATCAATTGCAAATATTGTTGTGGCTGGAGGTGGGACTTTGTGCTCACTTCTGCTTCTCTGTGCTGGGATTTTGTCTGGTTTGAACCTGTGCATCCTGTCACAAACTCTGTGAGTTCATAAATGCATCTGCCCTGTTGTTTCTGGAAAACACTCTTTTCAGTCTTTCTGCTTCTTCTTTCACATAGACTTCTGAGCCTTGAGGGGAAGGGTATGATAAAGACAGCTCATTCAGGGCTGAATGCTTCAAAGACCCCCACTTTCTGCTTATTGTCTAGTTATGGATCTCTATGTCATGTTTCCTGTACTTCAAGATGAAGCTTCTCTAATGAGGGCTTAGCTATGCACTGATCCATTGACATGGGAATGTGTCATTAGGAGTTATTTTATTGCTGTGCTCACTTCACAGAATAAATGTGTCTTTTTCCTGCAGTTCATGACCTATCTATTCTTAGGTTCATGGTCTTATTACCAGTGTTAGTATGGATTCCATATCATGAAGCAGGCCTTAAATGCGATGGAAAAGTAGTTGGTTATTCACATAACATTTGTGCTACTATTGTAACAGAGGGTGTATTGTAGTTAGAGGTTTTTTGTCTGGCCCACAGTCCGGACAAATCCCTCTTACCTATCAGTCCCACAGTTGCTCAGACCCAACCAAGCAAACACACAGAGACTTTTATTGTTTACAAACTGTATGGTCATGGTAGGCTTTTTGTTAACTGTTTTTTGTATCTTAAATTAACCCATTTTTATTAATCTATAAGTTGTCACGTAGCTTGTGGCTTACCGGTATTTTAACATCTTTTTTTGGTGGCAGCTGGCAGTGTCTCTCTGTCTTAGCCTTTTAATTTTTAGAATTTTTTTGGTCATGTTTATACTTTTTGTCTGGCTATTGGCCAATCAGTGTTTTATTTATTAACCAATCAGAGTAACACATTTAACATACAGAACATCCCACAGCAGTGTATCTTGCAAATGGTCACCATTATAGATTGCAGGACTCATAACTGGGTGAGATTGGTTATCATTTTTCTCCCTTGGTAACGTTCTTGGTACCTTGCAGCATAGTGGATGCTATTCAAAAAGGGGGCAAAGCTTTGTCTTGAGCACTAACTAGATCTCTCCAGGTGTGACGATGTGTAGGAGCTTGCTAGCGAGTTGTGGAGGGTAACCAAGAGCATTGGCAGTAACCTATGACATTTGGGAGAGGGTCCAAGAGAGTTCTTTGGCCAAGACTCAAAAAGTCACAACCTGTTCCGGAACTGGGGTTTGTACTTGGTAGCGTATGATATCTGATATCTATTTGGGACATGGTCTCCCCCATTATATGGTAACTGTTTTTAAATTTCTTTTATATATGCACATATTTTAGGAAGCTTCAACAGCAGTAAGTTTCCATATCACTTTTCCAAACACCTTTATGGTTAGCTGTCCCTTCCCATAGCCTCTCCTCTGTCCTGCCCTTCCCCTTCCCATCCCTATTTAATCCTCCTGTTCTCATGTCCCTTCAACCCTTTATAACATTATATTCTGTTCATTAGAAGAACTCTCCCACAGCCCGGTCTCTTACTAGCTACCTAAGATCTGTGGTTATTCTAAATGAAGCACATATCCAAAGCTTAAAATCTAACATACAGACATAAAGAAAGACAGGCAGTGTTTGTCTTTCTTTGTCCAGATCACTTCATTCCCGATGGTTGTTTTTTAGCTCCATCTATTTACATGAAAATCTCATAATTTCCTTTTTGCTTAACAGCTGAATAACATTCCATTATATAAATATGTCATATTTTCATTATCCATTCACCACTTGATTGGCATCTAAGGTGTTTCCAATTTCTGGCTTCCAATTTCTGGCTATTACAAATAGAGCAGTAGCAAACATTGTCTGCAGTAAGATGTAGCATTCATTGGGGATATCCCCAAAAGCTTGTATATAGATCTATTTTCAGCTTTTTGAGGAATCGCCACACTAATTTAAATAGTGGCTTTATAAGTTTGCATGTCTACCAGCAGTAGAAAAGTGTTCCCATTTCCCCACATCATCACCAACATCTGCTACCATTTACTTTATTAATCTTGGCAATTCTTATTGGGATAAGATAAAATTCAAAGTAGTTTTATTTGCATTTATCAGAAAGCAATGGATTTTTAAAAAGTAGTTCTTATCCATTTGTATTTCAATATTTGATGATGCTCTGTTTAGTTCTATATCCCATTTTTTTAGTTTGTGTTATTTACTTTCTTTGTGTTCAGTATTTTAATTATTTGTATGTTCTAAATATTAACTCTCATCAGATGTATAATTGCAAAGATTAATTGGTAAATAAATTGCATAGGCTGCTGGAGTAATTGTGTCCTTTACTAAGTAATGAGCATTTTTTGAAGGTATCCTCTTTAATAGTGTTGAGATTTTTAGAAATTCTCCATTTTTATCTCTCCTTGTTATTTGACACACAATCTGAGGTAGTCCAGGCCAGACTCAAACTTACCGTGCAGCCAAGGATAACCTTGTACTTGTGATCTTCCTGCCTCCATCTCCCAACTGTTGTGATTATGGATATCCAATATCAGTAATATGTCTTAACAAATTGTCAGCTACCTTTGTTTTGAAAAAAAAATTCATATATTAAGAAAAGCAACATTTTTGTACTTTGAAGGTTTTTTGTTCCAATAGAACTTTTCAAGTACACTTACATCCAGCAAGAGGAAAGAATAATTTCAATGCTCTATGGGAGATCATATATATATATTATAAAAATCCATACTAATTTTTAGTTGTGAATATAGAAAGACATTTGCCCTGTGGCATGAGAAATTTCTGTAAGCAAGAGACATAATGATTTTATTGTAGTAAAAAAATGAACAGTTTTAGGATAAATTATATTTTATATAATACCACAATGTATTTTTACATTAAAAATGAGATTGGTTCCGTTACAGATGAGGAATCTAAGTTTTAGAAAGGCTTAGGGTCTTGCCTGAAGTCCAAAACTAGCAAAAGGCATAGCCAGGAATAACACCCATTTTGTCCAATGTCAGCATCCTTGCTCCTATTTCTACAAGTAATGGGTATGGACTTTACACTACAAGTATGTGTATGCAAGTAACATTATATATTGCTCTCTACAAAAAGCAGATATGTATTCCGTGACCACATCTCACTGGAGTGAAAAGAAAACTTTATGTATTTGCAGCGCTATAGAATCCTATAAGAACAGAGACCATTTGTATAAGAGACATTCAGAAATATAAGTAGCAGTATGCTTAGAGGAAAGATATTTTGACAGCAAGAGGAGTGATTAATTTATTATTTATTTATGGAGTTAAACAAGAAGAAAGCAAGTTCTGAGCATATTATCTGACACCATGACTAAGGGTTTCCTCTTAAACCCTGACTGACATGCTTAACCTCTGTTCCTTTGCAGCCTAATCCTTGCTTTTAAATCAAATACTACATGACATTGGACATTCACCTCCTCTACCTTGACATTGCCTGATTAACTTGGACATATGATCCTAGACATTATGTATTTCATATTTTGAAAGGATGGCTTCTCTTTATTGGTGGATGCAATAAAATATCTATGAGTAAAAGAAACAATAGCATTTCTACCATTTTTTTCACCACTTTTCCCAGTATTTCCTCCAAGTTTTAACAAATATTTTACTTCTTAATTTTATAGTATTTTATTTGATTTGTGCAGTGTGTAGAAATACTCTCCCAAATACACATTTTCCTCTAGTTTCTACTTTTAATAAAAATACATGAAATCAAACTATTACTTATAAATCCTTCTATGTCTTTATTAGTCTAAGTTAATAATTTTCATATTGTATATTTAGTATTAAAGTATATAAGTAAGGTTAGATATCTGGTGATTTACATAACCATAATTAAATAGTAATGTAGTATTACTTTCATATCACATCAAGAAATTGGACAATATGAGTAAAAACTTGTTTTAAATATGCATATTCTTTGGGTGATCATATAAACAGCATTAAAAGAAAAATAACCTGTTATTTATTTTTCTGCATTAAAATGCTTTATATAAATTTTACAGTTACTGTCCTGATAAAACTGTAAACTTAAATATTCATATTAAAATTGACTTTGGGGGCCTAGTGGTTCAGAGATAAGATATGACCACAAAAATTTGAATGTGATTATTTGCCAAGCTGGGCTTGGTGCCTAGATCACCAACATTCCTGTTATAACTGCACAATTCTCAGAAAAGCCATAAATTTTTGCACAGTATGAATTTTAGGATGAAGCTAAAGAGTCATCATTGCTAGAGGACAGCTGATACAAAATAGCGAATCAATGAAAAGCAAAAGCCATACAGGTAATTCATGGTCACTATAATGAAACTACAAAATGCCTCTGGTTTCCATCCTTTAGCACTTTTCTCTGTGATCCAAAGTGGGTTCTAAGAGTTATAATTTGAAACCTTGCCATTAGCTCCATGAGAAATATTAAATGTTAAAGCAATGCTTCTTGACCATAAAACAAATATCATTTGCTATTATAAGTTAGAAAATATTTTTATGTGACTAGTAGAAAAATTGCCAATGCCACTATTTTATTTTAGCCTATAGACAAGTTAATGCCCTACTGGAAAAAAAAGCATACATATTCTGACCTAATTAATACCCAGGTCACCCATGGATGTAGAGCGCCAGAAATGCTTCCGAGTTTACTCAACTGTCACATATATTTAACATGATACATTCTGACAGGGGTTCATAGCCATCAATGACCTACTTACCAGGCTTCTGTTGGCGTGCATGCCTGTTACACCTATGCTAGCTTGGGACATAAACATAGTTCTGTATGTAGTTAAAAGTTTGTTCCTTTATCTGGGTACTTGACCTCCCCAAGGAGATGACCTGTGTGTTCAAACAAAGGAACGTGTTTGTCTTCTCTTGATGGCAGCAACAGGCAAACTCTGCCTAAAGCACAGTGGTGCCCCAGTGGACAATAAGGATGATTTCATGGCCTTCCTAGGTAAATAAGTCTTATAAAATTACAGGAGAAGCCTGTGAGTTTTACAGAGAACAGAGTAAAGGAATCGACTGCTGTGGCTAAGTACTTTTGAATTGATTATGTAGATAGAAAATAAGATAGAAATTATCTAGAAATGTAATCTAATTGTTATTTTTTTTCTATCCAGGAAGAACACAAGTCATTTCATATAAACCTAAATTTTGTTTCCCTAAGAGTCATTTGCACAGATCTTACTTGGCATACCTGACAAAATGAAAAAGTTACATTATTCCTACCATGATAAATCCTGTTCTTTGGCCTTCATTGGTACCTCTTCACTTGCAGCATGCTCACAGCGACCAAACAAACAAACACCCCAAAACCATCAGACTGAAGAGCTATTTGGCTAGTATTAGCTCTTTCAACCCATTTACAGCATTTTGTCCTCTCTAAAGACAAACAGTACTCTTTGTTGTGTGTGAATACTCAACTTCCTTTTGACTTATTGACATGTTGAAGACACTTCTTTTAGAAATAAGCAAAACCTCTCGTTTTTTCCCTCTGCAGGACAACGTTTTTAAACTGCAGGACTCACATTTCGAAAATGGTCGTGGGAAGAGTCCTTATGACCCCAAACTGCAGACAGCCTCTCTTCTAATAGGTATGTAGCCAGGGATCAGCTACATGGTGAATCTGCTGCAACCAATGTCAAGCTGGTCTGTTCCTTTCACCTGTCAAAATGTGTCATTCTTAGTCATACAATTTCAGGAGGAGAGCATCTGCTATGCAGTTCACAGATAATTTTTATAGGAAATAAAAAAACATCACTAATTGTTGATTGTGACTGCCCTACTCAAACTGATTCATGTTCAAGGAAGTAGTTCAGTTATATCATGACAATAGTTGGCTCAATCATTATGCATCCTTTGTTGAACTTTAACTTTTGCTTTTGTAAGTATGATTTCATTTTATTTGATGAAAAAAATTAAATAAAAATTTTGAGATATGATTAAGAAAGAATGGTGTTCAGTGTATCATGAAAAATGCACTTCAAGATACCACTGTTTCAACATTGGACAACTTCTTCAGCACCATCAAGCCAAGTAGTGGTATAGTGGGCAGAGACTCCCTTGATGTATTTGGTTTGACTCACTGGAGTATCTTGTCATATAAGCCAGCCTAAGGAAAATAGTCTGTCATCATATTTCCTGGCTTTAGCATCTTCTTTGCGTAAACACTAGCCATGATGGTTTAGACTTTATCCTTTACTTTCATCTTTTCTTTCTTTCTTTCTTTCTTTCTTTCTTTCTTTCTTTCTTTCTTTCTTTCTTTCTTTCTTTCTTTCTTTCTTTTTCTTGTTTGTCTCTGCTGCAGAGAATTGGAGAATATTTACAGTGTAAAAGACCAGCGTAGGGGGACAGAAGCAGGAGTGTTAGTCTACACTGAAAGTGAAGAACTTTCAGTCTTGTACCCACTAGAAAACTGGGCTTAACTAAATCTAAGCTAAAAGTATGGAAGCATGAATGTGTTCTTCACTCCAAGCTCCCTCCACTTCTTTAAGAGTTTTCATTCTTTGTGCCTTTTTAGTTAAATGTATCAACAACCCTATACAATTACATTTGTATACGTTTTTTCTTTTTCATAAAATGTTGAAATGAAAAATAATGAAAGTTTTCAGACATCAAAGTTTAGAACTTTTAAAGGTAAATTAGTGCTTAGCTCATTTTGCATAAGTTTAATAATTTTTTCCATTTCTTCTCTTGTAAAAATACTTTTATACTCAAGAAAATTAAACTCTAGTCATAGACACAACTGTATTAACCACAGAGCTATATATCCATTATTGTCCAGTGTTTACTTTATCACTAATCTTTGCACTATTTAGAATAAAACATTGCAATATAAATTACCTCTTCTATAACTTTTCAATCTAGACAATTTTAGCCCATTTGATCCTTTTATAGAGCATTTTTAAAAAGACTTTTTAAACCTGGAGGAAAGCTGCATACTTAGCAAATGTATAATTTTCCTATTCATGGGCAACTAGTGTTTACATGTGCATGCCTTCCTCATGCATACATGTTGAAATTTGAAAACTGTCTTAAACAATGAAGGGAAACCATGCCTTGCTCTAACTTGTAACCTGTATTTATTTAAATTGCACACTAAAAATGAGAAATATTACTCAAAAAGCAGTCTGTAAAAGTGTGCCTAAAGCTGCATTAGCTTGTGGTATGTTCTTCTGCAGGGATTTGCTTATTTATTTTATTATTCCACTGAGAAAGGCTGATGACAGTCAGTATTACATAGCTCATATGGTATGCAACCACACAAAGTCCACGAAGGAAAAGAAACTCCCAAGTTTGGGTTTCTATTAGGATTTCTTTGAAAAAGATGTATAGGTTGATGAAAAGGAGAAAAGAATGAGTGAAGTTCAGCAAGAGGATATTTGGCTGAGAAGGAATAAGAGACCCTTCAGAACACAAGCTTTCCCTGCAAGTCCAGACCTAACACTCACCACAGCGGATGTGGCCGTCACTTTCAGAGCAGTGAAGTACTTACTAATAAAGCCAAAGAAATCAGTTCTGAATCAGTTAAAACAAGATGCAGAAATAACGACAGCTCCTCCCACATTTGCTTAAAACCCCCTAAACTCTCCACAGTGACATTCTAAAAGGTTTAAATATTTCTTTATCTAGCGTGTTGGGGTGCATAGAGAGCCAGCACCATAGTCGTGTGTGGAGGTCAGAGGACAATGTTAGGGGTTGCTTCTCTCCTTCCCCTGTGTGAGTCCTGGGGATTGAACTCGGGTGGACAGACAGACTGGTGGCAAGTGGCTTTATCCACCCACCTATCATTGCAACCCATGCAACACCATTTTAATTCAAGAGCTGTAACTTTCTTTGTTGTGGCTGTTTGCTCTGGCAGAATATTACAAATTCTCCCTCTCATAGTATATAAAATCCTCTTTATTGGCTTTTTGGGCATTTTCTCTTATACTGCTTTAACATGAATGTTCACTGTTTTTATGGGTTTTTTGAACATAAATATTTTCTACATTAACCAAACTTTCTTTTATTAAGAAATTGTTTTATTCATTTTATATACCAACCACAGATTCCCCTGTCTTCCATCCTCCTGCTCCCACCCCCAGTATTCCTCCCCAATCCATCCCCCATTCCCTGCTCCGAAAAGATAAGGCCTCCCTTGGGGAGTCAGCAAAGCCTGGTACATTCAGCTGAGGCAGATCCAAGCCCCTTGCCCTGCAAGGCTGTGCAAGGTGTCCCATCATAGGGAATAGGCTCCAAAATTCCAGCACATGCACCAGGGATAGCTCCTGATCCTGCTGCCAGAGGACCCCTTAATGAATAGAACTAGAAAATACCATCCTGGTTGAGGTAACACATACTCAGAAGGACAAACATGGTATGTGCTCACTCATAAGTGGATACTAGATGTAAAGCAAAGGATAACCAGACTGCAACCCACAACTCCAGAGAAGCTAGCTAACATGGAGGATCCTCAGAGGGACGCATGGATCACCCTAGGAAGGAGAAATAGATGAAATCTCCTGAGTAAACTGGAGTAAGTGGGGGTAATGGAGGGATGAGAACATAAGGGAATGAGATGACCAAGCTTAACCAAACTTTTGAATATATAGTACTAACCACCTCAGAAATGCAGAGAGGGTGATGTATATGTGAGAAGCCAGCCATGTGAACGTTCTAGCCTCTTATATAACTTGGAGTCCTCCTCATTTCAGCACATGAAAGAGAAAGGCTAAGGCCACTCCCTTCTCCAAATCTCGGTTTCACTCAAAACATCTGTGAACTGTCTCAGCAGAAGGTATTTGTAGTACTTGCAATGCCAATATGAAGCCATTCCAACCAATAGGAAATGTTAAAAAGCAACAGACAGTTCAAAGTTTAGTTCACACAAACTATGAAAGTTTAGCATAACTTCTTTGCAAAATGCCATGGGTTGTTAAATGTTGACTACAGACAACTTGATTTTTTTTCTTGCCAAATGCTGCCAAAAGTAGATACCAAAAGTGCCCAAATCCAATGACATTCTCTAAATTCTTCAAGCCACCGTAATAAAGTTAATTTGTCAATCTTTTAAAATAATAAAAGTATTGCAGAGTTTATTTTAAAATATCTCAGTTCTTCCACCTGCATGTATTTTTCAAGTTTGTTTAAAATATCCTTATTAAAGATAGCATTTGCTCCCCTGCTCAGCATAAATACCAGGTGTGAACAGAGCACAAGAATAAAATCCAGTACTTTCCGCACTAATTAAATAGTAACTCACATTTTCATGATATGAAGGAATAGCCAACTTGGAGCAATTTTATTTTCTTATTGAAATCTTTTCCAGGCACTGCAGCACTAATAATTTAGAAATATTCCATCAAGAAGGGACATTACTGAGATCTATTTCAAAGGGCTGAGGTTTTCACTCAGGTGTATATCTTCAAACTGGAACTTTGCCTTGCTTCAAGAAAGAACATGTTTTAACATAAAAAAAATGCTCTCAATGGGTATTAGAACAGGCAAGGTATTCCCTAAAATAATTAGATATAACTAAGAATATTATTTGAACCTCTCTGAGCTTCAGTTCCCTGATATATAAAATAGTATGCTATGCGAATTCCCCTAGCTTCTTGGGAGAATTAAATAATGCAATGTAATAGAGTGCTGCTATTAGAGTGTATGTGCATTTCTGGAATTCACGTGAACAAACAGAAACTCGTCATGATAGCTGTCTATGAGGAAGCTTGGAAGCATGGCAGGTGCCTTACAAATTTTATGTTTTCGGTTTTGTGCCATGTGAACTCATCACTGTAGAAAAGCATCAGCTTGAAGAGAACAGCACAGGGAACAGTCTGCATGTATGTGTTGCTACACAGACTGTGGCCGCTAGGGAAGAGTGGTGTCAAGCTTTCTCTGGGTCCTACCCCTGCACAGTGGGTCTCATTCCTGCAGTGTGTGTTGCAGATGGAAAGCAGGGGGAGAGATAAACGTCTCTTCCTCTGTTTCTTATTACCCACTACTCTGAGTAGAATTTACTTAAGGTGTTAACAACATAATAGCCTCGTCTTTAGGTTTACTTGATATCTGCTCACATTCACGTCACACTCCTCACCTGTGCCAGAAATGCTGCATTTTCATCAGGAAATTTATTTTTCCTTCTTCAGTTTCTTCTCACCACACCCTTCTTAGGAATTGTAATCTAAGACATTAGCTGATCTAAGCCACATTGTTCCTTCGTTTTGAGCTGTGAACAGAAATTCTAGAGTATGTGTGAACTTTTGTTTTTAATACATGCTTCTTGGGGAACTCAGCCATGGTGAATGTGGAGGTCAGAAAGCTGTTTCCATTCATGCCTGTAAATTATACTTTCCTTAGACACAGTTTCAAAGGTTCCAGTTAAGACAGAATGGATGTGTACTCAAATAGTCATCTTGGTCTTTGGTACATTCTAGACAGTTTAGTTATATCTGTCAGCACTGTGTAATCATCATCATCTAATGTATTATTTTTGAGCCATCAACCTTCCTCTGTGCTATTTCTTTATATACATACTTCAAGATCTTGCTGGTTAGACAAAGTGTCTATAACCTTGAGTATGTTACTGAACCATCAACTTAACAAAAGTGGACACATTTCATATTTCCTTTCACTAGTGGCTTATTGTACATAGAGAGCTCAAGAGTATGTATCAACAGCATTGCCACTCAAAACAGAAACACACACACACACACACACACATATACATATATATATATATATATGTATGTATCACCTCCTGTTTTCAATAATGTGTATCAAAAAGTACATATTAACACTATGTTCAAGAATTAACATTTATTTGATGACTTTGTAAATAACCTAGAAATGAAAAAACTACAATTAGTAGAGTTCTGTTGTCACTATTATGCTTACCTGGTTCCCAAATAAACCCGTCAAACTATTGCACATTATGTACAGTCAATACTACCTATATAATTTTAGAAAGCCACAAACTATGACATACCTTTAGTACTTCCTGGTAATGTTCAAATGTATTAACTGGCACAGACAAGGGGTTGGTGCTATACTTTTGCTTAACAACAACAAGCAATAAATAAGAGTAAGACATTTCGCCAACTAGACTATCAGTCAAAATAAGAAAGGTGTTATGTCACATTTTCTATGAAACAATCACCTATGGTAAGAATCCTCATAGAAATCTCAGCAGGGAATTGTATCTAAGGCTGAAAACACGAAACAGCTACTGACAATGAGCATGGACAAGAAGAGATCTTGCCCTGTAACGCCTCCTAATTACCTGATATCATCCGGCTCAAAAAACTAACTCTGGCTTTTGCAAAAAGTAGTATTTGGGTGAAAGGTGATTTCCCATGGCTGCAGGCAACTGATACCTGAACCTCAGCCTCTCGTTTGTTCAGAAGTTGATTTTTAAATTTAATTATCTTCTCAGTAAAAAATTGAGCTCTTCTGCTTTGTACAAACCATCTTCCCCTGTTGTGAAAATGGAAAGAAAATAAGTCTCTGCTTTGGACTCTTTCTCTGATGCTGAGTTTTTTCATCCTTGAATAACAGTGAACAAGAAAAGTAGTATAACCCAGATAACATGTAAGAGAACCAAATACTTTCCTATAGCCAAAGACATTTGTTGTTACCAGCTTCTCAACTCTCTTCTGAGTCTTCATATGTGACAGAAGCAGTAATTCCATATTTCATTTACTTTAGAGCTAACTGGCAAAAGATGCTCACTGCATTATATTCTTTATCATATCTCGTGCAGGATCCTGTTGGGTATGATCAATTGACATTACGTTGTTCAGATCATCTGTTTATAACTGTATTTTCACCTGTCATGATTTCCATCACATAACATGCTTCCTCAGCAGCAAAGTTCAGAAAATAATTTTTTACCTCGGAAATGTCAAGACAAAGAAAGCATGTCATCCCCTCACAGGGCTCTTGCAGGGCCACTTCTAGAAGTTTCCACACACAAATTTGATGTTTGGTTTGGGAACCTAGCCTTTACTTGCTGGCCCATCTCTCCAACCTGTCACACACAATTTCAACCACCATCCTCTTGTTCTCACTGATCACAAAAATATATGTGGTATGTGTTTACCAATACCTTGCTAAAGTTTAAGGTATTAATTTTGATGAAAATATTAAAATGCTTAAATATAGATGAATTATAAGATATCAATAAGCATTTAAATATTCCAAAAAACTTCTAGGTGAATGAGTATTTTCTTCATAACAGTGTTGGATTTCTGTCTGGCAAAATATTACAGTCCTAGTTTATGAGAATAAGTTATATTTGCACTTAGCACTTCGTTGAGTAAAGAATGAACAAGGTACTTTGGAATTCCAAAGATGCCATATGTAGGATGACGTGTGAGTATTCTTAATAGTATTGTTAGTTTCATTAGTAACTTGTAATAAATTACTGTCTAACTAATAATGTGTTCATCTTGAGTTATAGCAATCTAAAGAAAATAATCAATTTTAAGTTCATTTATCAAAAAACAAGATAGGCAGTTTTAAAAGTGATTTTTTTTTTCCTCTGCCTAGTCTCCTAGTTCTAGAGATACCTCAAAGTCCACTTCAGTAAACTAGACATGGTGACTCACACTTTTAATCCTACTACAGTATAGAAGTATATGGAGAATGAACAATATACAAGTATTTAACTTGTTTTTCTATGCTATTTTGTGACTATTTTCAAGTTAATGACTATGAGAACATTAACTCATCCTAATAATCAAAAAATATTATTAATGATTTTAAATGCTTGTGTATTATTTGTAGAAACATATCACTTTAGTTGTTTTGCTTGGTAAATACAGCAATTAATTCCAAGCAATTTAGTGGTTATGTGTTATCGAGAAGAGGGAATCTGAGGTGCTTTCTGTCTCAATGACAGAAGACATAAATTCTACAGAGTTCATTTAATTGAAAGGTGGTATGATTTAGCATAATAGCCTTAGAATTAAACAGGTCTGGAAGTGAACCTTCACCCCGGCTTCGCTAACGCATACGCTGAACAACCTTGGCCTTCCTAAATGTACAACAGAGGCAACGTTATTTTTCTCTCGGGGATGTTGACAGAGTTGAATGAGATCATTAGAAGCGTCAAGGCAGAGCCTGGGTGCCTGACAAGCACAGAATGGTATTCAGTTCATGGAAGTTCTCATCTTGTCCTTCTATTTCTGTCTATGCCTTTTTCTTTCTACCTCCTGGTAATTGCTTCCACTATTAAACTATGACTGAGGGTCCATACAGTTTCAGGAGTAAACCATCGATAGTCGTGGAATCAGGAACTCAGTGGGTTCAAACCAGGAGTTCCAGTTTTGCTTACTCTTCAAAAGTAGTTTGTTAAATCTGAAGGCCTGCTGTGGATGTAGGTTTGGACTTTATAATACCTTACACTAGTTTGAAACACGTTCCATACTGGAAGCTTTAAAAAATAAAACGTCAGCTTGGGATATGGCTGAGTGGATAAGGGAATAGTCAGGCAGACGTGAAGCCACAGAAAACCGTGCTGAGGCTGCAGGGATTGCCTGGAGTCCCAGCACGCAATGGGCAGAGTCGGGAGAACTCGGAGAGCTAGCTAAATTCTCCAGAACTGGTAAACTCCAGGTTCAGCAAGACCCTGCCTCAGTAAGAGCACAGTGAAGAGCATTGGAGTCCACCATCTGAGGTCAACTTCGGGACTCCACACACTTAAGCAAGTGTGTACCTACACACAGGCATACACACCAATGCACATGTAAAAATTAACTTTAAAAAAAGCAAGGAAAAATTACTTTTTACAGTAAAATCTCATTTATCAGATCCTATTGGAAAATAGTTCATAAAACATTTAATTACCACTAAAATAAGTTATAAACATGACTAAATACCTCATCCTGAAAAATAAGGTTATTTGAGCAGTAAGAGGCTTACCCATGTAAAAACAAACTATGTCATGAATATAGTTTTCACTCTTGCATTTTTTTATTTCATCAATGAGGAAAACGATAAAACTTGATGTTTAGCTGTATTCACCAAATCAGACTTTATTCTTTTTTACCAACTTGTTACTGAATGAGTAACACATGGATGATCATTTGATAGGCCCCGCCTTTCAGGACACGTGGATGAAATACTAATAGCTTTGCATGATGATGGAAATAACATTAGTTGTAACATGAAAATTATATTGTTGCTGTTCAATTTTCTTGCCTCCCTTCAGTTAAGTAATACGTGCTCGATTTCCTTCTGTCTCAACGTAGATGGTGAGCTGTACTCTGGAACTGCCGCCGACTTCATGGGCCGAGACTTCGCTATCTTCCGAACGCTGGGGCACCACCACCCCATCAGGACCGAGCAGCATGACTCTCGGTGGCTCAATGGTAGGCTGGATGTGCCAGAACACAGGGCGGAACACATCACCGATTGTCACTGGGAAGATTTCCTTTTATGGGGACGTACAGATACTCTAGATTCAGTCGGCTGTTAAGATAGTGGTGATGACCTCACCACTGTGGGTGTGAGAAAATTGGGAAAAGACAAAAGAAGATTAAGAACTGGGGAAATATTTGTTTTGTGCCAAATGTGAGGTTTCTCAGTAGTCAGCTATGGGAAGAAAGGATCGGGCCTGAAGCTACGGAAGGGAGGCAATGGAAAAAGATAACTGTCTTCTAGGGACGCCCCAGCGCACCTGGGGGATTAGTTGTTCTCCAGATCTCTGGTCACTGCTTTGAGAGTATCATCCTAAGCCTTGACATCCAATATTTTTTCCCTGCTAAGTACATTACATTTTAGTGCTTTCAAAATTTCAAACGACTCTTATATCTCTCAAAAAAAAAAAAAAAAACAAAAAAAAAACAACTACTACTTTATAGGCAAGGAAATGAAGACCTACATATACCTAACCCAATGTAGTTTTGTCTCGGTTTCCCTCATGTCAAGAACTCGTCCAAGCGCTTGAGAAGTAGATGCTTTTTGTGATTTGTACTTTTTCTTAGTATTTAAATCATTTTAGCATTATATAAAAGGTACAAGATGTACAAGTTTAAATAAGCAAAAAGATTGTCATTATTGTCATTTAGATTATAAATCATCCTTATATATCTTCCTATCCAGTTAGGAAGGCATTAATTTGATGATTAATTTTTGCTTATTGACTTACACACAGTAGTCAAATATTTATAATAATCTCCATGATATTATGAGAGTAGCTATTGTAACTTAATCTAAAATTTGTATTTCTGCTTTCTCAATCATGTGAGATAATGTTGCCAGTTCCTAGTGTCCCATGTTTGGAGTTGTACTTGGTTCCACACACTTCCCTAATGAGTGTAAGTTTACAGTGTACGCTCATCTACACTTTCCATAGGATGCTGGACTGTCTTTCTCCAAACATAGGCAGGACTTTTCCTGGGAAGAACTAAGCCCTTGTCACTGTTCTCTGATCCATTCGTCTGGTTCTTTTAAATTGGCACCCACCTCTGGATCTCAGTGAAACTTCGGGGGAATGTGGAATCTTTATGACAGTTTTTGTAAATACTTTGCTTCAAAGTCATCATTCAGAGCATAAAAGAGGCCTCCGGTCACCCAAGTCTGCATCTCTTTCCTCTTGTGGCAAGGCTTCTTCTAATTGTACTATTATTTCTCATGGTTAGGAACAGACCCTATCTCAGTCATGTGATCTTCCTGCCTTTTTTTCTTAATTGAATTGCTACTTCTCCTAAATGACCCAATTTACATTTATTTTCTTGTTACTATCTCTTAGTGTTTTCTTTACCATTGTGTATGTGTGTGTGTGTGTGTGTGTGTGTGTGTGTGTGTGTATGAGAGAGAGAGAGAGAGAGAGAGAGAGAGAGAGCGCACTCTGTGGAGTCAGAAAGCTTGAAGAAGTTTGTTATCTTCTTCCAACCTGTGAGAGCTGAAATGAAACTCAGGACATCACACTTGGAAGAAACCACAGAAAGCACTTTCACCCCCGTCATCTATCCAGCACTCTTTCATTCCTTTTTGCCATGATAACTTCCCATGACTTGAAACTTTGATCCATTATCCCATTCAATCTGCTTCTTTTATGTGTGTTCAAGTTCACTCTCTGCCTGGGACCCTTTATCCTCAAGATTTTCACCACTGTTAACTGATTTCAACTTAGCTTTACTCCAACAGTCTACTCCACGCCTTTCTTCCAAGTCCACCCCTGAGTCTCTAGCTTTTCATCCAGCTCTGTTAGAACCAGCCCTGCAGTATTTTCCACTATACATGACCACGTTCTCCAAGCAATCACTTCTCTGTGTCACTTACTTCTTGCTCTCTGAAACTTCTTTTAGCTTTGGCTTCAGTTACTAATTGTTGATTTAAATACAGAAAATGATGAAGATTGTTCATGGCTGAGTACAACCTCATAGTAATAGTAATACTGGGTAATACTACCATAGTAATGATGGGTATTGGACATACAGTCAAATTTCCACCCTACTAGCAGCACCAGAACTATAATGATGCCTACGTGCTTTGAGAAGTTGGAAGTCCCAGTGAGGAACAGAAAGAAAGAAAGAAAGAAAGAAAGAAAGAAAGAAAGAAAGAAAGAAAGAAAGAAAGAAAGAAAGAAAGAAGGAAGGAAGGAAGGAAGGAAGGAAGGAAGGAAGGAAGGAAGGAAGGAAGGAAAGAACTGTAGACTACTACCAATTATTAAAGCTAACATGGTTTGGGGGGTGCAAAATTAGTAGGGAAACCCCTTGTTTAACATCACTATCTGGTCTGTTCTCAAATGGAAATATTTGTGTGGGAGAGAAAATGTTTGTTTTTTATTCAGGAACAAAGTGTCTTTGATCTACTAAGAACTCTAGGAGTCTTACAGGCTCTCACTGTCCATGAGAAACAAAATCTGATTAGAAGATGGAATAACACAAAGGAGAGTGTAGTATCCATTTCATTTTTATGGCCTTAAGGAAAAAGTCATCAAGCTAAACCTGCTTTCATGCTGCACACACACATGTTGACAGCTGAGTCTGAAGAATTTACACTGTGGGAAAACATAGTCATTGTCCCCAGCCCTGTACTTCATCTCTGAAAATGTGTGGTTCATTTGAGAATTCAGTTATCAGTCTCTCAGCACTAAATGTGAGAACTGATTTTTTTTCCAAATTAACAGAAAGGTTCCAGCTGACAGGCTGCAGAAACCAGGTTGTTCTGAGTGCGGGAATGCCGATGTGTTCAAGACAGGGCCGGAGGACTGTGAAATGCAGGCTTTGAGAAATCAGATACCATTTCAAAAAAAAAAAAAAAGAAAAGAAATGTTTATATGTTCATGCATAAAATGAATGAGTTCTGAGGCATCAGCATAGACTACAGATTCAACATTATTGCCAGATATAATGTATTGCCTTGTATGATGTTTTTCAGGGGTCTTCAGGACTATTGAATTAATTTGGGTGTGTATCTTACTGCATTTCCCCAATTAATTCACCTCTTTGGATGAACTAATGAATCAATTTTAGGTGACTTTTGATTTTTGCTCATGCTGAAGAAAAACAAATTACAATTATCAAGAATTAGATCTTGAATTATCATGATTTTTTAAGTACAACCTCACTATATTAACACTTTTTTTAAAAAAAAGAACACACTTTTACAATTGTACCAATAAAGTTTTTAGTCCAGTTTGAACAAGAAAGAATTGAAAGAAATCATACTTTGACTAAAAAAATTAAAATATATGAAAGCTATGTATGTTTGTACAAGTTAGTATATGATAGCTGTCCTCATGTTTTAGAACAAACCCTAATTTAAGTTCCCTGGTGATTAAAATAACTTCTCATTTCAGATATGTGTGGCATGAGTTTGACATGTGCAGAAAGCCATGTTTTTCTCTTGTGCTTCATAAACTCTCTCAATATGTTACAGTTTTAAACTTCAATTCCAATTTCAGCTTCTAATAATTTAGAAATTAAGTTAACTTTTTCTGTGTATATTTGTGGTTAGAAAACAAATTTCTGCTGCTCTTAGGGTAATTATTTCTTAATATTTAGTGGGCTATCTAGTTACTGTACACTTTAGCAATTCATTACAATAGATGGATGACTAGCCGAATTATTATTTTTTATTTGATAAAGACTGTTTTCCACATTGTTCATGTCCTTGATTAATAATGGGATGCTGTATGATGAAAAACTCATCAGCTTTAAAATAATGTTTCTCTTAGATTCTGACCCTTATCTGTGATGGAAAGATAATACTGACTTACTTCCTATAGTTACTATGAAACAAAAAAGGCCAGATAACATGTATAAAAAGCACAGAGATTCTGAACCTTCAGGAGTGTTTACATGTTAGCTAGCTCTGTCCTTTCGCATGCTGCTTCGGCCAGGGAATGCTGGGGAAATGTGTAGGGCTCCTTCTGTCAGTGGTTACTTGGAGCCAGGGTGAAAGGGCAACCTGGTCTGGCTTCAGTACAATGAAACCACACGGATCCTTGAGAGAGCCAAGGCCTGGTGAACACAAACAGAACTAATTACATGCCCAGAGTGTGAGGCTTTCCCATTCATTTCAGGAAGACCTGTTTTCTTTTAGTGGAATTTCCTAACAGGATCGTGCCTGTGGATAAACTGACCCACTTGTTTTCTTTTCTTTTCTTTTTCCTTTTTTCCTTTTCTGTAATTGAAATGGTATGCAAGTCATCATCCGACTTCCTCTCACAGTCATACCAGGATGGTCTGCCCTCATTGGAATCAGCATAACTTCCTCTGTGGTCATGTTCTAGGATATTGCACATTCTCTAAAGATTCAAGTTTCTCCACAGGATGCATTTTTAGAAAAATAAAACCAAGAAACATGACTTCAAATAAACTACAAGAGCACAGATTAATATTGGAACCAGAGACCCAGTTTTGAATTGCCTGTAAAACACTTTTAATAAACAGTTTTAATTCTAACATGGTTGAAAACATAAACCATGTCAGAGGTCCAATTGAATTTTTCTTTAATAAGTAAAGAAATGAATAGCCTATTTTATATAATCTCAGAATTTTTCATGATTTCATTTTGCATTGTTTCAGCGGTTTTAGTAAATGAGTGTATTTTTCTGACCATTGGAGGAAAGCTTCTGCATCAACCTGGCTTTGTGATTGTATGAGAAGATGCCACATCCAGAAGCTGAAAATTCATTTAGTTAAACAAACAAACAAATAAAATAACAAAACCACCAACAACAAAAATAACAAAGCAAAACAGAGACAACCAATTGGAGGACCCTTTAGTGGGGAATGCTGCCCTTAGTTCCTGGTCTAGGGTTCGGGGCTGAGAGCTTCCTCTTCAATGATTACATGCCTCCTGGTGTAGTCCTTGTGAGGTCTTGTTTGGGCACTCATGTTGAGACGTTATGACTGTAGCTTCCCTGACACACTGTGGAGATGCAATCTCGTAGTGAGATCCTGTTCTTCAGACAATCTTTCCATCCTCTCTTTTTAGGGTGATGCTCCCTGAGTCTTACATGTAGGAGGATTAGCGTTATAGACAGATCATTTGGGTGTGAACTAGACCTAAAATCATACATACAAGTAACATTATCATTATTCTGACTGAGCACATTGTATTTTTATATTTAGTAATACACACACACATACACTCACACACACATATAAAAACAAAATTAGTGATATATATAAATATAACCAATTTAAAAAGAAGTCAGAGGCCATAAATTTGGAAGAGATCAAGGATGGGGGGTGAGGGAAGAGTGTGGGAAGACTAGGTACATGGGAAGGGTTGGGAAGAAAGAGAAAGGAGAAAATAATTTAATTTCAAATTTTATTTTAAAATGTTTTAAAAGAGACAACAAAGTCCCTTTAAATATCTCAAACCTATATGAATGCGGTGGCAAAGATTCAGCCTTTCTTAACTTTTGATTTACATCTTCAGATAATTTCCTTCATTTTCTCAGTTGGCAAAGCTGGGCTGGCAGAGTGCAATATCAGGAGTAAGATTTTCATACATTTATTGTTAAATTTGAATAATTAGTCATATTTGTGCCTGAATATGCCTTCATAATCACCTATTATGTATTCTCAAGAATTGATTACCAGAAATATATATCTATGAAATAGTATATAATTCACAATGGTATAATCTGTTTAATAAATAAATATGTACTATAAAATTGTTCAAGTCTTTAAAGTTCACCAAAATCACTAAGCATGATTTTTTTTTAAAGAACTAAAAGTTACCAAATAGCAATGTCACCAATTCCCATCACCAAAACTACATTAGTATAAGAAGTATTCTTACTTTGAAGCAGTTTTCTTTGAATAAATCAATAAAAATGATAATTATTTACAGTAAAACAACACTTTATTATAAATATACCAGAGAATTGATTTATTTTCAATCCTTTATAAAATATACCTAACTAAAACTTTTAAAATATGCTATTTTAATATTTTGAATGATAGTCTTAAAAATACTGTTCTCAGACTTGGTGTATTGCTCAATTTTGAATCACTTATTGACAAGCTAATAGAACATTGAGAATAGAAAACAAGGTAAACAGTGTTATGCTCACTGAAAATACTCAGGTTTTTAACGAAAATTGCCTGAAACAAGACGAGATAATAGCTTAGAAACTTCTTGAAAGCCCACTTCCTTTTCTCGCTCATTTGTCCACATCTCTCTCCCTCTTGATTTACCCTCAGTTCCATGAATACTGCTCCTGTCTGCCCCAATTTCCTCTTCCAATGTCACTGCATTCGGAGCCTGGTGGGCGTCAATAGGGATTTACCGCTGACTCGGTAATCTGGGTCCTCTGTGCAGAGGCAACAAGAAGAGATTTACCCGGAGAAGTAGATACCAGGACAATGCCTGTAACCATGGTGTGATTGGCCTCCCTGACATGGCTCTCAAAAGCTTTCCCTCTGTGAGGACAGAAGCCGGTTTGCAAATTAATTAGTTTCTGGCGGCAGCTTGATTGTTGACCCAGGGTTTGTAGAGTGGAAAAACAATCAGATTAGTGTGCTCAGGGTAAAAGACCAGCACATACTTGCGTGTGGCTTGCTCAGCTTTTGAAGCTATGAATGAAGTGAAACAAATTCCCTTCTGAGAACTCGGCAGAGGTTAAGTATGATGAGCCTGGAGATCCCCAACAGCAGGGGCTGGGGAATTAACCAATTTTAGCTGGAGGAGGGGAACCGATGCCATGGAATATTAATGGCGTGGACAGTTACACAAGAAACAGCTACTTATTACATTCTAATCACCATAAATATGAGGAATAATTTTACAATAGTATTGAATATTGTGTGTAGGCTTGACACAAATAATTTAAGAAAAGAGTTCAGAAGCTTTTGAAGTAGAAGGTATTTATTAGAAGCAAGATGATCTGATGATACCCAAATGAAAAAAAGCTGTAAAACAAAATGTTTTTCAAGGTTAATAAAATATACACTTACCCTACTATTACTTGAGGTATAATCTTTAGGCATCTTATAAAAATTTATCAAAGAAATGAGTCAAGTAAATATTAACTTAGAAGATAAATATTCTATTTTTTTTATTCATTTTAGTCCAGATAATTATTCCTAAAAATATTATAGTCATAAAAATATCATAGACAAAAATTCTAAATGAAATGTTTGATTATTAAATTTTATTTTAATCAAAATGTTTTATATCTTTTTTTACAATTTACCTAACATTTTAAGCCATGTGTAATTTCCTTTTCCTAATACGAACTATAGGTATCTCCCTAAATACCATGCTATTTCATAGCTATTACACTGCTTTTCCATTTGAAAAATTTACATCTTAATTTAAATCACATTAAATCCAGTTTTACTGTCTGCCAAGTCCTTTATTATATAATTCTAGAGCCTTTTTAATATTAAATGTTACCATAATCAACTCAAATATAGTTGATGGTACTCAATTTTGCTATTTTTTTTTTAACTTTACCACTATGCCAGCGAATTTTAAACATTCTACTTGTGAACCCTGAAACACGTAAAGGCATACTTGTACTTATCACAAGCCATATCACCCAGCTGCTTAGTTCTGGGTGCATGAGTAAGAAGTTCTTAATGTAGCTGCCTCGAGAGTCCTGCAGGTAAATTATATTAGTATATATCAGAGCCCCCCATAATTCCCTATGTGAATATGGGAAGAATTCCCTCTATGTCGTCTATGTACATGTGTTTTATATAAAAGGTTTAGCAATATTCCACGTTGTTTTTCTGACACTGGATGAAATAGTCTATGTGGGTACCTAGAGACGAATGTGGTATTATAGAAATGCAGCAGTAAGGTACCGCTGCAGACACCCTCTACACCCCTCACACACTACAGAAGACTGTCTCAGGTATCATTGCTTTTCTTGATCTCTCACACTATTCTGTTTTATTTGATTTTGTTATATGAAGCACTTAGTGTGTTAGAGAGCAGTGAATATTTTGCCTTAAAAAATAAACCATAAAATCATATTGTATTTAACAACATTATCAGGTAATTTTTTTAAAAAGCAAGGATAAACTTGTGTTCTTAATATTAGTTTAGCTCTAGTATGTACAATACTTACTGCATAACTGCACCATTAAAGTCATAGTCGTTGATCATTGTCTAGTATGGGAAGACAGCAACTGCCTGCATAACTCTAGGAAAACTGTCTTTTCTGCTTCCGTGTGTTTTAACTTTTAGAGATATCCATCCATAAGACTTAGAGTGCTGTTAAGATAGGGGAGTTTCTCAGGATGCTGATTCGTCTGTGCCTTAGACGAGCAAGGTGGGCAGCTGGCATAAACTATGCTCCAATGTTCCTTCCTCTTTAAAACAGCAAACAAACAACCAAATGTACCTTCTTTATTTTCATATTATGAAGATTGTGGATGAGTTAATTACATAATGCATTTGGAAAAGTGACCATGGTCACCTAACACAAGCAAAAACAACAAAATTCAGTTGATGTTAATTGGTTTCAGAAAACTAGGATAATTTCCTATTGTACACTTTAACTGTAAGCTACCCCATAAACTACCTATTTCAGGGAAAGCAGTGGAAGATACTTAAACCAATGCCTTTTCCTTAGACTGAGTCTGTAGGATTTCTTTTCAATGATGCCCACTCATTCTGGTGAAAATCAATCAACTGCCCTTTACCTTCCAAGGAAAAGATCTTGAAACTGTTTACCTGACAATACTACTAAGGAATGTTTGTGTATATTAGGTGCTCTTACAAGGAGCATGTCAAGGTGTAATGTTAGAGTAGCCACGTGAGTGAATGAATTAGACAGACCTCTTTCCTCCCAAGTTCTCAGCAAAACACTGCTTATCCCATGGAACTTTTGTGCCATACATATGTGGAGCATTTGAAATTGTATACATCTGATATTCTGATTATTTATAAGATATTAAGAAACAAGGATATCCTTTTGAATGTGAATTATAACGTCTTAGAGTAATTTAATAAATCAACTGGACACAATATTCTTCATTAGAAGCATGCTCTTCATTATTTAGCATGATGATTTGTTGAATAATGACTATTTTTGGATTTAATGAAGGCTGACAGCATAAGGAATCCATCAAAATGGTGCCTCTTCAATATGTGTGTAAATTTGTCTACATTCATGTAAGCCAAATACTCTCTTTTGTTCATTTAGTGGCTAATAATAAAGGATTCTAGGGCTTCCACATCAAAGAGAGCTACCCCTTCTATATATCCATAAAATTCTAACAAGAATTTTTCTTTTGGGATCCACAGAGCCTCTTTAGCTTAACATATAATATTATTTAAATTATTATACAGTTTTGTTTTCAGCTTATATGCTGTTCTATGACCCATTTGGAAATCAGTGAACCTTTGTCTCATTTGTCCTAAAAGTTAAGCAGTTCCAAGGCTAATATCAAGCTAATGTCAAACTTCTATAGAGTTAGTGCAAATTCACTAAGAAAAAAAAATGAACGAGTTATACTATCTGCTAAAAGAAGAACCCAAATCAAACAACAACGAACAGATATGTGACTTGGTGGCCCAAGTCCTTAATTCCAGCACCTAGGAACCTGGCAGAGGCATGTAGAATTTTTTACTTTGAGATAGGTGCCAGTCTGGTCTCCATAGCTAGATCTATACCATATGTGTATATGTTGTGTGTGTGTGTGTGTGTGTGTGTGTGTGTGTATGTTTGTGTGTGTATGTGTGTGTGTGAGAGTGTATGTGTATGTATGGGAGAGTGTGTGTGTGTGTGTGGGAGTGTGTGTGTGTGTGCATGTGTGGGAGTGTATGTGTGTAAGAGTGTGTGTGTGTGTGTATGCATACAAGTGTATGAATTCTGAAGAAAGAAAATAAAGCATGCTGATTATCACAAAACCTTACTTTGTGTAAATTAAAGGATAATCTAATTATAATAACTATTCACATTATTGAATATTTTACAAGATTAAGAAGGATCAACAAGACAATTGATCAATTGCATTAAGAATTTGATCAATTATTGTTAGGTTTTTGCTGTCACCATATTGAATATTTTAACTAGGGGGAAACTGATATACAAGCAAAATAATGCTATTTTCCAGGAAAAGCCTAAAGTACAATCTTCCTGCTGTTTTATTTTTTTTTATTTCCTTTTAAAAGTCAAGGAATAATACAATATCACACCCCTCACAGCTTATATAAAGATAAGTACAGGCCACTTTGGTCAAGCAGTGGTTGTCTAAATAATAAAAATTATAGTGTAATTGCCTTTTGAGGGCCTAAGGTGACTGCATAATCAGAAGTCTTAAACACTGAAATTGTATTATTTATTTCTATACTAGTACCTGCATTTATTTCCTTCCTTGTTCAGATGATAGTGACCCCCACGTGTAGAAGGCCACTGGGATATTGTCTGGGGTGAGGAACACAGCAACAGGAAACAGAAGAAACGTTGGCAGGATATTCAGCTCTCAGGCTGTGTTCTGTGGAGTACAGCTGTCGTTTGTGGTATACTCAGAGGGAACATCAGAAAGCCAATAAGCCATGGCATGGAGGCTTGACAACTTTTGACCACAGTGGTCTTTGGTACTGATTTTATCGTATTGGTTTTATATAAAAATGGGCTGATGCTCCATGTATTGGTCCTGTCTAAAAATGACACATTAGTTGCCAAATCATTTTTCCTCTTAAAATCATATTCTATATTTAAAGTGTTAAGCCCATTTGGTAAAGAATATTCTGATACTAACAGCAAAAGGGAATTTCTTCTGACAACTCTTTTT
Source organism: Peromyscus eremicus (assembly GCF_949786415.1). Classification (NCBI taxonomy): domain Eukaryota; kingdom Metazoa; phylum Chordata; class Mammalia; order Rodentia; family Cricetidae; genus Peromyscus; species Peromyscus eremicus. Next base: position 9,149,828 of record NC_081418.1, on the reverse strand, counting down.
TTTTTTTAGTGTTGGGATTGAACCCAAGGCCAAGTGTATGCAGGCACTCTACCACTGAGCTACACTCCCCTGTCTGGAATAACTTGTTAACACAGTGGTAGAAACTGATAAGTCAGTACTCTTCCAATTACTTGGGATGTTTAAATGGTCTCTTGGATGTGGAAGCATGAGAAAAAAATTAGTTTTCTAAAGGACATCCCAATGCTATTTTGAAAAAAAACCTCTAAAAACAAAAACAAAACAAAACAAAAAGAGTGAAGAAGAGATGGGAGAGAGGTTAAGAAACAATAATGCCTAATGGATCACGACAATTTCCTAATCACACTTACTTCCTTGCCAAAAAACTACAAGAGATGTATGTATCATCAAAATGAAATGTATATTATCAAAAGTTGAAATAAATACCAATGAGCTATGATACAAAATCTTCTGAAGATTTAACCTCTAGATTTGTAATGTAAATTAGGTTTCATACCCACTTAAGGATTTTTTCACAGTGTTAGAGATAGTGAAAATTTATAGGTTATGTCTTAATTCCCAAGGCTTCTCAGATTGTCATTTTATAACTGGCCATATGGTTGTCAGTAAAAAACAATTAAGATACTATGTAATATGATATTTTAGAGGTAAAAGAATTGCATTATTAATAGGAAGTTAGGAGCAGATATTTTGACAGAGATTAACCTATCCATTTCAATTACTGTTTATTAATTTTTAATGAGTGTCTTCAGTTTCCTGAAACTCAGGCTCATCTCTTTCAACAGTATTTCTGTTTACCTGCATATAATTAGGTTTATTGCCTTAGTTACTAGCATAGGCTGTTTCCAATTCCTTTCACTATTGTTCTTTTCTGTATCCTTCTAGAATGCCTAGTTACTACCATAGTTGTTATGAATGTTATGAATGTTATAAAAATAATGTGTTATAAGTAAATGCTCATATTTGTTTAGGCACCAGTGTGTTTCTCTGGGTGACTTCTATTTTCTGCTTGCAGTATGTACTCACTAGGGACTAAAACTATAAGAAGAAACAAAGTTGCGTAGGAGGAATCCCAGCTTTCCAGGACAACATACACAGAAAGCGAAGAACCCTAGAAGTGCTTGGCCCCTTTGTGAGGTCATAGACATGTATTTCCAAAATGCCTTTGTACCTAAAAGACACTATGGCCCACAGAGTAAAGGAGATTTACTTTCTAGTGAAACAATTTCTTTATCCATTTGATTTTCGGAATCTCAAATGAACATCAGAAATTCAAACTAAAGGTTTCACCATCAAATAATGCAAAGGCATGTGGCTTATGAGCAAGGCTAACACATATCCAAATATCCATAGTTATTTCTTAGAAAGTATGTTTAAGAGATAGCTTAAAAATGAAGAAAAACTACAAATTGGTTTTAGTTTGAAGAAAATATGGGAATCAGCTAGAAGCAGTGAAACTGTAGGTAATATGAATATATATATATATATATATATATATTAGAAGATATATATATTTCACTGATAAATAATCCTGACCATTAAAAAAAAACTAACGAAATCTAGAGCAAAAATTGTAACACAGCAAAGAGATTGCTTCATAGAAAAAAATGGCTGAAAATAGAGGAAAATGGTAAACATCATTCTTTTCCACTCAACAGAAGTTCAATAATTGGTGTCTGCACTGTTAAAGAAAATTTAGCACTTTCTGTATCTGGCTTTAAAATCAACAAATAAAACATAAATGAGTGAGTCATAGCCAACATTTGTAGCTGTAGACACAGAGAATTTTCTAAGTATATAAGTGTTTCATTTAGCTGTACAGCTTTAATTGTTATATTAAACTGAGTGTTTATTAAGGGATGAAGGAAAGTTAAAATAATATGCCATGACTTCATTTCTTATAACTTCAAAATCATAAGAGACTAAGCATAATTTATTGGTTTCAGAACCATTATATACTAATTGGTAGTTTCTATCACGAAATTATTACATACCAATGGTTATTGAAAGTTTCTACCATTAAGGAATCAAAAAATACAGTCAGTTCCCATTATTTGGGGACTTGTTATATAAATCTGCAAGATGCATTTATGTTTTATCTATCTTTTGTTTGTATTTAATCTCTAACCACTTATATTAATGTCAGTAATATCTTACCAAATATTATTTTTTAAAATAAAGAATTTTTTCATTGTCACCTTTTACCAACTAATATCTACATTACATTTCTTATCATATTGCCTAAGAATTTATTATAATTAATATGAGATAGTATTATAAAAGATAATAGAGTATTGATCAGAAATGATAATTACTGGTGTTTTCAATATTTTTTCATGGATTAATGTGAAAATAAATCTATTAAAAAGCAAATTTAAATTATGTTTAATCTATATTAAAGACATTAAGTGTTATTTCTTAACAGTATTAAAATACAGTGAGGGGAATTTTTATTTATTTAAAATAAAGTTGGAGGTATCAGGTTTAGGGAACGCATTTATTATTCAAGATAAAATATCCATAGAAACAAATCTCTATTAGAAATCCAAACAGGAAAAGGAAAAGAACTAGAGCTGGTGGGATATCTTCACTGAACAAAGATGGAAAGATCATCAGCATCAGTGGCAAGTGTAAAATAAATCCGTCATTTTGTTCATACTGTTGCCCCCATGGCCATCACACTGTCTGCTGAAAGTTTTAGCAATTGAATGTGCTGATGTTTTAAGATTGGATCTGTGTAGAGAAATAATTGAAATGATGTACTGTAGAAACCCTCTATAGCCTAATGTTTATTAACTTGCAGTGGGCTTCCTCTGAGATCTCCCTCTCCTCCTTAAGCCCTGTAGAGTGCTTTAAGTAATAAAAAATAGTGTAACCTTTGAGGGAAAGAATAACCTGCTCTGAGTGGTAAAGAGCAAGTCCCTGCCTACTGGACTTGAATCCCATTGGTTTTCTTAGGATTATTTATTGTAGTTTTATGCTATAAACTATATTGTCATATGATTTATTAATATTCTATAATATGCATAGCCCTGATATTTTCAAAGATAGTACAGAGGAAATCCTTATTAGGTTACATATAGATTTTTTTCTGAATAAAGTAACACACTTCTCTTGAAAAAGGAAAAGTTTGCCAAAGTTAAAGCACTCTGTCCTCCAGTGGTTCACAAAACAAAGAACGACCTTACCTGTACATATCTTAAATCACTGAAAACCTAACTTGAAAAACACATTGCTACTAAATGTATGCCCCTTGGACTAATTAACAATATATGTCTCCTGCGGAACGTGTTCAAGGGAGAGTTTCACAGATCATACAGAATGACTAAATGAGAATGTGTACTCTATTCAAGATCCTACATTAAGTGTTAAAATGGAACAAACCAAATTACCACAATATATTATATTATTTATTATTAAAGAAGACATATAAAATATGTGATATCTCAGGTTTTACAAACCAAAAATATGGCAGGAGTGGGTTTTCCAGCAATAATCATTCAAGATCCACACTTCTTGAAGCATTCCACAAAGAATTAAAACACTTTCAAACATTTTATGATAGCCCACATCTTCCCTGAAGGTACCTTTAAATTAATTTGAATTAACTATCTTCTATCTGATTCCATCAGAATTTTGCCAGAAATAATATTTTCTTTTAAGTAATAAAATAAGTGATACAACAGTAACAATATTTTTAAAAAGCTAGGCAAGGTTTTAGTGTAGAAAATATAATGAATTCTAAATATAAAGCCACAAATTATAAATATGAGGTTACAACTTAAAACTCTTGTACCATGATATTACATCTCGATTCATATTTGTGCAGTGTGATGTTAAATATATTCTCTTAAAAAGTGGCATGCCCTATATCAAAAAACAAACATTTCAAAATTGCATAAATACAACTAAAATTGCCTTACTATTTAATTTACATTGATAAGATATGAAAATGTAAAAGTAATAATGTATTTTAAATAATTAAGAGCAGTACCAAAAACAAAGACTAGGGAAGTACAAAGCATACTTAGTGTGAAATTTGAATTACTGTTTCTGAAGAGAAAATAAGATCTTTCAGATTAAACAGGGCATGAAATAATTGTTTTCTACAAAATCAAATCACTTAAAAAATTGTGCTATAAGTGGTCTGCTTTTCTGCCTTCAATTTCTTTCACCATCTAATTAGATATTTTTTAAGAATCAAAACTATTATTTCCTCTTAAGAACAAAGCCACAGAAACTCTTAATTATAATGAGGTTAAACGTGTTTCTGCTAAGATCCTGACTCCCCAGTATTTTTGAAAATATTTTCTGACCAGAAAATGGTAAGTGCTGCACTGTCTCTGGTGTTGTAATCAGGATAATGACGTTCTAGCCATAAGAACACTCAAGCTATTACAAGGTCGCCAAAGAACATGTCAAATGCAGTTGACCTAAATCTCTCCTGGTCTCTGGATCATTATTTCATGTGATGAAGCAAGCCACATTCTCCTGTGGGTATCTCCTTCTTCATAGGCATGGGCTCCAGCATGTAGGAAGGCAAGGTCCCCTGCCGGTGTCGAAATATTTAATGAACCCAGAGACTGCTGGCTGCCCTGGGAAAAGGGTAGAAACCAAAAGAATAGCTTCTCCATCTGTCATGAAACAGCCTTTACATTTTCACAGAGAAAACCGTTTCAGTGAATGCATATTCAGAAAGGTTTTAGCGAATAATTATTAGAATGATGTGGAAAGTAGGCTTTATTAATGAAACTGTGGCTCAAAATGCCAGATTTGCCATATGACTTACTCCCAGGGAACAGAAATGGTCGAAATTGACTGCATGTCTGTACTTTAGGTGGCTTACCTTGGCCCTTACTGCTCCTCTTGCTTTACTTGTTTTGCATACTCACTGTGGGTCACAGTTTCCCTTTACCAACCAGTTTGTCACTGGATCATGTAGAAGATGGATGATCAATAAACTTGTATGATAGTATTATGGAAGATGTTAGAGCACAGCCAAAAATGGAAGAGATTTAAGCTATTCAGGTTATATGCACCTATACTATTAAGAATGACAGGGCTGGATAAAAACAAAAGCTAAGAATAAATATACTAATAAGCACCTGAGAGTCTAAGTGGAAATAAGAAATGAATTCTTATATGGAAAGGATGGTTCTAGAATATGAAATCTCTTCAATTAAATATCAAAAAAGAAAACATAAACATATGTATGTTATCTTTTGTTTAATTTTTAAAGATAAGATGTTTTTTCTGGTTGATTTGAACACATTAAGAGTAGATAAAAATGTCTTAATATGATATGAAGAAATAATGAACTAAAATTGAAATTCTTAGTGCATGGAGGGAGACTGTTAATCCAAGTGAAATTATTATAGTTATAAAGATACATACGTGTATGCAGGGTGTACCTCGGCCTTTGGGGGTCTCTAGTCTCAGTCTTAGGAGTGAGTGAAGTATGGCAGAAGGGAGTGAAAGGGGGTACTCATGTGTTTTCCTTCCTTCTCAGTGGGATTTAAACCACGATTGTACTCTATCTTCTTGTGTGTTGTTTGTTCTTGGTGTGTGTGTGTGTGTGTGTGTGCGTGCGTGCGTGCGTGCGTGTGTGTGTGTGTGTGTTTTAGTTCCTTAATTAATCATAGACATTTAGAAAAAATAAATCACACACATACTCATTTAAAAAAGCGAAGCAAGCACACTGTCTAAAACTGTGATGGATTCTCTGGCAAAGGGAAGAAAAACGTGCTTTCATTTCAAATGAGGTGAGTTAGAAACAGCCATGTTTCTTGAAACTGCCAATTTTCCTTGAAGGGATAGTTTGGGTATTGTCATTGGTTAAGAACAATTATATGAATTATCTCTTATTATGGGTGCTTTCTAAACAGGAAGGTCAGTTCATAGGAGTAAAGGTTTGCCAATAAGTTTTCCCTCAAGTTCAAATAATTTTTCAGCTTAGTTTATAAAAACGTATTTGCTTTGTGACTTTGGACTCCATTTACTGCACAATTTTGCCTTTAGAACAGAATTTATTTTATTCATTTTCAAATCACATATAAGAACATGATTATATTTCCCCCAAAACATTTGTAATATTATGTAAATTTTGGAAGGTATAAAATATGACTTAAATCTTTGAAATCCTTAGGTGAAATAAAAATGAATGCCCAAAAGGAATATGAATGTGCCTACAAACTGAGACATAATTTAATTTTTTTCTTCCTAGAGAAGACTTACTGCATGAAATAATACTTTAGTTGATCAAATGGCTGAACAATCTAATCTAATCACAGACTACATTATACTCACCATAACTCAAAAGCTCAGCATGAATGCAGAAGCATGATTGAGGACAAGTGAGAACACTCATAGCAGGAGTTTAGTTACTGAAGGTCTAGTACATTTGTACATATTACAGCTTCCTACAGGTAAGAAGGCACAGAATTAGAGAAAAGCCAATAAACACTATAGGTGAGGTCCCTGGGTTAAGTACAAAGTTATCAAAATATTTCTCCTCCATATTTAGCATTATAAACCACAGATGTCTGAATGATTGTACACAACATTCTTGAAAATGTCAGCCATCACATTTCACTCACACAATCTGAGCCTGGGAAAACCCACTCCAAAATCCAAGGACTAGAAGCATAATTATGTCGTTCCCACAAAAACTGTTGAAGAGTTACTTGGCTTATAACTAGTTAGTATCAAAAAAACAAAAAACAAAAATCCCAAAATTCCATACAAGACAAGAGGAAAGAAGCACAGAGCACAGTTTAAAAGAAAATAACTGCCAGTTATCAAACCGTAATTAGTAGCATTTAAATTTTTAATCTCAACTTTGGTATTTCCATTTTAGTACTCCAAGAATTCTTAAACCCTGTTTTGTGCTCGGGCCGGTGATCCTGCAGTTTCCTGTGTTCACTATAATGGAAAATCATTGGATGACAATCTGACAAGAAGAAGTCAGTTAACAGATTTAACATTAAAAATAAACACTACAAGTCTTATTGTTTAAAAAATCACCCCCTATGTGTTATGCATCACTAATTTATTTTTGAGAACTGATTTGAGCACCTGGCAAGTTACAGTATGCAAGCGTGCCTGTTTGGGCGCCAGAGGCATAGTTCAGTGGTAGAACAAATGTGTAGTATGTGAAGCCCCAAGTTCAGCACCCAACGCCAAGACCATTTTTATATAAATAGATCATGTTAAGACAACAATGTTTAAGCAAAGATTAAGTGCTGAGTTTTTAATTTTATGTTCATTGATGTTTTGCCTGCATGTATGTATGTGTGAGGGTGTCAGAACCCATAGAACTGGAGTTACAGATAGGTGGGAGCTGCCATGTGGGTGCTGGGGATTGAACCTTAGTCCTTTGGAACAGCAGCCAGTGCTCTTAACCTCTGAGGCGTGTCTCCAGACCCTTAAGTGATGTTCTTGGCAAATACTTATTTACATTATTGGAATCTGCTGATTATGGTCTAGTTAAAAACTGAATCAAAACCATAAATATAGAAAATTAAATTATATTGTTCAATACTCATGATGATTAATTTGCATATTCATTCTTCTTAATTTTATCTTAATCTTTATATGTCTTAAATTCACTTTTGCTGGAGTTCGAAAATAAAATGTTATTTTTTGTCTCAGGAGTCATATAACATATTTTTTTTTCTAATGTGTCAATATGAGAATGACAAATAGAAAAAGAATTAAAGAATTTTGTTTTCAAACAACTTAGGCCTCTACCTCTATTTTTACAGATTTGGAGTTAATTCTGTATCCTGTGTCTGCCCATCCACTAGACTCCATTCAGCAATAATCTTTCCTTTTTAAACTGAAGTCAAAGTAGTTTTAGTACTTCTAAATTTTTGTGAGATAAAATTTGCATGCAGTGAGTTATCCCAATTTAAGTTAATGCCACACATAATGTTTGTAAATAATTTGCATTTGTGGTAATTTTATGATTAATTTTCTGGAAGTGCCGGGTAATATTATTGTCCTACCAAAAACTGTGTCAAGGAGGATGTTAAACGTAGGGTGGGCATAAATCTGGTGGACACAAATACATTAAATAGTGATGAAGTATTATCAATGTGAGAGATAATACTTTTATTCTGATTAAAAAATTGTTTTAGCAGAATAAAAACATTACAAAACAACACTGATAGAAGAGCGGAAATGTATGAAACCCAATTAAGACACCAAAAAGATAGACATGACAAGTCTCCAGAAGCACTTTCAAATTAAAATTCATAATAAGATGGCAGTCACGACAAAGGAGGAGCTGGCGTTGTAGCGGGCTTCTGAGGTTTGCATGACGGGTTGGTAAGGGGCCGCAAAGGAGGAGCAGGTGGGAGGCAGGTGAAGAGGGTGAGTTATTCTCGAATGAATATCCACGCACCCGATCAAGTGCAGTTGACAGTCCTGCTAAGTCACAGCTGGACAGCCCAGGGAAGTGGGGTTACGTCACAGATCCAAAAGGCCTGTGGAGAAAAGGAAAGGGCACGTCGTCACCCAGGGCACAGTGGAGTCTGAATTACTTTCTTCCTCAAAATTCTTACATTTATTTCACACCGAAGTTATATGTAATCCTTCACAATTTTCCCGCACACTTATGTCACTTTGCTCACATCAAATGTAACTTAAAAGCAAACAATGCAAGCAAGACTGGTAAGTGTATTTACTATATAAATTAGTTTTTGACAAGTAATCATCCACTGATACAGTGGTCCCTGTAGACTTGGTTTATCTAAGAACCTATTTATTTAAGGTCTATCCCTGCAAATAAGATTCTCCTTACCATGGGTCTTGTCCATGTCAGAATGGACAATGATGCACACACAGTCCTACCTAGCTTCTGATTTATTTAAATGTTTCCCTTTCTCATGGCTACCTCAGTTTTGTTGTTTTCTTTTGTTTTGTTTTGATTTGTTTTGTTTTAAAGGGGTTGAGGTGAGGGGTTCTGCTTGCTTTTGTGTGTGACTTCAATCTTCCACTACCAATTTCAAGAATACATTTGTCAACTTCAATAATGTTCCTCTTAAGTCGATTCTGTTGGGTAAAACATGGTTTAATAATGAAACAAAAGTAAAATGAGGTAACAATAAAATTGCTCCTTAGTTCACAGCAGCATTTATCAAGTGCACTTGTATTAGTTCTGCTAGGCTGTTTAATCATTGCAGTATCTCCATATTTTCACTTTAAGAATGAAATTTCAAGACAGACACTGAGTTAATCAGCATGATTACCACCATGCTGTTTTACCACTAGCAAATAAGTGAAGGCAGGCCACTGGCTTTAAGGCAATTGTACAGTAGTGTTCAGTAGAGTTCAACTGGTATCTTAAAATAAAACCTTTAAGAACTAGGGCAGATTAAAGCTGGATGGTGAACCTTGCCCTAGAGAGCTAAGTGAAGAAGCACAGTGCTCACCACGGTAAATGCTAATGTAGCCTAAGAGGACAGCAAATACAGAAATGAAGAAAAAATGCACTTAAAAAATTTGCAGAAAGTGTTTTTGGAAGGTAGGAAATGGACATTCAAAACATTCTCACAATTTACAGTAGAGGAGAACTAAAGAATGAAGAATTCTGGACTCTGGGACGCTAGGGCAGGAGGGTGCCAGGGAGTTTTGAAGAGAGTTGAAACTGGAGTTGTAGTTGGGTAGTGGACAGTTGAAGGACATGTGATGAAGTCTGTTTTCCAGTCCAGGAAAAGCTTCACAGTCTGTGCGTGTTTGCAAACATGCTGTGTCAACGTTGTGTAATGGTGAGTGGGAAGAAGGGTGATTGGAAGAGTGTGGGCTTTACAGAGGATGGACCAGCATGTTTCCCAAAGTGGGTGGTTTACACAGGATGTGGGAATTAACAGAAAAGATACTCCCTTCCTCCAAAAAGGCATCAAGGAAGAAATGGATGAAAGTGGAGCATAAAGATGAAAGTGGAAAACTATTCTTTCCTCCATGTTCATAAGAGAAATAAAGTGATTAATGTGATTTGACGTATATGGCTGAAGGCATGACACTCCACAGTTATGGTTTTGATAACTTCACATGTTTATGCTAATAAGTCCAATACCCCAAAGGCCCTTTTACTTCCTCTGCTGTAATTTCCCTTCGGATGAAGAATGCTGCAGACATCTGCACTGGTTATGACCATTCAGTTCAAATAGTCCTAATGAGTTATAGTAGAAAGCAGTAAGACTGCCCACAGTCTTTCATAATGTCTACAAGTATCTTAATTCCTATAGCACAGCAATTAGCTTTAATGTGCAATGTGGAGCTCACAGTAGAACAATAGGTGCAGACAGCTGATGAGGCTTGAGGCAGGAGAAAGGCCTTGGCCCTGTTCGTGTTCTGTCAATTACTAGCTTGTACTTTGACATCTTCGGGATCTTAATCTCTTTCAAGGTGGGGGTATATCCGAATGATGTCCATTCCACACAGGAAGCTTTGAAATCAGCAGTACCTATTGCTTTCATTTATTTTCTTTCTCATTTTCTTCTTGAATCATCCCTTCTCTTGCCGTGATGTGGCTGGTCTTAGAACGTTCTTGGGGTTAAACTATTCCAAGGGCTGCTCACAGCTACCAAGCCAGCTCAGCCTCAAAACTTATTCCAGGCCTGTTCCTTGGCAGCCAGATGCCTCTCTATTCCACAGCCAAAAATGATATATCTACTTTGCTTATGCTGTTAGCAAGGAATGCGGGATGACCTTAAGCTACATGCCTTGCATTCTCAATGTTCTGGGCCTTGTTCCTGGACTGTTGGTTCTTTGGGACTTTTGTTTGCCCTTTTGGGCAAAGCTACAGGAAGAAAGCAGTCACTTTTGCCTGCTATTCTGGTTGCTGGCTGTCATCTTTGATGACTTTTTCCTTTTACCAACTTCTCAGCTAGTAACTTGGTAAATGTTTTGATTTCAGAGGCTTCAGTACTGGAAACAATGGAGTTTTACTCCTTAGAGAATTTACAGTGAGTCTTTACTCTTCTCGGTTGCTCCTAACAGGTTTATAGCTTCCTTATCAGCCCGTGTCTAATTCAGCTTGCTTTGCTAGCTGTAAAAGTTTATGCTACCATTAACTTTTAAACATTTATACTTTATAGATTATTACAGAGTTTTATAAACACTGTTATAAATTAATAGCCACTAGCAGTTTTGAAAGCCCATGGGATGCTTTTAGACAGACACATGTAGAATCACATTATCCCCTTTTATATTCTCCAAACATTCCTCAGCGATAGCTACTTTGTGACATTTGTGGAAACTGAGTCTAGATGACATTAACTCACATTTCGTTCTTGGATAGGGAGCAAGTCCCCATATTTAATTCAGGCTGGACTGTGACAGGTTTTGTAGCCTAGGTTAGCCTTGAACTCATGATCCTCTTGCCTCAGCCTCTGAAATGTTGGTTCTTTAAGTCTACAGCACCATGCATGGCCCTACTTGATATTTCTTAAAAAATTTAGTGAAGTTAAAATAGGGCTGGTTTCTACCTATTTTTGTGTAACTTCTATCACAGAAGAGCATCTTAGTGTCATAGTGTCTCAGTGTCAGAGCCTCATGGTGTCTTAATGTCAGTGGGATCACATTTCAAATTTTAGGAAAATAGGAGTGCACATTTATGTGTCAGTAACTATTTAAATCCTCACATTCCTTTTCCTAGATGGGCCCCCACTGATTGAAAGAACTGTGTGACTTGGGTTTTTCTTTTCTCTGCAGGCATGTTATATTCTTGCTGCTCTGCTCAGAACCATTGACATATTTTCACTGAAAGTGTCTAAGTGTTCCTTGATGCATCACTCACGAGGCCTGGTTGTACCTGTGCAAGGGAGATCAAAATCACTAATTCCATCCCTTTATACTCAGGAGTTATGTAAAGTTAAAATCCTAGAAAATAACCAATAACTTTCTTTTAAATGCACAGATACTCTGAAACTCTAATAACATTTACATACATTTAATTCATTTTCAGAAAAAAAAAATCTATCATGGCCCTAGTTCACGGAACTTGTTGGTTGAGGGGAAAAATCCAGCCAAATGCTGGCCAAAGTGTGGACATACTTAGGATCCAAATTGATTCTCATGCTGAGAGCAGCAGAAATGTTCATTATTTAAATAAGCTAGAGCTTTCATATGAATCATAAAGGTAACACAGCACGTGGCCTGTGCCAAGTTGTCATTTTCATTAAGTGTGAGATTGCACCTGAAGGACAGCTTAATTTGCAGCTGCTAAAAATATTTCAACAGAGTGGTACTGTTACAAGTGGCAGGTGGTGCCAAACGTGAATTTTGCAAGAACTGCCATCTGTGGGATGAGATATGGAAGAATGTCAAGGGGGTGGTGAAGGAGATAAAGATGAAGAGAAAACACTCTTGTATTTATTCAGCATTTATTGCAATTATCGAGACTAAAGATTCCATGCTTCACAAACCAGCACTGGCCCAAGATTAATAAATCAGATTATTTATTTAGCTTCTACCCTGTGCCCAGAGCATTGCAAAAAGTACCACAGTATCTGTAAAGACAAAGTCTTATCGCCAGAGGCTTGCCATTTAAGCTACCTAAATGAGAGAATGTGTTCCAATTCTGTTTACCTTTTCATGGTGTTTATATTGAAGTTTTGCGCTGGTTTGATTCACACACTTTGATCTCATTTGAATGGATCTTGCCATCTTCTTTTGATGTTTCCATTTCAATACACATTCACATCAACTTCCTGCTTCACCTCCCAAGAAATTACTCCGAGGTGTGTGAGGGTGCCAATTTAAACCTTATCACCTGGAATTTTGCAAACTTCACAGAGTAAAGAACATGTAAACGAAAAGTAACTAGTGAAGCTACAGCTTTCCATTACTAAGAGACCTTTTTATTTATGTTTGTTAGTTTTAATGGATTTGGCCACAGTGAAATCAAAAATTCCTATCTGAGAAATGGAAATTCACATTTTCCTTTCGGCTTTAGTAGTTTGCAGGACATAGACTTAAAAAGAAAACCAACAAGTTGGCTAATGTTTTCCCTTCTGTATCTTTTGATGAGAGCAGCTGGGCAGTAGCTTTCTTTTGTGGATACCGTGAAAAGTCTTAGATTCCTAAGGAGAGTTCACAAAGTAGTGAAGCAGGCCCATTGAGATGATCTTGGTAAACGCTGGCCTTGGAAGAGTTGGTTGCCAGGCAAGTTGCTGAAATTCTTGCTTATCCCCAGGACAATGGCAATCTCTAGCTGCAACATGTGTGTTGTTTTTAGCTCATAGAACACAGGAATATGTTTTGGGTTATTTTAATCTTATTGATGAAATCTAATTTTGAAAAAAATGACAAACAGAAAATTAATTTTACTTCATTAATTGTTTAATGCAGATCAAAGAGGGAAAGCTTTTCCTAGCTTCAAAGAACACTCACAAACTTTCAAAAGAGCATTTTGAAAACTCATTATTGGGTAATAACTTTTCAAAGTAGTTTCAGTTAAAGAAACATGAATACTTTTATACCCCAAATACTAAACCATTTGAATCAAGAATGAGTTTGCGCCATCAAAATAACTTAAGCAAGTCATGTTAAGAAGAAAGGGATCTATTTGTAGTGGCACATGCTCTTAGGACATGCTACAGACAGAGGCAGTAGTATCATGAGTTCAAGGCCAATCTTGGCTCTACGTTTTGTGTCATAAAGGTGGCTCAGCAAATATAAGGTGTCTGCCACCAAGCCTGCCAATCAAAGCAAAGTCCATGGGACCTCCTCATGTTTGAACATGAGAAGCTACTCTGACAAGTTGTCCTCTGACCTCCCCTAGCATAAATACAAATGTACTTTTAGAAAGGACGGACATGTGATTCCTTCTTTTAATTCATTTTACTTGCAGAGATTCACTCACTCACTCATCAAATCACTTACCTTTTTAACTGTATACTGTTTTCCAAACAATATTCAGCCACAAAGGAAAAAAAGAATGGGAGCAACTAAAAAGAAGGAGAAAGAAAACCAGTGATGAGAAAAGAGGTTTAGATGCTAATTATAGTAAATGCGTCAGGTGCTAGAGAATGGATTTGCATACTGTCCTGGTCACTGTTCTATTGTCATGAAGAGACATCAGAACCATGGCAACTATTACAAGAGAAAGCGTTGACTTGATCTTGTTTACGGTTTCAGAGGTTTAGTCCGTTATCATCACGGCAGGAAGCACAGCGGTGTGCAGGCAGTTGCTGGAGCAGTAGCTGAGTACTACATTCCGGATCCACAGGCAGAGAGGGGCTGGGAGTTTGGGGTGAGCTTTTGAAACCTCAGAGCCCACCCCCAATGACACACTTCCTCCAACAAAGCCACATCTCTTGGTCCTTTTAATCTTTTCAACAGTGTCACTCCCCGCTGACTAAGAGTTCAAATATATGAGCCTAGTTGTTGTTGTTATTTTATTCTTTATCTCTTTTATCCCTTTGCTCTTTGGGGGACCCACTACCCAGCTCCCAAATAAATCACATATGGAGGCTTATTCTTAATTATAAGTGCCTAGCATTGGCTTGGCTTATTCCTAGCCAGCTTTTCTTAACTTATCTCATCTCCCTTTTGCCTCTGGGCTTTTTCCTTTTCTTACTTCTGCATATCTTCCTTTCACTCTTACTCTGTGGCTGGCTTTGCAGCTGGGTGGCTGGACCCTAGCATCCTCCTCTCCTTGTTCTCTTGCTCTTTCTTCTTTACTTTCAAATTTCTCTTTCCATTTCTTCTCTCTGCCTGCCAGCTCCGCCTATCCTTTCTCCTGCCTTGCTATTGGCCGTTCAGGTAGTTTAGACAAGCGAAGTAACACAGCTTCACAGAATTAAACAAATGCAACATAAAAGAACGCAACACATGTTTTCATCATTAAACAAATGTTCCACAGCATAAACAAATGTAACACATCTTACAATAACATTCTACAACACCTATCGGGTTCACTTATTCAAACCACCACACATATTGGAAGACATGAGACAATACAGCCGTTTCGGGAGAACAGGAGGCTGAATGCAGGGAAAATAAATTAAATGTGTGTTCCAGGAGAGAAGAGTCAAGAGCATGAGCTTTGGGGTAGTGCTCTGGGAAAGATCCAAAAGAAGCTGAGGCAGGGAACCCTTCTTTATATATAAGCTAACCAGAGAGAATTGGAAATACTAGATTAGTGCCCATGATAACTATAAAAATGAGAATCATGGGGAACTCAATGCTAAGAAACGGGCAAGAGCAAATGTTACTTTATTATCATGCAAACAACACAGCTGGGAAGGACATTGGTGAGGTCCAGGGTAGTGAGCAAGTTCATTGAAGTAACACTGAAAGGAAAACGTGCTCCATTCTGTTGGAAAGAGCTGTAGAGGTTAATGTGTGGGCAACATTTACTGTCATCGTTTCTTTTCTGCATTAGGCACAGTGTGACCAATGTAACTGGCAGCATTTACACTTCTCTCTTAGGCACAACACTTTTAGTCAAAATTTTGATCCAAAGCAGGGTGGTGCTGGCACACGCCTTTAATCCCAGCACTCTGGAGGCAGAGGCAGGTTTCTGTGAGTTCGAGTCCAGCCTGGGCTACAGAGTGAGTTCCAGGAAAGGTTCCAAAGCTACACAGAAAAACTCTGTCTCAAAAAAAAAAATTTTGACCTAGCTCAAGTGTGTATACTGATCACCTTCAGCTGTGTTATTGCTGTCTCTGTGTCTGCTTCGCCTACCATGACTCAATGCATACCACCGTCATCTTATCTTTGACACCTGGGGTTTGTTCTGCGGGATGCATGCTATCAGTGCATGTGAACTCATTCCTGTATCAAGATAGCTTAGAGGAAACAGAGCAGAAGAATTAGATTATGCAGAGAACAGGGATATATAGTAATAAGAACATAGATTATGTCATCAAAAGTAAGGCTCTTAGGAAATGGGAGTGAAACAGTAGAGAAGAGTTTTAGGAATTCAGGAGGCAGAGGGGAGTTCTGGTGGAGGTGGAGAGCACGTAGATAAAAGTGACTATTTATATAAGGCACTGGTAATAGCACCAAGCATAATGAGAAAGGCAGGAAGGGGGCAGCTTTAAGAGGAAAGTGCACCAGTACCTTACAGGCCAGATAAAGCAATCTGCAATGCAATATCCACAGAGAATTTTACCCAGAACCACAAAGTACAAAAACTGGATATGAGAAGAAAAACATGTTGATATGGTTTGCTAACATTTGGGACTTTGAGAGTTTATATATAAATATAAGATGATTAAAAATCCTGAAGTAATAGGGGAAAATTAGATCAGTTCATTTAAATGGTGGAAGGGCAGGGAGGAATCCAGAGAGAAGTTTAGAAAGTGTATATGTTGAGGAATTTAAATAATGGGGGGAAAAGAAATAATGGTGTTAGATAACTAACAACTCAGTCTCAGTGTCAAGAACTAAGAAAAGGAAAGCAAGCTGAAGAAAACTCTGAATACTTTTTCTGTCAAGAGGTAAGCACAACCAAACATTTGATTGGATGGTATAGTATCTCCTGATGCCTAGAAAGGAAATAGTAGTGAAAGACAGAAAAGAACCAAGTTAGTGAAACTTGGGAAGCAGATGGGAAGTGGGGCCCCTGCTGTGGTCCTGTGTTTTGACGGACACAGGACATTCTAACGCTCTCTAAATCAGCATCTGTGGATATGTTCCATTTTTAAGATAAAGAAATTTAAAAGGAAACTGAGTCAAAGGAAGGGTTCTTGAAGAGGGAAAGATGGAAAAAACCCGTGGAGTCCCATCTCCACAGTGACAACTTAGTTTCTTGCTACTTTAAACCCCTTGGCTTTCGGATGTAGGGTCTGTATTAGTTACTTCCTCTGTCACTACGATAAGACACGCAGCTAGAGCATCCTGCGGGAGAACAGGTTTAATTGTTCATAAGTTAAGGGCTATAGTCCATGTCAGGGAAGGTCTGTGTTTAGAGTGAGAAGTGACAGGAAATGAGGGCAATCTGAAGGCTCTCTCCCCAGCAGTCCATTTCCTCCAGCTAGACTCAATGTGCTAAGGGTTCCTCTACACCCCAAAAATGGCCCTGCAAGCTGGGGACCAAGTGTTCATGAGCTTGTGGGTAGCATTTTTATGTTCCAACCATAACAAGGCTCAACTCCACTCTATTTTAGCCAGCATCTTGCTGGTCCTTTCACCATCTCCACTGCAAATAGCTTCAAATCTGACCACTCTGCTTCCAATTATTTTCTTCATGATATGTGGGAAAAGGCATGAGTCTTTCAGTCTCAGATGCACTAAACTGAGGCCATGTTCCTTCTCCTCTCCATTTGATCCTCCTTCATATGCGCCCCCTTTCTGTAAAGTGGCTTTCTTCAGCCACTCGTTTAAGCCAGTTATTTAGAAAAGTATTTTTTAAACAAGGGACTCTGAAGATTGTTGAAACACTTCCTGCTATTATTAGTAGATTTTACGTTGTTTGTCACTTTCCACTTCTTCTCCTTCCTCCCAAATGACTTGAGTTTTATCACATTTTAAGCTGTAGTTTAAGCTCATAATTTATGGAATGAACAAAATGTGCTATTGCTGTAATTTTGGGTGGAGATGGAAGCAGGTTATAACAAATTTAAATAAAAGAGAGACAGAGACCGCCATATAAACATTCACATGCAGATACATGTACACACAGAGGGAGAAGGAGGGAGGGAGAGAGGGAGGGAGACAGACAGAATGAGAATGAGTCAGATGGACAAGAGTGGGGGTAATGAAGGGTGAGGGTCGAGGGAAAGAGAGCTTGAGGGAGCGGGAAATCCCAGCTGGATCAACAACAGAGAGGGAAAACAAGGAATAGGAGACCATGGTAAATGAAGACCACATGAGAATAGGAAGAAACAAAGTGCTAGAGAGGCCCACAGAAATCCACAAAGATACCCCCACAACAGACTGCTGGCAATGGTCGAGAGACAGCCCGAACTGACCTACTCTGGTGATGGGATGGCCAAACACCCTAATTGTTGTGCTAGAAACCCCATCCAACTACTGAGGGATCTGGATGCAGAGATCCAAGGCTAGGCCCCAGGTGGAGCTCTGGGAGTCCAGTTAGTGAGAAAGAGGAGGGTTTATATGAGCGAGAGTTGTTGAGACCAAGGTTGGATAAAGCATAGGGACAAATAGCCAAACGAATGGAAACACATGAACTATGAACCAATGGCTGAGGGGTCCCCAACTGAATTAGGCCCTCTGAATGGGTGAGACAGTTGATTGGCCTGATCTGTTTGGGAGGCATCCAGGCAGTGGGACCGGGTCCTGTGCTCATTGCATGAGTTGGCTGTTTGAAACCTGGGGCCTATACAGGGTCGCTTGGCTCGGCCTGGGAGGAGGGGACTGGACCTGCCTGGACTGAGTCTACCAGGTTGATCTCAGTCCGTGGGGGAGGCTTTGCCCTGGAGGAGGTGGGAATAGGGGGATGGGCTGGGGGGAAGGGGAGGGGGGAGGTGAGGTGGGAGGGGGGAGAGCAAGAGAATCCGTGGCTGATATATAGAACTGAACTATATTGCAAAATAATAAATAAATAAATAAATAAATAAATAAATAAATAAATAAATAAAAATAAAAGAGAATGAGTCAGATGAAACAATCAATGGTGTTGGGGAAAACATACATAATAGAATAAATAGAGAGAAACAGGGGTTTCAGGGCTCTACCTAGTAACATGATATTTGAAGACAGACCTGAGGATAGAAGGATTTGTTGGATTTGAGCCTGCGGTTAGCTGAAAGCAGAGTTACCCGGAGGGACGGGCTCCAAACGGGACAGGTCGAGCAGAGCATGTTGAGAACCAGGATTGGTGCTAGAATTGCTGTCCCGGAGAAGGTGGGGAGAAAAAGCATGCAGAAGAAAATGTGTGTCAGTTAGCACAGGAAAGGTCACAGCCCCTGGTTATCCTTAGTGTTTTCATTTTATTGTTTAATGAGTGGTGAAGAGCATGGAGTGACTAGAGACAAAGGTGACGGAGCGGCTCACTCTGGGTGTTGCATGAAGAAATATGGAAGTCAGTGAACCAGGAGCAGATTGTTTGAGAAAGTGTTTAACGATCTGTGTGGGCAGCGTGGGCCTTGGAGTCGTGATATGAAGTGATTATGCATAGGGATGTACTCCTAGACAGAACTCAGAATGCAAGATCAGAGTCTCAGAAGCCACCCCATTTGGTCTGAATAGTAAAATGATGTTGCCATATTCTGAGTTGGGAACAGGAAAGTGAGTGGGAACAGGCAGTTCTGCTGCTTTATATGAATTTCGCCTCTGCCCCCATCAAGCCTTTAATGAAGACAGAAAGGAACTAATCAATAAAATAAAGGAGGAATAACCACATACAGCAACAAAGAACACTTGATAACACTCAAGATTGCAAAGGATTTTGATAATCAATAATTTATTTGTTCTAACCCTCTGAACAAAATTAAATGGCTTTTGTTGAGATAAATATAATTTATAATAAATTCATAATGGACAGACAGGCATCGGTGAAATGAGCTCAAAAAGTGAGTTAAGCAAGGAAATCCTACTGTCCTAACACACAACAGAGGGGTCCGAAGAAAGTATAAATCAACCCTGTAGAACGTTATTATTCATTATCACTGCAGATTAACAAATACGACGTTTCTCTCAGATCCTAGATTCATCAGTGCCCATCTCATCCCAGAGAGTGACAACCCTGAAGATGACAAAGTGTATTTTTTCTTCCGAGAAAATGCAATAGATGGAGAACATTCTGGAAAAGCTACTCATGCTAGAATTGGTCAGATGTGCAAGGTGAGGTAAAAAAAAAAAAAAAAAATGCATTGTTCTTTTACAATTTCATTTCATTTTACTTTCCGCTGATGTAGAAGAGTTTAAAATGTATCTAATGACAAATATTTAAATGTTAAAATGATGGAAAATATATTATAGTTAATACTTTTGAGATAGTTGTAAGGTCAACCGTACAAATAGAGATATGGTTAGGGATCATGAGGTAACATTACATTCATTATTTTGTTTTCAAACCATGAACTAGAAAGTATTTTCCTGCATGAATAAGTATAAATTATTACCTAGAATAATATACCTCCTCATTTTCAGATTCAGCAGTTTTCTACACTAATAAGTTTTTTTTTTTGGGGGGGGGAAGGGTTGTTTTGTTTTGATTTTTGTTTTTTTGAGACAGGGTTTCTCTGTGTAGCTTTTGGAGCCTGTCCTGGAACTCAGGCTGTAGACCAGGCTGACCTCAAACTCACAGAGATTCGCCCAGCTCTACCTCCTGAGTGCTGGGATTAAAGGCGTGCGCCACACTGCCCGGCACTAAGTTTTGAATGGGTAATTGGTATCGGAATACAGATAAAACATTGAATAATGAGACAAAATTAAGACAGCTTATTTTTACAAATTGATAATTCCATCATATACATTGGTTCTTATTCAAACACATACAAATGCCTAGATTAGGTGATCTGATATTTATTTTTCTAGAGGACTCAGTATTTAATATGATGTAATGTTACATTATAGTGTGATAGAAGGAAAAAAAATCTGTGGTGTCTTTCTGATCTCTTTCTTATCACATTATGATCTGATGATATAGTACAATTGATTTCTAAAAAGCCTCCTTTATTATTTGGAAACATAAAACTTCATGTAAATAAATCAGACATTTTTATAAAAATAAGTAAGTTTAAAGAATTAGCTACAAAGTTATTTTAAAAAGCTGCATAATATAAACACTAGATAAACAGAATTTAAATGAATGTTCTAATTTTAAGGAAACTGTTCTTGCAACATTTGTACATATAAACTTGTTTTAAAGATAGTGTCTTCTTAGGCGCAAAACTACACAGAGAAACCCTGTCTCGAAAAACCAAAAAAAAAAAAAAAAAAAGATAGTGTCTTCTGGTAAATACATACCTTTGCAATAGAATTCAAAGTTACATTTACATTACAATTAAGTTATTTGCAGTAATAAGATATTTTCAAAAATTCTTTCTAAGGAATATCTTCTCAACCTACTGGTTACAATGTGTAAGTAGTTTCAATACTTATATGTTTATACCACAAACTGTTTGGTTGTGTTTGGTGTTAGTAGCATGACTTTTTGGTGGGTGGATTTATTGTCAGTGAAGATAATAAGCAATGTACTCATCATTCATTCAATAGATACCCAGTAAAGGCCTATTTTATACCCAGTAGCATCCTTGATTCAGGCTGCAGAATTCAGTAAGATTCAAAGAAAAAACTGGCTCAGTAGGAAGAGGGAGAGCTAGCCTAACACAGAACAAACATAATATTAATAATTGTCCATTAAGTGATAGTACAGAGTGGAAGAGGGAATTTCCTTTAAAACTGTTTTAGTTTCAAAGGTTGCATACATTTGTCACATACAGCATATCATTTTGATATTTATAAATGGATAAATCAAGCAAATCAATACATGTTTTAAATCATATGTTTTTATTCTATGTGGTAACAATACTTAAAAATCATACTTAACAACTTTTTAAGAATATAACATTAAAACTGCCTGTAGCGATCATGCTGTATAACAGATATCTTAAACCTGTTCTTCCTGTGTGTTCAACATTTTCTATCCTTTGGCCAGTTTGTCTTCAAATTCTGCTGTTCTAGGCTCGGTGGGTCACCATTCTATACACTGCTTTTGTGAATTCAACATTTTGGACTCATTTTTACTTGGGGTCATGTGATATTTATATTAATATATCTGGCTGAATTTAACTATCATGTCCTCTTGGTTTAATCACATTAAATGGCTAAGTAATATTTCATACTGTGTATATTCCAAATTGGCTAATCTATTCTTATTAATGGACAAGTGTAACATTTAAGGACTATTATGGACATTCCCTTTACTGAACATTGGATCAAAAATTTGAGCAAATTATAGTAAGTAAGATAATAGTTTATATGCAGTCATTCAGAGTGGCTATATCACATTTGAAAAATGAAGAATGGGAAAATTCTTGGTTGCAAAGAAAGATGCCTTTTTAAAAAATTGAACAGAAAAAATGAAGAATTGCATTCATGTGCCTGACGTTAAGAAATGGGAAATAGAGACTATTTCACACTACTGTGCATGCTTGCTCTATAGAGTAGCTTGTGTTACCTTTCAGAATGACTTTGGCGGACACAGAAGTCTTGTGAATAAATGGACGACGTTCCTGAAGGCACGCCTGATTTGCTCCGTGCCAGGCCCAAATGGCATTGACACCCATTTCGATGAATTGCGTAAGTGGCTGATGTTTGATGCACAGGACATATGCTTAGTCGTCTTACAGCAACTTGATAGGCAATGTTTTCTTGATATCCATGGGAGACCTGCCGCTCCTGAACAGAAACAGAGGAGTGGACTGGGGGTTAGGGGTGGGAACAGAGGAGGAGTGGGGAGCAGAGACTGGGGGGCGGGCAGGAGGGAGGGGAAACTGCAGCTGGGATGTAAAATAAATAATAAGAACTTTTTCTGATTGTGTTTTCAAACAGAGGATGTCTTCTTAATGAACTCTAAAGATCCTAAAAATCCGATTGTCTATGGAGTGTTCACAACATCGAGGTAAACAGGTTTTTTATTATTGTTTTGCATAATTGCACATCCTGTAGCTGTTTTAGTGGCTTCCGTTTTCGAGTGCCTGTGAATCCTTGGTTCAGGCATGCACTCATACTAATTTGATTAGTTCTTTGCTTTTACAGACCATGGGGGCGGGGCCTGTTGAGAAGGCTCCTGGGGTAAAGGTGTTTGCTCCCAAAGCTGACAACCAGAGTTGGATCCCGGAACCTACATGGTGTAGAGAACAGGCTGAAACAAATTGTCCTCTGAACTAGGCATACACAGTGGCACATGTGTATACCTGCATGTTTGTGCCTCCTCACCACATATATATAATAAGAAATTTAAGCATGTAATGCAAGCATATCATCACGATCAATAGAAGAGTGAAGCAGTTTGGAAACTGTATGTTGTATCCTATGTAATACAACGTAATATTAATAAAAATATAACATCAACTTTAAATATTTAACAAGATGTGGATCATAAAGAAGCTTATAGTGATAGAAAAGAAGAAAGGAACTGGATTTGGAACCTCGAAGTGTAACAACGGCCTGACCCACTCTGTCTCCATCGCTTTCAACAAATGCGAAAGAAACGAGGTGACAGGCAAGCTAGGATATTAATGATACTAGTGGTTCCCTGGAATGAAAGCCACCTCTCTGGACAGGTGGTTGACAGTGAACTTAAGAGAAAACACATCTCGTGTCCAAGCACTTGGGCAGCCTTCCCGCGGCTCTCACACCGCTTGAAAAGTCCTTGCTACATCTTCCTACGTATTTCCTCAGAATTTAACAAAAATTTACAGATTTAGAGAAAGTAAAAAGCTGACAAATAAACTATTAAGCTTTTTGTAGAAACGTTTTTTTTTTAATTTTTGAGATTATACTATAATTACAGTCATCCCGCTTCTTTCATTTCTCCAGACCTTCCCACATACTGCTCCCCATTGTCCTCAAATTCCTGCCCTCTTCTTCATTAACTGTGATTGCATGCGTATGTATGGAGATGTGTATACACATGTGTTCTTAAATACAACCTACTCAGACACTTCTACAAACACTAATACCTTTCATAACATTTCAATACATGCGTATGATTTTACATATTTTACATGCAGTATAACATACCGTATTTATTATATCAAAGCTGTCTAAAGTTAGCAAATAGATTTTCTCTTTTTTTATTCTAATTGCTCTTTACTTTGGTGGTCTCCTTGACTTTTTTCGTTAGCTACCTAAAATCCAAATGTTTAAAAGATAATCTTATAAAAAGATTCCTTAAATGCAATCCAGAGCTGGAGAGAGAAACTCGAGAGCCAAGTTCCCACAGGTTTGTGTGTGTGCTCTGCTTGATACACAGTTCCGAACTCAAGCTTCCTTCCCTCTCTTCCCATTCCACTCCTTGTACATCTCTCACCCTCTCTTGCTGTCCATGCCCTCCCACCCTGTCATCAGCCTGCTCTTTTCCTTTCCAGTTTTCCCCAGAGTTCTTGCTCTCAGTGAAGAAGCAATTGCTTCATCTTGCTGTCCGACAACCACCCTTCCACTCAGCATAATGTTCAAACTATCTGGAGCTCTTTTTGGAATAAGTACGCACATGGTTATTAGTAAGCATATGTGTTGAGGGATAGCAAATATTTAAAAATAATATTGAATCCACTAAGAAGTGCTGGGGGTGACTATGGTCATTTAAAGCGAAAGATTGATTGTAGAATATTATTCTGGCTTATTTATAAATATTAAAGACATTTAAATCACTTTGACATCATCACTTAATAAAATTAACATTAGACATGAAGAGACATATATTACTAAATCTATATGCAAGTCCTTATGCCTGTGCATTAGTGAACTTTGGTGTTAATAACTAGACAGCTGCAGTAAAAACTGTGGAAAGTGAGTGGCAACTATCAGTCTGCCTTTCTCTTTCCCCGTTTCCTAGAGCAACAGCCCTTCTCAGACTTGAATGCGTATGAGAATCACCAAGAATGTGTTAAAATTCAATTTCTCTATTCTACGAATCATATATACAATTTTTATTATAAAATACAAGCAATAAAAATTCATGTTATTTATCACTGGAGTTTCTGACCCTATAAGAATGAGTCGGGCCTAACAATCTGCATTTCTAAATAGTCTATAGGTAATTCCCATGCTAGTATTTGGGCAATCAATATTTTGATTGACACTGTTTAACAGGTGAAATAATTTCTTCACTCTTTTCAATAAGATAGGTAATTGGTGGTAAATTACTCTAAATTATATATCTCAAACTTCAGAGCTATCTGATTCATCAAGATTATTAAATTTGTAACAATAAAAAGGGGTATATATGCAAGAAATTTGCACTGAAAGTGGGATACATCAAAGGTTTTTCAGTTTGTTATTTATTCTATCATGAAAATATTAATGCCATGCATATTTATTGAGGTTAGTACTAAGTCATATACTCATGTTAAATGGTTGACAGAGCCCAGTAGACATTAGCTTCTTCCCTCCTGCATCATTGTCTAATGAGCAATTTTTATAGCTTAGGAACCTATAGTCCTTGTGTGGCATGATTTACATGGGATTTCAATATGACTTATAGGTAATTTCCCATAGGGAGATATCAGCCCTAAAATAAAAATTTCCATATTGTGAATGTGTACATCCATTATATTTTTAAATAAAATATTACATAAGCTGTGTTTTTGCAAACAAAGTAAATGTAACATAGTTTCATCTCAATGACAAACACAGTTATTTCAACTGCTTGTTTTTGATTCATAGAATGATAGGAATATCTACCATAATTCTCCACTTTGACCATTGAGTAACAGCTATGACCTTAAAACTATGCTCAGTGTTGTATCCACGGATTTCAGATCCAACTCGGTTACTTCAGTTCATACCTTGTTGGTTTGGGAGTTTAAAATATTATAGTGTAGCATGCCATGTGGCTTTGTACATTCCTTTAGAGCACCAGTTTTGGCTTTTAAAATGACCTTTTAAAGATTCTTGATACTGTAATAGTTTTCTTCTGTAATGATACTTGAGGGTTAAAGAGAATTTTTAGCTTTTATTTCTTTATGACATCAAAACCAAATATGCATTCAGAGGTGATCATCCATGTATGTCTTTCCTGTTCAACTTTAATAGTTTATATTTGATATGAATGTACATATTTGATGAATAACAGACAAGATTTCACACACTTTTAAAAAATCATGATTTATTCCTATACATTTATAAAATACATCGATGAGACCAAACTAATCTCAAACAATATTTGTGATTGCAAAGACTCTATGTTTGTTTGATCACTAACATCTGAAACATAATAACAAAGTCCAAGCCATCCCATTGCCACTGACTAGAATAATGCCAGTTTCTATTCTCTTCCCTCCTAGCAACATCTTCAAGGGATCTGCTGTGTGTATGTACAGTATGAGTGACGTAAGAAGAGTGTTCCTTGGTCCGTATGCTCACAGAGATGGCCCCAACTATCAGTGGGTGCCTTATCAAGGAAGAGTGCCCTATCCACGGCCGGGAACTGTAAGTGACTTTGATAATTAACACATGGGATGAATATATTTCTGACAAATAAAACAAATAACTTTAGGTGTAAACATTAGCACAATGTACAACAAAGAATCCATGACCATAAATAGAAGTCCAAGCCTAGGATTCTGTGTGGTCCCCTGTAATTCCACATGTAAAGTCATAATTACTGCACCTGCCAGTATTTAAATTCTTTCCTTACCATTCTACATCCCTACATTTTTAACAAAATAAGAATGAGCAGCCTATGCACTTTCTCTTCTGAGCAGAACACTGAGAAAATGGCCTTCATGGAACACTGAAATTAATAGGAGGTATATGGGCTGGCTCTCTCTGATGGCGAGGATGCTCCCCATTCTGATTATATGGTAGGCTGTGCTCAGAGAAACAGTATTAAAACCAACATTATCATCCAATGGTTTTGGATTGAGCTTGCAACATTATCACCCCAATGAAATTGTGTCAAACTAAATGAAAAAGTCATGTAGCAAAACATTTTTAAAAATATATATATAAAGAAACACATTGATATGATCCAAATCCAGGGTAGTCAGCCTAAAGACCATGTCAGAAGTAATATTTTCTTTAAGGCGGTTGGGAGTGGAGAAAGACTCTATTTTAGATGGCACATTACTGTCCATTGAGGGGAGCCAAGGTAGGGCTTGAAGCAGAAGCCATGGAAGAGCACTAGATGGCTAGCACCCTCACTATTGCTAAGGCTGCTTACTTATACCACCCAGGAGCTCATGCCCATAATGGTACTGCCCACAGTGAGCTGGGTCCTCCTACATCAGTTAGCAAGCAAGAAAACGTCTCACAGATGGCACTGGGCTAAGTCTGTTTGTAAGATGAAGCTGATTAGAAGACTCGCCCATAAGGCCTTTTTTTTTTTTTTTTTTGTCCGTTTGAGGCCTAATGACTCTCCAACCCCCTTTCTATATTGAACTATACAATTTAGTGTGTCCCGGCTTGTATCACAGCCTAGCAACCCAAATGTTTAGTGACTAGATCATCACTATACCTGTGTGCCAGAGGATGTGTTCATGTAGCTCCTGGCCCAGGTCATTTCTTATCTGTCCCAACTAAGAGTAACATTTTCTAATCATAAGAAAATTTAAGAAAAATAATTTTAGACAATGAGAAGGCTTACATTTGAAATTTAGGTGTTACTTTAATTTCACTTCAGTGTTTTAATAGTCTGATGGATTCAAGGAAAGTATTTTTTAATACCTTACTAGATACAGGGCATTTAGTATTCTCATTTTCTCTGAATTCCCAAAATTATTTAGGAGAAAATTAAATATGTTGTGCTTTATAAAAATTGCTCCTAGCTGCTGTTGATGTAACAACAAAAAAAAAAATCTTCAATACAATTTGTAAATAATAAATGACTAGATGGAATATTTTTATTATAAGGAAACAAATGAGATACATGAAAACAAATGTATTTACTCCAGCTCTTAATAACAAATTGTCCTCTTTCTTAAGAGACAGGTTTATATTCCTCTGTCTGACAGGACTCCATGTCTTAAATCCTCTACTGAAAATACATTTTAATCTGAATATAAATTATGTATATAAAATCAGTAACAGCAATTAAGATATGGAAATTGCTATATTCTGGGCTTTGTTCTATGGGATATATTGTACTGGAATACACACACAACCACACACACAACCACACACACACACACACACACACACACACACACACACACACACACACAGTATAGACATCAGTAGCCAATTATTTTTCCCATTTCAGTGGTAGGAACTATGTTAAGTAATGGTGCCAGTATTCAGTCCCATAGCTTAGTACTAACTCACTGTTCACAGTAAGCTGTTGGGAGAAAGTGTATTGTCAAGCACTGTGCTCAGTGTTAGAGGCAGCCTTGTCCAGTGCAGGTGTGGAAGAGAGTGGATAGCTCTATTAAAGGTGCAAGCTGGGACTCTGGCATTTCAACAACACTATGAGGAGTAGACATAAGTGCATATTTAAACAACATACTATTATTGAAAAAAAATTAGTTTTTTAAGATAGGCTTTCACTGTGTTGTGTAGCCCTGGCTATCCTGGATCTCATTCTATAAACCAGGCTGGCCTTGATCTCACAGAGACCCTGCTTCCTCAGCCTCCCAAGAGCTGTGATTAAAGGCATGTGTCACCACTGCCCAGCTATTATTGAAGTTTAAAGAAAATCCTATAAGCAAATTATATTTTATATTAAAAAACAGATAGTAGAGGAAGAAATTAAAAATTTTGTTTTTGTAGGAAATTAAAATAATTTTGTAGGAAAAACTATAGTTTTTACTCACAAATTTCTACATTTATGCCTGATGTTTTTACACAATGTAAAGGAGAACACAAAGATTCTTTTTTTTTTAATTCATTCTTTATTTTTCTGATTGTGGGTATTTTGCCTGCATATGTTTGTCCACCACATATGTGCAGACCCTGAGAAGTCCAGAAAGGGCATTGGATACCCTGGGACTGGAGTTACAGATGGAGATGAACTAACTTGCAGATACTCGGAATCATACCCAAGTCCTCTGGAAGAAGCCATGACATCTCTCTAGTGCCTTAAATAATCTTAGAAGCCCTTGGAGTTTGGCATTGTTTCTTATAAGTTTTAATGTGGATATTTGATATTTCCATAACAATATTTAAATAAATTTCTCATTTACATCAAAACTAGAATTATTTTAGTATCATATATAATCCATGTTCAGTTCAAACATATATGCATATATAGTATTCTCATTTCAAAACTATTTAATAACTCATGAATTATTAATGAATTTGTCAAGTAACAGGCAAGAGGTTGATTTCTTATTCTAATCTTGTAAGATAAGGATCATATCCTAATTACATTTTATCTCTCAAGCACTTACATTCAGAGTTAGGCATTACTGAACTGTAGAACAAGATATGTAAGACTGGGTGTACTGTATCCTATGACACTGTTCTACATAGTGAATTGCAGTGAGGAGACAATAAACCTTAATTGTCTATTGTCTTTTTATTGACTTTTAAGAATATTTCCATCCAAAGCTGATATCCTGTCAGCTCACAAAAACACATTCTTTCCTGCTTTGTGTGCCAATATTTATTTATCTTACCCATGTTGCCTCCATTCTGATTGGTTAGTTTCTGTTCCATAGACACTAAATAAGGCCTGAATTATTTTATTTTATTAAAGCCATTAATAATGTTTTCAACTTTTTGTTATGAGTCAGACAATAAAGAATAGTTTTTATTGTCTTGTAGTTGGGGAAGATCATTTATATTTGGGTGTGACTCTAAACTAAAAACAGTTATATATAACTTAAGAAAAATAGTGTTTCTCTAAATGTCATTAATTGCATTAATTATAGCATATTTCATGCATCATGTTAAACATCTATTATAGAAACGAAGCACAGGCTGGTGCAGTTAACATGGGTGTCAGACTTCTCCAGAATCCTGAATACCTCAGCTACATTTGCAAGTTTTGTAAGAAATGATGATATAAGTAAACATTCATTAACATTGAGAATTAATACTTGTTTAGAAATATACACTGATAATTTCTTCTACTAATTTAGGTACAGAAGAGCTGGTGATAGCTAATGCTTACTTAGCTTCAAATATAGTGGAAAAGAATTACAGGTTTAGACTCACAGACTATTGAAGGAGTGTTATTTTATAATTTATAATCTTAATTGTTAGATTTTATTTAAAAGGTATTCTCCTTTTTCTAATAGTGTCCGAGTAAAACATTTGGTGGATTTGACTCCACAAAAGACCTTCCTGATGATGTCATAACCTTTGCAAGAAGTCACCCAGCCATGTACAATCCAGTATTCCCCATTAATAACCGCCCAATAATGATCAAAACGGATGTAAATTATCAGTTCACACAAATTGTTGTAGACCGAGTGGATGCCGAAGATGGCCAGTATGATGTCATGTTCATCGGAACAGGTACACTTTGAATTTCAACTACATATTTGCTTCCAGCATACTGTATTTATATACAGAATAGTCTATCATTAAAAATATGTTATCAAGTGCCAGGGACAGGTCCCAATCCTACTGCGAGGAGCCTCACAAACAGACCAAACCACACCACCACTGCACACATGCAGAGCGCCTAGGTTGATCCCATGCAGGCTCCCTAACTGTTAGACCATAGTCCCTGTGCTCAGGTCAGCTGTCTCTGTGAGTTCCTCTCTCATGACCTTGACCCCCTGGCTTGTACAATCCCTCCTTCCTTTCTTAAGGATTAGGAACTGTCTCTGGGGCTTGGCTGGGTTTTGAGAACCTGTTCCCCATGCTAGATTGCCTCAGCTAGCATTTATGCAAGGGGAGGGGCTAGATCCTTCCTCAACTTGGTGTGTGCTTTGTTCAAGTCCATAGGATGCGTGCCCCTTTCTGGGTGGAGACGAGGGGGAGTGGATGGGAATGGGGATTGATGGGAGTGTTAACAGGGAGCAGGAGGAGAGGAAGGAGTGGAAACTGTGGTCGGTGTGTTAAAAAAATGAAAAAATGCTAATTAAATAAAAAAAACACCTCCCAACACACAAAAAGTAATCACTTTGTAGTTACAATGCTTAAAACAAATTTTCTTTCAAATGAAACTTGATCAATGAAATCAGGTATGTTTAATAACTAAATAATCAATTATCATAATTGAATCATAATTCTTCTGGTTAGGGACACACATGTGCGCACGCATACACACACACACACACACACACACACACACACACAAAATATTGCTCAAAGCATGACTGAAATTCCCCAAATCAGGACTGAAATTCCCAGCATATTGCATAAGTGTCCAGGAATGTGTTACTGCAAACTTATAAGAACTTTAACATCACCACTAGTGAAAACCTTCAATCAAATAAAGGTTACCAAAATAATTTGCTCATTGTTTCTGCCATACAAATGAAATATGAAAAAAATCTTTTATCAGAAAATTGATTCAACATTCATCTGATGCTTTTCTTTAGAAATGTAATGAAATCTTTTCACTAATTTCACTTTTAGAACAAATTTCTGCAGGTATATTTTCAGACTCAGTCTTATTATTACTCTGACGTGTTATTTTGTTTTCCCATACTCTCTAAATGGTGAAGCTATTTATGAAAGTACCGGTTACAAATCTGAAACTTGCTACTTAATGTCAGATTCCAAGGTAATAAATTCCTAGTCTCCATTAACTTCATTAACTGACATAAATCAACAAGAAACGAAACAAAGTGAGTACTTCACCGAAACCTTGTACAATAGCATTTATTTTCCCTTGTGAGAAACACAAAGACAATTACGTTGACTACACCAGAACAGAAATGTGTAGTAAAATTACCTGAAGACTCATAACTTAATTGTGAAATCCTGATGTTACCAGGTTTATCAGTGTCAGGCCCTTAACAATACATTACAGTCTCTTATGGATAAGAACATTCCCCTACCAAATAAAAGAATCCAAACGAGATTCAGTGTTCCATAACAGGCAATGACTGTGTGTCGCACCTACAGGTTACAAATAAAATCAGGAAATATAAGATGGTATTTATTTTCAGTAAATATTGGCTTGTCTTTAAATGTCAAATTATAATTGAATCTCTGCAGAATAACTGGGTTTGTTGAACAATGTCACACCAGCCTTGTTCTCCGTCTCTAGTTCAGAAGTCCCTTATTCACTTTCAAAGTGACAAAGCCTGCTTCCGGGTATTTGACCAAAGCAAACCAATCATAAGCATTTAATTTCTCTAGGACACAAACTGCCTTTAAAATCCCCATTTTCATGAGGAAGTTGAACGAACGTTAGATAATGTGGTTGGTTGTAGGTCAGTACAGACCAGGGTCATCTGTCAGCAAGTAAATTGATTACAGTAATTTTATCTTTTAACTAAGTTTCACTTCATAGCACATGGATCCTTGTTGAGTAATCTGATTCAATTTGTGTGAAATTGTTTGAAATACTATTCAGTAAAACTTGATCTGGAGCACAGATAAAGTTGTGTTTGGGTCCAGGAGAGCCAATGGAGTCACTAAGTAGATTAACCTAATTTCCCTTTAATCTTTGGTGTTATGAGCAGGCTAAGGTCCTGTAAACACAGAAGGATCCTCTTAAAAGTGGCCTTTTTTAAACTTTAGAAGGGATACCCTTGATCACAGAGTACATTGTGCCAACCCACTGAGGAGAACGGCCAATAGAATGAATATATTAGGTTCTGTTTCTGGTATAGCACTCCTTATTATTCTTATTGTAAGAATCTCTTTGAAAAAAGATAAAGTTTGTTAAAAATAAACCAACTGAAGCTGCAAAGAATTGATCAAATTTACTCAAAACTGAAATTGTTTCGAATTAATGTCTTAACCCTGTTTGCCTTCTAACGAAGAATGGAATCACACCTGGAACACAGGGAAATCCACATTTCAGAGGTGGAACGTCAAGGGCAAATGACAGGTCTTTCCATGACAGCATTTTTCTCCTGATAATGAAAATTAGATAGTAATTTAAATCCCTATAAAATAAATCCAATTTTTTATAATTCACAATCCTAAATTTAAATCTCTTTAAGACTCTAGAATTGATTTCCAAGTGTATGTATTGTAGGCAGAGTATGTACAATCTGAAGTGTTTATTTTGAGAAATATTGTCATTCATCACTTCAGCGTCACTGAGCCTGCCTTAAGGGCCTCTAAGTGCGGCAGCTTCTAGGAGAGGGGTATGCTGCTGGATTTTGAGGCTCTTGTACCTGGGATGGGCAGTACCCCTTACATTTCACATCTACAGAGTCTTCATGGACATATGCCGGTTTCAAAATAAAAGTGGAAAAGTCTGTCATGTCAAGTTGTTTTCTTTCTCTCTCCACAAGTACACACACACACACACACACACACACACACACACACACACATGAACACATATATTTGTATATTCTGGAATGCACACCAATTAAAGAAAATTTAAAACAAAATAAAAAGCTATCCAACTTAGCCATTTTTGTTGTTTTTAATATATTTTTGAGAATTTCTACACTTTCAGGTTAAATTATTTTTTAAAGTTTGATACCGTTCTAAAAATTGATTTTTGTGTTCCAAGGCTATCTTTATAGTTTATAGTCTAACTGCATAAAATGCACTTGTATGTAGAAGTTTACTAATGTATCCACATGGAAAAGAAATACAAAGAGCCAGGATGGGAAAACTTTCTTTTGGTGAGGCTGAGGAGATTGCTCAGTGTGTAAAAGTGCAAGTTTTAGTTGAGAACTTGGTTCCAGACCCCCAGAAGACACAGAAGTGTGCTGTAATCTCAGCATTTATCTGGGGAGGTAGAAGGTGGCCTCAGAAGCTGGCAGGTCAGTTAACCTGAAGTAGGAAGCACGGAGTCACAAACAATGAAAGTGGTCCACCTCTAACAAAGAAGTTTTCTCTTGAGCTTGCCATGTGTGCTGTGGCTAACACTCATACTTCCCATTCCACAAGCTAAAAACAAAAAAAAAAGCTTTTTGCAAAAACCCTTGTTGTCCCATTAGGGGTAAACTCCATTCTAATCTACCTACACTGTAACCTTCTCCTCTGCTTTCTTTTAAAGATGTTGGGACTGTCCTTAAGGTGGTCTCAGTCCCCAAGGAGACTTGGCATGACTTAGAGGAGGTTCTTCTGGAAGAAATGACAGTCTTCAGGGTGAGTGACACCTAATTTCCAACATCGACAGGTTCAGCTGCATATCTGTCCCCCAAGACAAATGAACACTGTAGACAGTGCCCTTGTAGACACTTCTAATTAGATTGTCAAGTACAAAACCCGACACTAATCAAAATAAATCTTGGAAGTGTTAGTGCAATTAAATGTAAGGATATAAAAATTCTTGGCTCATATTTTCTTTTTTAAATGAGAAAATTTATGATTTATATTTTGTATCATTTATATAAGTTACCTTGAAGATCAAATATCTCCCAATTCAAAATTTCTTCTCTTGCACTTTATAGTATATCTGCCATGATATGTAAGACCTGTGAGCTTTTGGGGAGATACATTTAACATGCCAAGGGAAGAATGCTATCTCAGCTAATTTCTACATTATTTTATATTTTTCTTAAGATAATCAGTGCCTAAGTTTGGGTAAGTGGGCTTATGTTAGTAACAGACAATTTATAATAGATTTCCAGTCTGCAAACTTCAAAAATGGACAAATATTTGTCTCTTCTTCCTGAGTCACCAATGGTATGCATAGGATCTTCAAGTATTAGGTATATTGAGGTTGAAGCAGGGGCATGGGAAATAGATCAGCATAGATATCATACATGTTGCTCATTTTAGAGTGCTTGCCAACTAGTAAAGTTTGAACAGGGATCACACTTTGATATGAATTATATGTAAGACAAATAACATGCTTATTTAAAATATTTTGATAAAAATAGTACAGTGGGTACTTACTGATAAATCTAGAAATATAAAATAAAGTTGAATACCAAGAGACAAGTAGACAGAAAAGGGGAAATGAAATCATATGATATCATTTGTGCTCTGCGTGTGTCAGATAGGCATATGGACATATATATATATATATATATATATAATATGCTTGTATGTGAGTATATATATATAATGCTTGTGTGTGTATATATATGCACTAGATTATAATTTTCAGTTGATTCAACATTTAATGTTGAAGCTAAATGCCCCTCACTCCTTTTTGTACTCTATTTATATACAGATGTACTTGCCTCATGACTCGGGAATCACTGTTCCATTGTCTTTTGAAGAGAAAATAAAGTAAAAATTGCAGAAAATGAAGTAAAAATTCAATAAGAATTAGGAATGTCATTCAAACATGTACCTGGTAAACTGTGGGCTAGATCTTTGATAATAACAGCTGAATAATCTTCTACAGAAAAGTTTAGAATCCTCCTTTCAACCTACATAACAATCTTTGCTTCACTCAACGCCTCTAAAACCCTTATTTGCAAACTATTGACTCTAGTACCTCACCCAGAGACCCATGCTTCAAGCACTAGCGATGGTGACAGCCTTGTGGCCCATATGCTATCAGGCTTTTCAGTGGTACTGTACCTGTTTCTGTTTTCTTTTGTGGACAGTGTCTTCTGTATGCCGGGCTGGCCTTGAATTCACTGCGTAGCTGAGGATGGCATTGAACCTCTGATCCTAATGCCTCCACTACCTGAGGACTCTGACTATAAGCATGCGCCACAATGCTCAACTGGAATATTATTAATATTTATTATTTTATTGTTTTCAGTCATCTAAACTGCACACAAGTAGACTTCCTTATAAATGTTCTATGTGGCCTTAATTTAAATATTCAAAATAGTAAAAATAACAGTTCCAATATTAAAAATTGATTCTTCTGGCCATTTTTAAATGTTGAATGTAGAGTGTGAACTGATTCTTATCATGCATTATTCCAAGTGAGTTACCTCAAAAAGCATTGGAACTTTAACCTATAAATTGAAAACTACAATTATCTAAATGGGCTGTCATGCACTGCAGAGCCCATTTAGATTAGCAAACAAATTATGGGCAATGTGGGCTAAATTCATAAATGGCTGCCTGGCATTCGTTGTTATATCTCTAAAGCCTAAAAGGATAAATTCAGTCAACATTTATTAAATAAATGAGACAGTACCAATGCAAAAAATTAAATATAATAAAGATTGTAAGATTCCTTTTCAAGGAATCCAGTACTCAAGTAAGATTGAAGAAGAGTGGGGAAGGTCCATCAGAAAGAGAGCCATGAAGTCCTGGTGATCTAATCCCATACTATTCTTTAATAAAAGGGAAAAGAACCTTTATTGAAAAATAATTATTAATGTAACTGTTGCAAAAATAAGTCATGGGTAACACTAGCAAGACACTCATAAATACCTAATTCACAGATTTAGTGTTCTCCTTCATCTTTCATAGAATCAGGGTTTCATAAAAATTCAGTCGTGTGTGTGTGTGTGTGTGTGTGTGTGTGTGTGTGTGGTGTGTGTGTGTGTGTGTGTGTGTGTGTGTGTGTGTGTATGAGACAGAGAGAGTGACAGACAGACAGACAGACAGAGTCAGACAGAGGTGACCACTCTAAGAACAGTCTCTGACCTCATGCAGGTAAAAGGATCCTCTGCATTATACATCTTAGTTTCAAAGGCTGATTTTCTGTTATCACACAGTAGAATTAAATTTTATTGTGTAGAATCATTTTAGTCATGTTATGGCATTTATAAATAATTTTTCTCATCTTTTCATTATTTTCTGTGTTTTATTAATTAAGTCATGCATATTTTGGCAGTAATTCAATATTATAACTAAATTTTGTTTTTAATGTTTCTGAAATCTGAGGTTAACATTCAACATCTTACCTGTATTCCTTGATATATTAATAAAAATTTCAACTTGAAAGGAATTTAATTTAAGCTAAAATGGCTTTTAAAAAAAAGCATGATGGGAGCAAAAAGACTTGCAGATATAGATATTTAATATCTATTACATTTTGTTCTTATTTGAAGATTTTCAAAGAAGTACATTTCAAACTTACACTGGTGATGCCTTCTAGGACACATATCCATGGTATTTAATCCATATTTAGAAAAATTATTACCAATCTCTAAGAATGAAAAATTAATCCTGTATCGTAAAGAAGGAAACAGTTTATGTATCTCAGTTGTGTTGAAGATGGCTACAACTAGAAATCTATCTCCTCCCATAGATGCTGCTACCATTCACTTCCTGGTCTCTGCTGTGCACATTGTCAAGATTATTTCTTTGTCACTCAAGCGGACAAACCATCTTTGGGCAGAGTTTGCAGAAATATTTACTTTCAGCGTTCTATTCTAACAGCCAAAGTTCATACATATATTGTGGGCTAGCAATTGGAAGATTTCACTGTCAAGCTTTGTTTAATTTTGCAGCAGGGGACAGAAAAAGAAAAACCACAACGCATTACAGCGATAGCCACATACAATGAAAAGCAGGGAAATGTCACAGTTTCTATGTTTCTAATTTGACACTTGTGTCTTTCCATGTAAAATAAAATACAGTTTAAAAAGATCAACTGAGCTGCCCCTCAGCTTGATAGGGTAAATACATAAGATAAAGATTTAAGGTCATGATCCTAGCTGGTACTCTTTTATAACTTTTAAACACATTTAATGTTAAGTTAATTTACCCATATTACTACCTCCATGAGACCATGTTCATATGAGTCTCTTTCAGACTGAATAACCCATAAATTCTTGGATTAAAACCAGTACATACCTCTTGCCATCTTGAGATCGGTTTAGGAAAACACCCTGGCTAATCACAGAACATTCCAGTGGTTTTGGTTACAAGATACTTTTATTCTGGGGTGAAATCACATCCCAATCACTGCATAGAAAGAAAAATATTCTTTGGCAATAAAATTTCCATTTCAGAGCAGAGCTTTTAATAGACGCTAAGAGGTAAAGTTGGCATTGGTGTCAGACTAAGGAACTAACACACCTGCTAGTAAATATTCCGAACAGCACTGTAGCACTAACATACAGCAGATCGAAATGCACTTCGCCAGCACTCGCCTGAACTTGAGTGGGTTCACTATGTGCTTCTGAGTGACCTGCTTAGCTTATGGAGCATCAATTTCTTCTTATAATGAAGACTGCAATCATAAACTCATGAAGATTCTGGTTTTAGAGTAAAATTAAGCTAATTGCTAAATGTTAGTTATTGGAAAATAGTTACATTCATAAAAATCTGTTCTAGAATGCTTGGCTTCCCTATCTTTGTCTTTTTTTAAGTTAAGGCGATATAGAAAGCCAGACACATGGTGATTTTTCACCTTAACTGGTCAGTGTGGGTTTTTCTTTCCGGTCCTTCCAATGGGCTTTCCTTTTGAGTCGGTGAAGCGTCACACGCAGCCATGGCGCCTTGGGGACAAAGGGCTTTCTTTATAGTTCTGCTGGCTGTAAAGGGTTGCAAGGCAGTCACATCAATAACACTTGCATTTTAAACCCAATTTATGCAATAGTCCATGAACAGCTGAGCAAACAAATGAAAGAGTTTAATTTTCATTCAAATGTAAAACATAATTGATGCTTTCCAAGCCCCAGCCTAACTTCTTCTGAAGGAGCTTCCTTTCCAGTACTGAGCATCCAGTGAGCTATATCAGAATCTCCCAAGATCAGCAGGTGAAAAAGCTTTGCAAGTGCAAAAGTTTAATAAGGACTAAATTAAAATATCTGGGAGATGTATAATAAATTCGAGTCATAGAAAATCTTGAAAAGATGCTAAGTTTTTTATTTCATTTTTTTAAAAATTGAACACCAATTAAATTTGCAATTGAAACCAATTTCATGGAAAAAATGCTTATGAAGCTACATCTGTTGTAAATGGAAGTCATATTTGGCGCCAGTTATTTCTCAGAAAAAATACAGGTTATTTAAATGGATGTCATTGTGATATATTGTGCATTAAAATTCAATTGCAGTACATATTCTAAATTACTATTAACTTTTTTGTATAAATAATAAATAAAGTTATTTTCATTAATTGGATACTATAAGCTTAATCTTGAATATTGGCATAATAATATGACTGAAATCTGATGTGTGTTCGAGTTTGTCTCCTATTTTACAGTTTACGTGATAACCCATTTTCATCTACTTTATAGATGTTTTTGCTTTTGTATTATCAATAAATATGAAGTAGAAATGCAATCAACTCTATTTAAAAAGAACTTAGACCTCATATTTTATTACATTGGATGTTAACTTTTAATGCCTTGAAGCTTGACTATAAAATTTCTTTGATACAGACCCACATGAACTTAGTTATTTTTTTTAGTCGCATGAGAAATTCTCATGTGAGATGATTAGAGGGGAGAGGTTGCCATGGAAATTTCTCCTGACACATTTAATTCCTTATTTGTTAACTTATTCTAATATTTTAGAAACCTAAAATCCCTTAAAGCAGAATATTTATCATGAAATACAGCTTTTATTTTTGTGACTTGATACTACTAAATAGTAAATATGCCCTTTCTGTGTAGACGCAATGGGCTGACATTATTTGCATCATAGTTGTCTTTGGGATTGATAATTCTATAAGAAATCATTATTATATTTCATAATTGCTATCACTCACTTAAGCTATACAATAGAGAAGTATTAGAAATCTCTAAAGTAGCCCACTAAGTTAACACACATCCGTAACCACTTGTTTCACTCGTGTGCCAGGCAGGTTGGACAGAAGTGAAGACAATCACGTGCTCAGTTTTGCCATTAGGTTTGAAGTGGGGAGTTGGAACTCTGCCTCTGCATGTGGGGTGGGCAGCACCAGAGTGGCCAGCTCAGGGTAATGAAGGCTGAGGGGGAAGAATGGCGAGGGGAGGTAGAGCAGTCAGGACAGTCGGGCACACACCAAAGAGACGTGGGGAAGGCTAAAAGGAAGTGATCACTGAAGGACTTGGAGGCACAATGGGGTTTCATTGGGGAATTTTGCTTCTGAAAATGAAAGATCCCATAGAGGATGGCTAGATGGAGAAGATAACGAGGTGAATGGAACTGATGACAGTCAGGTTATAGAGCATCCAGTTTCACCTAAAGGACCAAGGAAAACATGGGATGCCTGTCTTTGTCTCACATACCGGACAATGTGAGAAGGAGAAGTAGAGGATAATGAAGTTAAGGAAATAAGAAAAGGAGGATTAGATAATTTACTTTTTCTTGATTTGCTGTGGACCTACTGAGAAGTTTTCTCTAGATCTACTCAGGGAGTGACAAACACAACTTGCCCAGCTGCAGGTAGGATCCCCAAGGACTTCCATCTGGACTGTGCTGGTGTGCCCTTCCTTATTCACACATTAGCACTCACCTCTTCAGCTTCTTCCACAGATCTTATTTCCAGTTACACTGTTTGTTGTCAGCAGTGACATTACTTCTCTGAGAACTTAGTAAATGTGTTAACCACTTGTCCATTAGCTTTATCAAATACTTCTTTTTGCTTTTCTTTTAGGAACCAACAACTATATCAGCAATGGAACTTTCTACGAAGCAGGTACAATCATAATAGGCTACCATCAATACTGTGTTCTGTTAGTTTTCTGCTTGAACTTGATAGATCTATTTGTCATGCATCATATTTTATAGATTGGTTAACATCAAAAGAAAAGAGGATGCCAATGTTAGGGTCATTATGTCCATGTTTATCATTGCCAACCATGTTTATGGTTATTGCTACAAAGCCCTAAGTAACCTCACATTTGCTCAGTATGTTATATCGGCCTCATTTTTTAATCACATTGAAACTGCCATTATTCAGCAGATCTCTAAGAACAGTATTTTAAAAAAGATGAAACATAATATGTTACTAAGGAATCAACATTTCTTAAACTGTGTTGATTTACAAACTCATTCTGTACAATATTAAAATTAATGTAGTGAAAAAATCTAACAAGCTAACAGAAGGAAATTGTGTCATCTGTGCCTTACAGGTTAATAAACACCTATGCACCTTACAGATTCATAAAAGTAAGCAGTTGGTTGTTATGTTCGGAAGATCTTAGCTTAAAATGTAGCTCCTACCTTCGGCTGTATTGTATCATGAGAAGAGGAAAGGCTACTTTCACTTCAGTTAAACATACAGTGATGCACTAGCAAGTAGAATATTCTAGAATGCTAAAAATTCAGAGTTTAAGGGCAGCTTCGGATTAGTCTTTCAATTCATATCAAACAGACCTTTGACAAGACACACAAGAAAAGCAACTGATTTCTTAATAACTATGGATATGACACAAGTTTGACTTT
The DNA here is from genome assembly GCF_949786415.1 of Peromyscus eremicus. Classification (NCBI taxonomy): domain Eukaryota; kingdom Metazoa; phylum Chordata; class Mammalia; order Rodentia; family Cricetidae; genus Peromyscus; species Peromyscus eremicus. Next base: position 9,108,984 of record NC_081418.1, on the reverse strand, counting down.
TAACAATTACATTTTCTGCATTGCTACCTACACTTCAGTCCAATATATGAATGATAATTGTGGAACTAAATTGGTAGACCAAGCTGAAGTCAATTAGTAACTTACATAGTATAAAAATGATAGTGAACTAGGACTTGCTTTTCTTCTGTAAAAATGTGTACAGAACTGTGGGTGTAAGAGTCAGTTGGCTACAGTTGTTTCTGATCTGTTTGCCTGCCTTGCCTTTGACAGTGTTCCACCTCTTGAACAAAACACTAAATCATACTGCCAATGAAATGCAGTGTGTGCCCTTTCCACACAGACGTATCAAAATAGATTGATAATCTCCAAGATATTTAAACTCAGAGTGCAGATGTTATTGACCTGACACTGTTATCTTACACCTCGTTAACATATGTTCACCTGTTCTTCAAGTCTAAAAATTGTCACATGTTGGCAAGGAAATCTGGGGCTTTCCAGGGTGGAAGCTAGACAGGAATAATCTTTCCTGTAATGATTTTAAAGGTATTTATTTATATTTATTTCCCTGCTAGATTTCAGAGCCAATCCTTACTGAATTACCTCTAAGTCTAATTTAGCCAAACATCCTGTTTGAAAAAGAAAATTAAGATTTTAAAAATTTTAAAGCATTGTCTATTAATACAACATTCAACTAAAAAGTGCCAATTTCAGTTATCACAATAGAAGAAAGAATCCTGGACTTACATTTTCCACTGATGGAGGAGAGATGGATTTCATTCAATGTGACTCAATTTCATCCACTCTTAGGAGCATTTTTAAAGTGAGACAGCATTTCAGGAGGGACATGTGACGCTATAACTAACCTTCTAGATAATGAAATCCTGTCCTTCTCATGGCCACCACTCATAAGGAGGCTAGTGAAATCCCCTGCGGTGATGGTAAATTGGGCAGAAAAAGCACATCAGGTTCCTAAGCTAGTCACTAGATTATGCTCACTGATGCCTGCAAGCCCCTATACTTCATGTGAATAGCATGATTATTTTATGTATCATTAGTAATCCTGAAGAATTATGATGAAATCAAAATGACATTGAATTGCATTTAATTTGGAGCAATTTATTGGAGTTTAGGTTTTCATAACTGTAAATCATGTGGATGGCTATACTCTTTTTGCTTTTTTTCTTTTTCCTGTATGTTTTTTCTATTTTTCTCCTAAAGGTATGCATCAGATATAGATACTTTGTTTGAGCAGTTCTTTTCCTACTCAAATGCCATATGCCTATAAATCTATAATTATGAATTTGGCATATGCTTCTGAAACACTATTAGCCAAGCATGAGATCTTTTGGTAACATGGCCAATTTGGTCACTGACCTTTTCAGATTGGATCACAAAGCCAGGGCTGGTAGCAGCACCCATAATCCAAACACTTGGGCGGGGCATGGAGTGGGGGGGGGGGAGTAGGAGATTCAAGAGATCTTTAAGGCTAACCTAGGCTATACAAAAATGTCTCAAAGACATCAAAAGAAAATAGGATGCCAATGTTAGGGTCATTATGTCCATGTTTATCATTGCCAACCATGTTTATGGTTATTGCTACAAAGCCCTAAGTAACCTCACATTTGCTCAGTATGTTATATCGGCCTCATTTTTTAATCACATTGAAACTGCCATTATTCAGCAGATCTCTAAGAACAGTATTTTAAAAAAGACGAAACATAATATGTTACTAAGGAATCAACATTTCTTAAACTGTGTTGATTTACAAACTCATTCTGTACAATATTAAAATTAATATAGCAAAACAAATTAAGCATCTATTAATATACATAATAATTTTGTTTCTCTACTTCATTGCATGTAATAGCAATATTTAACAAGGAAATATATGCACAAGGAAATAGATTTGTTATTCTTACCTCTTATTATACTTTTATGAAATATCAGTATTTTGCTTAGCTCTAAGCACCGGCCTATTATCTATAAAACTACTCCTCAATAATTTCTTAGATTTCAGTAAATACTTCAGTGTACATTCAATTTACATACACACACATATGCACACACACACACACACACACACACACACACACACACACACACACACGTCCACACGTACAAATATAGCCTATAAGTGAAAGTCTCTGGGAATGCAATATTGACTGTGTCCATTTCTGACTTTCAGACAATTTATAACTTCAAAGAACATCCTGTTATTCACAATGAAGTTGTTCTAAAACTCAATTTTCATCTGCATCCTAGAAACTTAAAATATACTTTAAAGTCTTTTGCCTATGGACTATTATTATATGTCTCAGTATTAATATAACTTAAAATGTGTTACATTTTTGTTCATATTTTGTGTATTGCGGTTGTCACAGTGTGATTCATAGGTGTGAGGGACAGAGGCCTGTTTGGGGAAGTCAGTTCTCATCTCCCATCATGTGAGTCCCTGGAATCTACACCCAAATATCATCAGGCTTGGTTAAGGCTTGCTGTATTATCAACCAATCCTCTAATGAGAAAAGCATGTCTCTGTCTCCGCTTTGCAGTCAGATGCTTACAATTGGTTTCTACTCCACTTACAACTGTATGGTCTGCCAGACCTTGGAAGAAATATCTAAAACAATTACGATCCATAATATAATTTATTGTTAATGAGGCCAAACAAGTTGGTTTTAAAGGAGAGGTCAAAAGAGTGTTTTCCTCACTCATCCACAGCAACAACTGTACATTGGCTCAGCTGCTGGGGTGGCACAGCTTCCTCTCCATCGCTGTGACGTTTACGGCAAGGCCTGTGCAGAATGCTGCCTCGCCCGGGACCCTTACTGTGCCTGGGATGGGTCATCGTGCTCACGCTATTTTCCCACTGCAAAGAGGTAAGATGAGCATTACAGGGGAAATAGAATGTTTCTTAACGGAGTTAGTGATCTGCTTTCTAGAACAGCCCTTTATGAAGAAGCACACCGCCATGCTGTGCAGATGAAGGGAGGTTGGGGTATAAACGTCATACTTAGGACTGTCATTGTTAGTTTGTTCTTGTTTGTTTTCCCATTTCCTTAAAAACCACAAAACAAGAAGAAGAGTGTAGAGTAGGAAAGTTGGATCCTAAATGAGATAGAACAAATAACTGAGGGACTTTTAGGACAACAACATAATATCTCTAAGTTCTTATGGTTGGAAATTAGATTTGTGGTTTTATTTTAATAAGAGAGAGATGGGGTCAAAATACACAAAAAGTTATGAACAGAAAACAGCCTTGTAATTTTTGAACCCAATGTGTTCTATCATCCACAAATCTACTTTTTTTTTTAATCTAGAGATATTATGTTCTGGGTTTTTTTTATTTTAATTAGGCCATTTATGTTACCAAATAAAAAGAAATTTCTTAACAGACAGGAGTTCATTTGCTTTTGGAATCTAAGGAATATAGAAAGACCTAATCCTAAAAAGTCAAAATGAAGGCTGGGGTAATGTGTTAGTGGGTAAAGTCCTTGTCATGCAAGTGTGAGGCCCTAAGATTGAACCCCCAGAACCTACCTATGCTGCATGTGGTGTGAGCATGTGTATTCCCAGTGCTTCGATAGCAAGTGAGCTGGGACAAGGGGCAGGACAAGACAGCCAGCCTGCTGGGTGTATTTCAGCAGCAAACAACAAAAGGTCCTCCTTTGAGCACAGAGTGGGGAAAGCACTGAACCACAAGGTGGTCATCTCTGCTTCACATAGGCAACAGGCATGTGTCTCACTGCCCCAACACACAAGACACACATACACATAGATTCAGTGAAAGTCAAAAGTTTCTTCCTACATTTAAAAATGTTGCATTGATGTCTTTAGTGTATTAATATTGATTAACTAACATTCCTAAAAATATCTCATTACCTCAGGAAATTTTAATTGTCCCTGTTATTACAACATCATCCTGTGTTTATAGCTTTAACTTGAAACATAAAACTATATAATCAATTTCATTTGCGTGCACACGTATGTGCATGTGAGGATGTGTATATGTACTACTCATGCATTTTAAATCTTATCTTGATAATACTTAAAATTATTTTACAGGGAATTGTTTAAAAAAAGTGCTAAGTTATAAATAGGAAGTTAGTCGACAGGTGCGGGAGAGATGGCTTAGTTGGTAAGTGCCTGTTGCAGGAGTACCTGAGTTCAGAATCCCAGATCCCAGGGGAAAGCCTGGAAAGAGTCACAGATCTGCACTGCTGAGGGGAGGGAGCACAGACAGAGAGAGCTCACTGATCAGCTTCTCCAGTGAGAAAATTGGTGAGCTCCAGGTTCAGCCAATTCAGTGGGCTGAACAAACAGGTTTGTGAGAAACCCTGTCTCAAAACAATGATAATGATGATGATGATGATGATGATGATGATGATGATAGTGATGGTGATGGTGATGATGTGGTGGTGGTGATGGTGATGGTGATGTGGTGGTGGTAGAGAGCAACAGAGGAAGGCACCACTGTTAAAGTCTGACCTATATGAGTATACAGGCACACATATACATACATCTGCATGCTCAAAATATATATACAACATACACAAGGCAGACATGCACAAACAAAAATTTATTGAGAACAACACAAACAGATTAAACAAAATTGCAGTGTCCTATGCAAGAGCCAGTGCATAAAGAATGAGAAGGATTTGGGGAGGTGTTGAGGAGGAGAAAGAATATAGTAAACTACATTTGTATACAAAATGTTTAAATAAAAACAATAAAACAGTATAGCTGGAGTATTTTCTCTCCGGGTCCCGCCAAGCCCTGGCAGTCCGACAGCCCACTTATAAAATCAACACAAAGACGCTTATATTATTTAAACTGTTTGGGCTAATGGCTCAGGCTTCTAGCTATCTAGTTCTTACATCTTAAATTAATTCATTTCTATAAATGTATACCTTGCCTTGTGGCTCGTGGCTTACCAGCATCTTCACATGCTGCTTGTCATGGCAGGGGCTGGCAGTGTCTCCCCCTCTGCCTTCCTGTTCTCTAAATTCTCCTCTCTGTTAGTCCCGCCTATACTTCCTGCCTGGCTACTGGCCAATCAGTGTTTTATTTATTGACCAATCAGAGCAACACATTTGACATACCGACCATCCCACAGCAAAACAGAATGGCAATTTAATCATTTAATGTAATATTATTTTCAGAAAATGCTCTCATATTACAGAGAACTGTTAGACACAACCTAAAGTTGCAAACAAATTAGTTTACTAGTGTTTAATAAAATAAAAATAGTTCTTAATTTTACAAAGTAGCAATATGACCATATTCTCTACTCTTTGCTTACAGCTGCCTTTCTTTCTTGACATTTACTGTTTTAGGAAGACATAGTGATGGATTGATCAAAGAATATGTAATATCTTGTTAATGTACCTTCAAGCTTACCACCATGCATATTGACCTATTCAGAGAAAAGTCACCACCGTCCCTAAGCCACTGCACTTTAGGAGCAATATAACTTTGTTTTAGCACTGATAACATTTCCAAAGAAGCTCTGTGTATCAGCCTTTCACAGTAATGAAAAGTATCTGCAGCATTTGTAATATTACAAATGTTATAGGAAAGCATGACCCTAACATCAACTTAAATATTTTCACTGATGTTTGGGATATTATTGTTTCAATATTAAATAATCTACAACTGGGGCTGGAGAGATGGCTCAGTGGTTAAGGGCATTCACTGCTCCCACAGAGGACCCCAGGTTAGTTCCTAGACCCACATAGATGACTCACAACCACATATAACTTCAGCATCAGAGTCTCCAGCTCCCTCTTCTGCTCTCAAACATATACAAAAAATATATACATAAAATAAATAAATAATATACATAAATAATATACATAAAATAAATAAATAATATATCTTTTTAAAAAAATTCACCAACAACTTAGCTTCATCATATTAGCATAAAATTAGAACACAGAATCACACTGATTTTAAATGTAAAAACTCCTAATGCAGACCACATACATAACCAAGTGTTCTTAATCTTTCAGAATTCTAGATTGAAATGTTATGATTAACACTTTCATAATCTGTTAGAATTTTACAATTGAAAAAACTGGCTGAGTTTGAAGTTAATATATCTTGATTAGAGAAACTATGGATCTTTCAATACATTGCAATATACAGTTATTACTGTGATAATTATAAATTATTTAAGATGAAATTTTTGTCCTTCTTTAAACTTTTTAGCTCTAGGGGACTTTTGTGTTACTCAAACGTACATATGGAATGCATATTTGATCTAAAAATGACTATTTTCTTTATAAGAAATAATAATGAGAACATTGCAAGATTTGGTAATGAGATGTTTGAATTTAAAGTTTTTCTTATCAAAAAAGGAGAAAAAGAAATAAAGATAACTATCATTTAAAACTCATATTTTTATATATTTGCAAGTGGTTCTCACACATCCACAAATTAAGACCAAAAGATAGTGCTTTTGTTTTTCTTGTGAATTATGTTTTACTTGATCTAACTCCATGTGTCTGGCACTAGAAATGTGTTTGAGAAGGGTGTGTAGAGTCCTTTCAGCATATATATCTTCTGATAGCAGTTTTTAAAGCTTGAACCATTGAGAAAGGCTTTCCCCAATGCTTTGTGGTTCAGGTTTCACAGTTTTCTTGTTGGCTCGATTTTCAAATGTACACATCTGTTTGATAGTCTCACTACTTCTACAAATAGAAATCTATAAATACTTTAGACTTCTAAATTTATGAGGACTGTAATGAATTCCATGTTTACAATTTTCAATGACCAATAAAGGTGCTCTTTTCAAGGATGGTAACTAATTTCATCGCAAGATAATACCTTTAAAATTGATCAAAAAGAAAAAAAAATCAGTCAAGTACAGCCAGACTTTCCCTGTGTGTTACACACAGCCGTTCTCCATATTTTCTTATCTTTCTGTCTACATCTAGTTTGTATCTGGTAGCAGGAGATCAACTCCTCCTCTACGTGTGTCTAATTGCAACTAACCTCACATACAGTTGGAGAAGCCTGGCAAAGAAGCTAACTCTAGTTTGATGTATACATTCTGCTCTTCTGTAAAAGAGGAGGTCATCTTGGTCCACCCACTCTCCTAGCAAAAGGAGATCTTGCCTTTAAGTTCAACATTTGTGGTTGTTTTCCTACATTTCTCCAATGTACAAATAAACTCATTTCCAATCATAGCCATAGGATAGGGCAATAATGGTGGTATATACGTGAAACCCCAGCCTTGACTGTAGAAGGAGACCCTATCTATAACAAGGAAAGAAAGAGCCAGATGCTGGAGGTATAGTCCAATGGTACAGCACATGCAATGGGCTCTGACTTCAAACCCTAACACCAAAGGAAAAAAATCAATAATACATACTAGAGATGCTTTTCTAAGTTGGGCTGTGGTGGTACATACCTTTAATCCCAGCACTCATGACAGAGGCAAACAATCTCTGTGAGTTCAAGGCCAGCCTGATCTACAGAGTGAGTTCTAGAACAGCCAAGGCTACACAGAGAAACCCTGTCTCAAAAAATAAAAAAGAAAAGATGCTTTTCTATAAAATACTGATATGACAAAATTAAAAAGCAATAAAAGAAAGAATTTTTAGTTTAAACATTCTAAAGTTAGACAATAGTATATTTTAAAAGTATGTTTGAGCAATCAGGAAAATCATCATTCATGTGAATTTTAATTTTCAAGCTTACACCCACATAGATGATGAGAACAATAGTTGGATTGTGTTTATTGAAGAAATGGGTTGCTGTTTCAGCATATTACTCCTTATTTCCTCTACAGTGAAGTCTAGAGCTTCTCAGTGTTAAATTGCTGTTGACTGATACCTGTTAGAAAGCAAGCATTTCTCGTCTATCAGTGATAAAGGCCTTTGGTTGCAGTTGCTGAATTCGGTGTCCTTGTTCCCCATTTGATGACATTTGACTCTCCTCCACTCACACTGGAAGCAAATGCATGTCTTTCTTTCTTGTCTGTAATATTCAATAAGATTTGACTCTTCAGAAATTCCTAACTGGAAAAATAGAGATAGAATAATGTCTCTTAAATGTAATTGTTTTAGACGCACAAGACGACAAGATATAAGAAATGGAGACCCACTGACTCACTGTTCAGACTTACAGCACCATGGTAAGTCACACTCTTCAACTTTAAACCTCTGATACTAAACTGACAAGAGTGCACACATCTCTTCAAGAATACTAAGGGGGAAGTACGGTCTGGCCTGAAGAAACTGCTGAAGAACACAAAATGGGAATAGCTTTTATGATCACAAGTGTAAGAAATTCAAGATTTTAGATCTTTATGAGACACAAAACTCAAATGTCTTAGACAAAAACAGCCAGGTTTATGAACATCCTTTTACATATTAGCTAGTCAAGGAGGTAGGCAATAGAAATTTTCATTAAAACATATCAAATAAACTTAAAAGAGTTAATGTTCAAATCAACTGAGAAGCCATATGTCTATTTGATGATGATGCAAAGCCAATATATTCTTTCTGAGTATTTGAGTCAGATAGACAAGGAAGCAATGTCCTTATGTTAAAAAGCTAGGTGTATATTTCCTCAAAGTGGGCAATTTGCAAACAATATGCTGTATGCTTTCTGTAAGATATTAAGACATTTTAAACATCACAGTTGCTTATTTCACCCGAAACATCAATCAACCTCCATTTAAAATGTATAGTTGCAGTGCAAGTTCATTCTCCCTATTTCAACTTATGAGATTTAATAATGAAGCTGTGCTTCCCTCTGCTGGGGGAACTTCCCAATGACAGGGACACTAATGAACAGTTAAAAATAATAGTTAACATGCAAAGCATGTACACTGTAACCGAACACAATCATCCTGTTTTCGCTTCAGGTGCCTTGCACACTATCACAAAACACCCTTGCTGTTTTTTTTTTTTTATTAATTTTCATTTGATTTCCTATGTGTGTAGACTATTCTTGTTTTATGTATATTAAAGGGAACCACCACTACACATAGCACTTGAACATGCATTGTGAAATCCATTACCTTCTTGAAATGCAGGCCCCATTGTGTATAGTCTCAAAGTGTTGGCATCAGACTCAAAAATCCTTGGTAGGATTGTAGGAGAATCAGGAGATGTTGGAGTAAATGCTTTAAAATCACTCACTCACTCTTAGACATTTCTGGTCAATGGCTTCCCTGTGGGTTACTCTCCTGACTTCGAAGAAAACCACCAGTGAAGAGGAGCGAAGTTTTAGCTCTGTCTTTGCCTGAGGAAAATGCCTGTATTAGCACTCTCCTCCTAAGTTTTACAGGGAGCATACTCCATTTAGACAACTGAATATCTGCTATTTTTCCATGAGTTTATTTCAAGTGAAAATATTATACTATGGTCAGCACCATTTCACAAATGAGGAAATAGTAATTATTAATTCATTATATTAAAGAATTTATGTGCTTGTATCTTGAGAGTTAAAGATAAATATCAGAAGCAAAAGCAGAATGAGAAAGTGTATGGGCTTTGTTACATTGTTGTAATGAATATAACATTTTGAATATCAGAAACATTCAGTAATTTTGAATGAATAGGAATGACTCATCTAAACATTTCAAAGCACAATGGAAATTCTTAATATTTTAGTTTTCTAGTAGAGATTTGAACTACATAGCATCTATTATTCATCCTAGAAAAAAAGCTACTCATTATTTTCATCACCAACATCATGTTCACAAGTGCAGGATGATTTTTAAATAATATCATTTATTAAGAAATATCATTCATTATAAATGCTAAAGATATGTCTCAGTCAGTAAAGTGACTATGTTTTATCCTCAGCACGTGTGCAAAATGTCAGGCTTGATGGAGCGCCCTTGTAACCCAACACTTGGGAGGCAAACACAGGCAGAACGCTTAAGTTCATTGGCCAGTCAGACTATCCTAATTGGCTAGTCTCGGGTCCCATGAGAGATCTTGCCTTCAAAAATGAGGAAGACAACTCCTGAGAAGGAACAACATTGGAGACCACCTTCTAGTCTCCATGTGCACATGTGTGTACCACACCTACAAACACATGAATATGCACACATACCTGCATGCACACAGAAAGAAATATCACTATGGCTGTTGGGGAATATTATTTTGAAGTGTGTTGCATTTTTTCCTACTGCTTTTGTTAACAATTCCAAGATGTGTTTGATTAAGTAAAATTAACCTACGAGCAGAAGGCTGAGTCAGCAAGTAGCTGACCGGAAGTGGTAAGGAGGAAACAAGTATAGCAAGGGTTTTTAAGTGGGGGGCTTTGAGAAGAACATTGGATTTTTTGGAAGAGGCCAGCAAAAGGAGAAAGTTAGCTATGTGTTGTTCAGCCTCTCCGAGCAGCAGAATTCCACCTAAACCTTTGAATAATTGAATAGTTGAATTGTGAGTTCTTTAGATTTAGATAAAGTTCCCTTGATAGCTTTGAAAGAGTGGGAGCCTGAGGGCACAAAATCTCCTCAGGCTGAAGCCATTGCTTAAGGGGAAGCCACTGTAGATAATGAAAAACAGATAACAAGAATGGGCTATCATTCAATTAATAATAATTGATTATGTACATATCTCTGAACTGTTCTAAGCATCATTCGCAGTTATACATGTATTATCTTCGTGATGCCTCATTTGTTTAGCAATCTAGTCCCTTTGTAGGAAAGTTCTTATACTATTTTTTTCTTTTCTTTTCTTTGGTTTTTCAAGACAGGGTTTCTCTGTGTAGTTTTGGTGCTTGTTCTGGATCTCGCTCTGTAGCCCAGGCTGGCCTCGAACTCACAGAGATCCTCCTGCCTCTGCCTCCCAAGTGCTAGAATTAAAGGTGTGCGCCACTACGGCCTGGCTCTATATACTATTTCAAATTAGTATCTACTGACATAGAAATGTCTCCTATACAGATGGAAAAACTGAACAAGGACTTTTTCTTATTTTATATTTTTTCATTTTACATACCACCCACAGTTTCCCCTCCTTCTCCTCCTCCAACTCCCCACCCCAGCACCTTCCCCCACAACTCTCATCTACTCCTCAGAGAAGGTAAGGCCTCCCATGGGGAGTCAACAAAGTCTAGCATATCAAGTTGAGGAAAGACTAAGCTCCTCCCCCTGCATTAAGGCTGAACAAAGTGTCCTACCATAGGGAATGGGCTCCAAAAAGCCAGTTCATGGACCAGGGGTAAATTCTGGTCCCACTGCCAGGAGCCCCACAAACAGACCAAGCCACACAACTGTCACCCACATTCAGAGGGCCTAGCATGTTCCCCGGCCATCAGTCCAGACTCCATGAGCTCCCACTAGCTAGAGTCAACTGTCTCTGAATAAGAACTTTTTAAAAGTAAGACATGTTTAAATAAATATTGTTGATTACTGAATGATTTTATTGGAGCTAATGTTGCCCATTTTGAAGACGTGTTTTGGTGTTACTGTGTTAGTTCAAGCCTATGAAAATTAAGTGCATAGAATTATTTTGTGATAAAGAGTAAAGTGTGAGTGAATTCTTTTCCAAATAACTCAATTAGCATACTTATGTGGGATGAAAACGAATTGTGACAGTTTAGTGTTACAAGAACTATTCCTATTTTTTTTTCTTTTTGGTCGGTAAGCACCTCTATTTTATGTATGAGATAGATGGGAGCAAAGGTCCAAACAGTCCTCAAAATTCCAAAGCAATAAAACACTCCTTCCTCAAAGGTCCCTGTGCTTGTTGGCTGCCTTTGTTGGTAATTGACCAAACACAATGCATACACAGTGTAGGTTAGAGTGAAGTTCAAGTGTTAGCAGAGTCAGGCAGGAATCCCCATTAGGGATCCGTGAATTATCTCAGCATAGTAGATAGCAATATTTGAAGGTAAATGGGCCCCAATCCAGAGCCCAACCTCATTTAAATCATGTGTGTTGTCTTGCTAATGTCACTTCTCACATTCAATAAAATATATGTGCTCATATGGAAACAAGGAGAGATATGAGATGGATTTTAACAGAAAGCTTCTAAGCAACATGAAGCTAAATTATACACTTCAGTATGATCACTTCCAGCTGTAATGGTAAACATATTCTGTAACACTCTATATTTTACATATCCTGAGTTTTTAATAAAATGACTATATATAAAATATCTTGAAATTAAGGTGGAAGAAATTGCACTTCTGATATAACCTTCAACACACCCTCACTGAATGTTCCTATTGTGCAGAGCAGGAGTAAGCTGAACTGTTCTGGATGAAATGGGAAACTCCACCTCGCTTCCCTTGGTCCCAAAACACTCCTCTCTATCACCATGGCTGCTCACCCAAAGCCTTCATATCCAACCCTAATAGTACATGTGTGCTGGAAAATCTTGTCTTTCTAATCGCATATCAGGCACAATGCTAATGCAGAATTCAGGTTGTTTCCAATCCATTCCTTACTCTCAAAGGAGAGTGTGCCTGAAATTGGAGCTTGTCCAACTTTGCATTTAAGAAAATGACTGGCCAAGTCAATTACCTCTCCACTGTCTCCTTTTCCTCCCTCCTTTCAAACCAAAATGAGCTGCAGCACAATTTATGATTTTTGTGTCCAGAAAGCAAAAAGCTTCATTTTTAAAATTCATACCACCATCTTATATTTCTGGATCCTGGAGATACTTTATGCCCTATCTTCTAATTGAGTGGCATCATTCAATTTCACTTTCTAATAGTTTTCTTGGCTGTTCTGAATAGATGCAGTTCCTTTTTAATGTCCCATAATAAAATATCCACAGAAGTAAGGCAATCTTCTAAATTATCTCTACAGCTAGCCCATCTCAATTTATCTTGGTTGGCATCAAAAATCATACCCAAATTTCATAAAATTCTCTTTGGCAGTACTGTCTTTTCGGTCTAGGGAGCCATAAGTTTAGTATTTTGTGACAATGATTCTATGATGTACTCTACCATCTTCCAAATGTGAGTATGAACATTTAACCAAAGAGGAGCCTTGAGGTTTGATCAGGTGCTGACGTCATCCATTTAAAACCCAGAGCTCCATGAATTATGAAATACCACTTATAAAGCAACGATGAAGATTATATGTACTACTACATCATGAGCTGCTAAGAAAGAAAATGGCCCAGGAATGGCAATCTAGTGCAGAATTCCAGATTCAATCTCACTGACAGATTCTTCAATAAAAGTCTTAGGGAGAAAGAAATGCCCATATAGGTGGGGGAAACCATGAAAAAATGCCTAGTCACAATCATAGGTGGAAGAAAGGGAAAAAAAAAAAACTGTTCTTTGATTTGTAAGTCGGGACTGATGAAGGCTTCAGATTGGCATTCATGCAAACCAGGTAGACTCGTGACTTTAGACAGAGAATTTAGTCCCAGCATATGTCAGGTTCATAGAGTTTGACACGGGGAAGAAAGATAAGAAAATTCCTTCTAAAATAAAGCAACTTCAGCTCTGATCAAGAGTAAAGGTAAGACACAAGCTAACATGAGACCAGTTGAGATGTGATGAGTGTGCATTGTAGAAGCAAGTCACATGGTATTGCCTACTATGACTTTTATAGACACCCTTGGAACTCCTCTCTCTGGAGTAATCAATGAGCAACAGTTAATCTTCAGATGTTGCCTTAGGCAAAAAAAAATCAATTACATTTACTAAATATGTGTGAGGTTTGCAATATTTTCATTTATTTTATTTTCTTTACAAAACTCTTCATCTCATCCCAGATAATCTATTTTTGCAATTAAATTTAATTACTATAAAGATTCTAAGTTGTCTGCCTTTTTTCTTTAATTCCAAAAGTTGTAGGGATCAAATATCATTATAATACAAGATGGTATTTTCATTATTGTTTATGGGAGGTTTCTGCTTCTGCAAATGATTGTTTCCTATCTCCCATCAAATCGCTTGAGGAAAGTAAATGAAAGATTAAATTCTATGTTTCCTGTTCTATTTTTTTTTGAAACAATTGTTCCTATGGCAATCATGCTCTGGCATATAGATTATTTTGTTTTCTTTGGTAATGCATTCACTATAAAGTCACGAAAATAAAATATACCAGATGTTGCACATAGACTCATAATATTACAGTAAATATATGCATATTGGTATCACTCTGTAAGCTTTTAGGTTTCATCGTGCCCTATGCTTAGAAGAGCTGTAGTCATGATACCATATATTACTAAAAGAATATAGCTGTGGCAAGTCTCATGTTTCATTTTATAACACATTGATTTCATCATTATTTCAAAATAATTTTTCTAAAAATAAGACATACTAGCTAGGGACTAGAAAGTTACTTTCTCCAATAAAATAATTACTTAAAATAATACTGCTCAAATTCCCTTGCTTATCAATCTGCTTATCCCTTTCACTGTCTATATGATGACAAGTACATTCTAAGAACCAATCCCAATAAATACAAACATATAAGAAATATTGAAATCTACCTGAATTTTAAAATTCAATACACTATATCCAATTGAAATGTAATGCCCAGAAACAAAAACACGTCTTGATGTGCACCTAAAATGTAGTTTATAACTTTAACAGGCTTTATCAAGTGGTTATATCATATCCTTACATTTTCTGTAAGATCTCATTTGGTCTTTTGGTTCTTGTCAACTCACATCCGTTAACCTTCATTAACGTTGGTCACATCTCTAGTAGATGGATCAGATGGAAATGGCTGTGCTTTCATGCAGAAGCCTGCATCACGGTCCGCCAACATTTACCGAGACCGATGGCTGCAACCATCACCCTGAACATTGAAAACCCATGTCACAGACATCCTTTCATGTGCTACAATTTATATTTTAGACTTTTAACTGCTCCAAAATAAAGACAATTGATAAATTGCTTGCTATTCATCTAAATGTGCATGTAAAGGCTATGTTATAATGGCATTTTTCTCCTTTTCATTTTTAATTTTTTATTAGTCCACGACATACATCCCCTTCATCCATGATATGCCTTGTAATTGCCTGCTACTAAGATGTTTTTCATCTACTTGAAATCTTTTTGCTGATAAAATTTTGTATTTCTGGATCATAGTGATCAATGCTTACAAATATATTACTACTGTTTTATGTTTCACCAGATTTATAGGCCATGCTTCCTTTTTTTTTTCTTTTTGCTTTACAGTCCACAGGAAATATAAATGAAAAATATCACAAATACAATGTGATAAAGCAACTAGAATTGATTTGTCTTCATATAGTAACTATAGTTCTTCAACTAGTAACTATATTTCCTACGTGTCAGAAATGGCTAGTTAAATTACTTTGTATCTATCTACCTCTCTTTCGACTTGTGTTTGATTTTTATAGTTATTGTCTGTGAAACTCAATTCTCAATAAGGGACAAACACATCAAAATCCAATACCAGAAATCAAAGAAGAAATGAGTTTGTGGCTCACTACCTCATCCATCTGTCTCCTATCTGAGATTACATTTTCCAAGATCGTTACATTTGTTCACATTTCAATCTTGGGAAATGTTTATGGGGTTAAAATGGAGAATGAAATAAATGGGAAGCTGAAATGTGATTCCTTCTATTTCGGTACTATTGGAAGAGAATCAAATGCTAAATAAGGCCTTAAGCAACATGATATTTCTGGCCAAATGATGGATATCGTGACTTTCTGTTGTTACAAAAGGAAGCAATTTATTTAAGTTCTTTCTTTCCTCCCATTCTTTGTACTTTATTAGTCTCATTTCATTTCCATAAATTATTCCACTAAAAGAGGAAATGATTAATTGAAGATTGCTTCCTCAAAAACATTATTTCTTGTCATTAGCAGCTGCAACACATTGAAGCATTGTGTTATCCAAACATACTGCTGATTTTTAAGTAATATTAATATTTAGTTGCTTAAAATTATTTTGCTTTATTCAGATTGTTGAACCCAAGGGAATTTATTATATCAGTTTAATAACTATATCCTTAATGCCTATGGTAGCTTTCATGACAGAAGGTTGTAGAGTAAAATATAATTTAAATTTTTTTTTGAATTATATTGCTTTCTCCTGGAGATGTACATTTTTCATTAGTCATTGCTAGCATAGGCTTTCATGGAAAATGTAAAACTATGCATATGACATCTCAAATACCTTTATTGTCTTATTCTTTCATATTACAATATTTTGATATGGAATATACTTGATCACACAGATCTGCTTCTACTACATCTTGAATAAATTATTTTAGAGCTATTAAAGTTAAAATATATTAATCTAACTAGTAGTATAATAAAATATTCTACCACAGTAGGCCTATAATTCTTTTGTCCTTTTATATTGGTTAAGCTTAGAGTCTGTGCCTGTGGGTGTCAAATTATGTAAGATCTTAAATTCAGTGTATTTATTCAGGTTTGTACCTCAGCAGATATCTGGTAAGATTTCTTAATTGCCTTTCTGCTGAAATATGGTAGACACATTGAGTGAGAGACATGATCAGTTCAGCAATAATTGCGAACAATATGCTACATGTGCCACAAAGAGCAAGAGGGTTCTCGAATGTATTGAAGCTGAGGTGCTTCCTTTAATGCTTAAAGGCAAGCAGGACTAACATTAAAAGCACCACAATATTTGTCTTCCTGCAGACTCTTAACATGGGATTTTACTTTTGAACAATTGAAACTGTTCCAACAGCCATTGCACTGGCATCCTTTATTTGTAATATGTGTCTGTCTGTCTGGGAGACTTAGCACGTGTCTGTGTGCGTACACACAGAGACAGGAAGAAGAGACCCAGTGTCCCTGACACTCTCTCCTACCTTTTGAAGCAATGTCTCTTGATATTGGGATTGTGTTTCCTTCACTGGGCTGGAAGCCAGCAAGCCCAGCAGTTTCTGACTGTACTCCACTTCCAGATGGAGTCACAGGCCACTGCCGGACACCTCATTGCAGTGCTGGATTTGAACTCCAAGTCCTTGTGATTGCATAGCAAGTTCTCTTGACTGCTGAGTCAATTTATTGATTTATTCTGGTTTTTTCTTCTTGTAATGGTCTAAAAAATTTAAATTGTAAAATGGTTGCTTTATTTCTTTAGGAACAGTTTTTCTGTATAAAGTTCTATTTGTAAAATACGTTCAGTTGTGTTAAATGGCAGCTAGGTGTACGGTTGTAAAGTCACAGCATTTCCTTAACAATGATAAAGATATATCGAAACCTTTGTTTCTTAGTTAACCTAGAGATTATAGTAGATGTGACAGTGTATTCCTACAACCCCAATGACTGGGAGGCTGAGGCAGATGGACTGAGTTTCATGCCAGCCTGAGCCACGGTTGCATCACTATATCATGGATGAATGACAGTCTCATCTCATGGAAGCCACATCATGGAGTCACCAAGATACATTTTAAGAAAAACAAAGAATTTAGAAGTTATAACTACATGCATCTTCTATAAGTACTATGGATCTTTATAATACACTCAAGATGGTTTGTAATCATTTTTCTTTTACTAAAGCAAAAATAAGGCAAAGAAAAAATGGCAATAAAGAGAAACACTCACAGAACAAAAGCCACCATGCACTGAGAATATATTTACTGAGATGTCATGGGCGTGTTATACATTGGCCTGATGGTGTTCTCTAAGACAGCAAAGAGGGGAGGGGATCAGAGTTCACTGTTACCAGCCAATTGTTATTAAAGAACCTCAATAATTCCTAAAACAAGAAATAATGTTTACCAAAGGTGGACATACGGAAAACACTTCAAGGCAGCAGGCTCCACACTCAGAACACTGTGACATAAACACAGTGCGCAGCATAGTAGAGGAGGGCTAGGGCCCTCCTCCGCAGCCGCTGGGTTCCCGGGCCAACACAGCTTCGATAGAACAAATGACCCAGCAACACTGTATGGGACAGGACAGCTGCTGTCAGCCAGCTGCTTGATCCTCAGGGAGATTTCAGGTTATACTAATCCTGAATATGCAGGACTTCTTATCCTTCAGGAAACTTTGAATGAACAGTATGTCTTCAGTAAAGCATTTGACTCAAAGGGAGTGTTCTATGAAATTACAGTGTGGTGCTGTTATAAATTAACAGTATGCTCGAAAATAGATAATAATCAAAATAGTATGATGAGAAGATAACAGTGGGAATAATATTTCTCCTGTTTATACATTTTTTGAGAGAAAAAAAGGGTGGAAATGGAAAGAGGAAAAGTGAGATAGTTGTATCTTCAGTATGTTGTATCTTCAGTGTTTCCTGTGCTGCCCAACATTTTTGCAAATAGCTCAGGAAGAAAAGTCAAAACAGATAATGGGTGTTTTATTTCCTTCCAAACACCACGTTCGAAATGTTTATACAGCATCTGTGAAGCATGAAGTGAAACAAATATGAATATGACAAAGTGATTGTGTCTGAACACTAAAATGTGGGGTGTTTGCCTGAGGCTTCCTACATGGAAGCTCTAGTCATAGGTGAAAAGTTGGTAATGGTATACATGTCCTGCTATAGGAATTTACTAGAAACAATTGAACGCAATGCAAGTGTAGCCTTTATCTTTCTGGCTGATGCAGCAGAATCTATCTAACAACACAAAGTAGGATAATCTGTAACTGAAGACATACAGGAGGACATCTGTGTGCTGATAGTGATGGACAGTTGTTAGAACAGGAAGTGTGGTGTCACTGGTTATTAGCTAGAAGATGTTTCTCTTTCTTTTGTTTGGAGAAAGGGGAAGAAGAAGGATCAACTCAATGGTCGAATGGTCCTTAAAGTATTGGCAAGAGTAGAAGTTATCAAAGCACACTAAGTTCAGGCACCAACCTGGTGAACCAAAGTAAGCAGGTGCTGTTTTCTCACTCAGATACAAAGAGCGTGACTATTGTGTTTCTTAAAGAAAATTGTTACATTGCTAAGTTGAACTAAAAGCAACATGATGTAAATTTTCTGTTAAGTCGTATATCACTTGTGTTAGATTTGACTATAAAACAGAACCAGAAGAGATGCTTTTCTACATATAAGAAGACACCTGTTATTAAGATCATTTTTTCTTGCTACATGAGAAAGTTTTGTTCCTACTAGAAAAGACTATAAAGATAAAATAAAAACTGAATTGGTTTCCCAATGCTAAAAGGAATATTTGGTTTAATTGGCAAAGAGACAAGTCAGACCGTGATTTTAAAAATATTTTGATTAGTTCTTTGAGAATTTTGTACATTGTGTTTTGATCCTATAAGACCTATTCTGTTTTGATTTTATGTGCATGAATGTTTTGTCTGTCTGTATGTATGTGCATCTTGTACGTGTAGTACCCACAGAGGCTAGAAGTTATAGAGTACTAGAGTTATAGACAATTGTTAACTGCTCTGTGAGTGCCATCTTAACTGCTCTTAACTGCTGAGCCATCTCTCCAGTCCACAGACATACCCATTTATAATGAAGACCTCTTCTATTATTCAAGTCACAATTGTCTTCTTAGCTATGTGTTAAATACATATCTTAGACTTCTGTTGATAAGTCCATTGTCATTATAGATTCCATCATGAGGATATTTGGTCTAGAGGACATGGAGGTAAAGAGAAATTTAGTGGGATCTTCTGTTATCACGGTGTCACATATGTTGTGATTCAAGCACCAAGACGTAATGAATGATATCTTCCCAAATGTTCAAGTATTTCATGATCAAGCAAGTTTACACTGTAGAATAATTAACAGAAAAATATATTTAATATAAACATTATTAAATTCCATGGCGAAGCATTCTAATTACTCATGGCAGGTTATGAACCTCAGATTTTGCAAGCCCTGGTTCACGTAGCAATTCAATTCTCCTCTGTCCAGAGAACAGATGTCTTACAGAGTAGCACAGGGCCATGTGGGGGGAGGGGAAGCATGTCACTTTCTATATAGAACTTAGAGTCCCCATATACATGCAAATGCAAATATAAGTATGTATCATATGAGATAAACAATGTGAGTTAGAATCAACTAATTGTTGCTGTTTATTTTCATTGTAAATTGCATTCTTTACTGTTTTCAGGGCATTGATATCTAACAAGAAGGGACAGATACATGTCCCAGGATCAGAAAGCCTTCTGCCCCTGCCTAGGGCAGTTGATAAGCAGGCAGCGAGGCTGGGGCATTAGGAATGGAGATGTGGTAGAAGTCTGCTGCAGCACAGTGAGAGCTGGGCAGTGGGGGGCACAGGCCACACCAGGGATGAGCATAGAAGCAGTTTGCAAAAGCTTTCGACTTCGCATAAGCAAATCCCATTGTTTATGACAGATAAAAGTAGTAAGTTGATTAAGGCTAGAGTAAAACTGTCAAAGTGGTGCCAAAGAGGAGGGAGAACATTGCTGTAATTAAAATCCTAGCTGAATTTGAGGGAGAGAGCAGAAAGTTTTCATCTGTCTGCACTGTCAGCTCTCTGCGCATGTGAAAATATATTTATTATTTTCTAAATTAATTTAATGAGTTCCAGATTGTTCAGGATGTCATAATGGAAACAGGATTACACAAGATAGCACAGAGTTTTGTTCTCTCACTGAGTTTTACCTAGCCTCTCTGTGTCATACTTTTGATCTGAGCTGTGTTTCAGTTACCACATTGAAGGAGGTTACAAAAAGGGTAAAATAATAGAAACTTAATCAGGAAACAGATTTTTGTATTGCTGCATTTTATTATGTGCTCTTGCCATGGTCCACAGCCTAACTCTGGAAAATAACAAAGGGTATGTCATTTTTAAATAAGAGCAATTGAAACCATATTGCATTGTAATTATATGAGTTTCTACGGAGCCATCCCAAACATTTCACACCAGTTGGTCTTCAGGACAAAGTTGTGAATTACTTAGGGGTTACTGGCATTGAGTATAAACATCCTGAACTCTACATTCTGTAAAATGTTAGATAAATATTGGAAGGTGAATTTAATTTCACAGATGAAAAACAAATAACAAAGCAGCAAACTAACTTGTCAGAAATAGCTCTTTTCTCTGAAAGTGGAGTCCGGTGACATTCCTGCCAGAGAAGATAACTAAGTGCCTCCATGCACTGGAGAGACACAGCACAAAGGCACAGGTCATAGTGCGCATGCACAGTTCTGGTTATGGGACGCTCCTTGCTGGCAGATGACTCTCTGCACGTAAAACCCAAAACAAATGATTAATCTGCTGAGGCAAGTACTGTGTTCTGAAATCCTTGACTTGCTCTTTCTCTTTAATCAATCTGAAAATGGCTTCTACAGAGGCAACAGTTTATCTTCTGCCTTTCCAAATAAATATTTTAGAAAACTGTGGTTACGAATTAACATTTTCTTGTTTCCTGTTCTTATCATTGGCTAGATAATCACCATGGGCACAGCCTTGAGGAGAGAATCATCTATGGAGTGGAAAACAGTAGCACATTCTTGGAATGCAGTCCAAAGTCACAGAGAGCCTTGGTATACTGGCAATTTCAGAGGCGAAATGAAGATCGTAAAGAGGAGGTACAGAATTTCAGTTGTCTGACTTATCTCTGTTGATCCATAGGTTAATTCACCCCAGTACTGCTGACTTGGAGGGAAGAGTACTGATTACCCCAACACACTGCAGAGCCAAACAATAGATCTTTAGACAAGAACCCTGTGTGAGCTGTTTTGTAGCAGACTATGTAAGAGAAACAAATGCAGCTGGGTAAGAGGGCCTGCCCAGAAAGCACTTGGGGCACATATTTTCCAGTCCTTATTTCTTACCATGGTTAGTTATAAAGCACTTACATTTCCTATGTTTGTGCATTGAAAGAAAAAAGTCAAAGTTTCCCTGGAATTTTGGACTTTGCTCACTGAATTCTGCTACATAAGATAATTTCTCTTTCTCTGTAACTTCTGCAAATGGGAAAAAGTTGGGAAAGAATTGAATACTTCCTTGATTTAGAGTGAAGAAATTGAGTCCCACCATCAGCTCTGGTATTAACTATTAAAAGAGCTTCAGGAAGATCTTCTCAATAGATACAAATATAACAACTTATATAGAGAAAATCACACAGAAAGCTGCAAATTTTTTAAACTACTTATAAGTATTAAATAAAGGTGACCAGAATGCTTCACTCACTTGTAAAATGCATTAAGTGCCTATAATTTTACAAGTTCACTATGAACACAAAGGTAAAAACAACCCTGTTAGTTTGGGGAGTTTTTGACATATTAAGCAGTTCTAAAGTGTAGAATTACAAGGTAAAACTGTAAACATGTTGTATACATCGTCAGATTATGCTCTCTGTTGCAAACTCTATTGTAAACTCTATTCAAAGTGAAAGAGAAGATAGATGTATCCTGGAGTATACCCTCATATCATGTTACTTCCAGGAACTTGTAAATTGACAATAATTCACCAAACCTAAAATATATATATTCTTCTGTTGGCTTAAATACTTATACTTATTTTGCTCTTTACAGATATTATGAATTCCTTTTAATCCTTTGCTTTCTAGGGTTTTGTTCCTGTAGTTCCCAGTTCATTATCTAATATGGACTTTGTGTCACATTTGTATACTTGCTTTCAAATTTTAAATGTATCTTTATTCTTTCCTCCAGTTATCCCGAGTATTTTACATCACTATAAGATATCCTATAAAAATAGTGGTATTGTAAAAGTTTTCAAAGGGATCTGAAAAACAATTGATAGACACTATGGCTTTTTCCCCAGGATAGACTTTTTTCATTTTAACTTAAAAATGTTAATTTCTAAAACCCACCTCAACAAATATCTAAGTTTTTCTAAACAGAGTGGCAGACTTTGCATTACTCTGAAATCTGAATGCTTTCCTTTGCCTGTCTCTGCTAGATCAGAGTAGGGGACCACATCATCAGGACAGAACAAGGGCTTCTGCTTCGCAGTCTGCAAAAGAAGGATTCAGGCAACTACCTGTGTCACGCTGTGGAGCACGGATTCATGCAAACTCTTCTTAAGGTGACCCTGGAAGTCATCGACACAGAACATTTGGAAGAACTTCTTCATAAAGATGACGATGGAGAGGGCTCAAAGACCAAAGAAATGTCGAGCAGCATGACGCCCAGCCAGAAGGTCTGGTACAGAGACTTCATGCAGCTTATCAACCACCCCAACCTGAACACGATGGATGAGTTCTGCGAACAAGTGTGGAAAAGGGACCGAAAGCAGCGGCGACAGAGGCCGGGGCACTCTCAAGGGAGCAGCAACAAGTGGAAGCACATTCAGGAGAGCAAGAAAGGTAGAAACAGGAGGACCCACGAATTTGAGAGGGCACCCAGAAGTGTCTGAGCTACACCACCTCCAACCTCAAACAAGTATAGACTCGCTTAGATAATAACTGGAAAAATGCAATACACATGGACATTTTCATGGCATTATGTGGATGTTTACAATGGTGGGAAATTCAACCGGGTTCCACCAATTTAAATGACGTCCCTGAGGAACTTTCCCAGCAGGCTTTCTTCAGGATGCCAACACCTGACAGAGATCACAGGTGAGCACAGATGTTCACATCAGCCAACTTAGTGTTTCCTCTAAGAGTTCATTTTGCTTTCTTCTTTGCCTGAGAGATAAAAATGTCACTTGCCATATTGCCCTTGAAGCGAGAAAAACTGCATCAGCAAAGCCATTTTATTGAAGCAAGAGTTGAAAATAAACTGCATGGATTTAGTAAGCAGATGAATATTCCAAAACGTGATTGGATTCAAGGATGTTTTGTCTACCAGCACTCGTGTTTGTGTGTACTGGAGGATTAAGATAAGGCAAAGGAAACTAAGTGAAATAGTGTGTGGAAATGTACAAACACAAACCATCCATCATCCAGAAGAATAATGGAATACACTGATCTACTACTGATGTCTTCTTTCAGCTTTGATCTAAAGATGTATTTTATTAAAACTATAATTTAAATGTACCATGACAAATATGCAGTAAAAATTAGCTGTTTTCTAAGCTAGAGTAGGTTTTTGTCTTACACCTATTGTGCTATATAATTTGTTTAAAAATTCCAACTGTGTGCTGCTCTTTTTCACACTTTGTTTTCAGTTCTGTAAGGGTTAGTATATTACTTTAGATACATACTCTCACCATTAACTGTTAATTATTGAAACCAAGATAAGAATTATGGTTTTCTCCCCTTGAGGAAATCAAACAAATAGAAGGTTTTACCACCACCCCCTACTTTTAAAGGTATTATCTAAGTTAATTATGACATGCATAATGTTCTTAGCCAACCAAAAAATTAAGACAGCACAGAAGGGAAGAACACATTCATTAGATGCATTCTGAAGGATCAAGAGAAAAAAAAGAACTGTGTATCTCATGAAAATAGCATTGTCTTATCATAGTGTTACTAAAATGTCTCTTTATTCCTTGCTTGAATATTTGCATGATATGTGAGACACAGGACCTCTCATGATTCCACATTTCACTAGGGATTCTATGTTTTATCATTTAATGATTTCGGAAAGAGAGAGATCAAGGACACTTGGAACACCCCAATGACACATTTCCCAACCATTTCTTTCTAAATCAACTATATTTTCTCCACCCTATATAATACAATTATTTGTATGAGGAACATATTAAGTATTTTCATCTCAATGAGAATGAATTTATAAGCTATTTTCAGATTACACACTTCACTTAGAAAGTGCGAAACTCTTTGTTTTATGAATAACATACAAGATAATACAAAATAATTAAGAATTTGCCCCCTTTGTTGATTAAAAAAGGTTTCTTGAGAATCATTGAGTTCAAAATTCATAAGACTTTCTGCATAATGAAACAGTTCATTGGCATGAATCTCATCACTTCAGGAATCCCCCCACAGATCCTTCACATGCACAGAAAGGCAAGTAAACATCTTCCTGCTAATTAATGAAGTGGCGCTGATATTTTATCTCCAGTTGTCTCAGGATTCTAATTAACTAAACATTAATTTCTCACCTCAACTGCAGTAAATTGTTATTCCCTCTCCACTGAAATACTTCACAGATGGAAGCTCATGTTTCAGTTTTAATGATTACTTAAATAAACAATTTGTTGACACGTCTTTCAAATAAAAGCCTAAAAATATTCTACATCTGATTTTAGGCTCCTTGACTAACATGGTGTTGCTTTTGGAAGTACATCCTCAAAGGCAAGCTGAATTGATAAATTCTTTGAAGATCACAGTTTTTAACAGAGAATAGTACCAGAAATACTAAGTCAGAGAAAGCAGGGTGCTCCATATAAGCCATTTTTCATTTTCATAGAGTCTTATCCATCTGAACATTTTATGTATGTTTCATTCTAAATTTGCAGCTGAAACAAGTTTATTTGTAATTACATAAGTCTCTCATTTCTTTCTAGTTCTTAACAATAAAGGAGTTGAAGGAATGAAGATTGTATGATAACTTCATGAATGCCTTCCAAAATCTGAATGCATTTTGTTTAGCACTATGAAATAGCAATAGAAAAAAGCTTAGGCTTCAATTAAAAGTGTTACAAACAAACAAATATATTGACATGTCTTTATCAATCACCATGTCTGAGTTTTCAAAGGAAGTTACTAATGTAACTTACAAATAAATAAATCTGATGAGAGTCGTAATCTGCCAATGTGTATTGAGAGAAGGCAGTTTGCACGAAGAAGAATGAATGTCCCACTTGCTAAGTTAGATGGACTTTGGCATATGCATGTGTCATCCCAGGTGAGATCTGCATAGGAGATGCATGTGACATATCACCTCAGCAGTCTTAATGTCTGAAAAATCAGATACAGCACAGCGGAGAGGCCAGGCCCCGCCGATAGCAACTGTAACGTGTAAATGCATGTGGATGCACACTTACTGCTTCTTTTATGTATAGCTTAGTGATTTATAATGGTATGTGTTTAATATTTTTGCTACCTACACATTAGGCAAGGAGGTGTAAATAATTTTGAAAAGATGAGGAAGAACAGCATAAAATACAAGTTTCTATAGATGCTCCATTTCAGTGTGTTCAACATCATCCTGGAGTGCAAGATTTCCCATACGAGTGACACGGTGGCTTATGTACTACTTAAGGGCAGAGAGTGTGTGCCCCTCCATAAGCATGCTTTTTGCCAGGTCGTAAATTGTTCCATATCTGTATTTATCGTTGCATTTCAGATGGGAACTAGAAAACTGGAGAGAAAAATGTAATGATATTGCTGCTGTAAATTATTCCTTTTTAGCATGTACTCAGTTGCTAAATACACATTTCTTCAAAATATTTGAATTCAGATGTCTTTACTGTTCCCTGTAACATATGGTATTGAGGAACGTAAGCTTCAAAAGTTTGGAGAACCAGAGTCAGGGAGCTGCATAATTAGCTAACAGATTTCTTCCCTGTAGTCATCTGTAAATTGTATTCTATATTTATAGTGACAATGTGAATTTTTATGCCCTTTAAATTAAATATTGTTCTCTTTATGCCATACCTGGAAGAAAAACATGGAGATGAAAGTTTCACCTCATAATCTATTTGCTTTTATTCAGGGTATATATGGATGCTAGATAACTGGTAGAGGGAGGCCTGTCTTGAAGCTCATGGGCAAGCGTCATATTCATATGGGTTCATTAGAGTAATTCCTTCAAGTCTTTCTATAAAGATTGCTTTTTAAAACACAATTTTAATTTAATGAAAGTCCTTCAGGTATGTCGGTTCAAAGATACATTTGACAAACAGGACTTAGCACTATTATATAACAAATCCATGCTTTTAATTTTAACTTGTTAATAATTATTTAAGGTCAATGTTAATATTTGCAATATATGTTTCCATAAAGAAGAAAACATTATTTTTCAAAAGTATACAAATCCTATAAGTGTGTTATACTTTAAAAACTTTCTTATACTAGTTAGTTAAAGAATCACGCATTTGTACATTAACAAATAAAGGCAACCCCAAGATGAAGGAGAAGAGAGGGCTGCAGAATTGGATCCTCATAACTGGTCTGTTTCCCCTGACCAGCCTACAGAGAAAAGGGTTCCTTCTTCATTTCAAACACTCAAATGCACAGACCCTGGTGATGCTATAGGTCAGATCAAACCAATAAAAGCAGGATGAATTTAAGTCAAGATATTGGGAGCCAGATGCGGCAGCACATGTCTGTAATCCCAAAAAGAGGATGAAGCAGGATTAAGCATTTGAGGTCGACTTGGGCTAAGGAATGGGACCCTACATCAAACAAGCAACCAAAAGATTAAAAAGAAAAAAATTCATTTTCTAGACACTTTGTCCCTTAAAAGTAGACTTCAACCCGTTCTGATCTCATGACTGTGAACTTGTGAGGTGATGTGATGCTAAGAAGAGGGAGGCATGGCCCTACCTTCACAAAGCTCAAACCAAACAATGACACACGTTGTCATCACATATCACAATCCTTTTCTCTTACCATTAGCCTTAGACCACAGCAATGCATCTGCCTTGATACTGTGCCCTCTTTGTGCTTTGCTGCCCCACTTACCACAGTGGTGCAGTGCACCTACTATGCACCTATTTCCCTCTCTAGACTGTAATTTTCTTGAAGTCAAGGGTTTTGCTTTGTTTATGACATGGAATCATGTAGCTCAGGCTGGCCTTGAACTCACAATATTGCCAAGAGGCTGACTTTAAATTCCTGTTCATACTGACTCCACCTTTTGAGTCACAGGCATACATCACCATACCTAGCATGGTTTGTGGCCAGTTGGTTTTCCCCTGGTGCCTTGTATGATACTAAGTAAAGATGGAGCTCAGCCAATCAGTGCTGAAAAGAACCACGTTGCAATGAGCTAAGTGCCCAATTGAAGTCCCAGCATAAATGCTGTGATTCAGGAGGAAGGGAAGCATTAGGGTTTGGTGAGAGATCTGGAGAGTTTCAGAGAATGAATGACATGTAAACTATGACCTGAAGTATCAGTTGGATTTTCCTAGACGGAAGAAAGAAAAGCTCTTCTGGGTTACAGAAATACAACTAAAGAGAGAAGCAGTGAAAACTGCTATTTCCTTCCATATAACAAGTATTCCAGATGAATGGAGCACAGTGTTCATTTTTTTAAAAGGGGGCAAAATATCTCACTGCTTTGAGTCAAAATGGCATATTAATTTCTGAGTTTGATTTATGTTCTGCTCTTTGTCAGTCACATTATCATCCAGGCATACAGAGTTGTATGTTAGGTGTTCTTCCTTACTTCCTCCACACACTGATAGTCTTCCTTCTTTTCCTTTTATTGAAAATGGATTTTTTTCCCTCACTTACTACATCCTGATTACAATTTCCCCTCCCTCTACTCTTCCCAGTTTCTTCCCACTTCCCCTCCCATTGGGATCCGCTCTCTTTCTGTCTCTCATTAGAAAACAAACAGGCTGCTAAAGGATAATTGTAAAATAAAATATAGTAAGATAAAACAAAATCTAGCAAGCGAGTCTCTGTTTCCTGTGCCTTCTCTTGGGCTCTTGTCTGTCTCTGTGTTTGTTTCCTCCAAATCCTGTGTCTTAGCTTTCTTCTTAATACTGACAACACCTGTCTTTCCAGTGACACAAAATACTCCACATAATGTTTTTTTTCTGTAGTTTAATCACCATGCTTCGGCTGGATTCTGAGTCCCACAGAAGAAAGATGCCCGCTTCTTTAGCTAAGCCCATTGTACACCAGCTCAGTTCAAATGACGGTTTCTGTTCTGTCCACCTACCTGCAGGGTTGGGGAATGTGGCCTTGACAACCATCTTAGCCTTCCTAGCTAGCAGTGTGGCTACTATAAAAACACCTTTCCAACATGAAATCTGTATTTGTTCAAGGTCTCTCAGATAGAGTAATTCATAACTGAGCAACTCTTGTGTTTCAAGCAAGCACACATGGTCAAAGGCAAAGATATACATTTTAAAAATATAAAAAGTAGAAAAGAAAGTAAAATATGAGTCTAAGGTTCATTTTGTGTTTGTCAACCACACACCATTATAATAAACTGTCACTTTTATTCTCATATAGCAAAAATGTGTTTTATTTCTTTTAATTTGAACATGGCATGAGCAGATACAATGCTTATTTATGTAGAACCTAAGCAAAAATCCTCATAAATGTGTTTAAGCCATCACAACATGAGTAATTTTGAAGTTTTAATTCAGCCTTTCTTCTCTTTGTAAACCTCATTGGAGCATTAGACACCAGTAAAAATATTTTAAATCTCGGTCGCTTGTGTAGCCCATTTCTTAATGTTTTGTTTATCTTGTTGGTAGCTAAATCTAGAAGTTTAAACTTTTAAAGACAAACTGTGTATAAAATCCAAACAATTTTTCTACTTTAGCTGCTATTTTTAAATGAATTTTTATTTCCAGGGTGGGTGCTTTCCCAACATTTCAAGAGAGTGACATTTTTATTATCATCAAATTCTTTTCTATTATCCATGCAGTTCAAGCTACTGCTAAATATAAACACATCAGTTTAGCCTCAAGTCTCTGTACATCTTTCTAGAAATTCCCATGAAGCTTGGACAGTGACTAATCCATGTATTTTATTCGAATTCTTACCATCTGCTAGGTACAGACCCACTGGTCATTATCTTCTTTAAATTAGTTTAACCCTAGTAGCAAATTCATTCAAGTTCTTCAATTGAATTTCTTTTAAGTAAGTGAAATTATTATTCATTACATACTATATAGAATACAACAAAAGATACCTGGTACTTATATGAAGAAGTATACTGTTAATGAGTATATTGAAAATTACAATTTATTAAAGGTTTCACTGTAAAGCATAAGTGGTATAGATACCAAAAATATTATATTTCCATCAAAATTGTTGTTTACTAATTTGGCATTGAAATATGTCATTATTAAGGTTCCTCCTTTAGCTCCATAATTTAAAATTTAGAATTATAATATATGTAAAAATAATATATATTTGTATTACATATAAATATAGATGGTGACTTTTCATATTTTTTCCTCCTAGGCTCTTCTTTGTCAGTAAACACTACTTTAAAAAAAAGTATGTCATATCAGGTCTACATTTATTATTGAGAAGTATCATAAGCTTCAGAAGAACCATCTATACATGAGTTATAAAATTATCTGAGTGATTTATAGTACTCACCAAAGCTTAGAGCAGCACTCTCTGTAACATATTACATACTATTATAATTGAATGGTACACTATTTAGAAATCTCCACATATTAAACACTCAGAAGCACTGACATGCACTGTGCTAAGGTTACTGCTTGATGATATAATACTATGACATCACTTTACTACATTGAAGGTTTCTTCATAATATTCTTTGAAGTTTCTTCTACAAAGTAGAAAAGGTTTATCAATCTTTTTTTGCCATTTTTGTTATTTTTTCTTGTCTTTTATTTACTAAGAATTTTTTTTATTCATTTTTTCACATACCAACCACAGATCCCCCTCTCTTCCCTCCTCCTTCCTCCCCAACCTACCCCCACCAACTAACCCCCATTCCCTCCTCTGACAAGGTAAGGTCTCTTATGAGGAGTCATCAGAGCCTGGTACATTCAGTTGAGGCAGGTCTAAGCGCCTCCCCCTGCATCAAGGCTGTGCAAGGTGTCCCACCATAGGTAGTGGGCTCCAAAAAGCCAGTTCATATACTAGGATGGATCCTGATCCTACTGCCAGGGGGCCCCTTAAGCAGATCAAGCTACACAACTGTCTCGATTATGCAGAGGGCTTAATCCAGTCCCATGGGGGCTCCACGGCTGTTGGTCTAAAGTTCATGAGTTCCCACTAGCTTGGTTTGGTTGTCTCTGTAGGTTTCCCCATCATGATCTTGATGCCAATTGCCCATAGAATCCCTCTTCTCTCTCCTTCACTGGACTCCTGGAGCTTGGCCTGGTGCTTGGCTGTAAATCTCTGCATCTGCTTCCATCAGTCACTGGATGAAGGCTCTGTGATGACAGTTAGGGCATTCACCAATCTGATCTCTGGGGTAAGCCAGTTTAGACATCCTCTCCACCATTGCCAGTAGTCTAAGCTGTGGTCATCGCTGTGGATTCCTGGGAGCTTCCCCAGCACCAGGTTTCTCCCTATCCCCATGATGTTTCCCTCTATCATGGTATCTCTTTCACTGCTCTCCACTCCATCCCTGTTCCAGCTCCACCATCCTATTGCCCCATGTTCCCATTCTTCTATTGCCGCCCTCACCCCCAGTTTACTCATGGAGATCTCATCTATTTCCCCTTCCCAGAGCAATTCATGTGTCCCTCTTAGAGTCCTCCCTGTTAGCTAGCTTCTCTGGAGCCATGGGTTGTAGTCTGGTTATCCTTTGCTTAGCAAGTATCATCCTGAGTGAGATAACCCAGACTCAGAAGGACAAACATGGTATGTACTCACGCAATCTCTCTTTCAAGGAGAAAAACTATATGTGGACTACCCTTGATGTAAAACCCAGCAAGTTTTATTGTCCTCTGACCCAATTAAAAGAGAATATTTGATAGATCTGTGCTGCCACCAGACCTACCTCATGCTGCGGCTGGAAACCATGCTGGTGTCCGTGATCCACCTGATGCTATGAGCAGGGAAGTTTCTTTTGCAGGGGTATCAATGACTGAAGACTCATAAAGGAGAGTGAGACACTTTGAGGGCTTCTATGTCAACGTCTACCCCCACCCCCGAAAAACAAAGAAACAGTCCAGACAGGAGTTATTAAAGAGCTGCAGAAGTATAGCTCTTCACAGCTGATGGCTTCTGTTGGAAGATGGGCTGTGGAA
This sequence comes from Peromyscus eremicus, assembly GCF_949786415.1. Classification (NCBI taxonomy): domain Eukaryota; kingdom Metazoa; phylum Chordata; class Mammalia; order Rodentia; family Cricetidae; genus Peromyscus; species Peromyscus eremicus. The sequence continues at coordinate 9,077,396 of NC_081418.1, read as the reverse complement.
GGCCTCAAGGAGCTGGCCACTGAGAGTCTGACCACGCTCCAATGAGTATACGGGCAACACAAAGTGGATTTGGTGGGTTTTTTAAGGGATGTGTGCAAGGCTGGAAGAGTGGACCTGGGAGGGATGGGAAGCAAGTGTTTTAACACTTTTGAAAACATCAGACTGGCAGAAAGTCGAAAAATTCTAGGTCACAGGGAGGGCACATTGCTGTAAGAGCTTTATGTTTCTAAGCCACTCTCTTCTTTTCTCATCAGACTTCTCCTCCTCCTCCTCCTTGTTATGGCACTCTGTGTGTCTGTGTCCCTCAGACACAGTCTCCCCAACCAAGAAAGTTTTATTGTCTAGAACTAAACAAGACCAACCAAAGTCAATGCAGACAGTCGGGACTCAGCTGCCAGTGAGCAGTGAAGGCTCAAACCACTTTTGTTTCCTGTAGGAGTGTCATAAGGCCCCAGCACAAAAGTCAGAGCCCAGTAAAAATCATTCTCTGAGAATCAACTTGATGCAAAAAGGCCAAATGTTTAACACATTTTGTCAAAGAGGAGACGTAGCGTCTTTGTAGTCATTGTGGTAAGGATAGCAACAGCAATTTAAAACACACAACATATTGTTTTCATTATCAAGTACATTAGTTTTATTACTTCAGCCAATCATTAAGCTACAACTCCCATTTTTATCAGTAAATAAAGTGAGTTAGATAGTGGTTAATTAACCAGTTTATTCAGACAACTAAAAAGCTACAGAAATAAATTCCTGGCCTGGTATGGTTTATAATTGTCTTTGTTCCTTGGAAGATAACAGGGAATTTAATATAATTTTAGGGAACATACTGTGTGGAAAGAGAGAAAAGTAATGTCAAACAGTCTTAGGAGATGAAAGAGGAAATGGGCTCTGGGTTAACTTAGCAAGATGGGAAGACCTTCCTTCCTGTTGTAAGGGAAGAGATCAAGTACAGTGTAGCCAGGAAGTAGGTAGCAAAGGATTTTGGAGGCCATTGACATGGTTTGAGAGTGAGCTCCTTCACTTGTTGATTTCTTTGGGTAACATTCTCTTTACTTCCCTGTTCTTCCATCAGATTTCTCAGCTCTTTGTCTGAAGAGAAAACTGATAAAAATCTCTTTCATGAAATGGAGAAGGATGATCACTGCCATGAAGTACCAACTGATTACACAGTCTCTGTTCACTTTTCTTCCTGGCAAGGACACTGTTGAGCACTGGTGTGGAGCACACACTAATGACAATGGTCTCCATTTGCTTCTCTGCTTTTCTGTTCTAGAAAATGATGCTCCTTCTTGTTCCCAAGAAAACTGTTCTGGGATATGAACAGCACACTCTCTACAAAGGCAGCTTATCTCAGTTTCCTGAACCCCTGATTCCCCCACTGCCATCCCAAGGAGACAGCCCTAGACTAGCATTCATCTCCCACGCATAGTAATGCTCATTTGCATACCTCTTGTCTTAGGCATGCCAGGACCCTGTCTCTATTTTTTTAAGTAAATTAGTTTTTTTGTTTGAGTCTGGGTAACTGTCTATTCATTTCTTATGTACTTTTCTAAGTTTGTATTTTCAAAATAAAAAAAGGAACATTTGTGTGATTTTATTGAATAATATATATTGGTGGCTTATATACATTAAAATAGTTTATATGGGTGAAAAAATATAGTGTACTAAATTACAAAAGTTTTCATATTTAAAAATATGGTTCATATATCTGAGCATTGCAAAATGTTGATGAAGAACTTGCAAAAGCAGATCAAAACTAAAAAAACTATCTAGCATAGACAAACTATATACTTTTTAACAAAATATACAATGCCTTCATAGAAAAATAAGCTAGAAAAACAGGGATTTATTCATAATTTCTAAACCACATATGAAAGGAGAAGCATCATAATTCACACCCAGAAAGATAATAATTTATGCAAAAACATTCCCTTTAAAGATGAAAAGAGACTTGGCACATCCAAACCCTGCCACTCCCGGGATAAACACCAGAAACAAAGCACATGTGTTGTGGGAGGCAAAAATCAGATGCAACTATGACACACTCCAGATGCTCACTAGTATGAAAGTCTCAGTGAAAACTGATGGACTTCAAGGTCTGTAAGTAAAGAACACAAGTTCCAAAAGTGTGAACACTGATTGGCTTCAATTATTCGGTAATGCTTTTGAAATAATTGCCTTTTGTTTGAAGTATCGTCATCTTTCAGCTTTAACTATCTTGGAAATTGATAAAAAGCAGCCTAAAGAGATGAAACAATGATACAGACTTTGAAGTACAATCATTCCTTTCCCATGAACTTTAAGAGAACATTTGGGCAGGTCCACAGGAAAGGCTATCATGTAATTTAGAAAATCTGGATGGACCAGGGATAATACACAAATACTTCACACTATCCATAACTAAGCAGAACACTTTAAAGTAAAAATTTAATAGTCAGCGTACACATTCATGGTAGGCAGCATAAAAAAATAAATGACAGCTCTTTTAAGGCTAGGGTCTGCTCTCTCATTATCTACGTGTGTTTCTCAGTGCCTTCTGGTAGTGCCTTGTGATGAAATGATGTGCAAAGAATCTACAGTCCAGCTCACTGTGCACTCCCCTTTCAGTCATCAGCCACATGATGACATAAGGTATTTATCATGATGCTCAGAAATTGAATATTGTAATCCTCAACATACAAAGCAAGAGAATAATCAACAGAATTTACTAAATGTGTGACACTAAGCAAGACAAGAAGATGCATTGATCTTCAAACAAAGAAAAAGCATAAAAGGTACAGATATGTAAGAGTTTTATTACCAATGCCAATTTTTTACTTCCTGTCTCATTCCTATTTGTACCCTACTGCAAATTCAAGTTTCCTGTGCTACAATTCTGTCAAGTGTCCACTAAGTTCAGGAATCTAAAAACCATTGATGAGTGTGTGGACCACCAACATTGGCACCATCTGGAAGTTCATACTTGTAATAGTATCCATCTTATTGGGAACTGAATGGGAACTAATGTAGCTAGGTACCTGTGTGATTTGTGTGCACATAAATGTCTGAACAGTGGGACTCTCCTGTCTCATTTATCTAATCTTAGATCTAATCCCATGTTAGGGCTATAGATACAGATCATTCTTACAGTGTTTTTGATGGTCCGTTGATCAAGAATCAGTGTCTCTACCCAGGCTTTTACCTGCCTGAGACCTAAGAGAGTTGACATGCATCTTTGGAATAATAATACTCAGAATGTTAACTTATTTAATGAGGAGGAGGAATTCATACATATTTATGACAATTGTAACAAAACTCAATAGAAAATCATCTGTATTTCAATAATAGTTATCCAGCATTGATATAGGTTAGATTCGAGCTAGAATTTCACTTAGAAGATATTTCCTTTCTTCAGCTGTTAAAGTAGTGTTTCTTGATGTTTTGCTGAATTTGAACTCAAAGAATATGAACATCTCCATCTCAGGAATAGTTTTCCATAGCTTGTAAGTTCCTTTCTTAGAAGAAGCAGTTAAAGGCAATGGGACAGCATACATTCCAGATAATCCTCCATTCTCATTTTCAATTTAGGATGATGAAAGTATATTTTTCCTGAGTTTATCCAACATTAAATTTACTGAAGTTTGGCAAAAATGTCGGAATTGACATTACACTTTCTCAACAATATTTTCCACCAAATTTATTTTATTTTATTTTATAAGAAAAATGTGGTTGGTTGTGTAAACTGAATAGAAAATTTCTTAATAATAAAAATTTTTAAAAAAAAAGAAAAATGCAGTTATTTAAATATTTTATATAAATAAAAATACCAAAATAATCAACAGAAGAAATATTTCTAGATAAATATGTGACATTAACCTTAAAAAGGGTACAATTAAACCCCAATAATATGCATACAACACTTAAAAATATTGCCAACATTAACCACATATGCACATACATGTACCATATATTTGTAGTATTTGATTTATTTTCAGCTCACGCTGGGTGGTCTACTACTGCTTTCTGCACTACCAACAGCTGATCCTAAGTTCAGGGTTATTAAAAACCATCATAAATAAAATCCATGTGTGCATTGTTTAGGTACCAGACACTATTTACAAACCTTTCAACAACTATGCTAGTTCTCTGCCAGCAAAACTCATCAACGTCTACTATTGCTAGTCCAACCACAAAAGCTTTCCTAATGTTGAATTCACCCCAATAAACTCCTGGAAAATTCCTGACCGACTGTAAAGGCATGAAATTATTTATTTATGTTGTACTTACTGTTGCATGGCAGAGCAACAGACACTATCTGTTAAACGTAGTCTGTACACTTTTTTGTTGGGCTAACAATTGTCTCACGTCCATACATTATCATCAAATAGGTTATCTTTCCTTTTGAAAAGGAAAAAAGAAATTTATGCACTGCTATTTGTATAAAAGAGTTTTTTTTTAAATACAGGCAGCCTTACATGCCCATTAAAAATCCCCTCAAAAAGAAGCCCATTTAGAACTGAAATATTGGATGTTTTATGTCAATGAGATTTCAGGAAGCAGAGACCTTAAATTAAAGCTCGAGGGAGTTTCCAGTCATGAAGTTTGAGAACTGCAGTTTTATCTTAAGCCCTCTGTAAATCACGCTGAGACACTGCCCATGTGGTAACGTGCAACACAGACTCCTAAAATTTGGAAAGGAGAAAAGGATAAATCAGAAGCAGTAGAAATAGGGTCTGGAAGCAAACTGAGGTACAAGGATGTTTCCAAAGCAAGCAACAGCCATTAGATGAGCATCTACTAAAACACAGACTGGAGCCACCAATAAAGAGGTGCGTCGTGAAATACCAGCATTTAATTAATTAATTCAATTAATAAGTTCAATTTGTACTGTTAGCAAAAAAAGATAACATTTGGGTCAAAATCTTATACCATCAACAGCTGTGATGGCACAAAGGCTACAGAATGCCAATGCCCAAGTTTCCATTCACAGCACACAATCCACTCTCTGGACTCTCCCATTCAATGTGGTGTCCTGTTGAATACTACAGGAGTTCCACAATGCCCAAAGAGCCACTTAGAACTGTTTCTTAGCCAGGTGCTGAGGAAAATCTATTGTTCATAACCTGTTCTGACTGTTTCTGATAATGGCCAGTAGCTTATGAATTGCAAATGCTATTTCAAGTAAGCTAGTCTATAATCATTTGGTAATGCTGGAGAATTGTTCAGAATGGAAAATTAAATTTTCTAGGAGATGCTTCATCTTCCCACTTAGGACTGAAGAAAGGACCACATAGCACACAGAAAGGAAAGGAGACTCATGGGTCCACCAGGTTGGAATTGTATGGACTCTTTCTCATCTGTCATTGCCAACCTCTCTGGGATGAGGAGATGGTTGTTCCTGGAACAGAAGAAAGTGATCACATACTCATTCTCATTCTCTGTGCAGAGTGCATTTTAAAAGAAATCCAAAAGACATCTCCAAGTCTTCTCATCGATCCATAGATTTCAAGTGAAGGAAGGTAAAGAAGCAAGCCACAAGATGAGCTGAAGATATCACTTCTTTCTGAGAAAATTAAACATGGCTCTCTCTATCACCTAGGCTGTCTGTACATATACAATGATTAATGACATAAATCTAGAAATTTCAAAAATATCTTAATGACAATAGGAAACACTTAGACTGAAATTTTTGGGTGTCATGAAACATCTCCAAATCATATGACTCAGGTTATACGCAAGATGACCTTTATCCTATCTTTCCATGAGAGAGCCATCCCTGCTCACAGTTATGGACATTCAGGCATTGGCATTGGTACAGAGGTTAGAATATCCAGTTCTGCAATGTGTCATCTCATCCCTTGTAGTGTATCCACAGCTGCTTCATGCTCTGGCTATTCCTTCTCAAGCTCCATTAACCAGAAACATAGGGATATGACATATTGTTAGTTATCATATGCTTAAAAGATACAAAATTATTAAAATATCAATGGAAAATACTTACCAATGATCTCAGATGGCCAGCAACACTGTGAGAGCTCATTGATTCAATTACTAAAACTTGTCCACTCCTTAATGCATACTCTGCACAGGAAACATAAAACTTGATTTCTAAGAAATCACAACCCATTAGTCATTACTATAAAATCTTGAAATATATAATGAAAAGCGATAGGCATTTTCAAAGAATAGGGTCATATAATTTTAAACATGTCTCAGGAGCAATTTCAGGGGCAACTCCATCTGCCGAGCAGACACAGCCTTCCCCATTCTGTTATCCAGAGAAATGTTCTTAGTAGAAGCCTTTGCCCCTAGGATTCATGTCTCAATCTGAAGTGCTTACCATAGTAAATATCAGTCTATGGTATGAAAAACCACAAAATCCTTAAATGGCAGTGAAATATTATATAAAGTCATTCATACACAATTTTATGTCAATACGTTCAAATATTCAGAACAAGTATTTTAGCCTAATAACTTGCAACTTTTCAATGTGGTTAATGATAATTACGTAACTAGAAATCTCTTTTACTTTTTGTTTTGTTTTCATGTAAAAATATTCTGGAAAAGAGGGATAATTCATTCACATAATTATGAAGTCATTCTTGATTTATATTTAATGTGTAGAATGTTCTCACATATGCTTCAGGAGATGTTGAGTCTAGAGAATGGGTTTACACCGGAGAGCCCATCAGCAAACGGTGGGCTGTTCAACTGAAGCCCACTCAGGGCATGAGCATCTGGGGACTTCACGGGGGCTGTTTTCACATCATAAAACGCTGGCCTGAATTGTTTGGCTCCGTTTGTTTTTACAATTTTATTTTTTCATTCAGAAACATCTTAGCCTGTTATTATCCTGACGAACATTTTATTACAGAAGTCATCCTGAGTACAAAAACTCCATGATTTCAGCTGACATCACCCACTATCTGCCCTGGAGAATTGCTCCTCCGCAATTTCCTCATACAAAATAAAAGATTTTGACAAGTTTGAGGAGAATGTGAAGGAATGTTAAATAAATCTAAACTTTTATAAAAATCAATTGGTGAAGTTATATAATAAATGATTAGCCCCCTCTTTTTAGGCTGGGCTTGCAATTCAGGGCTAGGCAGATGAAATGCCTTCTAGACCTCAAGCTCATAGTGCAGAAGGAAAGAAGTCTGTTCATTCTTTCATTTGATAACTATTCCTTTTTCTTTTTAAGATTTTATTTAATATTTTGTTCATTATTTTCACTTCAGAGAGCTTGGGGTTAAATGTGGGGGTCTTCTTCTGCATGCTAGTGAGCAATCCACGATTGAGCTATTCCTCCAGGCTTCTTCAGTACGGATTTTATGGGCATTACTTTCTACACCAAGAATGATAACAAGGAGTTAATAGTAAGAGAAAAAGACAAATACTTGTGCTGAATTCTAGCACATTTTAGTGAAATTTTCATTTAATTTCACTTCTGTGAAACAGAGACAGAAAGCAAGTAAATATCTAGCCTAGTTATTTTGCCAAGTTTCCTTTCATACCATAAAGACTCTGAAAATAATAAGAGCTCAATAATTATTTATTGAAAGATACCCTAGTTTTTCCATTAACTAAAAGCTATTTGCCATCTTTAATAAATAGAATAAAAATTACTTACCTCTATGGATTATCAAAAGATTTTTAAATGTAGCATATTAAACATGTAATTCACAGTGCCTAGCATGTACTAAATGGTAAGACATAGCAGTTCACTTCTGTACAAAATTAAGCTCTATACCTTAAATGTGTTCTGGAAATTAGACAAAGATATAGTGATGCTCTGCTTGGTCTACCTATAAAGCTGATAGGTTGGTCGTACATGAATCCATGATGAAGGATGCAATTAATAATTTTTATTATTTCCCCTAAGCTTCAGGAATGATCTCTAACAATCCACCACTGGAATCAAATGATGCCAGGGAGCAAGAGAGGCTTCCGGTGATGACTTGAATCGGTCTGACAAGTGATATTGATAACTCTGCAGAATGAGTAATTGGGCAGCATGGTGTGAAGGCTAAACTTGTTAGCCAGGCAGTTCTGCAGCTGTGGCTAAATATTAGCCTTTCCCCCGTGGCTTCCACACATAAATGGAAGTGGTGAAAGCACAATGTGAGTGTAGCGTGGAGGAGAGGAAAGTGTGATGCTAGTACTAAAACTGATCATTATAACATTTGATGTTTTAATGATGTGTGCAATACTCCTTCCCTTGGATCACTGTTTTGATTATGTGATTATAATACGTGGCTAAATTCATCCACTCAAAAATTGGGGAACTTTCTAACATTCCAGAAACTGTGAGTAGACTTAAAACTGCCATGTCACACAAAGATCCTTTAATTTGAAACAGACACCTCCTATTGTAATCTTACTGTGAGACGCTCCTTAAGTCCGTTTCATTTCGATTGAGTCTTACCCTCAGACTGTCTACGACTTTTCATTTGCAAAGTTTATGCTATGAGCATAGAATCAAGTAGAAAGTACTTACTGAAGAACTGGTCCCACACAGCTGGAATATCAACATCCGTCCTTCGTCTAATGAAAAGTCTCTAGGAAAATATAATGACACATTGTCAGTCTAGGATAGTTCCATCAGTGTCACTTGGCAGAGTCTGACTAATGCTGCGTGAGGTGGTCATTGCATGAACAGAGTCCAAGTGTTTGGCATGTGTAGATTCCATACATAAATTTAGTTCATTTGCCATTTTTAATAAAAAGGTAAGTAGGTGTTATAAATCATGGAATTATAACACTTACTGCTAGAAAACTAAAGTAAGTGAATGAATAAGTATGCTTGTAAATATTGAATAAGTTCCTGAACCCAAATGTATTTCCTCAGCTTTCAATGTTTTATTTATTAGAAACAATACCATGAGAAAGTATCTGTTATTTTCTCAACAAGGCTGGGGAAAAAGCCTAATTGCATAAGAGAAAAATAAGTAGTATAAAATAAAATGTATACATCTGATTAATGACCAGGACTGTAGCAATCTATCTAGTCACAAACATTTTTGAATCTCAGCCTTTATCCATTGTTACCTGTTAAACTTTGAAATCACAGTGGGGTTGAATCTTACATTTTCTTATTTGCAGTGATATCCCCAAGTTCTTTGTTAACTGAAGAAACCTACATCATGTGCATTTTCCAAATGGTTGTGGTTTCAAATGAGGAATATTTGCAAAGGAACTTAATTCCCTGCTTTTAAAATAGGGTTATTAATCTTAGTCACATATTACTATAGCACCTAATATTTTAAAAGTGGAAAGTAAATTTAAAATTAATAAAATCAAAATTTAAAAAGCAAGTTATTCTTATTTGTATATAATAAATTTATGTTTTAATAATGGTGATATTTTCCCAAAAGTATTTAACCTTGTTATATTTAAAATAAATGCACCTCTCATTAACTGCTAAATCCACTGTAGATGTTAGGTCTTTATATGGCTGCTAGTATCTGAAACAATTAAACAAACTCTGACCCTTTAATTAATGTTGCTATGCAAACTTTTTGATTCACAATTTCTCAATCACCCCTCAAATTTATCAGTATAATTAACAAATTATTCAAATGTTTTAAGTTGATCATAGCAATAATTAAACAACAGAAAAACAGAAATATTGAAACATTTTCTATGCCAAAATGCACAGAAAATAATCATAGCAAGATTGCTGTTTAGCAACTAAGTTTTTTGCAAAGATATGCAAATGCTATAAAACCATATTAATCTACAAAGACAATATATATAATATTTTAATAATTTTTAGCTGCCTGTTCATGCAACACTTCAAATCCAATAATGTACCAAAAGAAAAACTACATTCTAGTACCTTGTTGTAATTCCAATACAGAAATCTTTGAGAAAGTACTTCTTTCTCTGAAAGAATAGGAGCATGACAAAACACAGACAAGGGTCTCCAATAAGATTTGACTGAAGAAACACCATTTTAATCTTATCAATTTGAGATAGTTTAGTCAAGCTATTTGAGGCTAGGTGTATATGAAGAATAGCAGGATCATTTCTGAAATCAAATATGGTCACCCCATGCAGAAAAGAGCACAATAACACCACTGACAAAATTCACTTGCCAACTGGATTAGTCTCCGGAAAACAATGGCACCAGCAGGTCAGTCTGACACTGAGCTAAGACAGAGTGACATGTTTTAAGCAAAGATTTCACACAGTTCACAAGACAAAGAGGCACTGTCAAAGCAGATAAAGGACAGAAAACCAACAGAAGGACTCGTGTGCTCAAAGAACCATGACCATGGAAGTCAAGAGATTCAACCCACGAGTGCTTAACCAAAGCACCGCAGCCTTTCCAAGGAGAGATCCTTGGATTCAGGTGAAGAAGGCGGATGTCCCTGACAGTGAACACCAATCAAAAGTAACTCCAGACATTAAATCTTGAGTCCACATTGTCATTTGCTCACTTCTACCTTCAGCAAATAAAAAAAAACATATAATTATATCTTACACTTCTACATATAGAGTGTTCTTTGTATTTTAAACTAAATGGCTTTGTAAGCAGAGGCTGTTTATTTGGGCATAAAAACATCATATTCTGGGATGAAGAGATGGGCCAATAGTTAAGGGTGGTTTTCCTGAGGACCTGAGTTCAGTTCCCTGAACCAACAGCCAAAACTTCCTAGAACTCCAGCTCCAGGAGACCTGATAACTTCTAATGACTGCAGCCACTGAACTCATATGCATGAGTCCACACACAGACACACATACATACATGTACATAGTTAAAACATAAAACTAAAATATTTTAAAAATTCATATTTATTATGAAAAATACAGCTGCATCATGGTTCTAAATACATAATAGTAAGTATAAGCCAGATGTTGAATTGATTGAATTATTGTTATAATATACTGGAAACATGTCCAGCTTTTATTCGTGTGCATTTCACAGTCAATAGCTGTATATCAAATGGATGTGTTGCACATGGAGAGAAAGTCAAGTGCATGTAAGTTGACATTATCTGACTGCATTGCACAAGAAGACAGAGGGAACACACATATTAGTTGTCTTCTTCACTTCCAGAAAATCAAAATTGAATTAGTCCTGAAAGACAGAAAGGAGATGGAAGAATACTTACAGAGCAAACTTCTGGAAGAGGATGATTGTTAATTAAGGTTTGATGGAGCAAAGCCATGAGAATGGAGTACCAGTGCTTGGAATTGGAGAGATTTGGCACAACCACGGATTACCACTAAAAGAAGCAGCCAATCTTTTAGCCTAAGAACATTTCCTGTTGTTCCGCCATCCACACCAAGCATCCTGCTCTACTGTCATAACCTAGGGTGTTAGTGTCTGTCCCATTATTCTCTTGGATGGAGACAAAAGACAGTGGTCTCCTGAATATTGGGCACCATGGGAGGAAAAGGAAACAAGACCCAGAAACAAAGAGCTGCTTCACCTCCGGCCCAGACATCCTTCCCGTTCTCCCAGAATCATTCTGAGTAGTAAAAGGACCAGCTGTGGTTTGTATTCAACACCAGACAGACTCCATAAAGTAAATAACCAAACCCGAATTACAAACAAGAGCACTTGGGTGGAATCACAAGACACCTTAGACGTATTAGCCCTACTGGGGCTGGGGAGGGGGACAGAAGAGGGGACGACCAAGAGCACTGATCATCCAGCCCTGCTGCACAGAAACCCATGAGAAAGCAGATGTGTACTGGTAAATATTCCACTGAATTCAGCTGTGCTGGACAGTAAACAACAGGTCCATGTAGCAAATCACCATTTTGAATAACTTGGATGCATGTAAGTTTTAGTTGTGAAACCTTTTCAGTAAAGAGCCATGATGGGGCCTCAATCCACTTCATAGTATGATGTCACTGGGCCTGTGGCTGGGGATCAGAACGTTTTCAGCTCCTGAAAGGATGCGCATGTGCAGCCAAGGCCAAAGTCTTTCATGTCAGAGTGTCACTGACATGAACCTTGAGCTCTTGTGTGCCCGCACAGGATTGAGGCAGCGACTGAGTCTGGACACTTTGCTGACATTCAGAGTCCTCTAGGATTTATGATGCAAGCTTTGTCCTTCCCTGGTTTCTTTTGTCACTACTTCCTATTACCAGGGAAAGAGAAGTTTTGATAAAGAGCTGCCTGAGTGAGGCTAAAGAGTAAGCCGACATGGGCCACAAAAGTAAAACTATCTTCCTTGCATTCAGCAAGCCTGGTGTTAGAAACTTGGCCTTCCAGACTCCCAGAGCAGATGTGTTCACGAATGCAGATTCCACACTAGAAAACCCAACATAAAACACAGAATAGTGATTCGTTAATTTACAATGAGAAACCTTGCTTTGGATGAAAGAGACAAGCCTACAGAGGGAATTGCATCTTCTGTTCAGTATGGACTAGGAACAAAGGAAATCAGTGATAGGACTGAAATGTCAGAGCTCCGTGGACTGTAATTACCTGAAGCACCAATGTGTCTTTTCATAAAGAAGTATTGAATTTCTACTCTGTGCCTTCATAAATTATAAGGATGTAGCTAGTGTTTCTTGCCCCAGGGAGCTGATGTCCCATGATGGGTGTAGTGAGGAAGAAAATAAATTAAAAATATCAAACCATGAACACATTTGGCAGAATATCTGTCTAAACTCTATGCCTCCCCAGAACCTTTGGGATTGGCCTTGTTTGGAAACAGATTTGTAAATCTAGTGCCTAGTATGAGATAAGCAGAGGACATAGTGAGGCACAGAGAGAGAGAGGAGAAAGCCATGTGGGCATGGAAAGGTGTAGACTGACATCCTGCTTCTGTATGGTAATGAATTCCGGAAGCTGGAAGAAGCATGGAAGGGCTGTGCCCTGCAGCTTCAGTCTTGAAAACCATCTTCTCAGCACCTTAGTTCCAGGCTTCTAGTCTCACCACTGAGAGCATGTGACATCATTGTAAGTCTTATCATTTGGTGGGATTATCTGCTAGGGTCATGCTGGGAACAAACACAATCGCCGTTCATTATAGCATAGTCAAGAAGACAATGTTCTGATAGGAAGCAAATGGATGGCGTTCATTAGTGGATTTGAATTAAAAAAAGGCACCACACACACACACACACATGAAGATGCATGCATGATAAACGTGGTGAATGTTCAAGACAGAAGTGATGGCAGCAATATTTGAGGACGGGGACAAGGTCAGTTTCAGGACCTTCACCACCGCTGGAGCACAGAGGGACATGTGTAAACGGAAGTGACAGGGTGCTGAAGTCAAGATTCATACAATATAGGAATTTATACAGACTCAAATCTCAAGCGCAATTTAAAAATGCTAAAAATTTAAAAAATAAGTACCAAGTAGTACTTCCTCCCGTTTAGGGTTTGGAAAGTTCTGCTCGGCTGCTGTGGGGAGAAAGTATTTTGTATGGTGGCCTGTACATAAGTCATGTAACCTCACCGAGCCTGTAAACTTGGAGACGAGACAGGATGAAGCACGTAGGTCCAACCCTAGCTGTTATCCATTTTGGTGTCAGTTAGAAGGCAGAAGGGAGGGCATTAAGGGAGGGAGGTGTCAATCCTAGGTGACTGCCACGGGTAGCAGACCTTCTCTCATTTAGAACCGCCCACTCTCCTTAGCAATTACTGTTCTTCTAAGCAGAAACGCAGCAGCAGGGCTATAGTTCACAGCCTCTCAACCACTAGCACTGTGCTTGTCTTGGACAAAGATTGTTCTAGAGAACTCTTGCTTCTTTATTATTTACTTAATTTCTCACAGAAAGGCAAAATTGGTTAGTGTAATGTTCAGAGTTAACAGTATCTGAGTACTTAAGATTTCCTAGGAAATGCTAAAGAGAGAGAAGATAATTGGCAATAATTGCTTTTGTGTGTCTTATTCCAACGGTGAGATACTTTCTGCTATACAGTTAAACAATGAGTTACCCGCATAGAAAACCTTGTGTGCTATCAATCTTGATTATAATAAGCTGGGAAATTTCCAAGGTGTATCTCCAGTATAGCTGAAAGGAAATGGAGAGCAGTGAGTCCCTTGTTCTTCTAATAAGAAGAAGTGGTACAGACAATAAAGACACTGTATCTTGCTCAATGAATTTCCCAGCACATGCAGAGAAGTATAGTAGCTAATAGGTGCCTCTGTCCTTGAACACAGGTCATCAAAAGGCATCCTTTGTCCTCCCTGGAATTAAAAGAAGAAACTCCTCTGGAGAAGTTATGCTCAGTTGCGATGCTTGCTCTCATCAGCTAATTTTGAGAACAGGAAAGAGGAAATTGCGTCTCAGCCAGCTTGACACAGACAAGAACAGGGCAGCCTCCTTATTGCTTAACCATGCAGCCTGGTGTGTTCAGGTACGCTCTAATTTCTTTCTCACAAAAAGCAAAACCAGCCTGAAAGACCAGCGAAGACACTGCAGGAGGAGAATTTATTGAAATGCTCTACATCTTGACAGGATTACTCGCACCTGCACATAAAGAATATCAACTGTTTTAGACACACAGGCTAAAGGCGCCTTCTTTATTACACTTACTTCTTTCAAGTGCAGATACTTGGTTGATAATCTGGACAAGTTTCAAGCCCTCAGGTTCCGTGCCGAGGAACAAGTGCGCCATCTACTGGTCAATACGACAGGGAACCAACTGAACGCCTTTGGACTGTGTAGAAAAGAAAATGACTGGCCTGAAGAGTGTCTTCATTTCTTTAAAGCTGGTTACAGAAATTGTTGAAAGTAGCATTTTCCCCTCAAGATTTTATTCCACTTTAAATTTCATGAAATTAAATAAAAGTTCACTCTAAAAAGTTAATTGGGAAGAGGAGGAAAAAGGAGAAAAAGGATGATTTTGACAGAATATTTACAGAGAAATTCTCATTTTACAGTTAAGACATTTTTTCCCCTCTTCAAATTATTTATATTTCCGTCTAAGTTACTTTAACTAAATTGGCTGTTAAGCAATGTGGAAAATCTGGATAGTTAAAACATCATGTTCTCTACTCAAGCACGTTAATTTAAATCACAGCAAGCATATATTAAAAATATAACAAAGTTTAATAGATTTATTTAGTGTTCAATTATTTTGATTACTTTTTGTTCTGCTTAAAATATTATACTTATGTAAGGTAGTTTTCATGCTTTATTTTTAATTTCTTGAGCTGGAGTCTTTAGTAATATACTTTGAGTATCCACATATTTGAAAAATGCTTTTTAATAATTATCTTGACACATTTCTGCATAATCTACATGTATTTTACTCATTCTATGCTGACTTAAGGAGTAGTTAAATCTTTTGTGACTGCTAAGCTGTGATGGATGGGCCAGACCTTCCCAGACTCCCTCATGGACTTCTTCCACACTCAGCTGCCTGCCTCTTCAGCAGCCTTTCAGCTGCAGCTCCCTGACCATCCCCACACTTTCCCAGCCTGACATTAACCTGTAGCAGGAATCTTAGAAGTTCTTACTAATAAAATCAAACCTGAGCCAGTTATTGGGGTGAATGCTGGAAGGTCAGAGAACCAGAACAAGCCACAGCTAACCTCACCTGGCCGGATCCTCAGCTGGTCCTGTTTCCTCAGACTGGAAGCTTCTGTGTCCTCATATCCGAATGGCTCTCAGCTGAACTGTGCTCCAAAGCCTGAAAGCTTAACCAGCCAAATGCCTTTAGTTTCTGGTCCTCATGCCTTATATACCTTTCTGCTTTCTACCACCACTCCCTGGGATTAAAGGCTTGCTTTCTGGGATTAAAGGGGTGTGTCACCATGCTTAGCTATACCCTTGAACACATGGATTTCTACCTCTGGAATGCTAGGATTAAAGGCGTGTGCTACCACGGCCTAAATTCTATGTTTAATATTGTGGCTGTTCTGTCTCTGACCCCAGATAAGTTTATTAGGGTTCACAATATTTTGGGGAACACAATACCACCACATTAACCCAGGACAAAGAATGGTCTGAGACAGAACTGCGAAGGCAAAGTTTTCTTAAGGCACCATTCATAGGCTATCCGAGCTTTCGAAGTCCTTTCGGTTCTCTTAGCCAGAATTCACTCTCTGTCTGTCCCTGCTCCCCCTCCCTCCAGGTCTGTGGCCCTGTGAATGCTAAGAGCCATCTCCCCAGCAGCTCCTGCAGTTAATGCCACCTTAGGGAACCCTGACAGCTTTAGCCAACGAGTCAAGACCACCTCACTTGGATCTACCTTCTTCTAGGAAAAAGTATCTTTCCTTAATTTCATCCAAATGTTTTCATCTCCTAGCAAATACAATCAAATAAATTGTAGAATTTTTAAAAAGGAAAATGCTACAAAATGCATAATATTTGTTCTTCAGTTGTAATTTATATAATTTGAATATTTTACACAATCCTATATATGTGCATATGTGTATATTGATTCACTTATATTTGATCTATTTTATTAATCAATGTTTTAACTTCTGTTTAGTGTAACTATAGACTGTGGATGTCTAAAATATGTGCCACAAAAGTATTATGTGTCACGAAGGAAACTATGCTCTGAATAATTTTAAATGATTTACTGACATGGTGACTCAATAGAAAGGGAGGGAGAGAGGGGAGGGAGGAAGAGAGAGAGGGAGGGAGGGAGGAAGGAAGGAAGGAAGGAAGGAAGGAAGGAAGGAAGGAAGAAAGAAAGAAAGAAAGAAAGAAAGAAAGAAAGAAAGAAAGAAAGAAAGAAAAAGAAAGAAAGAAAGGGAGAAAATACGGATTTCAAAATGGAAGGAACATGCCCTCTAGTGGTGAAGATTTTAATAAGGTAAGTTTTGCTTTTAAAATATTAAACTCATTTGCCAGGTGTAAAAGAATAAAGTATATATCTTACTCTAGGATCTCTGTCTGGCCAGTACACGGTGGTGGACAGTGTGTAAGTGCGAGGCCCCTTCGATGCGACATTGTAGTTTTAATTAGATAGATCCAATAAAGAAAACAACAAAATAATTCCATGTTTAATGGATGAAGTAACAACACAGTGATGACTCTTAGAGAAGAATAGTGGATAATTTACTGTATTTATCTATATGGATGTTCTCAAGTCCTTCATTCCAGTATCTGTATTTAGATCTGCATTTTTGTAGACTAAGTGATTGTCTTCTTTGCTGTCAATTTGTTTAAATCCTCAAAGAGTAAGAGTGCATGGAATTAAAATTTCCACTAGAAAGCTCAGAACCCTTTTGAGAGGTATCTTACAATGCTGAGCAATGCACACAATAGAAAGTTTTGTATTCAACTTTGCCAGCTTTGAGAAACAACAGAGAAGAAATTCATTGTATTAAAGTAAGATGGATTTAAAAGCACATGACATTTCCGAGCCTTCCCTTCTCTCTAAGAGCGTAATCTGGTTACTACTAGGAAGCAACAGCATCAGGGAAGTCTCCACATTCTGATCAGATGAGCATCCAACAAGAGAAAATGAACTTTGAGAACTGAGACCCTCCGAGATCTCACTGCTCCATCAAAGTCTAAATTCAGTTAGATTAGATTCGGCCTCTTGCTTGGTTCTCTTTGGCAACTTGATTCTCACCAACAACACCTACCGTTCTGGAATGTCAGCGCAGGAGAAGGATGGATGCTGTGAGGGATAGCTCCTGCGATTTCAGTACCTTCAATAATGGGTGTGTGTCTGTCGACTGCCCATGAAGAAGAGCAATCGGAGACTGCCGTTAAGCAGAGGAGGAGTAGGGAAGGAGTCTGTTCAGGAAAGCATGGCAGGGCACTAGGGCATGGAGGCTGCAACGCCTTAAATTCATGCTTTGTCGGGAGAACCAGGACATCACACTGCAGAGTTCGCACAGTCATTTTCTCCGACCAGAAGCCATTCACATGCCACACTCTCCTGCAGAAGACATGTGAGAAATGTGCCATGCATTTTCCTCAGACAGTAAGGGAAACAGGACCAGCAAACACTACCTTGTTGTCATAATATTTCAGAAATATAGTTTGTTGTTAGATTTGTAATACAGAAGCAGCAGAACTTCAAATCTCATTTTCCTGAAACAGAAAATGAACTTAAGAAAACTTTCATTCCAAGGCATGTTCACAGTTAATAAAAGCAATTTATATGAAAGTGACTCTGTTATCTTGTATTTTTAATAAAACATTTAGTTTGAAGTTTGAAATTGTGTTGTCTAGCCATAAACAATGTTACCAACCACCAATGCCCTCCTTAGTGGCTGTTATAAATAGATTACAGTGCTAGAGACTAAACCCAGAGCCTAGTGCATGCTCCCAAATACTCTACCTAAACTATACGTCTACCTTAGATACTTAAGTGATTTGATTAAATAATCTACCCTGGGATCATTATCTACTAAGATCAATGTGTTGTCCCTCCGTGTACCACACTGGCATGTGTTCAGTAGGAATCAATGTGTGTGTTTGTGTGACTGTAGGAATTAATGTGTGTTCATGTGCATGCCTGTGCATGTTTGTGTGTGTGTTTCTGTGCCAGTTGCTCCTGGATTTCTTTCTCAACTGTTCTCTACCTTACTTTTGAGACAGGGTCTCTCACTGATCCTAGAGCTAAAAGATTTAGCCAGACTGGCTGGACAGCAAGCCCCGGAGAACTACCTGTTCTCACCTCCACAGCTCTGTTGTCACAGGTGTGTGATTTATGTGGGTGTTGGGTATTGTATTCCGGTCCTCATGCTCATGTGTCAATCACTTTACCAACTGACTCATCTGACCTGGTCTCTAGCTGCATATTTTTTAAGTTTTTACTTTTATTTGTTATTATTATTATTATTATTATTATTATTATTATTGTGTGTGTATGTGTGTGTGTGTGTGTGTGTGTGTGTGTGTGTGTGTAAGAGTGCATGTGCCACACTGACAAATTTTAGGAGTTGGTCCTCTTTCCTGTGTGAGATCCAGGGATTGAACTTGGGTCTTCAGCTGACTCAGTTAAGAGCTTCAAACCTCTATGCCATCTCCAGCCCTAACACATTTTATACTTTTAACTGTAATAATATAAAATGCAGTCTCTCAATTCAGGTATTCAACACGTGGTGTCAGATCAGTTGGGATAACATTATACAGACCACTGTAGGTACTTGGCTCAGGCAGAAACAGGTTTGCAGAGATTGGTTCAGATGTGTTCTAGTATTGAAACAGAACCCAGAGTCCTGACCTGCCTTGTACTTAGGGCTTGGCCATGGAGAACAGAGAGCTGAATACCTGATTCTGTAGACAAACACATCTTACAGACTAACTCAAATATTGCATGTGTCTTAAGACTATGTATGTGTATGTGTATGTGTGTGTGTGTGTGTGTGTGTGTGTGTGTGTGTGTGTGTGTGTGTGCCTGTCTGTCTGTGTGTGTGTGTCTGTGCATGCATGTGTGTGGGTGTGGGTAGGTATAGAAGCCAGAAGACAGACAACCTCAGATATTCCTAAGAAACCACCCACTTTGTTTTTTGAAACAGTGTCTCTCACTGATCTGGAACTCACCAAGTAGACTAGGGTGACTCACCAGTGAGCTCCAGGGAACAGCCCGTCTCTGTTCTCCAAGTGCTGCAATCACAAGAGCATGCCACTGTGTGTCCCCCCCCCCCACACACACACCTTTTTAATGTGTATTTTGGGTACCAAACCCAAGTCCTTGTGCTTTCAAGGCAAGCACTTTGCAGATTGAAGTGATGCCCCAGCCCTGAAATTAGAAGAGTTTTCAGTGTGACAACGGTATCCAGTTGGTTGATTTATACATTGCACACTATTGATCATAGCATTGCTGCTTCTATGCATTTTAATGAATCCTAAAATATGAAAGACCCATGTTTATAATTTTCCCGATCATCCTCTGTATAGCTTAGTATATACTAAAAGATTGCAAACTCTGTCTCCTTTACTTCACGGCCAGCTACTCCATTCTCTTTAGTTTCCTATAGAGGACAAGAGTCTCTTTTCATACATAATGACTAGTGTTCTACTAAGTGCACTGTGAATCCTTCATGAGTCCCCAGGAAATATTTTTATGCTTATCTTTATCTTTACTATTTTAGCTCCATCTGCTTCCCAAGAAATTCCTTATAACATTCTGCCACCCAAGAACTAGTCTCCTTGATGGTGTTTCCACACAACTGACAGTGGCTTTCCACCTTTGCTCACCTTCCCCAGTTCAAAGGGAGATTGCAAGAAAACCGCTTTGTGCTGCGCCTGTTTTGCCAAGTAGCGCATTGTTTGGCTTAGGAATGAGACACACGTGGACCGGATCAGGGAGACACTTGAAATGTTTATAAGCGTCTAGTGAATCGGTCCAGTGTTTCCCAAATTGAATGCACATGCAAATCACTTGTGGGGCTTGTTAGAACGTGTGTTCTGAGTCAAGAGATCTGGAATGGGGTCTGAGAGCCTGCGTCTCTAACAAGCTCCCAGCTTGTGCCAGTATTGCTAGTTAAGGGGCGTCACACTTAGTATGGAGGGAGAGGACATGCTCACATACAGATACATCAAAACACAAAACAAAGCACATTGTTTTGATATGCCTTTAGATTGGATCAAGGCTACGTACTGTAGGCTGGGAATGCCTTTGATCAAGGAAGATTTATAAGACCTTAGTACCCAGAATCCAGCTTCAAGGACTGCTAATAAGTGAATTAATGGTGAACTAATGAAAATTATGGGAAAGTATTTACTACTATATCAAAAGAATTATTTTATTTATTTTTTGGAGCATTTTTATCTGATATCATGTATCTATGAATATTTCCTAAGTTTACTCTTTTACCATCTGCTGTGAATAAACACATCATATTCTTAATGATTCACCAAAGATATTAAACAGCTTCTGATTGACTAGCTTAGAAAGCAATTAATGAATAGATAATTCTGACTCTTAAGTAGGGTGAGCTAGTAATTCTATGCCCCTTGTTATAGGCTAATACAAAATTCTGAAGCAAAAAGCCTGAAAACCAGTAATACAAGGGGGAAGCAGAAATGAAATGTATGTGGCTATTATATTCTTTTAACTGACTTTTGTTTCTCTGGACTTAGGTAATCATATTCAGGAGCTAAACACTATTAGGACGCAGACAGAGCAAGAGTAGAAAGCAGTTTGCTTGTAATGAGAATACATTATTTTAAATGCAGACCCATCAAAGGATCCTACTTGGATGTCCAATATTACTATTTTGTTTTCACAAAGAAAAAGGAATGGCCACATGGCAACACGCCTCTCAAAGTACTTACTGAGGAATAATTCACAAAAAAACAGAACTGGGAAAGGAAAAAACATAGCTTTAATGCATTTCTTTCTACAGTGAGTTGCTCTGAAACCGCTCTGTAGAGCATCAAGGTAGATACTGGAGCTGATGCTCTCTGCCCTCCTGCCCTGGTTAGGTTGGGAGAGTCCCAGAAAGCTAGAGAGGTTGTTATAAACAGATGTATTTGTTTGTCACTCCATTATCTGCTCTAGCTTATCCTTTCACTTTTACAGTGATTTTCCTGTTATTTCCTCTGGATCCATCAAGGATCCTGAGTCCAGTTAGAAGTCCCATGAGATCAGTCACATACTAATAGTAATACTTGTGTGTTACGTAATTTTTCTCTTTAATTCACTGCTGTGGAATGTCGCTCAGTATGCTGTGAATGTGTGTTGCTCTGATTGGTTGATAAATAAAATACTGATTAGCCAGTAGCCAGGCAGGAAGTATAGGTAGGATAAGCAGACAAGGAGAATTCTGGGCAGAGGAAGGCTGGGTCAGGAGTCACCAGCCAGACACAGAAGAACCAAGATGTGAAGGTAGAACTGAGGAAAGGTACTAAGCCACGTGGCTAAACATAGATAAAAATTATGGGTTAATTTAAGTGTAAGAGCTAGTCAATAATAAGCTTGAGCTAATAGCCATACAGTTCGTAAATAATATAAACCTCTGTGTTTTTACTTGGGTCCGAGCAGCTGTAAGACTAGTGGGTGAGAAAGATTTGTCCTGACCAAGGGCTAGGTGGGACACAGGAAAACTTCAATTCACTCCTAAGGATTAAATGGAACTTTTCAGAAACTCCTGACATGTTCAATATTACCAAATAAGCTATTGGAAGAATGCAGCTATTTTCTATGGCCACACATCATAATAATGTGTAAAAAAGTAATATGCTACTATCAGAACTCAGTTTTGCTACTACTACAGGGAGTTTGGAAATGAGTGGAGCCTTCATGGAGAACAGTGTCCTAACACTTGATGTTATTGTGAGACTCGGGGGAGAGAAGCAATGATGGTGTGTGGTGTCTGGACTAATGAGAGATAATAAGGTGAATGCTGTTTTTAGCCTCAACATTTTGGTAATTTGCTGTAATGACCAAAAGAAACACATAGAGGACTTAGAAACAGCCATAAAGTCTTGATTTACAAAAGAATAGGCATTCTAGAAATATTTGCCAAAAAAAAAAATAGCATTGCATCATTAGAAGTAGGTATTCATTTTCTAGTACTCAAGAAAAGATGAGCCGGGCAGTGGTGGCACACGCCTTTAATCCCAGCACTTGGGAGGCAGAGCCAGGTGGATCTCTGTGAGTTCGAGGCCAGCCTGGTCTCCAAAGTGAGTTCCAGGAAAGGCGCAAAGCTACACAGAGAAAAGAAACCCTGTCTCAAAAAACTAAAAAAAAAAAAAAAAGAAAAAAAAAAAAAGAAAAGAAAAAAGAAAAAGAAAAAAGAAAGCAAAGATGAGCTCTTTGATTCAGTTTTTACAGTATTAGAAACTGGTCCTTTGCAAAGATGGTGCCATTCCCTGTGGAAGAATAAAATAGATCTTAATCTGCTCATGTGAAAGGAGACATAAAGGGATGCATAATTAATATAATAATTGCATTTAGTGGTAAAATAGCTAAGCATAATAATAAGCTAAGCTAAGTATATAGGTCTGACTTGAAAAATTATTTCAGAATTTTTAGTTAAAACCATTTCTCTCATATTTTCACATCAGCAGTACCAATACTATGAAAGATAGAGAAGGGTCCTACCTTTGATTCGTAATAAAATTTATGAACCAAAGCAAATTATATTCGAGAAGAAATAAACATCAAACTTAGAGATAGAGTAAAAAAATGCACAAACACACACACACATACTATATATATATATATATATATATAATATGTGTGTGTGTGTGTACATATATATATACATATATATGGTGCAAAAGATTATTTTTGATTTTAATGAAAAGAAAAAATTAATGTAGATTTATCTTATGCTGAAACAAATATAAAAGAAAATAATCATGCATAGCATATTCTTTTTAACTCACCACTCCCTGTCTACATTTATAATACAGGCTCATCATTGGTATACAGCCAGGTTATATAGGCCTGAAACTTAAATATTTTTCAATATACTTTTTCAGAAAACACAAAATCAAAAACACAAATTTAAACTTAAAGTGAATTTTTCATTAAAATAGGAAATGAAATTGTAATAAATGAACCATTTAATGTTACAAAGAACACAAATATTGCAAAATCTAATGAACAGTGCTTCACCCCTTTCTAAATGACTTCTCTTACATTCAACTGAACTTCTGATCACACTTAACTATAATGACTTTAGTAGCATTTTCTATAGAGACAATAAAAAAATACATTCAGTTTATTAATAGACTAGAAAACATTTTCCTTTCAACCAGTGGATTTTATGGGAAGTTATAATTGTTACTGATTTAAGTAAATGATCAACTAAATTTTTTCTCTACACAAGTCATTTCAGAGATGGCTTTTCTTAAATTCCATGATAACTTTGGATTTGTGTATTATGTATTTGATATTTTAAATTAACAATTTTGTTTATATTACTAATTTTCTTTCAGTAAGTTGATCACCATGGACTCAAAAAGCCCACATATAACCGAAACTCAAGATTTATATCTTCTTTTAAGTTGCTGCTTTAAAAAGACTATTCCAGTGTTTTGTCCTTTCACACTTCCAGATAATCAGAATTCCTGGATGTTATTGTGCATCACATTTTATACATTCCATCATAAGTTTGAATCTGTGTCATTATTGATTAGAAAGTTTTAAAGTACCCAGAGAAATTACCCTTCAAACATGCTTCTCTTGCTTGTTTCTGTTGCCATGAAGTAAAAGCAGCTTAGGGAGATAGGGCTTATTTTAATTCATAGTTCTGACTTACAGATCACCATTCCAGGGGCATAACAGTAGAGGAGTATGAATAAGCAGGTCATATGGCATCTATAGTCAAGAAGTACAAAGGAATAAATTAATGCAAATATGTTAGTACACAACTAGCTTTCTCCATTTTATTCAGTCCAGGACTTCAAGACAAAGAAATCATGATACCCAAAGTGGCTAGGTCTTTCTACATCACAATTCCTACAATTAATGTAATGAGGAGAATCCTTCACAGATAGACTCAGTGGCTCTTCTAAAGATGAATCAAGGTTGTGTCAGGTTGAAAAATTAAAATGAACATCACAATATTCAAATCAAAGTTTTTTCTTTTATTAAGCATTCCTAACCATTTTCCATATGTGAAATTAAAATAGTATAAGTAGGTTTTTTTCCAACTTGTAAATGCATTTTATACTTTGCTTATGTTCTGAGTTCACTCTCAGATCTTCACAAATATTTTACCATTTTATAACAGGGAACAGACTGTCTCCTTTAGAAAACCCAACTTGTCAGTTGGATTTAGGAAAAAAACAAGGAGAAGATCGGCAATTGTGGCAGAATTTCAAAGTAGTGCTTTTAATACCAAGCAGTGACTTTCAGTTTAATGGCATAGTTAGGAACTGCTGGTGGAATGTGTCCTGTCCACTCACTGGTGTTGTTCTGGAATGCTTCCAGATATAAACATTGTCACATAATGAGAAAGTGATTCATGAGCAGGTGACAATCATTCTGTGTTAGATACAGCTTTATAAATCCAGGCTGTGTATCCAGGCTGAGCTCCAGGAGTCCAGTCAAAGAGAAGGAAGAGGGATTATATGAGCAAGGGGGGATCAAGATCATGATGGGGAAATCTACAGAGACAACTGAACCAAGCTCAGAGGAACTCACTAACTTTAGACTGGCAGCTGTGGGGCCTGCATGGGACTGGACTAGGCCCTCTGCATGTGGGAGACATGGTCTATTTGAGGGGCCCCTGGCAATGGGATCAGGATCTATCTCTGATGCATAAGCTGGCTTTCTAGAGCCCATTCCTTGTTGTGGGATGCCTTGTTCACACTTGAGGCAGTGGGGAGGGACTTGGTCCTGTCTCAACTGAATGTATCAGGCTTTGTGGACTCCCCATGGGAGGTCTCACCATTTGGAGGAGGGGATGGGGGGTGACTGGGAAGGGAGGCTGAGGGGGAACAGAAGATGGGATGAGAAGAGGATCTGTAGTTAGTATATAAAATGAATTTTTAAAAATTTTTTGAAGAAAAATGTGTGTATGTGCAATTGATTTTCTGTTAAAATCATGTTAAAACATGACTTGGAAGATTTTTTCCACTGTAACAAGACAAATTGCCAAATGGGTGCCATTTGTTGTAGTATATAAAGTATACAGCTAGGAATAGGAATTCTTTTATAATTTTGTTTCAAACTCATTTTCTTTTCATTTCTCATTATTTTTACTCAACTTAAAACATTTTTGGGCAGCACAAGAATATTTTCATTTTGATGTTCTCTAAGTGCACATGAAAAACAATGAGTTGAGTTGCCTGGGGGTCAGAGCTATTAGCAAGCCATAGGAAAGCCGGGTGGTGGTGGCGTACACTTGTAATCCCAGCACTTGGTAGGCAGAGCTAGGTAGATCTCTGTGTGTTCAGGGATACAGCCAGCAATGGATATACACGCCTTTAATCTCAATACCAACCATAGAAGATCTGGAGGTCTGTACAGACAGGCAGTGACGAGGTGGTCATTTGTTTGGGTTTACAACCAATGAGAAGGCAGAACAGGAACTCTATATAAAGACTTTAACACAGGAAGTAGCTCTCTTTCAGAGAGCTAGGACCATCGCAGGAGGAAAGGTAAGGTTTTTGCTCTTAGCTCTGACCTCTTGGCTTTCTTCTTTGCATTGGTTCTGTATTTCTTATTTAATAAGACAGTTGGTTACATCTACAGAGTTGACCATGCTTAGCATTTCTTGACAATGCCCATGATGTTTAAGAACATCTATTTCATTTTATTCACTAATGGCAAATACATTTCACCTAAAATTGTATCAGTGAAATGGTTTTCATTATTTCTAAATAAAGTAGAATGTTTTTTTCTGGCTCATCCTTTGAGCTGGCCTGGTGCATTCTTATTTCAATTATACTCTCTACAATGAGTTTGGGTTTTCTTATTTGACTTACTGAGATTTTCATCTCCAAACTTTTACATAATTTTTTTTATAACTGTTCCTCCTGGCATAGCCCTTCCTTAGCCTACCTGCCTTGCTTATTTCCTTGGAGTCTCTGGGCTTTCCTAACATTGGAAGTTATTGTTCTTTTATAAGAATCATGTTTTGTTGCTTTCTTCTTTTGTTTTTCTTGTATTGAAGTTTGCATTTGTGGGGCTGAGTCATGGGCTGGAAGTATTGGTCTCATATATGCTTTCTGTTGAAGTGTTCACCAAGACCCAGGCAGCACTAGAGGGTAGTACGACTGAAGTAATTTCCCACAACCAGTGGTGGGAGGACAGCTACCCACCCACCCAGTATGTCCAAGGCACCTGGCTGGCCCATGGCATCAAATGAAAGAAAGCTGAAGCAGCAACCACATAAAAACTAACCAGCTCTGAGACATGCATGTCCCATTTGGGGATGAGCAGGTAGTCTCTTGTTCTCCAAGGCTTTGATATTTTTGTAGAAGGAGCAGAGACATTGTAAGAGCCAGATGTCAGGAATGACATCAAGGAAACTGTTTAGCAGACAACAGGGAAGTTGCACATAATAAATCACAGTGTTTTTGAGATTATGTTCAAGCACTTTGCAAGCTCTAGTCAGACAAATTCCCTGCAAAGAAGTGGGAAGGTGGGCACAAAATTCCACCACTGATGAGCTATTGCCATTTGATAGATGTTGGGAGAAAGAGACAGTTGTTTTTAATGACGTGATCCTTCACAGGTGGGCCACATTCTAGAGCAGACCCAATTGTGGTTTATATATTGTGCACCCCAATAAACCTATCTGGGGGTCAGAGAACAGAACAGCCACCAGGTAAGACATAGAGGCCAGACAGTGGTGGCACACACACCTTTAATCCTATCACTTGGGAGACAAGGATCTTTCTGGCTGTCTGTAAGTTCAAAGCCACACTGGGAACAGAGCCAGGCATGGTGGCACACACCTTTAATCCCAGTACTGGGAAGCACACATGCCTTTAATCCCAGGAAGTAAAATGGCAGGACACAGAAAGGTATATAAAGCAAGAGAAAACAGGAATTCACTCACTCTCTTGAGGCTGAGGACCAGGAACTAGAGGCTTTTATCAGCAGTTCAACTGAGACCCTCAGGGGTTAGAACTCAAAGGCTTTCAGTCTGAAGATCTGTGGAAACAGATCGGCTGAGGAGTTGGCAAAGTGAGGTTAGCTGTGGCTTGTTCTGTTTCTCTGATCTCTCAGTTTTCACCCCAATACCTGGCTCCAACTTTTAAATTAATAAGACCATTTAGCATAATGGTCCTATACCCAATTCCCAAAATTACCTGGGCAACACAAACTACACTCTATGGGGAAAGTCTTGAAGAAGGAAAAGAAGAGGAGGAGAAGAAATCATCTAAAAGTTGGGTTGGAAGGAATGGGAGAGTGAAACTAGGAACTGGTGCTGTGACAGAATGAACCAGATGGAAAGGACTCAAGTATATTCACAAGGGAAAACAAAGTAAGAGCAAAAAGAAAAAAGAAAATTTAAAAGTTAGTTGTAAAAGCAGAAACAAGAGAAAGAAAAGAGCCAACCTAGTTTGAAAAAGAAAAAAACACAAAAGGGATAAGGAGAAGAAAGGAGGAAAAGTTCAATGTTAAAACACTAGGGAGGCTGAGGGAGAGGCCAGCCAGGCAGAGGCCAGCCCGAGCTCTACAGTGAAAGCCTGACTTGGAAAAAGAAAATCCGACAAACAATAACACATGTTTAAAAGAGAAAGATAATACAGACAGAAAAAAAATATTTTTAAGTAGAATAAAACTTTTATATGCAAATATTTAAGGGATCAGATTTGGTTTTAAAAAATATAGAAAAACAAACTAAAAATATGACACCAAAGGGGAGTGGCAGGTTCCCTCCCAAGAGGACAATCCCGTGGGCAGCAGGGAAAGATCTCAGGCTGTGTGCCACCTGCGTCATGTGCCAGCTAGAGAAAGCAGAGCTGTTATTTGGCCTGGTCCTTCCTGGCTCTGGTCACTGGGCTCCCGTGGCTTGTGGCTTCTTCTTAGGGTGGGATAGGGCTGGTTTTTCTTTCTTGTTTTTTTTTTCAAATATATTTTTGATTGAAATAGTATTACATCATTTTCCATCTTCCCTTCCCACCTTCCAGACCCTCCCTGCTATTCTCCCTCAACTCATTTCCTTATTTCTCAAATTATATCCCCTTTTTATTATTAATATCAATATATGTGTGTTACACACACACACACACACACACACACACACACACACACTCTAGCACCAGCACCAGCACCACCAGCACCAGCACCACCAGCACCACCACCACCACCACCACCAGCACCACCTCTACCTGGTGAGTTCACTCTTGTTGAAGGTGTTTATATTGTTTCAAGACTAACCAATAAGGGAGCTCATCCTTAGCAGAGGCTAATTCTTCTTCTCCCAGCAATCATTAGCTGCCACTAGCTATTTGGCTATGAATGGGCCCCCTGAAAAATGCTACCCTTCCACATTTACACATCCATTGATTGCTATTCTTCTAGTCTTGTTAATGCAGCTATTTACAGGAAAGACTGTTTCACAGGAAGCCTTCCTGCTGTTCTGGCTCTCAGAATCCTCCCTTGGAACTGACCTCCTCTTCCTCTATGTCCCCTAAGTCATAGACACAGGAACTGTGAAGGGGATGCATCCTTTGTGGCTGAACTCCCATGCTCTGTTGACAGCTGAATTGTATCCAGTCGTGATTCTCTGTAATGATCCCTATTTGCTCTGAAGAAAGGCTTCTTTGATGAGAGGTGATAGCTACACTTCTCTGTCATAAGGATAAGATTTAGAATGCAGTAAGGAATATGCTGATCCAGCATCGTGACTGTAGAAGATTCTTTTCTCATGTCCGTGACGTGCACTGACCCTAGGAAGCTGGCTGGTTATAGGGTGTGAAGAATTATGTTTTGCAGCAATATGTTCTTAGAGGGTATCAGCTATGGAATGCCTGACCATTCCACCCCAGGAATCATCACTGGTCTCTAGCTTTCTATAAGTAGGCTCCTGCTTATGGTTCCTTCCACAATGACTGTTCCACACCTGAAGCTCTCCTTTTCTAATGGATAGCCTTAGTTGTGAAAGTCCCACCCCCTTCCATATTATTTCCCACCTCAATTTTTTTTTTTTTTTTTTTTTTTTTTTTTTTTTTTTTTTTTTTTTTTGCTGTAACTAGACTAGTTCTCCAGACCAGCACTCAACTGATCTACAAACCCTTGTTGTGGGTTCCTGATGACTGAATAATACAGGAATGTTTCATTCTTAAGTCACAAACTCAGATGGGACCTACTCAACAATATTTCCCACTACTGCATGGCGAGGGCATGCTGGGAAAAAGGGAACACTCCCTCAGTGCTGGGCTATTCAAACTCCTGTCTGGATAGACACTGTACAGTGTGCTGAAATCAGTGTTAAGTGAGTCTTCTGAGTGTGCTTTTATTTTCTCTCCCACTTTACACTCTTTTGCCTTTAAGCTTCTCAACGGCTTCTCTCTCTCTCTCTCTCTCTCTCTCTCTCTCTCTCTCTCTCTCTCAGGCTGGTCACTCTCTCTTTCTCCTACTCACCGAATTCTACTTTTTTTTATTAGTTTGCAGGTAATCTTTCAACTTTCTATTTATTTAAACATGTTAAATACGACCCTGCCTATTCTTTTGAAACTTGAGTGCCTTCCCATAACTACCCGCCACTGTCCAGTTATCCTGGCACTTTTCCTAGGAGACATCAACTGGTGGGTGCCCTCACCCCGACCCATCCTCTATGTTGTAGCTTGAATCTTTATGTAATTTTTTACATTAATAGCCATAACATTCATCTAACAATACATAATTTTTAATAACAGTTGGAAATGTTTGTTACTGAATTTCATTTAGACTTCAATAATTTCAAAAGAATAAAAGTAAAACTATGTGGTAATTTTTTAGAGAGATTTCTTTTTCTTTCTTTCTCAACTTTCGTGAAATTTAACTCTCTGGGGGCCATTGAGATGGCTTCTTCAGTAAAGTACCTGTCCCCAAGCCTGAAAACCTGAGTTACACGCTGAAATCCACACATGGAAGTAGAGAACTGATACCTACAAGTTCTCATCTTAGCTCCATGTATATCCTGTGGTGCATGCACTCTAACACACACACACACACACACACACACACACACACACACACACACACACACAAAGTAGATACAAATAAAATTTTTAAATTAACTTACCCACTTGGTATCATGTGCATTTTTGCAGTAAGTCTCCTTTATGTTAGCTCTCACAAAAACAATCTATAACATGCTGTTCTTTGAAAGTATACATAATGTAAATAAAAATGAGTGAAAACTGATGAATAACAGTTCCCCTACCAGAATTGGATCACATCTTTTTATTTTGTGATCATATTTGAATAACTGAGAAATTACATTTCAAGGTGTATAAGGTATAAATATTGGAACTGCTAATATGAAGGCATTATAATGGTCTTAAAAGATGTGAAAAACTAGTGTTGTTTGCATACGACAAGATAAAGTGACATGGGGAGGAACTCTTACTCTATTACATTTTCAATCCATCACTGAAGAATGTAGTAGTATCATCTTTTTGGAGACATAAGTGAATATGTAGACCAAATTTTATTTTTCTGTCTAAAAACTCAACCAGTTTCTCAGGTGCTTGGGTGATGACCTTTGTGTTCTGTGAATCTGTTATTTCAAATGTTTGTGGAATCCAGTGGCTCTCTGCTGTGTCTCTCTTGTCCCACGTACTAACCGGCACACTTAAAGTACCACAGGCAGGGTGCTGCCAATTCATCAACAGCAGATCATCAGCGTTAACCTAATTATGTCCTGCAGCCATGCTCTTAGGCTCTCAGGCCAGCTCTCTGGCTTCCAATTGCATCTCTGGGATGTGATTTTCAAGTGACATAACTAATTCCTTTAAAATGTTTACCTCTAAACACCAGAGACACTGTCATTCTCACAGAAGAGAAACCATGCAGTGAGATCAAAAGCCTGGACTCCGGTTAGCTATCATGATTGTGCCAATGGCTAGAGCCCTGGGCTCCAATTCCTCAGAACTCTTACTTTCTTGCTAGTGATGTAGTCTCTGGCCCGTTATGATTCACTCTGAGATAATGAAGGCATTATGTGCCTTGCTTTCTCTTTCACAGAAGACTGGGAAGCATTTTAGGGAAAATTTTATACAAATCTCTGAAATTTCTGGCAAGGAAATTAGCCTGACATCTGGAAGAGAAACAGCATTGCTTAGCCCCATCCAAAATGTATTTTTACTTTATGTCTGTATGTTTATTCCCCCAAAAGATAATACATAAGTTCCTCTTAGTCTTGAGCCTCTCAGCAAAAATGCTTGTGCATTCCCTGGGTTACTGTCTCTGTCTTAGAGAGTGCAGTGAGTGCTTCAATCCCATCCCTATATTTCATAAGCTTGCAATTGTGTGTAGACCTGTCTCGCGTATTAAATCAATAGCATTTACCATTGGCAGGAAAGTGCAATCTGCATGCACCCAGTGAGTAGAAACATAAATATAGCAGTATGTGGAAGTCAGTCGATAAGCTTGGTGAGTCTACATCTGCTGCAGCAGAGTTTGGCTACAGTGGTCCATTTGGTGGTTTGTATTTTCTGTCTTCTAATACTCTCTCTTGGGTGGATGCTTTATGGGCTGGTTTCCGGGGCTGAGAAGAGACTCTTTCCACACTCATTGAGTAGCTGCGTTGATTGATCTTAACAGATCTTTCAAAAATTGTGGTGGAAATCTTGTCCTCGTTGAAGCTTTCAGAGATATTGGCTATATAACTAAATAAGGAGAGCCATATTTCAAAGTAGTGTGTTTGGAAGAGTGCCCAGAGTAAAGAAAGCATTAATAGGCATAAAAAGCTAGCATATGGATGCTATAAGATGCATAATGGAAAATGTCCAAATAAAGTAGTGGAACCTTCCAGTCCAACAGTATGAGGGGCAGTAAGGAAAATATGTTCTCTCTTATGTTCCTGCCAAAATCTGAGGACAATACCACCTATAGAGTAAGCTTGACAGATGCTGGAAACTGAAAAGACGACTAGTTATAGCTAGCTTACTCTGAACTAATGAGATACTATTTGTGTCTTAATTTGATTGCAATTATGGTCTCTGTTATTTGATCTCAGGTTCTATCAAGCCCAGCCTCAGTGCATGTAATTAGATTGTATTAAATCATTCACAGAGAATGAAAGAAACATTGAAAAGTGTTTCCTTGGAAAGGAAAGTATAAAAAGGAAAGTATATAACATGTCTAGAACTCTATCCATCGGTAACTGTCTCATTTCCTACTGTGCACATAGATTTGTGCTGAGCATGGGTGTAAAATAAGATATAACTGGTCCTTTAAGGATTTATAAAACATACTGAAGTGGTAGCTAGCTTCATTTTTTTAATCCAGTCTATGGGATCATTTCAAGGTTTCTGATTATGAAGATAATTATTTTTCAAATTCTGAAAAAAATGGTACCCTGTATGCATTTACATCCATGGGACACCCTCAAGTTTTAGTTGAGCATTGGTGTGTATTTTTATCAAAGAGTTAAGGTTTTGGGGGTGACAAGAAACAAGAAGATAAGTATGTGGCAGAAAAGAGGCAGAGCCTTTCCAACGTGCAGCTCCAAAGGAGGAGCTGTTAAACAGGTGCGGGTGAGGGCTGCCGCTGGAACATGGCAACCGTGACCTGAGCTGTAAGGAGCAGCTACAGAGTGGAGTGGGGCCTGACAAATTTCTCCAGCTCCGCCTCCCTCCGCGTTGACTCAGTTGAATGACTGTGATCTCTGGGGCATAGGAGAGATCTCTAATCATTTAGTCCCTCAGCCTTGTATGCTATAGCTGACTTTCTGGTGGCACAAAGAATAGTATAAAGGGAAGTGGTATGAATTATGGATTTACTCAGTTACCCAAAGGAGGGAAACTTGATGACCCCTGGACAGGGTCTCTAAACTCAGCACAACTGAAGAACAAAAGGGAAAGGCATTGTTGAGTTCTCAGGGAAGCCAGCTGCTCGGAAAGCTCTGGATAGATGCAGTGAAGGTTCCTGTTTGCTTACCACATTTCCTCGGCCTGTAACTGTGGAGCCTATGGACCAGTTAGATGATGAGGAAGGACTTCCAGAGAAGCTGGTTATAAAAAACCAGCAATTTCACAAGGAGCGAAAACAGCCACCCAGATCTGCACAGCCTGGATCCTTTGAGTATGAGTATGCCATGCCCTGGAAGGCACTCATTGAGATGGAGAAGCAACAGCCGGATCAAGTGGACCTCAACATCAAGGAGGCTCGTGAAAAGCTGGAGATGGAGATGGAGGCAGCACGCCATGAGCACCAGGTTATGCTAATAAGCCAGGATATGAGGCGTCGAGAAGAGCTTCGGAGAATGGAGGAGCTGCATAACCAAGAGGTTCAGAAAAGAAAGCAGCTAGAGCTCAGGCAGGAAGAGGAGCGCAGGCGCCGTGAGGAAGAAATGCGGCGGCAACAAGAAGAAATGATACGGCAACAGCAAGAAGGATTCAAGGGAACCTTCCCTGATGCGAGAGAACAAGAGTTACGGATGGGCCAAATGGCTATGGGAGGTGCTATGGGCATAAACAATAGAGGCGCTATGCCCCCTGCTCCTGTGCCAACTGGTACCCCAGCTCCTCCAGGACCTGCCACTATGATGCCAGATGGAACCTTGGGATTGACCCCACCAACAACTGAACGTTTCGGCCAAGCTGCTACAATGGAAGGAATTGGAGCAATTGGTGGAACTCTTCCTGCATCCAACCGCCCAGCTCCTGGAACTGAATTTGCTCCAAATAAACGCCGCCGATACTAGATAAAAAACAAACAAACAAACAAACAAAAAAAAACAGTAGTATGGATATAAGCTGCAAACATTTTTCCGTTGTGTATTCATTCACACTTTGAACACATTATTTATGGTACACATAATATATACTGAATCTATGATCTTTGACAGATATTGATTAAGATAAATAAGGGGCAGGGTCTTCCAGGACAGTGGAAAATACAACAAATGATAGTATTGCCTAGTAAGAGACACTTGGTATTGGTGACACATGAACATAAATGGATCACTTTAGTAGCAGCTACCAATCAGTGAAAGATATAGAATGTATCATGAGCAGAGGTGCAGGAACAACCAGGATGCTGGATTTGAGCTGGGAAAGACACACAGAACGAGGGCTGAGAACAACTAAAATGGTAATGAGTGTCAGTGGTTTATTTTGTGCGTGAGAAAGAAGCATTTAAGGGCAAAATATATTGATTTTAGAGATTTACCTTATGAAATACAGGCTTTCTACTTCAATTTTGCAATATTTCTAATGTAGTTTAGAAAAAGATTGCTCAGAAAGACTAAAATTGAGTTAAGATATCATAAACCAGCATACTGCCAAAGCGGTAGATTAAATGCTTCATGTCGTGGAGAACTGACCTCTTGGGTTGGGGTCTTCTGATACTAGTAGTCCAGGCCAAGACTGTAGTTGTGGCACCAAGGAAGCACACACAGTCCCACCATCTAAACTAGTCCTTCCTTGAGTTTCGAATAACTCAAGCCTCAGAGCTTACCGTGTCTCACATGTCGTAACAACACCACTTCTCTGCTGGAGTAATTTTCGCATGTTGCCTAATATGTGTCTTTCCAAGCTGATTGCTTACATTATGATTGAAACGTGATATAATAGTTAGGTTCAATGGGACAGCCTGTCTCCGAAGGCACACCACGATGTAGGGACTCTTGAGTGGCTCTTCACCGCCGCTACCATCTTCATTCAGGTCACTGGTTTATGCAGTTACCTTTGGACTACACTGCACACTGACCATTGTGTCCTTGAACACCTGGCATGTCTATGTCATCTGCACTGTATGTAGAGACAGTGTCCTTTGGCCCGTATACATCTGCTGTGGCAACTGATACAGTTTCACCTCCTTTACTCTGCTTACTTACATTTCCCTATATTTGTATTTCTCTAATATTTTAGTCTGTTGTGACATTTGAAAATTTTCTCTTTGGACATCAAACCTTTGAAATTGATACACACAATAACTATTTTCCAACACATAGTATCTCAATTACATGTGTCTACAACTTTGTTGCTGTTTTCATTAATCCTACAAACAAGACCACACTGTCATCCATTACCTCACATGGAAACACACTTTTCAATTTATTTACATATCTACTTGTATCTTTGCCTGTGATTCCTATGTGCATTTCTGTTCTTCTCTTTTCCTTACCTGATGGAAATTACCTGCTGCAAATGCATTGGTGTAAATCCTTGTTTAAATATGGGCTGGCAAGATGGCCCAGTAAGAGCACTTACTGCAGAAGCCTGATTATCTAAGTTCCATTCCAAAAACACACAATAGAAAAAGAGAAATGACTCTCAAAAGTTGTCATCTGACCTCCACACCCATGCCATGGACATGTGCAGCCACACACACACACACACACACACACACACACACACACACACCATACATACATGCATACATATGTACTCAATAGTAATAAAATAAGTATGCCTTTACATGGCTTAGTTTGTTTTTGTGATTTTTATTTCTTTAGTATATGTTGGTTATTTCATTCTCTTTTTTGAGATTCCTTTACAAAATTAACTGTTAGAGTTGTTGTTGACTTAGATCTTGTTGTTTTATTTAATGACAATCCTTCAGATATCGAAGACTACAGGAGGCACAGGAAAAGACACTGCAGAGAATTTTGACTTGGCCATTTGATAAAGAGAAGCATCATAATAACACAGATCTACAATGTGATCTAAGGTGGACTGAGGGAAAACTAAAGATCAGTTGTCTCAACAGAGAGGAAAGAAATAGAGATGGGGACACATTTTCTAAATATGTTTGTAATATAAAAGAATTTAATACGAGGTTATCAATACTGATGTCTCAGCATTTACTGTTACTTCCCATGATTAACAATTAAGGTAGTATGCTACATTTTAAAGCATAAATCAAGTTCTGTGCTTGCTTATATTCATTTTTATTTTCTGTGTGTGTGCATGCGCACGTGTGTGTGTGTGTGTGTGTGTGTGTGTGTGTGTCCATGTGAGCAAACACATATGTGCACAATGTGCACATGGGAAGAGCAGGAGAAAACTTGTGAGAGTTAGATCTTTATTCCACCATATGGGTTCTGGGGATTGAATTCAGGTTGTAGTGTTGGTGGCAAGTGTCTTTACTTGCTGAATCATTCCGACAGGCTAAATTTTAATATTCTCTTCAACAAAAGTCTATAACTGGTACTTCTCTCTAAATTAATGCCATTGCTTTTTAAAGATTAAACTTAGAAAATAGATCCAGTGATTATGATTAACTAAAGAAGGAACAAAATTCAAGCCCTCTGAAAATATACTGTAAAAATATAATGTGTTTGTATATGCTTAGAATTTACTTTACTTTTAGCATAAACTCTTTCTTCCAGATTTGTTACATCTGGTCATCAACTCTGACCTTTTAATTGAATACAAATATTACAGTAATCCTGGCCCCAAGAGCAGATTTCAGAAGTGCTCATACTTTAACAACATCAAGCATTTAAAACAACACTTTCTTTCTCAATTGAAGATTCAAAGCATCCATTCATTACTTTCTTCAGCTCTGTATATTTCCTTACCACATTAATTTTGTATTAATACATTCTTACTAAGCATATACATACATTTCTCCTCTGTATATTTTGAATGACTTAATTCAATTCCCAATAACACTTTAGCATGGTGTTATGTGAAGATTCATTGAAAGAATGAATGAAGAATTAGCAACAAGTTGCTTCTCATTTGGAACTCATGACTCTAAGTTATATCTTCATCATCCAGAATTTCAAATTAAATGTTTATTTCTTTTCAATAAGGATCCAATAAATTATTCCATAAAACATTAGTAAGTAAAAGGTGTAATTGGCTGTTCCATTAGGTTCTATTTAACCTCATTTCTACAGAAAATAATATGTAGCTAATTTTTTTCTCAAATAATGTACTACTATCAGGAAAATATTTTATAATGAACAGAGATAATAATGGAATTCATTACTTTCTAACTCGCTAAATTGCAACAAAAAACTGGACTTTTATTATGGAAATAGAAATATCAATATAACACAATATTGTTAGATCTTTTCTTTGACTACGTTTTTGTTTTGTTTTGTTTTGTTCAGTTGATGCAATCAGTTCAGCAAAAGTACATTCTGTGAGAATATTATTGTGTCTTAGTGCATGGCCCAATCTATGGACAGAGCTAAAAGATGTGCAGAGAGGACAGAAATGGAAAGAGAAGGGGGAAAGGGAACAGAGAAATAAAGAGAGGAGGGGAGAGATGGAAGAAAAAGAGAGGGCAGAGAAAGAGGGAGACAGAGAGTGTGAGCAGAAAGAGAGAGAGGAGACAGAGAGAGACAGAGACACAGAGACACACAGAGAGAGTGTGTCTGGTTGAGGTTATTTGTTTTTTAAATATTTATAGCTAATTTTGTCCAATTTTGGGGGAATGGTAAAGTATCTGAGCTTCTGTAAAACTGAAAGGCAATTCTTCTCTCTACCATCCCCACTTGAACTACTATCATCAACATAAATATAAAGTTTCCGGTGTATTTGTTTAATAATCCTCTGACCAAGGATGAGCAGCTAGCCAAAGAATGTCAATGTCTTGCCAGGTTTCACCCAGCTGCCTAGCCAAGCAACCCCATCTGGAAGGAGTTCAGAAGCAGGCCTGAAGACTGCCATCCTTGGAAAGAAGATTGGAGGCAGCAGAGAAAGTTCTTTTTCCAGATTTTGAGCTGCCATGTATTCTCAGTTTTAACACTAATCTAAAAAAGACCTTCCTCTTGATTTGCACTTATGATATAAATATTTATATAGCACCAAGATTTGAAGCAAGTCAAGAGTCGCCACAATATGAATTATCTCAACAGAAAGGGTGTTCTGCTTTTAGAATTTATGTGCATGCTTGATTCATAGTTTACTCATGTATACTGTTCTTGTTAAATAGCCATGAAGGTTGTGTAAAAAATTGATGTCTATCGTCTTTAAATGTATTCAGTACATTCTCATGATTTCTATCTTCTCTCTTCAAGAACATAGCAAACATATTTGAAAATGTAGAATCTGTGATCAACATTAACTAATGAAAGCGTAACTCAAATTAGAAGTTCACTGTTTTAAAAAGTGCATTTCCTTAGCAACAGTCAAATATTTAACCCGTAAAAACATACTCGAACATGGTTGACATAAATTTTAAATTTTTTCTTCTTTAAGACAGTCCAATTTTATTTAAAATATCCATAAAAGTAAAAAAAGGTTAAATCAATTCTTTCACCCTAAGATAAACTTGCAGTATCCTACAATATTCATCAAGATTATGATATAGCATGAAAAAAAGAAGATCCTAGATGGTGAGTGCAATTGAGTTGGCTTTGAAAGTGCAAGATTTTGTATGATGAAAAGACCTAATTTTTACGTTGATTTCAACTTAGGATAGGATTTTCCCAATGTGTAAATGATTAATAAGCTTTAGAAAAAATTAATGAAGTTTGAGTTAGATTTTTAAGCCTTACTTTTAGAAAAGCCAGAAGAAAATGATTGACCATGTTTGATTGGCATATAAAACTTGGTAACAAATAATCTTCAAAGATAGTTGCCTCATACATTTTGTAGTAAGTGATACTACCAACCAGAGTGATAATGACAGTAGTAATTTTTCATGCTCAATAACCAGTATCATATGCATGATTCAAACTCATTGACTGGTTGGTCATTAACTTTATAGACATAATTTATGCAAACATAGCACCTTTATGTTTATCATCACCAAGGCTGTTATGATAAGCATAGATATATATGAGCTAAGCCCTAGAAAAATCATACTTTAAAATGTGTTTACAACTATATTAGATTATTTTATGTCAACATTATATAAGTGGTAGGGATGTGACAGTGGACACCAACATAAATAACTGCTCTACATTTTGTCTCTTTCTTTCTTCCTTTTCTGAAAGGAAGTGACTGCTCATGCCATATCACTATATATAAGAAACTAGGTAATTTGATATAAACATATTATTTTATACTTGGCATATGGAACTGTTTTATGCATGATCTTGTTTTTTCAAAACCTGAATTCAAAAATGAAGCACAAATATGCTCCTCCCATCCCATGCCATTTTAAATTAAAAAGGCATGAATATTTCCAAAGAAAAGCAAGCAAACTTATGGTGGGTATCTTTTTTTTTATCAGGCAAATTGAGGAATCTTTTTGAAAGGGGAAATCCTTAATCTTCAGACAGAGATGAGCAAACCTGGGGACATAATTAAAACCAAATGTTAAATGTCTACTCACCAAAGCAGAGAGGCTATTTCCATGTGTCAGGAGAGCAGAGAAGGAAAGTCTGGAGGCAAGTGAGAGATGGCAGCACAGGTTAATGGAGGACAGTCTGGAGGGATGGCAGCACAGGTGAATGGAGGACAGTCTGGAGGGATGGCAGCACAGGTGAATGGAGGACAGTCTGGAGGGATGGCAGCACAGGTGAATGGAGGACAGTCTGGAGGGATGGCAGCACAGGTGAATGGGGAGAAGTCTGGAGGGATGGCAGTACAGGTGAATGGAGAGAAGTCTGGAGAGATGGCAGCACAGGTGAATGGAGAGAAGTCTGGAGGGATGGCAGTACAGGTGAATGGAGAGAAGTCTGGAGGGATGGCAGCACAGGTGAATGGGGAGAAGTCTGGAGGGATGGCAGCACAGGTGAATGGAGGACAGTCTGGAGGGATGGCAGCACAGGTGAATGGAGGACAGTCTGGAGGGATGGCAGCACAGGTGAATGGGGAGAAGTCTGGAGGGATGGCAGCACAGGTGAATGGGGAGAAGTCTGGAGGGATGGCAGCACAGGTGAATGGAGGACAGTCTGGAGGGATGGCAGCACAGGTGAATGGAGAACAGTCTGGAGGGATGGCAGCACAGGTGAATGGAGGACAGTCTGGAGAGATGGCAGCACAGGTGAATGGAGGACAGTCTGGAGGGATGGCAGCACAGGTGAATGGAGGTCAGTCTGGAGGGATGGCAGTACAGGTGAATGGAGAGAAGTCTGGAGGGATGGCAGCACAGGTGAATGGAGAGAAGTCTGGAGAGATGGCAGCACAGGTGAATGGAGGACAGTCTGGAGGGATGGCAGCACAGGTGAATGGAGAGAAGTCTGGAGGGATGGCAGTACAGGTGAATGGGGAGAAGTCTGGAGGGATGGCAGCACAGATGAATGGAGAGAAGTCTGGAGGGATGGCAGCACAGGTGAATGGGGAGAAGTCTGGAGGGATGGCAGCACAGGTGAATGGAGGTCAGTCTGGAGGGATGGCAGCACAGGTGAATGGAGGTCAGTCTGGAGGGATGGCAGCACAGGTGAATGGGGAGAAGTCTGGAGGGATGGCAGCACAGGTGAATGGGGAGAAGTCTGGAGGGATGGCAGCACAGGTGAATGGAGGACAGTCTGGAGGGATGGCAGTACAGGTGAATGGAGGACAGTCTGGAGGGATGGCAGCACAGGTGAATGGAGGACAGTCTGGAGGGATGGCAGCACAGGTGAATGGGGAGAAGTCTGGAGGGATGGCAGCACAGGTGAATGGGGAGAAGTCTGGAGGGATGGCAGCACAGGTGAATGGGGAGAAGTCTGGAGAGATGGCAGCACAGGTGAATGGAGGACAGTCTGGAGGGATGGCAGTACAGGTGAATGGAGGACAGTCTGGAGGGATGGCAGCACAGGTGAATGGAGGACAGTCTGGAGGGATGGCAGCACAGGTGAATGGAGGACAGTCTGGAGGGATGGCAGCACAGGTGAATGGGGAGAAGTCTGGAGGGATGGCAGCACAGGTGAATGGAGAGAAGTCTGGAGGGATGGCAGTACAGGTGAATGGGGAGAAGTCTGGAGGGATGGCAGCACAGGTGAATGGAGAGAAGTCTGGAGGGATGGCAGCACAGGTGAATGGGGAGAAGTCTGGAGGGATGGCAGCACAGGTGAATGGAGGTCAGTCTGGAGGGATGGCAGCACAGGTGAATGGGGAGAAGTCTGGAGGGATGGCAGCACAGGTGAATGGAGAGAAGTCTGGAGGGATGGCAGCACAGGTGAATGGAGGTCAGTCTGGAGGGATGGCAGCACAGGTGAATGGGGAGAAGTCTGGAGGGATGGCAGTACAGGTGAATGGAGGACAGTCTGGAGGGATGGCAGCACAGGTGAATGGGGAGAAGTCTGGAGGGATGGCAGTACAGGTGAATGGAGGACAGTCTGGAGGGATGGCAGCACAGGTGAATGGGGAGAAGTCTGGAGGGATGGCAGCACAGGTGAATGGAGGACAGTCTGGAGGGATGGCAGTACAGGTGAATGGAGGACAGTCTGGAGAGATGGCAGCACAGGTGAATGGGGAGAAGTCTGGAGGGATGGCAGTACAGGTGAATGGAGGACAGTCTGGAGGGATGGCAGCACAGGTGAATGGGGAGAAGTCTGGAGGGATGGCAGCACAGGTGAATGGAGGTCAGTCTGGAGGGATGGCAGCACAGGTGAATGGGGAGAAGTCTGGAGGGATGGCAGCACAGGTGAATGGAGAGAAGTCTGGAGGGATGGCAGCACAGGTAAATGGAGGACAGTCTGGAGGGATGGCAGCACAGGTGAATGGGGAGAAGTCTGGAGGGATGGCAGCACAGGTGAATGGAGAGAAGTCTGGAGAGATGGCAGCACAGGTGAATGGAGAGAAGTCTGGAGAGATGGCAGCACAGGTGAATGGAGAGAAGTCTGGAGAGATGGCAGCACAGGTGAAAGGAGAGAAGTCTGGAGGGATGGCAGGACAGGTGAATGGAGGACAGTCTGGAGGGATGGCAGCACAGGTGAATGGGGAGAAGTCTGGAGGGATGGCAGCACAGGTGAATGGAGGTCAGTCTGGAGGGATGGCAGCACAGGTGAATGGAGGTCAGTCTGGAGAGATGGCAGCACAGGTGAATGGAGAGAAGTCTGGAGGGATGGCAGCACAGGTGAATGGAGAGAAGTCTGGAGAGATGGCAGCACAGGTGAATGGAGGACAGTCTGGAGGGATGGCAGTACAGGTGAATAGAGGACAGTCTGGAGGGATGGCAGCACAGGTGAATGGAGGTCAGTCTGGAGAGATGGCAGCACAGGTGAATGGGGAGAAGTCTGGAGGGATGGCAGCACAGGTGAATGGAGGTCAGTCTGGAGGGATGGCAGCACAGGTGAATGGGGAGAAGTCTTGAGGGATGGCAGCACAGGTGAATGGAGGTCAGTCTGGAGGGATGGCAGCACAGGTAAATGGAGGACAGTCTGGAGAGATGGCAGCACAGGTGAATGGAGAGAAGTCTGGAGGGATGGCAGCACAGGTGAATGGAGAGAAGTCTGGAGGGATGGCAGCACAGGTGAATGGAGGACAGTCTGGAGGGATGGCAGTACAGGTGAATGGAGGACAGTCTGGAGGGATGGCAGCACAGGTGAATGGAGGTCAGTCTGGAGAGATGGCAGCACAGGTGAATGGGGAGAAGTCTGGAGGGATGGCAGCACAGGTGAATGGAGGTCAGTCTGGAGGGATGGCAGCACAGGTGAATGGGGAGAAGTCTTGAGGGATGGCAGCACAGGTGAATGGAGGTCAGTCTGGAGGGATGGCAGCACAGGTAAATGGAGGACAGTCTGGAGAGATGGCAGCACAGGTGAATGGGGAGAAGTCTTGAGGGATGGCAGCACAGGTGAATGGAGGTCAGTCTGGAGGGATGGCAGCACAGGTAAATGGAGGACAGTCTGGAGAGATGGCAGCACAGGTGAATGGAGAGAAGTCTGGAGGGATGGCAGCACAGGTGAATGGAGAGAAGTCTGGAGGGATGGCAGCACAGGTGAATGGAGAGAAGTCTGGAGGGATGGCAGCACAGGTGAATGGAGGTTCTCATCCTTAGCTATAACGGGAACATCTGTATTCATACATCCCCCCTTCTGCATTTCCTATCATCACTCACTTGAACTTCTGCATGCACTCATACTTCCTACAGATTCTGAAGAGCAGGTTCTCGATTTCACCAATCATCAGGATGTGCTGATGTCCAGACCTCAGTTATCCTGGAAGAGGAACCATAAAAGTAAATCTAGCAAGTCATTAAAGGATATTAGAAGGTTAATTTGCAATCTCCCCACAAATAAAAATCCATGTATATATCTTTACTGATACACTTCTCTAAATATTTCAGTAATACATTGTGTAATTTTTGTACAAATTAGTATAAGGAACTCTAAAGGAGGCAATAGTTCCTGGTTCATTCTTGCAACCAGAATATTTACAATAACAATATGAGATACAACCTTTACACAAATTGTAAATTGTAATATTTCTCATATATCTCTAAAAAGTTAAAAATGCATATTATTATATCACTATGCCCTAATAGGAGCTTCTACATGAAACTGATCATCATACAAAAATCATTCATTGATCTTTATCACATAATTAGTAAAGATTAAAAATGTAAGTATTGTGGTTTGAACATGAAATGCCCCCCACACCCCCTTTCCTGCATAGGCTCATGTATTTGAACACTTGGTTACCAGCTATTTGGGAAGGTTGTGGGAACTTTAGGAAGTAAAGGCTCAGTAGAGGAAGTGAGACACTGGGCATGGGCATTGAGGCTCTAGTTCCAGGTCCTGCATTTTGTGTTTCCTCTGTTCCAGGAATGCAGATGTCATGTAGTCAGCAAGCCTGAGTGTAGATGTCATGTGACCAGCAAGCCTGAGTGCAGATGTCATGTAGTCAGCAAGCCTGCCCTGCTGCCATGCCTTCCTTGACTGCAGCCTTGGCTTCCCAACCAAGACAAACTCTACTCTAGAACTATGGTCAGAGTGACATCTTTCTCCCTTAAATTACATTTGTATTTTATTACAGCAACAGGAAAGAAACTGACACAATGGCCCTCTGCAACAGAAGAAAAAGCATTTGATAACATTTAAACACTACTTATAAAATACATTCTCCAAGAAGCATGATTACATGAGATTGTCCTTCGTCTTTTAAATGGCAACCATCCCAAATCTAGAGGTTCTAGCTGGAAAGATGGCTGAGAGCTTAGGAGCACCGGCTGCTTTTTCAGAGGATCCCAGTTGAGTCACAGCACCCAGACATCACCTCACCTTCTGTAACTCCAGTCCTATGGGATTAGTGACCTCTTACAGCTAATGAGGACACTGAATAAATATGTGGCACAGACATTCATGAAGACAAAACACCCATACATATGAAAATAAGTGAATATATATTAATCTACAGGTAACATCATAATAAAAAGTAAAATTCTGAATTTCTCCTTAAGGTTAAAAAATATGTGGGTACACAGTTTTATTACTTCTTTTCAAATTTTTGAGGAAAAAAATTAGCCAATAAAATGCAAGAGAAAATAATTAAGCCAATTAAAATTAGAAGGATAAAGAGAAAAAATCTATCATATATGATACAAATACACCTACTTAATTCAGTATA
Organism: Peromyscus eremicus; assembly: GCF_949786415.1. Taxonomy (NCBI): domain Eukaryota; kingdom Metazoa; phylum Chordata; class Mammalia; order Rodentia; family Cricetidae; genus Peromyscus; species Peromyscus eremicus. The sequence continues at coordinate 9,032,552 of NC_081418.1, read as the reverse complement.
ATTTATAAAATATTAGTATTAAGAAATTTAAGAAAAAAATCTAAATGGCCAATAAACAAGGAGACGCGAGAAACAATATGATTTACAAATTCACAGCGTTAGCTGCTGTCACTGCAAAGGTGTGTTTGCCCCTGAGCTTGTCAATATTAGTAAACAGAGGGTGTGTTCTGTGTGTTCGGGGACACACATGGACAGAAAAACTCAATGCTGCCCTCTCAAAGTCATCTATAGCTTTAATACCAAGTGAACGTGTGTGTGTGTGTGTGTGTGTGTGTGTGTGTGTATGTGTGTGTGTGCATGCGTGTGTGTGTGTGTGTGTGTGTGTGTGTATGTGTGTGTGAGGCAGAGAACAAAGTGACATAATCTTGAGGAAGCGTTAAGAACCTAGTTCAGTTTTCATTAGGTGCTGAAAAAGCCTTTGACAAAATCCAACACCTCTTCATGATAAAAGAATTGGAAAGATCAGGGATACAAGGAACATACCTAGACATAATAAAAGTAAAGTACGGCAAGGCAATAGCCAACATCAAATTAAATGGAGAGAAACTCAAGCAATGACACTGATATCAGGAACAAGACAAGGCTATCCACTCGCTCCCTATCTATTCAATATAGTACTTGAATTTTTAGCTAGAGCAATAAGACAGCAAAAGGAGATCAAAAGGATGCAAACTGGAAAGGAAGAAGTTAAAGCATCAATATTTGCAGATGATATGTTAATCATGGAAACAACAACCTCCAGAATAGCCACAAACAACATAAAATATTTTGGGGTAACTCTAAACAAGGAAATGACAGGCCTGTATGGCAAGAACTTCAAGAATTTGGAGAAAATATCAGAAGATGAAAAGAACTTCCATGCTCATAAATTAGTAGAATCAACATATTAAAAATGGCCATCTTACCAAAAGGAATCTACAGATTCAATGCAATCTCCACCAAAATCCCGACACAATTCCTCACAGACCTTGAAAAAACAATACTCAACTTCATCTAGAAAACAAAACAAAACAAAATCAGGATAGTTAAAACAGCCCTGTACAATAAAAGAACTTCTGGAGGCATCACCATCCTTGATTTCAAGTTCTACTATAGAGCTATAGTAATAAAAACAGCTTGGTATTGGCATAAAAACAGACAAGTGGGTCAATGGAATACAATAGAAGACTCAGACATAAATCTGCACACCTATGGAAATCTAATATTTGACAAAGAAGCCAAAATTATGCAATGGAAAAAAGAAAGCATATTCAACATATGGTCCTGGCACAGTGGGATGTCACCATGTAGAAAATGCAAATAGATCCATAGCTATTATCATGCACAAAACTCAAGTCCAAGTGGATCAAAGACCTCAACATAAATCCAGTTACACTGAACCTGATAAAAGAGAAAGCAAGGAATAATCTTGAATGTATTGGCACAGGAAAGAACTTCCTGAACAGGATACCAGTAATACAGACACTAAGATCAACTCTTAATAAATTGGACTTCATGAAACTGAGAAACTTCAGTAAGGCAAAGGATACTGCCAATAGCACAAAACAGCAGCCTACAGAATGGGAAAAGATCTTCACTAACCCCACATCTGACAGAAGACTGATCTCTAAAATATATAAAGAACTCAGGAAGCTATACATTAAAAAACTCAAATAATCCAATTAAAAAAAATGGTACACAGACCTAAACAGAGAATTTTTCAACAGAAGAATCTCAAATGACCAAGATACACTTAAAGAAATGTTCAGCATCCTTAGCCATCAGGAAAATGCAAATCAAAACAACTCTGAGATTCTATCTTATACCTGTCAGAATGGCTAAGATCAAAAACACAAGTGACAGCTCATGCTGGAGATGATGTGTAGTAAGGGGAACACTCCTCCATTGCTAGTGGGGGGGGTGCAAACTTGTACAGCCACTCTAGAAATCAATATGGCAGTTTTTCAGAAAATTGGGATTCCATATACCTCAAGACCCAGCTATACTACTCTTGAGCATATACTCAAAGGATGCCCCATCATTCCACAAGGACACTTGCTCAACAATGTTCATAGCAGCTTTATTTGTAATAGCCAGAAACTAGAAACAACCTAAATGCCCCTTAACTGAATAACGGGTTAAAAAAATGTGGTACATTTACACAATGTAGTATTAATCAGCTATTAAAAACAACATCATGAGATTTGAAAGCAAATGGATGGAACTAGAGAAAGCATCTTGAGTAAGGTAACCCAGACCCAGAGAGACAAACATAGAGTGCACTCACTGATAAGGTTATTAGCTGTAAAGTAAAGGATAACCATGCTATAATCCAAAGACCCAGAAAGGCTAGGTAACAAGGAAGTCCCAAGGAGGGACACATGGATCTCCCCAGGGAAGGGGAAATAGAAGAGATCTTATGGGTGGTCTGAAGGGTGGGTGGGTATGGGAACATGAGAGATCAGATTGGGTGGGTAGATGGAAGGGGAGAGTACTGAAAGAGATGAAAAGAAATGGGGGCATTTCCAGGTCAGGTAGAAACCTGGTGCAAGGGAAACTTCCAGGATGATCTCAACTAAGATTCCTAACAGTGGTAGATTTGTAGCCTGAATTGGCCATCTCCTGTGACTGGATGTGACTTCAAGTGAAGGGATTGTGATGTGAGCCAAGCCATACATATAACTTTGACCTACAGTCTGCCCTGCTTATGGGAAGTGTGGGAAGTAAGGGTGGTAGGGAGATTGTGGGACTGGCCAACCAATGAGTGGTCCAGGTCCAGCCTCAGACCCATTCCATAAGAGTGATGGCCTGACACTGCTTGGAGGCCCAGGACCCAGAAGCTGGATGGAACAGAGACCTAGGATAGAACCAATCATGATTGGAGGAAAAAAATGTCAACATAATGATGCCTAACAATATTTTGTTATACTCATAGACTGGTGCCTAGCCCAATCGTCACTAGAGATACTTCATCTAGTAACATAAGGAAGCAGATGCAGAGACCCACAGTCAAACATTGGACCAAGCTACAGGAATCCTGCTGAAGAGAGGGAGGGAGGATTGTATGAGCTAGGGGGATCAAGGTCATCACAAAGGAGCCCACAAAAAAAACTAAACTGGGCTCATAGGAACTCACAGAGTCTGGTCTGACAGCCAGGGAGCCTGCATGGGACCATCCTAGGCTCATTACATATGTGTTTAGCTTGGTCTACTTGAGGGATTCCTAGTAGTTAGGAGCAGGGGCTGCCCCTAACACTTTGGCTGGCATTTGGGAACCTATTCCTCATACGGAGTTGCTTTGCTCAACCTTAATACAATAATACAAAGGGAGAAACTTAGTCCTACTTCAATTTGATATGCCATATTTTATTGAAACCCATGGGAGGCCTGCCCCTTTCTAAACAGTAACAGAGGAGGAATGGATTGGGGGTAGGGAGGAGGGCACAGAAAAGAGGTGGGGGGAGGAAAGGGAGTAGAGCAAGGAAGGGAAACTACAGTCTGGATGGTAAAGTAAATGAATAAATTTAATTAATGAAAAAAGAATCTGAATCAGGCAATACAAGGTTTAAAGAGAAAGCATCTTGTAGGACTTGGCTGTATTTCAGCACAGGTAGTAAAGTTTCAATAGATAAGCCAACTAGAAATCCTTTTTTGTGAGGATATGCACATGATCATAAAAATACCCTGCAGTTTATAGGTAAAATATGATTGTTTCAATAAATTGTACTCAAAATAGTATATAAAATATTTAAAGTAAACTTTGGAATGTACTCTACCCATGCAACAACATGTAAAACAACACAAACCCTATGATTTCTATTAAACAAATTGCTTTAGAAACTGACATAAGCATATCTTCAGAAATCATAGTGTTTTACTTAGAATTTATAATTTAAAAAGCTCCCTGATCTGGAGTTTTTAGGAAGCCCTGGCTCTGGCCATGCCAGCTTTATAGACTATAGCCCTAGCACCTGAAATGGCCGCTCCATTATAGCCATGCACAGTCCATTGATTGAAAGTATCTTTTAGTGGAAAAGGTCTCCAGCCTACACTGTAAGTAAGTTACTTATGAATATAACAAAGTTGTCCCTGTCTGTTAACTTTAAAAACCCACTCACACCCTGGAGGAGGTGGGAATGGGGGGTGGGCTGGGGGGAAGGTGAGGGGGGCGGGAGGGGGCAGAACAAGGGAATCCGTGGCTGATATGTAGAACTGAATTGTATTGCAAAATAAAAATAAATAAAAAAAAACCCACTCACTTGACATTTTACTCCAACATGACATTAAAAGGCATGTGTAATTTCTAGGGAAACAAAACAAATAAGAACAACAAAAAAGTTGCAACATAAAGCAAATAGAATCTGCTTGAAGCATTGAATGGCCTTTTTACTTTGAATTCTCAGTCATATTGGTAAATGGACAACCAGATCATTATAACTAATGTGTATGATATTGTCATTTCCTCCTCTGCCCTGAAACACCTGCATAAAGTCTCCTAGTCTCTCCAAAGTGGAAAGAGGACTTTCACTCATACCTCAGAACCTCCTTAACATCATCTCTGGCTATAGGACCTTTGAGATTATTCTGAGCTCTTAGTGATGCCAGTCTCAAAACACCTGGATGCAGTTGATTTGTTGAGATTGTATCTGTTCATCCAATTATAGCCCCTGAATTCTCAATACTCAGTCATCTTATCTTTCTGATTTTCAACGATAGTCACCAAGAGGAGAAAATATGAAGCTAACCTATGACAACTGACATTCTGCAAACTCCAGTGAAGGGGATGTAAAGCAATAATGAGAAGAAATGCTAGACCAGAAAACAAGTCTTGATAGTTTACAGGTAAATTGATGGGACTTACATAAAATAAAAATTTCCACATTTTTTGTAAGTGTTCAGGGCACACTGAGCCTGTAAGTGTGTGTGTGTGTGTGTGTGTGTGTGTGTGTGTGTGTGTGTGTGTAGTAGTAGTAGTAGTTTCTGGGTGAATGCTCCTGTTGAATGCTTATGCCCCCCCAAATCAGTCATCAGTGCCCTAATTTGAAATGCCATATTTGGAAGCGAAGCTTTTGGGTCCCAACTAGACTTAAGTAAAGTTATCAGGGCTGGGCTTACATGAAGGACATAGCATCCTTATGAGGAGAAAAAGACAGACCACTTCTCTCTCTCTCCATGTGTGCTCACTGTGGAGGACCACGTGGTGACATAGCAGTAAATCTGCTCTCCAGAAGCCCGGAAGTGGACATTCTCCAGGGCCTGCATGTACCAACACTTTGATCCTTGATCTTGCACTCCCCAGATGTTAGAACTGTGGGAAAGATATTTCTATTATCTACAGAGTCTGTGGCTTTTTCTTTTTTGGTAGCACTGTGAGTACACTAAGATACCTAATCAAAACAAGGAGGTATTTTTCCATTTTTCTGCCACTATCACTGAATACATAGATACCATAACCACTAGCATCTTGATTCTCTTTTGCAGCCTACCTGGCCTTAGGGGAATTGCCTGGTTTATGAGCAACTTCAGCTCTCCATGGAAAGGTCCACTGGGGACACAATTCCACAGGCCTTGTTTTTCCACCTCCAGCCTTCTTCTCTTTATCGCTTTTCTAAAAGCCTCTTACTCAGAGCTGTTGATCTTGTTGCATGTGCATCTGTTCATGAATGCTGCATTTTCCCTGTCCTGAGACATCACTTTAATACTCCAGTGTGTGTAAGCCCCCAAGACCAATCCACAGCACAGATAGGTAGATAGATAATAGATAAACAGACAGACAGAGAGATAGATGATTGATAGAGATAGTAGATAGATAGATAACAGATGATTGATATAGATGACAGATAAACTTAACACAATGTAGTAATATATTATATATAATATGTATTATATCTTAATATATAATTATATAATATATAATAACATTATATATTAATATGTAGTATTGAAGGAGCTTGCAAACCATGATTCTGACTGAACTTGTATCATTGGCATTTTAAAGGAGTTCCCAGGCATGCTGAGTCACCTGGTAGGTGACTCACTGAATCAGGGAACATATGCCCATACCTCAAGGTGTCCAGATGGGAGTGGATAACTCCCAAATGTAAAGTATGATTCAAAGACCAGTTATGATGAGACCAGGAGGTGGAAACTGGCTACATAGTTTAGGATAAAAAAGACCTCAAAGAAAAATGATCACGTGGTCAGGATGTGATATATGAGAGAAAAATAAATTTGAAAAAAAAAGAAAGAAAGAAAAAGATGACCAGTTTCTTCCTGGAAGCCAGAAATGCCAGAAGTATTTAATCTAAAAATATCTCTGGTTCTGCCATGGTCAGAGATGGGAGATGCAAGAAAAGAGGGCTAGTTTTTTGTTTTGTTTTGTTTTGTTTTGTTTTTTTGTTTTAATCTCCTTCCCCTAAAGCAGTTTACTTCTTTTCTGGAAACCATACTAAGACATGACTGATCTGTAAGGCAGATGGACACCTGGAAAGGGACCTGGGGCTGCTAGTTCATCCTCTACTCCCTCCATCCAGTAATGCCCTATTAAATCAAAGGCAAGAAGACTCAATGCTATCACACTCCAAAGGACCCTTCCTACTGTACAGGAATGGTGCTGTCTTTCTTTCTCTTGAGCTCCCTATAATAATATACTTCTTTCTAAAACCCTCTACTGTCTGGTACATGAATGTCATTCTTTGAATTTGCAAGACAAGAACGTGAAAGCAGCTGCTGTAGGCATCCTTCCATTTTCTTCCCCAAGCCAAGCACAAGAGTCCATCACTCTCCAAGATTTCCCAATATTCCTAAATCATGAGATTGCCATCAGGGAAAAAGTTATTATCCGAAAACTTCTTGATAAAGGTACCAGACGGTACCAAGCATTCATCTTTCCACACCTTCACTACATTCTCTTCCTGTCACTCACCAAGCACTTATTTCGTGGTGTCTTTTCATCTGTTCTCATCTTAACTGGAAAGCTCAGGTATTTTACTAGGCTCTACAATTTTCTCTGAGAATATTTACGGAGAAGGACACATGTGTTCCAACTAAAGGAAAGTGGATATTTTTATAGAATAGTGTTTGATAAATTTATAGAGTGCAGAAAAATTTATGAATTTTATTTTATTTTATTTTTTTACTTGGTAAGTGAATTTATTGACTTTTGCTCTGTTAAGGCAGGATTTATTACTCAGGAAACGAGTGGCTCCCTGTTCTTTTCCAGAGAGTAAGACAGATTATTCTTGTTAATTTGGGTGAAAATTGGGTAACTGTGGAAAAAGCAATTGTGAGTGTTGATCTAGTACTTTTGCTTTAAATAGTGATCTCAAGTGTTAAACATCATATAAAATTGTATTTTACTATTTATGGAAAACCCATATGTAGTTAAATACACAATCCACTACTATTAATGATAATATTACTAAATGGCTGATTCTGTTCAAATTCAGACTTAAAGAGCAACACATTTATAATAACATTGATAGTTGCCTACTTCGATGAACATTTTTTCTTCTTTTTTACAAAAAAACATGTGTTGGTTGCATTTCACAGCCCATTTTAAGATTATTGCACTATGAGACCAAGTTCTGGGCAATGAATTACATCCTACAGATGGTAAAAAATTGAGTCAGAGACTCTGGCTAGAGCAATCCTTCCGGGCTGGTATTATCCATCCAATTTCTGTGAGCATTTACAGTGTACATTATATTAGTAGATTGTCATGTGCTGCTTGATTTAAATGAGAAGTTAATCCTGGTTCCTCCCCCTCCCCACTTCAGAACATGCATGTTTGCCTCAGTGTACTCCCCCAAAACTCCCTTCCAGGGGTAGCCTCTCTCCTCACTCCACGGCATTGAGGGAAGCAGACAACAGCCCTAGCGTAAAAACATTGTGTTGTATTGAGACCGACCATCTAGAAAGCAAATCATTTCCAACCAAGGTAATAACATGACATTTGATGAAGTAAGAAGTCCTTCAGTAGGAATGTGAAGCCTTAGGTTAAGCCACAGGAAACTTGTCCATGGAGGGAAAGCTCAATCGGGAATTCCCTCAGGCCACCTCACCTTCTCCAGTCAGCTATTGCTTCATGTATGTGATCTAAGGAGATCCAATGAGACAGTGTCATGAAAATATTTCATTAATCCTTTCTTTGGGATTGAGTGTCACAAATACCACCATTTAACAGTGGGGGTACAGTGAGTTTTGAGATGTACGGTGAAAGATAAAGCACAAATTTGACCTTAGACTCAGGTTGTAACTGTTTGCTATTCTCTTTAATATCCCTTAATACTTCATTTGTTACATGTATTATGAAAAATGTCCCCAAGTATTTATACTCCTGCTTATAAGAAAGTTTTTGTGATGTTTCCTTCATTTACTTTTCAGTTGTTTCATGATTTTTCTCTTACAGAGATCAAATATTATTTTATATAATTAGTTTCTACTATTACAAGTATATTATTTGATACAATGTAGAAAGAGCATATACAAGTGGAAAACATTTGTACAAGATTTTGAGATGATATTATGAAGTCTATGCTTGGTGTAAAAGAAAGAACAGAAGGAAAATAATGTGTAGACTATGATTATGAGCAATTATCTACACTTTTATGAAAAATAGCTATAAACTTTCATTCCCTGTCTGAACAAAAGCTGAATATCCCATCTTTACTTTTAATCTCATCAATAAATGTAACATATAAACAAAATTCTGAAGTTGTAGATTTCTTTGTTCAGGGGATTCTTTCCCACTATTCACAGTAGCACCCACTCTACACCAGATGGCATGATCTACTTTAGCTAGACAGCAATGAATTATCAAGATAAAAATTCACAAAGAGCAGTGCTTTCTTGTTTTATCACGGTTGAGTCACAGTATTTACACAGGAAGTTACCACATAATTAAAAGTTATTTTTGGTATAAATAAGTATTTAATAGAGTAAACATATACATGTGTAGATCACATTAGCATTTCTATTCATAAATGAATTTTTGTTTTATGTTTCACAAAGTATTTAGTGTTAGAATTATTGAATACATTATGCTCATAAGTGTCAGAACTGCTCAGCACTGGTAATAGGGAATTTATAGAAATTTTATCAGCAAAGCTATGTGATACAGGTACATTGTAAGAGGAATTAAATATCCTCTTTGAAAAGACAACATGTTTGGCTTCAGTCACAAATGAAAATTCCTTTCCCTCTGGGATTCACTAAAATCTCCCAGCATCTTCTTAGAAGAGATGTTGGTTATTTGCTAGCAACATGAATGCCTTCTCCCCAACCACGGCTTCTTTCTTTGCTTGCTACGTGTCAATGGGGAAATCATTTTACCACATTAATACAGTTGCAAGAAATCAATGACTAGCAAAATCAAAATTTAGAATTAAAAAAAATCAGTAAATACTTGGTATTTATAGTACTGATAATAGCAGTAACCAAAGTAAAGTTATGAGTTTAAAACATGAAAAATAAAAGTGTGAAGCAACAAGAAACATCTGTTTCATGAACTTTTTGTGAGGGTGGTTCTTTCATATTGATACAGATGCTCTTTATGTAGCCCAGGCTGTCCTGACAGTCAGGATTCCTATATCTCAGCCTACAGGGTACTGGGATGTCAGGCAGGTACGCCCATGACTGGCAAACAATACATTTTTAACAAAAGCATCTTAGAAAATAGACAGTATATATTTTACATGTCTGGCAATTATAGCTAATATTTTTGCTTTAGCAGTATTATGGAGTTGATTAAATAGAATTTCATTTTACAAAATTTCATAGAAATTTCCAAAATGACAAACTTACCAAATGGAAAGACTATCATTGTGTATCATTGCTCTCCACCAACTACCTGGGCATCATCTTCTGAGATATTAATATTGAGACAAAGACTTTTGACTTGGCAGCCAAATTCCACAGGTACTCCCTGGAAACCCACTGGCCACAGTGGCCAGGGAACCAAATAAGAGATCCTTCTTCTCCCTCTTCTGCTCCATTTCCAATCCCTACTAGTCTTATTCCCAGCTCTGTAGCATACATGCAATCTACTCCAGACTCCCCTCTCTGTCTGCCCCATCCTCAGTGGAAGACCTGGATCTTCTACAGCCTTCATCCACCACCCCATCCCTTTGTCTCAGCTACCAATGCCCAGAGGCACTGCCTGGAAACCCACCTAATATATCAGCCAGGGGATCATGTAGAGAACTTCATTCTCCCTCCTCTGTACCAATTCAGACTTCAGGCTTACTTACAACTCTGAAGCAGACTACCTGCTGTGGCCTCTCCTTCCTTTCCACCTCGACTCCCAGGGACTACCTAGATCCTGGTGGCACACCCTGAGGTCTCCTGTGGATACCCTCAGCAACCTCTTCAAAGCCATCTCCATTTCTATTTTTTTACATGACATTTTGAATTTTGATAAATTAAAAACTATTAAACACAGAACTATAAAAGTCAGGGAAAATGGAAATCTACCTTTGTGGAAACACTTTAAGGTACTGTTGAAGTTTCAGAGTCATGAAGGCAAAGGCAACTCAAAATATCTAATAAACTCGAGTGAAATCACATGATAAGTGCTCCCAGTGACCATAGAACACATAGCCCAACTGAAGGGCCCCAGAACTTTTGGCATCCTTAGTGCCTTACATCCAAGATGACTTTGTGGTCAAACATCATGAAGTCATTGCAAAATCCCAAGTAATCAGGGACAGAGGAAAGGTTCTGTGGCAAGGAATTGTGGATGTCTGCTCTAAAAGACCCATATCATAAAAGATAAAAACAAGCCACCTATAACTAGGGATATCATCAAAAATATGAGTTTGAAGCCTAAAAGGAAGAAGACAAAAGGTGAATGATAATACTGTGTTGAAGAAAGGAGTTAGTATAACCCCTAAGAAAATAGAGTGTAAGAATTGAAACATAGTATGTACTCACTCATAAGTGGATACTGGATGTGAGGGAAGGGATGGCCAGACTGCAGGCCACAGCTCCAGAGAGGCTAGCTAACAGGGAAAGACCCTAGGAGGGACACATGGATGACCCTGCGAAGGAGAAGTGGATGAGATCTACATGAGTGGACTGGGTGTGGGGGGGTGTCAGAGCCTGAGGAGTGGGTGATGAGAACATAGGGAAATGGGAGGGTCAAGCTGGAACAGGGACAGAGTGGGAGGGCAGGGAAGGAGATACCATGATAGATGAGGATATCGTGGGAATAGGAAGAGGCAGGGTACTGGGAAAGCTCTCAGGAATCCACAAGGAGGACCCCACCTTGGACTACTGGCAGTGGTCCAGAAGGTGCCTGGACTGGTCTACTCTGGTGACTGGTCTAGCAAATAACCCCATTGTCATCACAGAGCCTCTGTCCAGTGACTGATGGAGGCAGATGCAGAGATCCATGGCCAGGCACCAGGCTGAGCTCTGGGAATCCAATTGATGAGAGAGAGAGGAGGGACTCTGCAGGTGAGGGACATCAAGATCATGATGGGAAAACATGCAGAGATGATTGGCCACACTAGTGGAAGCCCATGAACTGTAGACTAGTGGCTATGGAGCCCCCATGAGACTGGACTAGGCCCTCTGGATACGGAAGACAGTTGTTTGGCTCGAACTGTTTGGGGGGCACCCAGGCAGGGGGATCGGGATCCATCCTTGGTGCATGGGCAGGCTTTTGATAATCTGGTGCCTGTGGGGTCATGCCTTGTGCAGCCTTGGTGCAATGGGAAGGGGCTTGGACCTGCCTAGGCTCAGTGTGCCGGGCTCTGCTGACTCCCTGTGGGAGACCTTGATTTGAGAGATGTGGGGATGTGGGGTGGCTTGGGAGAGAAGGCTGGGGGGTGGGAAGAGGGAGGAGGTGGGATCTGTGGGTGGTTTGTAGAGTGAGTAGAAAATTGCTTAATAAAGAAAAATGAAAAAGAAAAAAAGAAAAAGGAAAAGCCATCCTGATAACACAAAGCCCCAAACCACTCAGTCTTTGCTCTGTATTCTACACTAGTGGGCCATCTCCATTTCTAAGCGTCATCTCTCAACATTTAGAAACATTTTACCCAGAACTCCTAGTAGTCACATCTATCAAGATCCCAGAAGAATCTGATACCAGGAAACACACAACCACCGCACTCTCCTCAGAACCAGAGAGGGCAACAGAAACCAAGAAACAGAACACACACTCAACAAAGACAACACCAGGTATCAACACCTAGAATTACAATCAGCCCAAACCCAGATGCCTTAGATGTCAGTGTAAAAACACAATCAATAGTAGCCAGGACAGTATGTCTCCATTAGAGACAAACAACCCTAGCACAACAAGCCCTGAGAAGTGCAATATAGCTGAAGCACAAGACAAAGGCTTCAAAATAGCCATTATGTATATACTAGAGGTCCTTAAACAGCAAATGAATAAATTCATTAAAACAAACAAACAAAATTTGGATGAAATACAAAAACAGTTCAAGATTTTAATGTGTAAATAGACTCAATAAAAAAAATATAACCAAACTGAGGGAAAACAGGAAATAAAAAATTTAGAAACTCAAACAGAAACCTCTGAGGCAAGCCTCACCAACAGAACACAAGAAATACTAAATAGAATTTCAGGCATTGAAGACAAGTTAGAAAAAATGAATACCTAGGTCAAAGAAAATGTTCAATCTTAAAAAAAAAAAATCAGGCAAATCCAAGAATCTGGGGCACTATGAAAAGACCAAATAAAAGAATAAAGGTAATTGAAGGAGAGGAAATTCTGCCTTAAGTCACAAAAAACATCTTCAATAAAATCATAGAATATTTCACTAACCTAAAAATGAGATGCCTATTAAGATACAAGAAGCATACATAACACCAAATAGAAACCCATGTTGGCACAGATGTAGAGTAAGGGAAACATTCACCCACTGCTAGTGGAAGTGCCAACTTATATAGCCAGCATAGAAATCAGTGTGGAGCTTCCTCATGGAGATACAAACTGATCTACCTCAGAATCCAGCTATGTCACTCTTGGGCATATACTCAGATGACTCTATATCCTACTACAGAGACACTTGCTCAAACACATTCATTGATGCTCTATTCATAATAGCCAAAAATTGAGAAAGGCCTAGAACTCCATCAACAGATGAACAGATAAAGAAAATGTGGTACATTTACATAATAGAATATTACTCAGCTATTTAAAAAGTGAATTCATAAAATTCACAGGTATTTGGATGTAACTAGATAAAACACTGAGTAAAGTACATAAACCTAGAAAGAACAATATGGAATGTAATTGCTTATATGTGGATGTTAGCTATTAAACCATTAATAAGCAAGCTACAGCCTTTAAAACCATAAGGGTCAGGTATAGAGTAAGGAAGTGGAGAAGAGGAATGGATTGCTATGGAATAATCCTCTTGTACACTGTAAAGATTTGCCACTTGAATTGGTTTAATAAAACACTGATTGGCCAGTAGCCAGGCAGGAAGTATATGTAGGGCAACCAAACTAAGAATGCTGGGAAGGAGAAGGGTGGAGTCAGGAGTCACCAGCCAGACACAAAGGAAGCAAGATGAGAATGTCATCCTGAGAAAAGGTACCAAGCCATGTGGCTAAACATAGATAAGAATTATGGGTTAATTTAAGTATAAGAGCTAGTTAGTAATAAGCTTGAGCTACCAGCCAAGCATTTATAATTAATATTAAGCCCCTGAGTGATTATTTGAGTGGCTGCTGGGTGTTTGGGAGTTGCTGGTGGGAAAGAAATTTCCTCTTCCAATAGATCTTCCCAGGAAGGGGGAATAGAATAGGTAGTTAGGAATGTAAGGGCCAGGGATGGGAGAATCAAATGGGGAAGGGAGAGAGTGGGCTGAGAGAAGGAATACAAGGAAAGACAGATAAAATTAAGGTTCATTTCAAGGGTTGATTGGAAACCTAATACAATAGAAACTTCCTATAATATATACACATATGAAGGTGATCTAAATTAAATTGCAGGTAACAGGGGAGACAGAGTCCCAACTGGACAATCTCTTGTCACCAAATGAAGCTTCCAGTACTGGGGCATGGGTTACATAGAGCTGTGGTTTGGGGCCAAAGAAGTCTCTGTGAACCCCAAACAACCCAGGTTATTGATAGGACTATTAGTTGTTTTCCATAAACTGACAGTAAGGCCCTATTGCTGAGGACAACACCTACATAACTCATTGAACATGGAGAAGTCAAGCTGGTATACCTAGAACCTCCACCCTATGGACTAATGTTTATGATGCTGTAAGGCACTCTGCATGCTACCAAAGGAGAAAAGTACACACCAGTTCATCTACAAACTGCCTCCTAGATATGATGACACAATAGTAATGAAGCAAAACAGCCTTAGAATAAAACCATTGTGCTGCATTGAGACCACCTAGAAAGTAAATCTCTCTCTCTCTCTCTCTCTGTCTCTGTCTCTCTCTGTCTCTGTCTCTCTCTCTCTCTCTCTGTCTCTCTCTCTCTGTCTCTGTCTCTGTCTCTCTCTCTCTCTCTCTCTCTCTCTCTCTCTCTCTCACACACACACACACACGTCATAAACTGGATTGAGATCAACATGGGAGATGCTGGAGGGAGGAAAGTGAAAGCTAGAAATATAATTATATTATGAACTAAAAAAAAGTAAAAAATATGGAAATAATAAATAAAAATTGAGAATCAGAGCCAAAAAGAAAGAAAAAAATACTTTGAAACTGAGATTTGAGTATCATTGCCAAAATTGTACTCACATGTAAGAGTTTTTGTTTGCTGTTTGTTTTTCTTTTGAGAGGCCATGAAGATTTGGGCATGTTTCAATTAACATATAACTAAAATAAAATGCTTTGTTCTCTGTAATAAAATGTTGTTGTTGTTGTTTTTTATTCTTTTGCTCTTTTGGCTCTTTTGGGGGCCCACCACCCAGCTCTCACACACAAAGACTTATTCTTAATTATAAATGCCCAGCCTTAACTTGGCTTGTTATTAGCTAGCTTTTTTTAACTTTAAATTATCCCATCTACCTTTTGCCTCTTGGCTTTTACCTTTCTTCTACTTCTATAAATCTTACTTTCACTCTTACTCCATTGCTGGCTGTGTAGCTGGGTGGCTGGCTCCTGATGCCCTCCTCTCATCGTTCTCTTGTTCTTTCTTCTTGCTCCTCCCAGATTTCTCCTTTTATTTATTCTCTTTGCTTGCCAGCCCCTCCTATCCTTTCTCCTGCCTCGCTATTAGCCATTTAGCTCTTTATTAGACCATCAGGTGTTTTAGACAGGCACAGTAACACAGCTTCACAGAGTTAAACAAATGCAACATAAAAGAATGCAACACATCTTTGCATCATTAAACAAATGTTCCACAGCATAAACAAATATAACACATCTTAAAATAGTATTCCACAACACTAAAGAAATGGATTTTAGGATCTCTTCTATGTGGAGTTGTGGGAAAAGGATATAGTTAAGAAAGAAAAGTGAGGGGGAAATAAGAGGAAAGAGGAAAAAGAGAATTTTGTAGTCTGCATAATTCTTGAATCAGTTGTTTATTAGTCAGTAAGGTGCAAAATATTTTATCAATAATTGCTTGTAAAAAAATCACAGAATTGCCGGGCGGTGGTGACGCACGCCTTTAATCCCAGCACTCGGGAGGCAGAGCTGGGTGGATCTTTGTGAGTTCGAGGCCAGCCTGGTCTACAGAGCGAGATCCAGGAAAGGCGCAAAGCTACACAGAGAAACCCTGTCTCGAAAAACCAAAAAAAAAAAAAAATCACAGAATTGATATTAGGGATGGGAAAGATGCCCTTTCATGAAGGAGCCCCTGAATTCTATCCCCAAAACCTAAATGGATAATAAATAAGCAAATACACAAAGAAACAAGCTGTGATCCCAGAACTAGGAAAGCTGTAAGTCTGAAACTTCTAACATCAGCTCCAGGGAATACAACACCAACTTCAGACCTCTGCAGGCACTTGTACCTGTGTGCACATACATACTTAAAGACCTACCCACACACATATTTAAAACATAAATAAAAATTATTTAAAAACAGAATAAACTTTGAATTATGTAGGATGAAGTACAAGTAATAGAGATATAAAATGATTCATTGTACCATCTTAAAAAATAATATATGGCAAAAATACAAAATTGAGAGAAATTTGTGTAGTATAACACTGCATGGTTGCTTCAGACTATAAATGGTGTGTCTACATCCACTGTAAATTTTATAGAACATTCTTCCTAAACCTGATTCTAAATAGTCAATTAGCAAAGGGTTGTCATGGTAGCCTAGCAAACTGGACCTTGGATTTTAGAAGTTTTATTAGTAACATTTGATTTAATTTCTGTACAACTTAGATACAAATCATATTCTTTAAGATAAAATTTAAAACTTTGAACAAAAAGAATAAATCCAAATTCTCGTTTGATCTTCTACTTAGAATTGTAAAGTCCTGTTTATCATTGTTAGTTTTTGTATTCAAATATTTAAAAAAAGGAAGCTGGGATTCCTGAATGATAAATATAAACTAATTTTAAAGACAAAATCTTAGGTACTATGTCTTAGTTACTTTTTTATTTCCTATGAAGAGACACAATGACCAAGGCAACTTATAAAAGACAGGATTTAATTGGGGGCTTGTTTAGAGTTTCAGAGGGTGAGTCCATGGCCATCATGGAGGAGAGCATGGCAGCAGGCAGTCATATTGTTGCAGCAGTGTCTGAGAGCTTACATCTGATCCAAAAGCATGAGAAAGAAAGACTGGGCCTGTCCAAGTGACATGTCTCTTCCAATAAGGCCGCATCTCTTAATACATCCCAAAACAGTTCCACAAGCTAAGGACCAAGCATTCAAACAAACGGGCCAAAGGGAGCCGTTCTCATTCAAACCACCACAGGTGCTATTTTCTTTCTTTCTTTTTAAAATTTCTGTTTATGGACATTCATCTTGTACCCTACAAAATTGTTCTCATCATTTCCCCTGGGAAGTGCAATAACACTACAGAGAGAATAGTCGCTGTTGTGAGTAAAGAGATGACCCAATTAAATCTAATTATCAGTTTCTTGAATTTTTAAAGCTCATCCCTTGTGTCCTTTCCACTGCTATCCCCCATAGATTTCACTCTGGAGCCTCAAGGATTTGACAACTTTTCATCTCTTATTCTCACCAAGATCTTGATTTATAAAGCAGGCAAGAAAACAAAAACTACTGTCTTATAAATATGCTTCCTTTAGACAAGACTCTTAATGACATTGGGCTATGTGGAAATCCACAGACACAAAATACTTAATTTTAAAAGGAATTTATAACAGTGTATATTCAGGCTATATGTAGAGGCATTAGAATCACCATTAATATTAAACTACTTTAACACAGGCAAAGTAATTAAAACACATTTGTTCAGTAGCTTCACAAATGGTGAATGCAATTAGTAGATTAGATAACTGTGCCAAGACAATGAAAGTATTGTCCATCAATACAGATATTTTGACTCAAATGGTTGCAATTTACTGAATATACTTTAGACTAAGGCACAGGAAAATATTGAATTATGCAATCTATAAATTTATACTAGATATGAGACCATGGTGATAAATGCTGTAATGTAAAACAAAACACTGTTTTTATAAATTCTTAAGAGTTTTATATATCATCATTGTGTTTGTCCCTCTACCTGAACACCCCTCCAGATCCTCTCCCACCTCCTACCCAATTTCATGTTCTCTCTCTGTGTCTCTGTCTCTCTCAATATCTTTCTGTCTTCCTGCCCCACTCCATGCATGTGTGTATATGTGTGTTATTTAAACCCATAGAATCCAGTTTGTGTGTTATCTAAGCACTCTTGTGGCCAACTAAGAGTGTGATGGATATACCAAGTATTAACACTACTGAAGAAAACTGATTTTCCCTCTCAAAGTCACAATCAGTGCCAATAGCTCTTCAGCAAGAGCACAGACTCCATTTCCATCTCCCCTTCTCCATGCTGGGACTTTGCTGCCTAGAGCTTGTGTAGGTCTTGTGCATGATGTTCTCTCGCTGAGAGGAGTAGATGGTCATCCTTGTCTCCTGATGCCCAGACAGGCCAGGCAATCTGATCTTCACCATTATTTTTTATTTGCCTATTTGAAAATAAAAGTGTTCAGTACAAAAAAAGAAAAGTACAAATAAATGAACTGAATACACTATTCACAGATACAGGAATACTTTGTGTATTATGAAAACATTCCAGACATACTTTAGTGATAATTTCACAATTCTAGGAATATACAAAAGCTCCTGAATTATGCAATTTAAGTTGGTAAATATTATAAGGCATTAGTTATATATCAAAAATATTTTAATTGTAAAAAACAGTATAAAAGTCTGTGGGCAGAATCTAAGAATGGTGTTTGTGACCTGGTCTCACTGTGACAAAGTTAGTAAGACCAGCTCATTACTAAGGGTGAGGGACCTTCTTTCGTCCATCCATTTCTAAACACAGATGCTTTGACATATTGAAATTAGTTTGAATTCAATCGACCAATCAGCAACTACTCCATCCTTAACTTATTGCTTTATAATTCTCTCAGATTTTCAGTAGCAATTCCAAATTTATAAAGAAATAAAAGACATGTTACATCGAATTACAAGTCAATAATGTAATTTCTCCTTGTAATTAGTGGTGTATATGAAAAACAGAAATAAACATTCTGATATTCTATAACTAAATGTTTGCAGTGCACAGAAGTACTATAGAAATAATTCTGGGGAGGGAATAAAGGCATCGATTTTGTTTTATCTTTAGATCTAAAAGAACTAGCAATATGTTTCATTTTTTGTTTTCTGACTTTTTACAAACTTGAATTTTTGTAAAAAATCAATTTTGTGAAAAAAGATTGTGTGAAATCTGTTTGCATTCATGAAGATATAGCTAACAATTCTTTTCTACAGGACAGAACTTTCTCCGAAGAATTTGTGTAGCTGAGAGGCACTAGCTGCTGTCTGCAGAAGTTGGTGTGTTTATTTCAGCCCACTCCCCTACCCTCATCAGGTAGTCCCAGCGACCTAAAAGCACTTTGACTACAAAAACTTTACCGCTTTAACGGGGTGCTCATGATTTTCTTCGTTGAAGAATGTTTCCCTGTGGCCCACTGTCTTAGTCAGGGTTTCTATTGTTGTGAAGAGACACCTTGAACCTGGCAATTCTTATAAAGGAAAACATTTCACTGGGCTTGCTTACAGGTTCAGAGGTTTAGTCCATTATCATCACAGCAGGAAACATGGCAGCACACAGGCAGGCGAGTGCTGGAAAGGGAGCTAAAATTCTATGTCCAGATAGGCAGGCAGCAGGAAGATCGTGAAACACTAGCTGGCTTGAGCATAGGAGATATCAAAGCCCACCCCCTAGTAACACACTTCCTCCAACAAAGCCACACCTACTCCAACAAAGCCACACCTACTCCAACAAAGCCACACCTACTCCAACAAAGCCACACTTACTCCAACAAAGCCACACCTACTCCAACAAAGCCACACCTACTCCAACAAGGCCACACCTACTCCAACAAGGCCACACCTACTCCAACAAAGCCACACCTACTCCAACAAAGCCACACTTACTCCAACAAAGCCACACCTACTCCAACAAAGCCACACCTACTCCAACAAGGCCACACCTCCTAATAGTGCCACTCTCTACGGGCCTATGGGGGCATTTTCATTCAATCCACCGCACCCACCAGCAGCCTCTGAAGCGCTCTGAAGCGCTCTAATTTGAGGACTTTCCCATTCAGTTATTTTTCTTCTGCCTTTTTCTTACATGGTATCTAATCAGCCTTGTGGTACCAGGCTTTCATGTGGCAGCTAAGAGAACAAACTCCACCTTTAAGAATGGACCAGTAACTCCACAGGCATTGCCAGATTTGTAATAAGAATATACTTTCCATTGGATGAATCTTGCAAATGTCTGCATCACGAAGAGTGCTACAGCAGCCCTTGGCAGTTATGGGATGCCTCTGTCCTCTGCATTTAACAGCTCTGGAGGCCTTGTTGACTCTCTTGTAGGTTTTACATGGTCTGAGATGCTTCCATTAAGACCTCCCTCTGTCACGTTTTGACAACTGTTCTGAACTTCTGTCTCCCGTTTCCCTTCACATTGTTGTTTATTTTGTGATATCCTAATTCGTTCTATTCATTTATTCTTTGATAATTTATACATGTACACAATTTATTTTGATAATACACTCTCTCCTATCCACCTTCCACATCTATCATTTCTCTCGCCTTCCTCTGACTATGTCCCTATCCCATGTTCATGTCTTCTGTTATTTTATTTTGGTCATGGTGGATAACCCTTTTGATGTGTTCTTGGATTCAGTTTACCAGTGTTTTATTGATTGTTTTGCATCAGTGTTCATGAGTGAAATCGGTCTGTAATTCTCTTTCTTTGTTGAATCTGTGTGTGGTTTGGGTGTCAGGGTGACTATGGCCTCATAGGAAAAAAATGGCAATGTTTCTTCTGTTTCTATTTTGTGTAATAATTTGAAGAGTATTGGTATTAGCTCTTCTTTGAAAGTCTGGTAGAATTCTGCATTAAAACCATCTGGCCTTGAGCTTTTTTGCTTTGTGATTTACTGGCTTTAACCAGTGTCATTTGAATGGGAAACACTTTGATAATATCCTCTACACTGTGAGTGACTCACCATTAGCAACATTATACTGACTTTCTCTTCTCCAGCAGCCCTCTACTGATTACCATTAACTCCTCTGAGAAGACTGGAGACCCATGAGTCCATGATCCACTCCACCATCTGTGACTGAATGTTTCATCTTCATAGCTGTGCAGATTTTGTGCAGGTGAGAGGCCCAGGGAGCCAGACAAGAGCCACGACAGGCTCCTAGTAGCACTGCCAGAGACCAGACCTTAGTTTCAGTTTACTGTAGCTGGCTGGAGCTGAGCAAGCAATTCCCGGGAAAACCATAACTCAGGGACAACCGATCAGCAGGTGCCCTACCACCTTCTGCTGGCTAAAGATAGCTTTCCCTACCCTGCCACTGGAAAGTCCCTGACCTCTAGAGCCACCTACCAATCCTATAACAACCCGTAGACTTTTTGTTTAAACCTACCAATCAACACCCAGCCTAACCTCCCCTTCCTGGAATTCCCCTAATCCTGCTTAGAAGGAGTGTGTGAGCTTCTCTCAGGGTCACCATTTGCCACTTTGTCAGATGGTTAGACCCCAACATGTTGGTAATTTTTAATAAATGCTCTTGCCAATTTCATCATGACTGGTGGTCTTTTATGGGACTTCTCGTGGACCCTAACACAGGCAAGCACAGTTGTGGATTCATATATATGACAGACATGCCTTTAACATAAGAAAATATTACACAGCCCTCTTCCTTATCTTTTATGTCTTACTTTTATTTTATACCCCCTCTTCTGCAATGTTCCTTGAGCCTTGGAGGTAATACAGGTAGCTAGTTTAATGCATGTTAACAAGTCTATGTATTAATCCTCCAGTCCCTGCAAAGAGAAGGTTCTTTGATAAAGGCTCAGGACAGCATTAATCTATGGCTATAAACATAAATATTTAAGATGTAGCTTAGCAATCTATTTCTTTAGCCAAATAAAAATAGGAAGATCATTCTGTGACCATGATCTCCCCAGATATGGGCCTCTTGATGGTTTGAATAAAGATGGCCCCCATAGGCTCATATATTTCAACACTTAGTTACCAAGGAGTGGCACTATCTGAAAGGATTAGAAGTATTATAGCTTTGGTGGAGTAAGTGTAACCTTCTTGGAGGAAGTGGGTCACTGGGGGTGGGATTTTAGGTCTCAAAAGCCCACAGCAAACCCAGTGCCGCTCCTTTCTCTCAGCCTGTAGACCAGGATGCAATTCTCAGCTACTGCTCCATACGTGGCATAAGTGACGCCATACTCCTCACCATGGTGACAATGGACTGAACCTCTGAAACTATAAGCAAATTCCCACTTAAATGCTTTCTTTCCTAAGGGTTGTCTTAGTCTTAGTGTCTATCCACATCAATAGGACAGCGACTAAGACAAACCTTCTGTGATGTCCACAATACTGACCATAAACTCCTTCCTATGGCCTGGGCCTCAGACAAAATGTTGATGTTTTTAAGTTCATATTGTCATGTTTCCCTGAGGATTCAGACACAATCATCCTTATTCTTTATCTCTTATGTCTCCTACAGGTATTTCCCAAAATCAATATCTTATTCTCCAAGTCACACTTTAATGACTGATTTGCAGAAATTCAAAAAAGACATCCATTTGTTCCTTTGAACTAAAGACGGAGTCACAATATTGGACATCATCGCATAGATCTCTCCTGTTTGAAACAAAATTCAAGTAATTCCTTAGTCACTGCCACTTTGCCCTACCACTATCTCAGTGAAAGCTTCAAACGTTCTGGGTGTGGAGAACACAACAATATTCCAATGCTTGAAACCAGATTTTCTAATTCATAATGTGCTACACTTTTTGTAACATCTAAATATCTTGAGTGCAATCCATATGTTACATTTACAGCAGTCTCCCAAATCTAAAAGCTTGTCTTGAAGCATTATGATCCACAAAATTATTTTTAAAAAGCTTTCTGAATTACCACAATAGTGGTTATTTAAAGAGAACTGATTTTGCTTCTCTAAAGCTTCAAGTTTCGAATGAGTTTATAGAAATGCACTTCCTTATTTTTATGCCTCTCAACAAAGTCTTCCCAAGGAGTTAAAGAGCAACGTCTGTCCTGTGCTGGTCAAAAATACAGGATAACCTGGAAAGGGTTCTATGAAATGAAAGCTGAACCACTTGTGTGAAAACTAGAAAGAGCCAACAAATTGAATTCAGTAATTTAAAGTTCCTGTCTTTTTGGAAAGCAGTTAGGTCCTTCATATGAACATGGGCCAGAAGTTTTCATGGATGTACTGTGTGACAGACTTTTCCTGGAAAGATGAAACATGCACATACATGTGCGTACACACACACACACACACACACACACACACACACACACACACACACTTCTACTCACCTTGAATAGCAAAATGCCAACAGCCCAAGTACAGATATCACTGAAGTCTGACTTGCAGAACCCATGAGTTCATTGGGGTTACAGAAATATGTGTTAGGGGTTACTTACAGGAGTAACACCAAAGGCTACCCCAGTATAGCTGATGCTCACTAAAGCTAAGAACCTGGGGCACACTGCACAGCCACCAGGTGGCCCCACAGGTTGGAGAGTGTTCTTTTCAGGTGACTCAGTTTGTCTGAGCCTCTTCCAGGAAGCATGGCTGGTCTCTCCTTCTTCCAGGTGGTTGAGAGTCTTCTTTGCAGCTTGGCTTGTGTCAGAGTGACTCTCAGCTACCATTACTGTTTATACACTTTTGAGAAGGGAGGGGCCTTGTGAATCTGCTCAGTTTCAGGGACTTCCTGAAACTGTTTTTGAGTTGTTTACTTCTTGTATCAAGCAGCTTCACTACAGAAGGGATATTTCAATATGGAAAGAAACTTCTGTGCTACAGGAAGTGAATTATATAAACCTTGAAATTACTTATTCAGACTATCAAGTTTCAGTTTTAGATTAGGCTAAGTATAGAAATCACTTAGAATTTTCATTTTAATATAAGAAGATTAATTTTTATTTTTTTAATTTTTTTTAACTCATTTTACATACCAACCATAGATTCCCCTCTCATCCCTTCTCACACTCCCCTCACCGCCAGCTTCCCACCTACCCTCATCTCCTCCTCCAACAGGGTAAATTCTCCCATGGGGGGACAGCTAAGCCTGGTACATTCAACTGAGGCAGGAGAAAGCCCCTCCCCCCCCCTGCATCAAGGGTGAGTAAGGTGTCCCACCACAAGTAATGGGCTCCAGAAAACCAGCTCATGCACCAGGGATTGATCTAGATCCCACTGCCAGAAGCCCCTCAAACAGACCCAGCTACTCAACTGTCTCCCATATGCAGAGGGTCTAGTCTGATCCCATGCAGGTTCCACAGCTGTCAGTCCAAAGTTCGTGAATTCCTTTGAGCTTGGTTCAGTTGTCTCTGTAGATTTCCCCATCATGATCTTGACTTCCCTTGCTCATAATTTAATCCCTCTTCCCTCTCTTCAACTGGACTCCTGGAACTCGGCCTAGTACTTGGTTGTGGATCTCTGCATATGCTTCCATCTATTACTAGATGAAGGCTCTATGTTGACAGTTAGGGTATTCACCGATCTGATTACCAGGGTATACCAGTTCAGGCACCCTCTCCACTATTTCTAGGTGGCTCACAACCATCCTGTAATGAAATCTGTTGCCCTCTTCTGGCCTGCAGGCATACATACAGACAGAATACTGTATACATAATAAATAAATAAATCTTAAAAATAATTCAAGCTTATTAAGAGAAACATCAAGAAGATTAATTTTTAATGAAAATATAATTAAAAAATATATTTTGAATTTTATTTTACTAGTACAAATTCTATTGATTTAAAAAAATACCTTTTAGGAGAAGTGTATGTGTTAATAATCTGTCAGAAAACACTAGCAGATCATAAGGCTATGATTAAGGGCTAAAAAAGATAAGATTCAAAAAGGTGGGGAATTTGATTGGTAGAGTAACTCTACATGTAGTTAGTAGTAGCACTTTATTTTGCATATATGAAAGAATTAAATATTTGATTGAGTGAATGATCTCATGATAGTATTTCTCTTTCACATAGTTCTCATCCTCATTTAATTTATTCTATTTTTATTTAATTTTCTCTGTTCTAGTTTTAGCCTTTTCATTCCCACCTGTTTATTATCTCTTATTTTCTATGATTTAAAATTATAGTCAGGTAAGAATTATGTTTAAAACTCTAAAAGACAGACAAAAGAAAAAAATCAATCATATGGAGTGTTTTATACACAAATACCACTTGGAGAGAACTGAGCAAAGGCCAGTTTTTCTGACCACTTCGTTTCTACTCACTTATATTTCAATGAAAAATGTTATATTTATTTTGCTCTCATGGGGCAGCCTTTGCCTTTGGCTAATCCATAGTATAAGGAAAATGACCTCATCTCTCAAGCTAGATTATGCTCTATGTGTATTTGTATAGTATACATGTGTACTTGTGTTGGAGTGTGTTTAGTTAGCAATGAGAGATTCTCAGATCAGGGAAGATGAAAGGGGTGCAACTTAAAAGTTACATTATAGCAGGTGAAAGCAATGTTTGTAGAAATGACACAACGAGTTGACTGGGGAGGGTACATAATAACGAGTTTCCTGAAGAGCATCCTTTTTAACGTAGGCACTGGGGATTTTAGTGGCGTGAGAAGTGGAACATGCTTGACTAACACATTTCAGAGTCTCTGAAGAACAAAGGTCAGCTTTAGAATCTTATTGACAGTACTGATCCAAGCCCTTTTGATTGCCTTCTTCTCCGGTTTGATCTGGAATTGTTCAGACCATTCACTATCGTGAGTATCAAAAGGGCTGTTTGTTCTCTCTACTCTGGCATGCCTTCACTTTTCTGGGTTCATTAGAAAGACAAACATGTTGTATAACTGTGAATTATAGTTAATTGAGCAGGTGTTTAAAACATTAAAGGAGTTTGTTCCTTCTCAAAGGAAAAAACTACACAAGCAGAAACTTACGCCTAGGGTAGGTAGACATTATTATTGTATTATGTAGTTAGTTAGTTATTCAGTGCTTTCCATATGCTTCTGTCCAGTGCAGAGAGCTTAATTCTTATTCATTATTCTATTTCATCTTTATATAACTAATCTAATCTTAATTGGTTAAATTAGCTTTTGCTTGGGTAATATAAGGAAGTGTTTCTATTTCATGATTAGCATAGATATTACTGCATCTTTATCAAGGCTTTTTTTTTTGACTGTAAGTTCTTACCAGAACCTCAGATCTTCCTGCTTTGTTTATATTACCATGAGTTATTCACATTCACATTTTATCTTGCTCTGAGATGCCTTTGCATTAAACGTATATTATTTCTGATAACGGATTTTAAGTTGAGCGTTTCTCTCTAGTTATTAACGAGTTCAGTTTGTGTGTGGTGTGTTTGTGTGTGTGTGTGTGTGTGTGTGTGTGTGTGTGTGTGTGTGTACACATAATGAGCTTGTGTATGTGAAGGCCAGCTATTGAGATTGGATTTCTTCTCTTAAGGCTGTCTGCCTTGGAGTTGGAGACGGGATCTCTCACTGAATCAGGTGCTCACTAATTTACTAGCTAGACTCGCACTTCCTAGTCCACAGATTTACCTGTCTCCCAGAGCTAAGTTATATTGATGCACCATGCACTGCCCTTCTCAAGGGCTGTGTGTTTTGTTTTTATTTGGGATGCTCAGAATCTAAACTAAAGTACTTACATTTGTACAAGCTCTTCAGTGACTGAACCGTCTCTCCAGCCTCCTTTGACTTGTAACTTGTCAGTATACAACATGATTTTTCAGTGTGTCTTGCTCTGTTTTTGTACTTGGTATATATCCTGATGATGCAGGTAAGGTACTGATAGGACACTGAAGGATTTAAAACTTATCATTTGTGATTTCATGCTCTAATTTACCCACAGCCCAAGAAAATAGGGTCAATTTCTTGTATTTACATTTTTTTCAAATATGCATTAGTTATATATTCTGCAAACATGATTGACAATCTAGATAAAAACCTCACCTGGCAGTAAAAACAGAATCAAGATATTCAGTCTCCTGGTTGCACAATTTCATTAATCTTAATTGAAGTCCTTCAGTTGCAAAATAAAGGATTCAAGTAACATGGACAAGAAAAGCTCCTAAGTATTAGCAACAGTTCATACATAGTAATCCTCTATCACCATTGGTAATTTATTCACAATGTACTAATAATTGTAAATGCATGAAATAGCTCAATGAAACAAAAGCCTTTTGATTGGTATTTATATTGCATACTGTTTTGGAGAGAGAGACAGAGAGAGAGAGAGAGAGAGAGAGAGAGAGAGAGAGAGAGAGAGAGAGAGAGAGAGAGAAAGATTACGTGTATGTATCTGTCAGGCAAGAGTCAACAAGTAAATATGTAAGAGGTCAAATTGTTGAAAGCAGTGGTGCAGGGATAGAGAGAAATGATGATTGGCGGTGATACAGAGAAATTTTAGGAAAGAACACTAAAATGAAGCTATGTTTGAGAAGAGACTTGAATTAAGAAAGTCACTTGTCTAATAATTTAGGAAGGATTACCAGAGTCCAAAGACCTACAAAAGAGTCTGTTATGATGACTTAATATCAGGGGTTCTGACATCATGTAAACAATCAGAAAGGGAGCAAGGTCTGCAGGACATTGTACAACATATTGGAATTTCAGATTTTATTCAAAGTCTGACTTTCCTTTGAAAAGTTGGAGATGGTTGAGGAATTATCTAACTTGTGACATAAGTGAAATGGTTAAACCAGAATGTCAGGAACACAGCACTGATGAGCATGGCTCACATAATAATCCATCCATGTGTTGTTTAAAATACTACATATGCTCTTCTTTCAAAGGTTATGTAATTAAGCCACATCCTAGGCTTCTAATCTTAGCTACCACTCCAAAAGGACAAAGATAATTC
The DNA here is from genome assembly GCF_949786415.1 of Peromyscus eremicus. NCBI lineage: Eukaryota > Metazoa > Chordata > Mammalia > Rodentia > Cricetidae > Peromyscus > Peromyscus eremicus. The sequence goes on along the minus strand of NC_081418.1, from coordinate 9,005,016 downwards.
ATTTGATTACCTTTACCTTCTTTTCAATTATGGTGACACAAGGTATGAGTACTGTGGAACTCCAAAGGTTTTAGAGACCCAGAGCCCAAGGAGGAGGCAGATGCAGGGACGGTGTGAAGAAATAGTCTTCAGTCAGTAGTAGTGCAGAAGCTCTAGTGGAAACCCTTGCATATCAAACTTCAGCTGTGTTTTCACTGGCACGTGTCTATGTTTCTTGTTTACAACCAACAACTAAGCAAAGAATGGATAAACTGCAGGATATAAATGGGAAATGGTGGATTTATTCAAAGCACTATTCCGACCATTATTAGCTTAACAACTATTGATTCATTCTGTGTACTTTTGAACAGCATGTGGAGCATTTTTTAAAATTCCCAAGCATTTAACTGTATCCCTTAATAATGAAATCAACCTCTCTGAGGAGAATGAACCTTAACTAATGTTTCAAAGTCCTCCAGCTGATCCAGATGTTCATAAGAGATTCTAAACCATTCTAGTATTTTGTAAACTTATGTTCCTTTAAGTATTTTCCTAAGCCAGGTATCTACATAAGAGTATATGCATTCATGTTTATGTGTATGTGTGTACATGTATATGGTGGGGTTGTTAATTATAGGCTGTAAGGATTACAGTACTAAAAATACACATGGTGATTTTTTTGTTTTAATATACATATACAAAATCCTTTGTGCCCTGTTACAATTTGGTATAACGAAGTAATTATGTAGCCTAATATTTCAGAGGACCCTCTTAAAGTTAGTTAAAAACAAAAAAATATGCAAATTGACTTCTGACTAAAAGTTGTTCCTATTTTAAAACCATAATTATATATGTGAACAAATTTGTTTTCTGAAAAAAATGGAGCATAAACTCAAAAGTTAATATGCAACTATTATTTAAAGTCATTTCTGAGTCACTTAAACTAATTTCTCATTTATCTACTATATATTTACATCACTATTTCTTACTAAACATGTTTTCTATAGGCTTATTTTTTTAAGGATTTTCTTTATGATGATTATTAAATATTCAAAAGCAGATGTTCATATGCCAGTGGTGACAGCTATACCTGTATCCAATGCCCAATGCCATGTCTCTTTCCTTCTTCATGAGTAGAAAGGGATTTCTAAAAGAGAAGAAAAATCTTTCCCTTCTTTCTGTATTTCTTCCACTCTTCTGACAAAACCAACTCATTAACTCTCTTTCAACTCCAGCAGTGGTGGAGACAAACCCTGCCAAACAGTAAGCAAATCCTTTAGGAGTCTAAAATAATAAGACTAAAGTCTAAAATAATAAGTCTAAAGTCCACATAGCTTGTGGATTTCTTTATGGTAGAAAGGATCAAATCCAATTTAAATTACTCTGTAAATAAATGTGCCACAACAGTGATTAAGAGCCTTGAATACAAGAACATGGCTGGACATGCAAAAAGCTCATGAACTAGTTGCCTCCAGATTCAGCTACAGCATTTTTAAGCTTTTCCATGGTGCAAGTAAAACTTCTAAGCAATTTGATTCTCAGCTTTTTCTTCCTGTCATCCCACTGGAATTCCAGCTGTGATTTGTCAGACTTTATGATGTTGTTATGGGTCTGGATTGATTGTGCTAATTGCTCCCCTGAGAAATTCTAGCCTTTGATCATGTAATGGCAAAGTGTGCTTCTGTATAAATGATCTTAAAAATTGATTCCATCCCACTCTTCCTACTTCTTATAGTGTTATTTAGTAGTTTTCAATAGAAAACTGGCTTAGTATTTGGTCATGATTTGGGGATACGTGATAAATGTTCCTTTTAACAGTATGTAAACACGAATAGACCATATTGAAGGTTATTGTAGAAGACTCAAATTCTGTTGCTCTTGGCTCCCTGTTATTTCACATGTGTAGGGCACAAGCAGTCTCCCATCAGTTGGTTCTGTTGCTGCTGCTGCCGCCAAGCACAACAAAGTTAAGACTCATTACTCAGAGGAGTTCTGTTGTAGTAATATTGATAAATGGTGTGATTTAGGGTCTCCACTTAGTGCATTCCTGTCCACTCTGTTAATATCTTGCTGTTTTCCAATGCCCAAGGTTTAAGATCTTCCATCATCAAGTTAAGAAGCTTGTGTGTTTCTTAGTCCTGACAGACAAATGTTCATTTTAACATCTGTTTAAGGTATTTGATGATCTGACAAAATATAGATTATGGTCCAGATGGCACAGGCAGACCCTGTATTTTCCTTCTTCAGAGTGCCCAGTAGTGCCAATCTTCCTTTTCCGTGGACATGCTAACCAAAGGAAGGAACTAGAACAAGGCTTGTAAGGCAGCTTTGTGCCTTGCACTGTCTAGCTATGTCAGAATCTCCACCAAATTCTAATTATCTTCTCTTAGTTCCTCTATCAGTTCTGATAAGTTGCCATTATAAATAATAGCCCCCAAGGTATAATATGGCAGCCTCAATGCATTCAGTCACAAGCAATGTCCAATGACCAATAGATGGTTCTCCAACCTAATTTTCTTCTAAATCTTCTGGGAAGACCATAAAATTAAGAACTTCTCAGAGCCAACACTTAAAATGGAAGCCAGATAGAAAATGCAATGTTGCCGGGCGGTGGTGGTGCACACCTTTAATCCCAGCACTTGGGAGGCAGAGGCAGGTGGATCTTTGTGAGTTTGAGGCCAGCCTGGTCTACAGAGCGAGATCCAGGAAAGGCGCAAAGCTACACAGAGAAACCCTGTCTCGAAAAATCAAAAAAGAAAATGCAATGTTAAATCATCAAGCGTAGTTTCTCTATGCTGTGGATATCGCTCTATATAAATAAAACACTGATTGGCCAGTGGCCAGGCAGGAAGTATAGGCGGGACAAGCAGAAAAGAGAATTCTGGGAAGTAGAAGGCTGAGAGAAAGAGACACTGCCAGCCGCCGCCATGACAAGCAGCATGTGAAGATGCCGGTAAGCCACGAACCACGTGGCAAAGTATAGATTAATAGAAATGGGCTAAATATAAGAGTAAGAGCTAGACAATGATAGGCTTGAGCTAATGGTCAAGCAGTTTAAATAATATAAGAGTCTGTGTGTTTATTTTATAAGTGGACTCCGGGACTGGCGGGACTTGGCAGGAGCTAGAGAGAAATTCTCCAAATACATCTCTAGGTGTTCTTTTAACTTGAGGCAGAATTTGCTCAGATTGGATTCCGAACCCATGGACATTGCCATGGAAGAAGAGTGAATGAAAGTTCACCGATCCCTTGTCAATACCACCTTCCATAGCATTGAAAGCAGCCTTAGATTTGAGGCAGTGTTCTGAAGGTGAATAGCACCATCATGCATACTTTCTTTTTGTTAAATAATTTATTTTTTGATCACTTAAAATATAAAAATATTTCTTTACGAGGACATTAAATGTTTTTATAAGACACATAAGAAAAATACATTTAAATGAATAAGAAATACAATGGCAGATGATAGAATTTAATATTTATAAATAAAACCATCAATAGCTTTAATAATCAGAGAAATTCAAACTGTATTTAAGAACTGAAACTATGTATTTCAATATTTCAAAATTGTCAGAAGGTATTTTAAAAGTCTTTTAAAAGTAATACATGGCTTACTCATTTTTTAATGATCTCAAAATGGATATCTAGTAACTGCCATGCATGTATGTATAAAAAAAAAAAGATCTTTGGCAACTGAAGTGTTAATCCATAGCAGTTTAGTGAAAATTTAAATCTTTTTATATAAATATTCCTCAATTTACATTTGTTCTCATTATGAGAACAAAAAGTAATATGTTAATGTATGAGGAGTCTCACCTATATGGAAAATTGACTGTTTAATAAAGCCTTAATACTACGAAAATGTGCACTACACTGAATGCATTGAAATTACATGAAAGCAAGCCACATGATTCTTAATTGAAATGAAAACTGTAAACAGAGCTTTGAAACTGAATACCAATGCCCTAATGCCAAGAACTTATTTCTAATACTTTCCTAAACACCCCACTCCATTTATTCCACAATGAATACATTTATACACATATTTTTCCTTACCTTTTCATTAAAATATATTCTAACAAGAGGTTTTTAGTACATAGAGGTTAAGTTTATTATATATTTTCAAATAGAATTACAGAAAGGTAAGTCAGTTTCTTTCTGGAAAGAACTATAAAAATTTTATTACTTCACCTTTGGTAATACCAAGCTGCCATTTTAAGCTATATCATGAAGTTTTGAACTTTGCTAATGCAGTAATTGTGTATCATAAATTGTATTTCTTATAGAATCATCAATATTCAAGATTTTAATAAATATGTAAATTTCTGCTTTAAAAAATTTAATACATTATTTGCTGTATGTGTTTGTGTTTGTTTTCATTAATTCCTTTTGTTATTTTAATTCCAGAGATATTTTTCATATTTTATTTAAATGCCTACTAGTGATTAAATTAATAATTTTTGAAAATCCTGATATTTATTATTATCATAGGTTCATTGTACAAAATGATAAGGTTATAATATTTTCATATATTATATGTAAATCTTTTATTACACGATATTGTCCTATATACTTTTGTTTCCTGTCTTCTTTTCAAAAGCTTTTATTACTACTTTATTGTCATCCATATGCTATATAAAGGATTAATATATTTTTTTATCTTTTAATTTAAATTTTATAACATAATTCTTCATTGATTCTTTGGGAATTTCACATCATGCACCCCAATCTCATTCCTTTCCTGTTCCTCCATATCTGCCCCTCACCCACCAGCGTCCCCCCAAAAGGGACCCCCCAAAATTAGTAAAAAACAAAACAAAAGAAAACCACCTCACTCCTCTATCTTTCCCATCTCTCCAACACCTCCTCATTCGTCCTAGTGGCATCAGGAGCTGCAGTATGTTACGCAGTCTACCCTTTTGTAACCATCAACCCCACCCGCAAATATTCATTGCAATGGGTTCTTGTTCAAGGCCTCTGGCCTCTGGTACAACATCATCACTGGACCCTCACCATAACTGCTCTCAGACATTCTGCTGTTGCCCCAAGTCATGGGGATCCTGTGAGTATTGTTCTGTAGAACCAGTCCCTTTCCGTGCTCCAGCAGGTCATAGATGGGGTAGCTATTAGTGTGGGCCAACTCAAGTCCCAGGATGTGGGTCTGGGTAGAAGCTGAACTGGTCAGTCTGGGCCACTGGGACTGCCCTCCTCAGATGAGGGGGAGAGCTAGCTCTCTTAGGCCCATGCCATTGGGGCCAGCTCTCCCACAGCCATGGTGAGGGCTGTGGTCATCTCTCTTGAGTGTGTGAGTGGGTGGGGGGCAGCTCTCCTGCTGCAGTGTCCAGTGAGGGGCGGGCCATCTCAGCACAGCCCTCATATTTCAACACAAATGGTTCCTATGGCCCCTGTGGTAACACCAGCCATGGACATCAACACAGACCCCAGCTGCAGCAGGACCACTGATCCAGATATCACCATGGTCCCCGGTGGCAGGGTAGGTTAGCCAGATTGGCATGGCGTTGGTGGTGGCTTAGCCCTTGAACACCAACATGGCCACAGGTAGGGGTCCAGACCCGGGCATCCTTGTGGCTTGGTTGTGGATGTCAACACAGACCCTGGCTGCCATAGGATCACGAACCCAGACATGGCCCTTGGCAGCAGCCTGGGGCCTGGACTTCATCCTGGCCCCAGGTGGCAAGCAGGCCACCCCCATCAACCTGTTCCTAACCAACTTCGCTTCTTTAGTTCTTCCTCTTTCCACAGCACGTGAACCATCTGCTTCTCTTTCTTTCACAGTTCTCCACCATATCTGTTCATCATCATGGCACCTACCTTGCATGTCACATGGACCTGTGGATGCCTTCAGTCAGCCCAAGCAGTGAGGACCCAGGCTAGCCTGCGGATGTCTTTCACCTGCTTGAGCCGAGGGGCACCAGGCCAGCCTGTGGATCAATTCCTTCTATTTTAGTAATTGCTAACAGACATAGCTAGGAATTGTGCCAAGACCTTTCCACTTTCCATTTGATTTCATCCTCACGATGATACCCTGACATATTAATTCAACTCAGACTCAAAGATAAAGGTCACATGCATGTAAATAAGTAATGATAGTGAGTCTAGACTATGAAACTGTATAAAAGGCTGAGAGAGCAAAGAAGAGGTGTTGAGAAGGGAGAGGAGTATGCAAAAGGTCACCTGTGACATGAAGTAAGAAAGGAGGCCCCTGGTGGGCGGTACACCGGAACAAGTGGGGTTAGGGAAAAGAGGGGGACAGAAACAGTGAAAACAAGCTTTGTTTGAAAAACATTTCAATGAAACCTAAATTCTTACTATAGCACTACAGATTTAAAACTAAATAGTAGCCATCTTGCCCAGGACTTCCCTTCTGAAGCACAGGTGAGTGCCCTAGCTTGCCCCAGACCCCATCCCTGGGCACCAGCCACTCCGGGGAAGACCTGCCCAACTTGGGCCCAGGTTCTGGTCCCCGGGCAGGTGCCCTTCTACCCCAACCGGGAAAGATCCCCTTCTCCAAGACCCCTGGCAGACCCTGCAGTCTCCACGCCCTGCCCCCACGCCCATCTGCCTGAGCCCCAAGCCTCTTCCTGAGACTTAGAGGCCAGCCCCCAGCTCCCATCTTGCCCAGGACTTCCCTTCTGAAGCACAGGTGAGTGCCCTAGCTTGCCCCCGACCCCATCCCTGGGCACCAGCCACTCCGGGGAAGACCTGCCCAACTTGGCCCCAGGTTCTGGTCCCCGGGCAGGTGCCCTTCTACCACAACCGGGAAGGATCCCCTTCTCCAAGACCCTTGGCAAACCCTGCAGTCTCCACGCCCTGCCCCCACGCCCATCTGCCTGAGCCCCAAGCCTCTTCCTGAGACTTAGAGGCCAGCCCCCAGCTCCCATCTTGCCCAGGACTTCCCTTCTGAAGCACAGGTGAGTGCCCTAGCTTGCCCCCGACCCCATCCCTGGGCACCAGCCACTCCGGGGAAGACCTGCCCAACTTGGGCCCAGGTTCTGGTCCCCGGGCAGGTGCCCTTCTACCACATCCGGGAAGGATCCCCTTCTCCAAGACCCCTGGCAGACCCTGCAGTCTCCACGCCCTGCCCCCACGCCCATCCGCCTGAGCCCCAAGCCTCTTCCTGAGACTTAGAGGCCAGGCCCCCCAGCTCCCATCTTGCCCAGGACTTCCCTTCTGAAGCACAGGTGAGTGCCCTAGCTTGCCCCGGACCCCATCCCTGGGCACCAGCAACTCCAGGGAAGACCTGCCCAACTTGGGCCCAGGTTCTGGTCCCCGGGCAGGTGCCCTTCTACCACAACCGGGAAGGATCCCCTTCTCCAAGACCCCTGGCAGACCCTGTAGTCTCCACGCCCTGCCCCCACGCCCATCTGCCTGAGCCCCAAGCCTCTTCTTGAGACTTAGAGGCTGGCCCCCAGCTCCCATCTTGCCGTGGATTTCCCATCTGGAGGAGAGAGAGAGAGAGAGAGAGAGAGAGAGAGAGAGAGAGAGAGAGGAGAGCACCCATCCTCCCCCCGACTTCCCTTCTGAACAAGAGCTTCCATCCTGTCCCGGACTTCCAATTTGGACAAGAGAGCTCCCATCTGGACAAGAGAGAGAGACTTCCTGAATCTGTCAGCTCTGAACCAAGTGTGCGAATAAGGCCAGGAACGAACCACAAGGAGATGGGCAGACGTCAAGGCAGAAACACATACAACAAAATGAATAGTAATACACCATCACCAGGCCCTAGCCCTCCTCCAACACCTAGACCTGAACATCAGAAATTGGAAGAAGCAGAAGAAAATAGCCTTATGAATGTCATCATGAAGAAGCTAGAGGCTCGTGTAGAGGAAAAGACAAAAAAATGTGAAGAACGCTGTAAACAACTAGAGGAAAGGGCAAACAAATTAGAAGAAATCAATAAAGTCCTGGAAGAGAACAATAAAATACTGAAAGAAAATCAAGAAAAATCAATGAAACAAATGAAGGAAACAGTCCAAGACCTGAAAAGGGAAATAGAAAAAATGAAGAAGACACAAACAGAGGGAATGCTGGAAATAGAAAATCTGAGAAAACGATTGGGAACTTCAGATGCAAGTATAATCAACAGAATGCAAGAGATGGAAGAGAGGATCTCTAGCGTTGAAGATACAATAGAAGAAATGGATTCATCAGTCAAAGAAAACACTAAAGTCAACAAAGTCATGAACCAAAATGTCCAAGAAATTTGGGACACCATGAAAAGACCAAACCTACGAATAATAGGGGTAGAAGAAGGAGAAGAATACCAACTCAAGGGCACAGAAAATATATTCAACAAGATCATAGAAGAAAACTTTCCCAACTTAAAGAAGGAAATACCTATGAAGATACAGGAAGCCTATAGAACACCAAACAGACTAGACCCCCAAAAAAAGTCCCCTCGCCACATAATAATTAAACAATTAAACGTACAGAATAAAGAAAGAATATTAAGAGCAGCAAAGGAAAAAGGCCAAGTGACATATAAAGGCAAACCTATCAGAATAACACCCGATTTCTCAATGGAGACTTTGAAAGCCAGAAGGTCCTGGACAGATGTAATGCAGACATTAAGAGACCATGGATGTCAGCCTAGACTAATATACCCAGCAAAACTTTCAATCGTCATAGATGGAGTGAACAAGACATTCCATGACAAAGCCAGATTTAAACAATATTTATCCACAAACCCAGCCCTACAGAAAGCACTAGAAGGAAAATTCCAACCTAAGGAAGTCAGATACAACCTCGAAAACACAGGCAATAGATAAAGCCACAGCAGTAGACCCCAACGAAGAAAAGTACACACACATCACCACCAAAAAATAACAGGAATGAACAATCACTGGACATTAATATCCCTCAATATCAATGGACTTAATTCACCTATAAAAAGACATAGGCTTACAGAATGGATACGAAAGCAGGACCCATCTTTCTGCTGCATACAAGAAACACATCTCAAATTCAAAGATAGACACTACCTAAAAATAAAAGGCTGGGAAAAGACTTTCCAATCAAACGGTCTTAAGAAACAAGCGGGTGTAGCCATCCTGATATCCAGCAAAATAGACTTCAAACTAAAATCAATCAAAAGAGATCAAGAAGGGCATTACATACTCATCACAGGAAAGATCCACCAAGATGAAGTCTCAATTCTGAACATTTATGCCCCAAACACAAGGGCACCCACATATGTAAAAGAAACATTATTAAAGCTTAAATCACATATAAAACCCCACACATTAATAGTGGGAGACCTCAACACCCCACTTTCACCACTGGACAGATCCCCCAAATCGAAACTTAACAGAGAAATAAAGGACTTAATTGATGTCATGACTCAAATGGACTTAATCGACATCTACAGAACATTCCATCCTAACAAAAAAGAATATACCTTCTTCTCAGCACCCCATGGAACCTTCTCTAAAATCGACCACATACTTGGTCACAAAGCAAATCTAAACAGATACAAAACAATTAGAATAACCTCCTGTGTTCTATCAGACCACCATGGTCTAAAGTTGGATTTCAACAACAACAAAAATTACAGAAAACCTACAATCTCATGGAAACTGAACAATACCCACCTGAATCACCAATGGGTTAAGGAAGAAATAAAGAAAGAAATTAAAGACTTCCTAGAGATCAACGAAAATGAAGACACCACATATCCAAACCTATGGGACACTATGAAAGCAGTACTAAGAGGGAAATTCATAGCACTAAACGCCCACATAAATAAGCTGGAGAAATCTCACACTAGTGACTTAACAGCACACCTGAAAGTTCTAGAACAGGAAGAAGCAAAGTCTCCCAGGAAAAATAGATGCCAGGAAATTATCAAAGTGAGAGCTGAAATCAATAAAATAGAAACAAAGAGAACAATACAAAAAATTAATGAAACAAAGAGTTGGTTCTTTGAGAAAATCAACAAGATAGACAAGCCCTTATCCAAACTAACCAAAAGACAGAGAGAGAGCATCCAAATCAACAAAATCAGAAATGAAAAGGGGGACATAACAACAGACATTGAGGAAATCCAGAGAATCATCAGGTCATACTTCAAAAACCTCTATTCCACAAAACTGGAAAACCTAAAAGAAATGGATAATTTTCTGGATAGGTACCACATACCTAAATTAAATCAAGACCAGATAAACTATTTAAATAGTCCAATAACCCCTAACGAAATAGAAACAGTCATTAAAAGTCTCCCAACCAAAAAAAGCCCAGGACCAGATGGTTTCAGTGCAGAATTCTACCAGATCTTCAAAGAAGAGTTAATACCAATACTCTCTAAATTGTTCCATACAATAGAAACAGAAGGAACATTACCAAACTCCTTCTATGAGGCTACAATTACCCTGATTCCCAAACCAAACAAGGATACAACAAAGAAAGAGAACTACAGACCGATCTCCCTCATGAACATTGATGCAAAAATACTCAATAAAATACTGGCAAACAGACTCCAAGACCACATCAAAACAATTATCCACCATGATCAAGTAGGATTCATTCCAGGGATGCAAGGATGGTTCAACATACGAAAGTCTGTCAATGTGATACACCATATAAACAAACTCAAAGAAAAAAACCACATGATCATCTCACTAGATGCTGAAAAGGCATTTGACAAAATCCAACACCCCTTCATGATAAAGGTCTTGGAGCGATCAGGAATACAGGGAACATACCTAAACATAATAAAGGCAATTTACAGCAAGCCAACAGCCAACATCAAATTAAATGGAGAGAAACTCAAAGCAATTCCACTAAAATCAGGAACGAGGCAAGGCTGTCCGCTCTCCCCATACTTATTCAATATAGTACTTGAAGTTCTAGCCAGAGCAATAAGACAACATAAGGAGATTAAGGGGATACAAATTGGAAAGGAAGAAGTCAAGCTTTCCCTATTTGCAGATGACATGATCGTATACTTGAGCAACCCCAAAGATTCCACCAAGGAACTGATACAGCTTATAAACACCTTCAGCAACATAGCAGGATACAAGATCAACTCCAAAAAATCAGTAGCCCTCCTATATACAATGGACAAAAAAGCGGAGAAGGAAATCAGAGATACATCACCCTTTACTATAGCCACAAATGACATAAAATATCTTGGGGTAATACTAACCAAGCAAGTGAAGGACCTATATGACAAGAACTTTAAGTCCCTGAAAAAAGAAATTGAAGAAGATGTCAGAAAATGGAAAGATCTCCCATGCTCATGGATAGGCAGAACTAACATAGTAAAAATGGCAATCTTACCAAAAGCAATCTACAGATTCAATGCAATCCCCATCAAAATACCAACACAATTCTTCACAGACCTGGAAAGAATAATACTCAACTTCATATGGAAAAACAAAAAACCCAGGATAGCCAAAAGAATCCTGTACAATAAAACAACCTCTGGAGGCATCACGATCCCTGACTTCAAGCTGTACTATAGAGCTACAGTAATAAAAACAGCTTGGTACTGGCATAAAAACTGACATGTGGACCAATGGAATCGAATTGAAGACCCTGATATTAATCCGCACACCTATGAACAAATAATTTTTGACAAAGAAGCCAAAAGTGCACAATGGAAAAAAGAAAGCATCTTCAACAAATGGTGCTGGCAAAACTGGATATCAACATGTAGAAGGCTGCAAATAGATCCATATCTATCACCGTGCACAAAACTTAAGTCCAAGTGGATCAAGGACCTCAACATAAATCCAGCTACTCTGAATCTGCTAGAAGAGAAAGTAGGAAGTAGTCTTGAACACATTGGCATAGGAGACCACTTTCTAAATAGAACACCAGTAGCACAGACACTGAGAGAAACAATCAATCAATGGGACCTCTTGAAACTGAGAAGCTTTTGTAGGGCAAAGGATACGGTCAACAAAGCAAAGCGACAGCCTACAGAATGGGAAAAGATCTTCACCAATCCCACATCTGACAGAGGACTGATATCCAGAATATATAAGGAACTCAAGAAATTAGACATCAAAATGCCCAACAGTCCAATTAAGAAATGGGCTATAGAACTAAACAGAGAATTCTCAACAGAGGAAACTCAAATGGCTGAAAGACATTTAAGGAATTGCTCAACATCCCTAATCATCAGGGAAATGCAAATCAAAACAACTCTGAGATACCACCTTACGCCTGTCAGAATGGCTAAGATCAAAAACACTGAAGACACCTTATGCTGGAGAGGATGTGGAGCTAGGGGAACTCTCCTCCACTGCTGGTGGGAATGCAAGCTTGTACAACCACTTTGGAAATCAATATGGCGATTTCTTAGAAAATTGGGAATCCATCTCCCCCAAGATCCAGCTATACCACTCTTGGGCATATACCCAAGGAATGCTCAACCACACCACAAGAGCACTTGTTCAGCTATGTTCATATCAGCGTTGTTTGTAATAGCCAGAACATGGAAACAACCTAGATGCCCTTCAACTGAAGAATGGATAAACAAAATGTGGTACATATACACAATGGAATACTACTCAGCAGAGAAAAACAATGACATCATGAGGTTTGCAGACAAATGGATGGATCTAGAAAAAATCATCCTGAGTGAGGTATCCCAGACTCAGAAAGACAAACATGGTATGTACTCACTCATAACAGGATACTAGATGTGGAACAAGGATGACTGGACTGCTACTCACATCACCAGGCAGGCTACCTGGAAAACAGGACCCCAAGAAAGACACAGGGATCGCCCAACGACAGAGAAATGGAATGAGATCTACATGAACAGCCTGGACATGAGTGGGGGTAGTGAAGGGCGAGGGTCGAGGGAAAGAGAGCTTGGGTGAGTGGGAGATCCCAGCTGGATCAAAAACAGAGAGGGAGAACAAGGAATAGGAGACCATGGTAAATGAAGACCACATGAGAATAGGAAGAAACAAAGTGCTAGAGAGGCCCACAGAAATCCACAAAGATACCCCCACAACAGACTGCTGGCAATGGTCGAGAGACAATCCGAACTGACCTACTCTGGTGATGGGATGGCCAAACACCCTAATTGTCGTGCTAGAAACCTCATCCAACTACTGATGGATCTGGAGGCAGAGATCCATGACTGGGCCCCAGGTGGATCTCTGGGAGTCCAGTTGGCGAGAATGAGGAGGGTTTATATGAGAGAGAATTGTTGAGACCAAGGTCGGATAAAGCACAGAGACAAATAGCCAAACAAACGGAAACACATGAAATATGAACCAATGGCTGGGGGGTCACCAACTGGATCAGGCCCTCTGAGTGGGTGAGACAGTTGATTGGCCTGATCTGTTTGGGAGGCATCCAGGCAGTGGGACCGGGTCCTGTGCTCATTGCATGAGTTGGCTGTTTGAAACCTGGGGCCTATGCAGGGTCCCTTGGCTCAGCATGGGAGGAGGGGACTGGACCTGCCTGGACTGAGTCCACCAGGTTGATCTCAGTCTGTGGGGAAGGCTTTGCCCTGGAGGAGATTGGAATGGGAGGCGGGCTGTGGGGAAGGTGAGGGGGGCGGGAGGGGGGAGAGCAGGGGAATCTGTGGCTGATATGTGGAACTGAATTGTATTGCAAAATAAAAATTAAAAAAAAAAAAAAACTAAATAGTAATAATAATGTTATGGCAGTTGATGTCATCATCTCTATTCCACAGATAAGTGCACAGACACTTGCAGGAGCGGTGGACCTGTCACAAGCCAGAATGGTAGTTGAAGCATAGGGAGAACTTTCACACAGAACCTGCTCTTACTGTGTCCTACGAAGTGTATAGTAAACACTTTTCCTAGACTGTTTATATTTTTTACATTGTGTTTTTCTAACCAAAATTAATTTCTAATTTCTGCATATAAACTCCATGACTTCACCTAATACCTTGCTGTTTTCACTGTTTTGCTTGTGTACCTTGTCTGTCTGTTTGGAACAACTGTAATTGTTCAATATAAGTTCACTGATCCACTTGTGTAGACTGTGACAATAAGAGCAAGGGCATGTCTGAGGTCAGACCTGCTAATGCAGACCAACTTGCCTCACACTCATGGGGTGCTGAACACTTCCCTAGGGGAATGTACTCACAGGGAGAGCAGATCCACAGTGCTGATCCTCATATGCCCTTTATAGTAGAGTGGAGTACACCCTCTGTGACACCTAAGGCTGTGCTGTGGAGAGTGGCTTTGTGTTCCAAACTCCCTGTTGACTGTGATGAAAATGCTCTCTTTACCTCTAGGGCATCATGTTTTCTTTTCTTGTTTGAAACTTTCTTTTCTAACCTCTTTTCTAAGTTAATAATCACCCTCCCCTCCCCTCTCCTCCCCTCCCCTCTCCTTTCTTCTCTCTTCTCCCTCTCCTCTCCGCACCCTCAGGATAACCATGTGTGGTGGTCAGAGCTATACACGGATGTTCTGCTTTATCACTCTTTGCTTTATTCCTTTGAGATAGGGTGGCTTTCTTACTTAACATGGAGCCAAGCTGGAGGCCAGGAATTTCAAATACACAGCAATCCTCCTGTCTCTGCCCCTCACAGAGCTGGGGTAACACACATGCACAGGAGTGTCCAGGTTTTAGTGAGCACACTGGGATCTGAACTCCTGTCCTTAGGCTTGCTTAGCTGGCCTGTGCAGTAGTCACTGATAATCTTGAGCCATCTCTGTAGCCCCACTCATCATTTTTTTAACTAATCAATCATTTCAGAATAAACCATAAGTATGATTTCTTTTTTTTCCTTTATTCTCTCATATAATACAATCCCAACTGTGGTTTCCCCTCTCTCAACTCACCCCACCCCCTCCCAGATCCACTGCTTCTCTGTTTTCCTTCAAAAAAGAGCAGCCCTCCCAGAAATATCAACTAAAGACAGCATAACAAGTTACAATAAGACTAGGCACAAACCTCATATTAAGGCTGGACAAGGCAACATAGTAGGAGGAAAAGGGTCCCAAGAGCAGGCAAAAGAGTCAGAGATCCTCCCTCTCCCACTGTTAGGAGTTCCACAAAAACACCAAGCTACATAACCATAACATATATGCAGAGAACCTAGCACAGACCCATGCAGGCTTTTGTTTGCTGCTTCAGTCTCTGTGAGCCCCTGTGAGCCCTGTTGAGTTGATCCTGGGCCATGATCTCCTGCTGTCCTTGAACCCTCTGGCTCTTAAATCCTTCCTCCTCTTCTTCTGTGGGGTTCCCCGAGTTCCACCTAATGTTTGTCTGTGGGTCTCTGCATCTGCTCCCATCAGCTACCAGAAGAAACCTCTCTGATAAAGAAATCATGGTACATTTACACAATGGAGTCTATTTATAACTTGATATCATGAACTTTGTAGGCCATAAATGTCTGGAACTGGAAAAAAAATCATCCTGAGTTAGGTAACCCAGGCCCAGAAAGATAAATATGGTATGTGCTCACTTACTAAGTGGATATTAGCTGTAAAGCGAATGATAATGTTTAGTTATGCTTTCTCCTTTTGATAATGTTCTTGGCTCAGTGTTCACCTTCTGTTCATGTGTCTTCCACGTCCTATTTAACTTTTCTTTTTTCTCACTTTATCTTAATTTCTCCTAGAGCTTCAGACGTTAGTTGATAGTTTAAGCAAGTTAGCATGGAGCAGCTGCACTTGACTGTCAGCATTGCTGGCGCATGTCCTCCGGATTCTGCTGTTGGCCCTTGAGCTGCTGTGCACGCTCCTGTTTGTTCAAAGGTACCCATTTGGTTCCTCTGAGTGTGGAGTTTTATGTTGAGTCTATTTCCTTATGTTGTTTGTTACACACACAGAACTTCACTTTGTTCATTGTGTGTTTGCTTGGTTGGTTGGTTGACAGAGCACTTATGTATTTGGGGGACAGTTACTCCCATAAGTAAACTCTGTGATGTAGATTTTCATATGGAGGATTACCAAAGAGATCACATAGGAATATCACTTAGAAGAATGAAGAAGGTTGCACGAGGTATTATTTAATTGCAGTGATATGATAGATTAGACATTGGCTGCCCCATAATTTACCTGGAGAATGATTTAAAGATGAAGCATGGGTGCCAGGTTTGTGTTCCACATCTCCATTAATAAGTGGGACTTATTCCTGGTGAGGATTGAAATTCTCAGGTTCTACCATCTGGGAAAATAAATATTCTACTTCTTATTGACAATGATCAATGGATCAGCTAACACCACTCAAACCTGTTTGCTCCTTATGTTCAACCCATTCGGTAATTACTTGGTTAAGATTCTTGGTTATCTCATTTACTTAATAATGCTTAAAGGAATAAGCACTTTTGCTGTCCAAACCTTCAATTTTAACTTCTTTAGGCCTAGAACAGTCAAATTATCCTCCGACCCACACCAACCACCCAGGTCAGCTGGAAACAGATGATGGGTTCTGTTGATGCAGCTCATCTAGACGATCAGCATCTCCTTCTTCCTCGAGACTCCCCGTGGCCCCCATGTGTACAGAAAAAAAAAATCTCCGCTATATTGTGGTTTTCCTCAAGAAGGAAGACCAGTCTGAGCCCCAAGACATTCGAACACATTAAGTTGTAGTGCTATACTCTTCCACTTACCATTTAGTTTGTACAAAAAAATAGCAACCACAAAGCCCTGGATTACCTAAGCGTCAGAGGTAAACCTTTGCAACCTATGACATGACAGCAGCCCCACTTCTTCCTGTTGATCAGGATTAATTACTTCATCAATAATGATGACTCCCTTGGTTGCATGTATGACTAATGGGCTCAGAATCCTGAAGGGATGGTGTAGCAGGACTCTTAACAGGTCTTATTAATAAAATCAAACCTGGAGCCAGGTACTGGGGTCAACGCTGGAAGATCAGAGAAGCAGAACAAGCCACAGCTTCCTCACCTCGCCAATTCCTCAGCTGATCCTGTTTCCTCAGACTGGAAGCCTCTGTGTCCTTATCCGAATGGATCTCAGCTGACTTGTGCTGCTCAAAGCCTAAAAGCTTAACCAGCCAAAGCTTCTAGTTTCTGGTCTTCACACCTTATATACCTTTCTGCTTTCTGCCATCAGTCCCTAGGATTAAGGCTCACTTCTTGGGATTAAAGGCGTGTGTCACCATGCCTGGCTGTTTCCAATGTGGTCTTGAACTCACAGAGATCCAGAGGGATTTCTGCCCCTGGAATGCTAGGATTAAAGGTGTGAGTGCCACCATTTGCTAGCCTCTGTATGTAGTAGCTGTTCTGTCTCTGACCCCAGATAAATTTATTAGCATGCACAATATTTCAGGGAACACAATACCACCACAGGATGGAATAGCACCTGTAAATCAAATTCCATTTGAGCTCCTACTCTGTACTTAGTGGGAGCATATTTGGATCAGAACAGCATTTCTTTACAACTATTAACATAAGTCCTGGTAATTGTTCTACAGGTTGGAGCTTCATGCACATGAAATGGTCTAACATCAACCTTGACCTCTAACCATGAGTTACTGATAGCAATGTAGACTTTTGACAACATCTGTAGACATTTCCAGCCTGAGCTATTGGAGAGGGGATCTCTCCAATCCCTCAAGGCCTGCAAAGCCCAAAATCCAAAGAATGAGGAGCACAAATCCGTCTCTTTACTTGTCATTGGGAAGGATACTTCTGCCTCTGTGTTTCAGGGGCCGTGCATGTTATTATATAATAAACAATACAAATCAATGTTAATTAATTGAAAGCATAAACTATATTCCTGTGGAGAAATGGGCCCATCCTTATAGGTATCCTTCTTTGGTGGTCATATGGCTTTGCAACTTCAAAAAGACCACCCTTCTTTTTGTAGCCTATTTGTCTAAAGCTACTGGGAAATTCAGAAACCATGGGGAAAAAAAACCATCTTTTGGTCCTGTGGGCAAAGTGGCAATATCAAAGCAGGAACTTTAGGAAAGAAATTCATGTGTTACTAAGTTATTCCATGTCTATACATTAACAGTAATACCACAATGACATTAGAGTTCGGACCATCTTTGTCAACTCAGCCCTACTTCCAAAATTGTTACTTTCCTCTCTGTGTACTGCAATGTGGATGGTGATAAAATTTCTTAGACCTATTCCAGGAGCACCATTACTAAACACACTTGTAGGAACTTTATTGGTCTGTGCTCATGGCTACTCGGCCTGTCCTTTAGTTGATTCCAGTCATGAAACTTCCTTCTACTTGGAACACATGGCTAAGGAGGTGACATTTTATGTGGCATGATGCTTTCAGATTCCTCATCATCCATTTTTAATTTTTTATTTTAATTTTAATTTTGTCCTTTTATTGGAAAAACAGTAGCCATATTGGCTTCTATCTGGTACATTGGAACACTCTGTTCTGTATTTCTGTATAACTCTTTATGGGTCAAAATCTGCCACTCAGACTGTGCTACTCATTATGGTAATTGCTCCCACCTGAGTTCTGGTGGCTAAGTGCTGCCAGCCGGCCTGCGTTATATCAGGGTCCTTCTTACTTTCATGGAGTTCTGCTCTGAATCAGCTCTGCTCTCCATGAGCCTGGCCTACCTAGATAAACAACTACAGGCTTCTTTGTGATGTCCATTTCATCTACTAACATTTTTCTGTGATAATTAGAGTGCCCGATGGGCCTCTCATGAGTCATAGGTGGTTGGTATATTTTCCTGCCTTACCTAAGGCAGCTAGCTGCACCAGCAAGAATGCCTCTGTGAGCTTCTCACTTCAGGCTCTCACTTTTCCATGCTTCCAATGCTACCCAAGGAGACTGCAAACTTTGTCTCATTTCATCCCTGCCAGGCTATTAAAATTTGTAGCCCTGGCTGTCCTGGAACTTACTCTGTGGACCAGGCTGGCCTCAAACTCACAGAGATCCACCACCATCTGGCTTACATTGAACTCTTTGTTAATCAACATGGTGTAGATGAATTTCTGAGCGGTCTTATTAAATAAAGAACACAGAGTCAAATACGGGGGGAAAGTCTTAGAGATCAGGGAAATAGGAATAGCCACCAACTTTACCTCTCCAGCTCTGCAGCTACCAAAAGTGAGCTACTTCCTGTCTAACTGCGCCTTTATTGCCTTGCTGTTCTGCCCTCTCATTGGCTTTTAGCCCAGTTGCCTCATCTTCCTTGTCCCTTCCTGTCTATACAGACCTCCAGGTCTCTATGGTTGGTACTGGGATTAAAGGTGTGTGTCACCACTTGGCTGTTCCCTAGTGTGTCCTTGAACACACAGAAACTCTGCCTGCCACGTGATGGGATTAAGGGTGTGTGCTACCACTGCCTGACTTTTGTGTTTACTGGCTTACTATTTCCTCTGATCTCCAGGCAAACTTTATTAACATATAAATAAAATATCACCATATTTCAGCACAAATAAAATATCACCACAACATGGCATTGTCTATGTGGCCAAATAAATATTCTGATATTTTCAACCACCTTAAATGGAGATCATTCACCTTCTTCTGTTCATTTTTTTTTTCTTTCTTTAATGCATCAGTAGCTTCCAGCAACAACTAACTTAGTAGCCCTTAAAATGACTACTCCAGTCTCTTTGAAAAACTTGAAAAATTTCATCAGGTTATATATTCCTTCCACAATTAAACCTCCCTAGTTATCTGTGAGAGTTTTCTCAGTTGCATCTCTATTGACTATTAGGAGATATATCACCAATCATCAGAGGCTAGAATGCTAATTAACATCTGATTGAAATGCAATCCACACTTTAATTCTCATTTATAATACTCTGCTTCTTAGAAGTGCTCATAGAACCAACTCTATTCATTGAGGTTTTCCAGAAATAAGATTTGAGGTAGAAACTTATACATAGAAAATACGTTGATAGAACATTCTATTTACATACTATGAAGTCAAAGAATTTGGCAGAGAATACAGTAGTGAGAAAAGAAAATTAGTTAACTTCTACTGTGATTACAATATTTCAAATGACCCATAGGAAATTGATAGCTACCTTGGGCCTTTACAATCGCCCAAATTTAAGGCAAAGTGGTAAAGCCCTTTTATTGTGGAATAATCCTATTTTACATTGTGAAGATATGTCTTTGCCAACATGCATTCTGATTGGGTTAATAAATATCTAAATGTCCAATAGCTAGGCAGGAAGTATAGGTGGGACTTCCAGGCACAGAGAGGACTCTGGGAAGAAGAGAGGCAGAGAAACCAGCAATACATGTAGCAAGTCAGACACAAAGAATGGGACAGAAGTAAAAGCCACATGGTAGAGCATAGATTAATAAAAATATGGGCTAATTTAAGTTATAAGAGCTAGTTAGGAACAAGCCTAAGCTAAAGGTTGAGATTTCATAATTAATAAGAAATCTGTGTGTCATTATTTGGGAGCTGGTGGTACAAAGAAAGACTTACTATACCCTTTTCTTCAACACCATCTCCTTCTTCTATGCATACTCCCCCAACTTCATGTTGCCGGGGTGGATTATCCCAGGAAAATGTGAATAGGATTGAATGGAGCATACACAACTCACCACGGGCAATTTTCAGATAGGAATGTAATACTAATAATGGCTAATGGCTAATGGAAAAATGCTAGCCCTAGTTGTGTAGAAAAAAATGATGGCTTTTAAATAAAAATTAATAAAACTCACCCCTCACATAACAATTCAACAAAAAGCTAGTCCAGTTTAGGAATTAAAATAAATTCACTATCAATTTAAAGTTGCTTACCTTTTCATTTGCTTTGAAATTTTAAAAATGCAAAGAAAATGCATAAAATTAAAAATGCATGTTAATTGACTAGACTTCCTCTTGCCACTGAGTATCAGAAATATTTCAGTAGCTAAGTTTTTTCATTAAGAAAATAGAAACAGCCGGGCGGTGGTGGTGCACGTCTTTAATCCCAGCACTCGGGAGGCAGAGCCAGGCGGATCTCTGTGAGTTCAAGGCCAGCCTGGGCTACCAAGTGAGTTCCAGGAGAGGCACAAAGCTACACAGAGAAACCCTGTCTCGAAAAACCAAAATAAAAAAAAAAAAAAGAAAATAGAAACAAGAAAGAAATTCACAGCAAAGCAAAATGAAAGGAAGAGATAATGAACTGAGAGAAAAAAGACCAGAGAAATGTAAGTCTGGGAAAGCCTGAGGTAAGTGAAGATAGCAAACAGATTATCTTAACATTTAATTGTACAATGTCACATATGAAACCCAGTAAAGCAAACAATACTCACAGAAAATAGAACTGTGAGGGGCTGGGGGCAGGATTGAGGGAGCAGACAGGACAGGGAAAGGGATAAGAAAAATGTATTTTGATGTGTCAAGGTAGCTATGGTTATATAATCATGTGAGTTACCAACATCCATCCAAACATTACCTTCAATTTAATTAATGTGTGGAAATCACCATACTAACCAAATGAGAAAGGAATTAAACTCCTGGGTGAGAAAATAAAAAAAAAAATCTATATTAAAAAAGAATAAAGACTTCTGAATGTTTCATAAAAACGGAAGTTCAGAGAATTTAAAATGAAACTTTAAAACAATATTTTCATTAAATATTCCACTTTGATGGCAGTCCCTATGTCTCTTCTACACCCTTACTTACACAGTCTGTAGCCTGAGAGAGTTTTCCCAGGACCACCATGGGCAGTGTTCTCCCTTCGGATCCCCGTGTGTATTTCCTGCCTACTGTTTCTTACTAAGGTGAGTTTGGTCTGAGCATCTGTGGTTTGCAGGGCATTGGTTTGTCTGTCTACTAAACAGGAGTCAGTTTAGAACTCTCCCACTGTCTACTGTGGGAATAATGGCTGAAGATTGCCGATCCTTTACACTTACCATCGCACACTCCACATTCGCCTATGCTAATCACATCTATCAAATTTCACCACTATTGAAGTGAAACACTTTGGTATTTCAAAATATTCAATAATCATTAATAAACAAAATAATCAATAATGATTATTATGATAAAGAATACAAGTCAGAATTCATCAATATAACTCTAACCAAATGATTCAGTTTTTTGACTGGATTTAGTAGGAAGTTTTAAAAACTTAATCCTCAGGAGAAAAAATTAACTTAGAATATTTTAACAAATGTAAGGCAAGAATTAATAATATTTAAAGAAAATTTATATCAAAATATTCTGAGAAAAATTGACTGCACTCTTGTGTGAGGGTCTGTGTTTTCAAGTGTGCCTGCATGCACCAATGCTCATCTGTGTGTATGTTTTAATTAGATAACAGATACTGCAGTAACTCATACAAAAACTCTACTTCAAAAGATGGTGGTAAATGAGAATAACACCTACTCCTTTGTGTGCTTTAAAACTATTATCAAACTCTACATGTTATCATGTTTATAAAATAATATTCATAAGAATTATTGACCTATAGATAAGATTATATATAATTTTATTCAAAAAATGAAATGGGGAATGCTGAAACATAAACACCCCATGTGAGACGCAATCATGTGAGCTAATGTGAAAATAGATAACTGGAGACTGCCCATCAGGTGTCTCTGAGGATTTCTCAGAGGCAATTTTCTCTCTTTTCGATGCTACTATAAGCTGCTTCGGCCCTTCCTGGGACTCCCACCAGGTTTTACTTTTACTTAGCAATCCAAAGCCAGCTCAGCATTGCAGGGGGTTACATTGAAGAAAGGGAACATGAGTAATGAAGTACTTTCCTGATGAATTCCACCATCATTTTATACTACACCGGGGTGCTTTGTACGTGATTCACTGCATTTATACTAACTTTGGTGATGCTGCAAAATACTACACTGAAATGCAGCGAAAACATTCATCTTGAAGTATGATTGCGGGGTAGACTTCTAACAGCCTGAAGGATCAATTGTGATGCTGATTGGTTTGTCAGAGCCAAAGGGCAAACTCTCTGGAGCAAAAATCTTTCTTAAAATTCCACTGGACTATTTCCTATATGTGACTATTTCTCCCACATGCCGACACTGAAGCACATTCAATTATTTCATAGATGAAAATTATCAGATAATACATTTTTTAAATCCTTGATGACTTTATTCAGTTCATTTTGTGAAAGGAAGTTGCAGAAATCAATTAGATGTTTATTACTTCACTGGAAAATAGTTTATGTAAAGGTTTTTCTGTGTGATAATCCTTTGATAACTAGGAAGATCAGTCCCTATTCTTCCCAGAGGATGTGACAACAAAGCAGACAGGAATATCACCATGTGGGACTTTCCCTTAAATTTTCAAGATATAAATATATACTACCAAGACACAAATATGCAAATATACATAGATACACACATGCATTCATACACCAATGAATTCGGTGCATCAGTGAAGAGTGCTCTGGGGTTTGTTTGTTTGTTTGTTTGTTTGTTTTGCTCTTAGTAAAGTATGACTTAATTGAATCAACTGCTAGGGCTTCAGTTGACTTTGGAGTTTAACTTTTAAAACCAGTATTTATATAATGCCAATTGCAACATAACCAAGACAATATTGTAAGCTCTTCTTTAGTGTTAACTGACTTAATAGTTTGTACAAACACCAAAAGTCCTGTAGCTGAACTCTTTTAAGTCGATATCTTTCTCTGCTACCTACAAATCATCCAACTGCATACAAGTTACTTATTCTATCAGCACCTCCATTGAGTTCCATGGAGAACTGCATGAAGGCTCCGGCTAAGCATTCATAAAGTGTAGGACTTTAATTCAGACACTGTATGAAGTCCACAGACTGTCTACAGTCATCCTCAAGCACCTGGTAGATGTTCAGGTAGGAAATGGAATCTGTTCCCTCCAAAATTCAGTCTGTTTCTCTTTTCCCAGAATACAGATAATTCAATTCATTTCACAACTCTAAAACAATTCTGAAAATCAGCTATATGTAACTGAGAATTTAAGTTTGAATTACTTTATATCATGAAGAAAGCAAAATTTGAATAACAGCATTCAATATCCTGTGGCCTTTTGGACAGGCTTGCTTTTCTTGCCTCGTGTTCCTGCTCTCCATTTAAGTGCACTGTGCTCCTGCCAAGTCATAGAAGTCATTTATCCAAATATCCTGATGTTTCTGCACAGCTTCAGCTTGGAACACCCTGGTGAGCTACAATTCTCACCTAGCGCTCTGATCCAAAGAAGTCTGAGACTGCATTAAGTGACCTGGAAGGTTCGGTTCCCAGCACCCATCTGACACTTCAGAACTGTCTGTAACTCCAGTTCCAGGGGATCCTACACATTCTTCTGACCTTATATATACATTCAGGCAAAATATTTATGCATATAAAATAAATAAATCTAGAAAAATTTAAAGAAGCCCTTTCAGTTCTCTCGTGAAAATGCATGGGTTCATCTGGGTCTGAACAGGCACTAGTCACAATATACCAAAAACCATTTAATCACCTCTTATCTGTTTCCTACTTTGATTTATACTCGTCTGCCATTTTGTAGGAAGGAAATGCCACTTAGCCCTTGTGTCCTAAGAACAGCTCCTGTAATGGAGTAACATTTTAGTAAATATGTATCAGCTGCAAAAAACATGCCTGGAAAGTATGCTGGCTCCTCAAGGACAAGTTGAATGAAAGGTAGCCATGTCCAAAATACAGAAGGAAAACAAAAACTAAAATTTACGTTGGAAAGTTGGTTGGCATTCAAGTTTTCAAAAGCAAATTTGGAAAAAAAAAATAATACAAAGCAGATACTCAGTTGATGGGAGCAAGCTGGGAACTGCTACTTGCCAAACCATGCTTGGGAATAATCAAGTTCTCTAAACTGAGCGGAAGGCTGAAGCATGATCAGGTTAACCAAAAAGAAAAGACCAGTGTTGTGTTGACTGAATTGAAAACAGAGTGGGAAAATTTGTATTTTTTCATCAGTAACAGTGATTTTCTTCTCTCCATTGAGTCAGTTTTGTGCCCAAATCCTCTGCGCTTCAGATCTTTCCCAATTCCTTCTGCTTTCATTAGGCTTATTTATACCTTGATTCATTTTCCAGCCTCATGTTGCTGTCAGCTGAGACTTTTCACAGCTGAAGTTTAGTGTGAGCAGTTATCAGTATAACGGCTTCCCTTGTGTTCAACCCATGGTCCGCAAGGCTCTCTGAATATAAAGGTTCCTGCCGACATAACTAAAGGTAGAACTCCAGTTAATGCATACCCATGTGCTAAGGCTAGCTGTTGTGGACTTAGCCATTCCACGTGAAAGCTCTAATCACTGTCCACATGAAACTGGCAAGCTGAGTGTTAAAACACAAGTCAGTATTCGCTGGGTAAGCAGAGCAAGTAAGGTAGAGACGTGACCTGGCAGTAGAATCATGTATGGGGATTTAGATGAAGCAATAGTGGGGATCTGTAGGAAAAGCCAGTGTATTTTCTTGCAGAGAAGACAAAAATAGAACCCATCTGACAGTAGATAATGACAAGACAGGGAAATGTCTTCTTCTAGGCTACAGGATTTGGGCCTTGATCCTAGAAACTCTACCATTCTCTCTTTCAAAAGACGCATGTTCTCTGCAGCAATCACAGCCCATTCACGTGACTGAAGACAGCATCCTAGCTCCTCCAGCAGACTTTAACCTTGGCTCCTTAGTCAAGAACTCTCTGCTACCCAGTTTGTCATTTTATTTCTACTGCATAATTCCTGAATAAAACAGAAATACAAATCTCAAATTTTACATATTAATTACACAGTATCATTAAAAGTTACATCCATACAAATTGAAAAATTAAAAATAAAGGACCATTCATGATAAGACCATATTTTCGGTCCCTTTCTCTTCATCTCTTTAAAAGAAACCTCTTCTAGAAGTGTGTTCATTCTCACCCTCTAAACTCTCCCCAATCCTCCTCACTTCATTATAATCATATCAAGATTCTGTCCTGACAGTCCACCGAGACAGTCCCCTGAGTGCCAGAACTATCTGTATGGCTGATGAAGTGTCTTCCAACTGGACCAGTGGCATGTAATGAAGTTCTATCTAACAATTTAAATATCTTTGCCTGGTACCAGTTCTAAGTACCCCACCATAGTTCTAGTATAGGTGAATGTATATCATGCTCCCTGAGAGCATCCATTGGGGCCACTATCATTAGCCCTTTGAGTGATATGGAGAAGTGGGTACTGAGGCATACAACATGGTAGTAGCTTTTATTGTAAATCATACTGGTACGTCACTGTTTTTTATTGTCAAGTCTAAATTCTAGAGGCCTTCTGGAAGTATAAAATTTAAGAATTGTCTAATTTTGTTTTAAGATCTACCTTCAATTTTTAAATTTAAAGGCAAATTTTAAAGATGTACATGTTTGTCACACTTTGGAACAAAAGCATGTTGTCCTGGATAAACTGAGATTAGAAAATTCTTAATTTAATATTTTGCTTCTTGTGAACATAGAAATGCACCACGTATTTTCCATTTCTAGCAGAGAATCATCCTACTTAGAATCCATTTAAAATGTCTTATAGATCCTTCTGGCCTCACGAAATTGTTAGGTTGTAAGTAGTTGATAAGGCATCAAGGTATATTACACTAGTTTTCACAGTGGGGTCATTTTTTTTTCTCTGCTTAATGGGAAGTTAGAAATGTTGGTTCTCTCAGAGAGCACCATCTTTGTCCTCACAAGCTTCTTCATCAATAACAAGTAACTTTCTTATAGAAAGTATGGGGTAATAGCTTCTCTGTTAAATCACATAAACACTTTCACAAACATGGTATCATAGTCAGTGTTCTCTGAAGAAACATAACCAATGGAATGAGTACATGTTTAAAGGGGCATTCACTAGATTGGCTTACAGAATAAAACCTGAGTAGTTCAACGTTGGCTGTGGAGCTGAGAACTCAGCAGATGCTCATTCCAAAATTCTGGATGCCTAAGCAGGGTCATCTGGTGCTAAAGGTCTGGAGAATCACTGGTCTTCAGTCCACATTATAAGACCTTGCCAATAAGAGCAAAGGTAAGCGTGCAAAAGGCAAGCTTCTTTCTTTGGTCTTTTATTTGGGTGGCATCTCCGTCAGAAGATACTGTCCACATGTAAGGTGTGTCTTCTCACATCAAATCATCCAATCAGGAAAATTCCAGCTTGCTTAACTTTAATTGATTCCAGCTCCAGTCAAGGACATAAGCAAGGTGACCCTTCACAGGTAGCTTTACTACATTCAACTGTTTCCTAATGGCAAATCTTAACGTTCACTGTTTCATTTCCCTGCCAATAAATACACATATACTTACATGTTAATATGCTATATGTGAAAGATTACCCTTTCTTTAAAAGTTTAGAAGCTGTAGAGATAGTTCAGTGGTCAAGAGCACTTGCTCTTGCAAAGAACCCAAATTGTAGTTATCAGCACCTGCATGGCAACTCACCATCCTTTGTGACTCCAGTTCTAGGAGATCAGACACCCTTTTCTGGATTCCAGGGGCACTGTGCAAACCTGGTACAAATACATATGTGCAGATGCTCAACAAACACATAAAATAAAAATAAACCTTTCTTTAAAAGTGTAGGAGCTATAGAGACACTTCAGTGGTCAAGAGCGCTTGCTGCTCTTACAGATGACCCAGGATCGGTTCCCAGCACCAACACTGGTGCTGCACCAACACTGCAGCTCATAACTGCCGGTAACTATAGCTCTAGGGGATTTGATGCCCTCATCTTGCCTCTGAGGTACCTGTACACATGTGGTGCACAAACATATGTGCAGGCAAAGCATTAATAAACATCAATTAAAGTAAATACATCTTTTTAAAGGTGTATCTTATGAAATGTCACACAAAGCTGTCACATCTGCACACTATATGTTTTATTCATACTCATAATGTTGTGAGGTCTTTATTACAATACCAAGAAAACTGTTTCAATCAGAATAAAAAATTATAACTCAAAAAATTATAGATATGACACAGTTTACCAGTTGTTCTCAATCTGTTACATAGCCATGTACACTATGTAATGTTGAAACCCACTGTTACTTAAAAGGTAACGTATTTTACTATGCACATTTTATTCTGTTTTGTAATCAAATGTTCTCACCTTGGGTATGTTTTATAACTCAATACCTTGTGATGATGACGGAAATCAATATAACAACTTGAAGTAGTTATTTGACTTCCTTGCTAACTTTACACTTGAATGGCTGAGATAGGCACCATGGTGCTGGCTTTTGGCATGCTGAGGACACCAGGCTTCCTACCTACCCATGTGTCTTGTCATAGAATGAACACTACTCGTGACGAGACATGCCATGCAATCTCTGCTGCTCCCATGACCGATTTAGAGAAAACTAATGAACAACTTGGCTAGGTATGTAGATTGACATGTAAGTATCAGAAAAAGCAAGGGGCAGGTGTGTTGTGGCATATTCCTTTATACTGTGTGAAGATGTGTCCCTGCGATTGGTTTAGTAAAGAGCTGAATGGTCAATAGCTACACAGGGAGAGGTTAGGTGGACATCTAGGGACAGAGAGGTGTCGGGAGAAGAAGAAAAGCAGGGTCACCAGCCAGATGAGGAATAACCAGGATGGGCATGATTGAGATGAGGTAACGAACATGTGGAAGAATGTAGATTTAAAAATGTGGGTTAATGTAAGTTATAAGAGCTAAGATTATAAGCTTAAGCTAAGCCAAGCTTTCTTTCTTTCCTTTTCATTTAATAAAATGTATTAATTCTATGTGTTTTTCACATCGTGTATCTTGATCTCATTCATTCTCTGTTGCTTCATATCTGCCCTCCACCCCTGCAACACACCCTGCACAAATAAAAAAAAATTCAAGAGACAAAACAATGAAGAAAATAAAATGGGAAAAAAGGGGGTGGGAGAAGGAATTTAAAATCTCAACAAGTCACACTGTGAACCCCTTTGCCCATACACTTCTAATTACAAGTGTTCATTGCAAATGGTCATTGGTCTGGTTCAAGGCCCCTGGCCTCCACTGCATGTTTGATGCTGGGCCCCCACTAGGACTCTTCCTGGACATCCTACTGGCATCCAGTGTTGTGGGTATCCTGCAGCTTTGAGTCTGTGGGTCAGGTCCCTTCATGTGCTGAGCTTTTATAATTAATAATTAGTCTCCATGTCATTTTTTTTTGTGAGCTGGCAGCCCCAAAAGAAAAGTCCATCTACACATGTGAAGAAGCATGTTAATAAACTGGACAATACATCCTTAGAAGTCTGATTTTTAGGTACTTGATTCCTAAAAAAGAAATGCTGTGCTTTCTCTAGCAAGGTTTTCCAATCCATTAGCTTTCTGGTTATCCTGCTCTGTTTCTGTTTGTTGGACTAAGGGATCCTACAGACTTTTTTGGTTCTATTTGTTCTTAAGTAGAGTCTTCTTTCTTCAATCTTGGGACTTAGTGCCAAGGAAATTAAAATAATTGTTTTGACAAGGCAAATTAAGCTGTGAGATAAAACAAGTAAATAAAATCATGGATTATGTTCTTGTCAGTCATGTCATTATCTCATATAAAATATTAGTAGTGCTTAATTCATCTAAGGACATATCTTGTATGCAAAATTCTATTGACAAATAGACTAGCCAAATCTTTAAGAACTCTGTCAATGAATAGAGATGTGGATGGCTGTCACTTAATATATTCCATTTGCTCATTTTCTGATTGGAGCTAGAGAAGAAGGGCTTTCATTTGAATGAAGTTTAGAAAACATAGAGGAAAATATGAGCACTTGGAAATTTCAGCTGAACCATAACCTTTAGGTGTTTGTCTTTGTTTATTCTTGGCAAAATGTAACACTAGTTTAAAGATAAAAAGGCTTAAATGGGCTGTTAAAATCTCCTTGAACTTCAAAGAGCTTTTAAAGTGAACATTTTCACATTTTAAATAGGAATGAATGAATCCATGTGGATCGAATTTCCTTAAGTTGTATACACATTTAGGAACTAAGAAAATATACATTAAAAGTGAATTTCAGATTTTTATTTAACTCTCCATTAGTTGTCAATAAGACTATAGCATGTAAAACTTAAATGTATCTAAAGCAGAAAAACTCAAACAGGGAATAGATGAGGGGTGACACACTCACTTTACCCTTATACAAATCCCAATTACTAGGGTGGAGAGAAGGCTCAGTTGTTAGGAGCTTTGGCTGCTCTTCCAGAGGACTGGGGTTGGATTTCTAGCACCCATTTGGGAAATCACAATCATCTGTAACCCCAGTGCCAGAAGATCCAACACCTTCTTCTGCAGTCCAAAGACAGGCACCAGGCATGCATGTGGTGCACAGACTTAGATGCAGACAAAACACCCATCCACATAAAAAAAAATCCTCAATATCATGCCAAATTATTTGTTGATTTCCTGACTGTTTATGAAAATATACTAAAAAGTGATGCTAAGTTAAATCCTTTACTAATCAATAATCCTTAAAAATAATGAAATAATAAAGGTACTAGAATATTTGTAGGTTTTTATAACATACCAAAGAATGCATTACTTACTTCAAGCCCACATGTGTTGCTGAAGAAGACCCACATCACTAAAAGTGATGAGGAGAAAAGAAACAGGAGGAAGATTATGAGCTAGTTTTGGTCACATCTGGAAGTGAAATCAAAACATCTGAGATTTAATTTTCAAATGATGAAAAGACAGTGGTTTGGCAAGCTAGAGTTCTGCAGGGCATTCCATGTACCTGGCACTGTCAATCAAATCAATTCAGTGCACATTTTTGCATCTTAGATATTGTAGTGTACCACTAGAAAATAGTCCCCGGGATAGTAGACACTAAGAACGCCATTTTTAAGAGGCCTCTTGCAAAGCATGAGATCCTGGAAAGAAGCCAAGAATTCATCGCACTTTCTTGACTCAGTTCATTTTAAGCTCCTCAAATGGAAAGACAAGACGAAGAATATCAAGAAGTTTTTAAAATAGCAAAAACAGTCCCATATGTCCAACACAAATTTAGTAGAGATGCTCATGCTTAAATGAAGTCATCTATGTCATAGTTATTTTGTATATAATGTAATATATGTACATATATTACATATGTATATATGTTTGTATGTATTTGCATAGTAAATAATAGTATTATATTTGATACATTGGCTTCTACAGATGCCTCTACACATTTAATAATCTTCTTGAAGATCATTCTGTGCTTCTGCAATTTAATTAAATATGCACAATCCAAAACTCAAAATCAGGGAGTGAAAAAATGGTAGCTTAGAGCCCCCACTTCTTCACAGGACTGTGGTTGGCTTGAAAGAGAATGGTCCCCAAATGTGCATAAAATTGAATGCCTGGTGCCCACCCATTGAACTGTTTGGGAAGGGTTAGATGGTGTGTCCTTGTTGGAAGAGGTATGTTCCTGGCAGCAGGGCTTCAGGTTTCAAACGGTTCCCACGCCATTCCAAGTCAACTCTCTCTGCCTTGTTGTTGTGTCTCAAGATGTGAGCTCTCAGCTACTGCTCTAGGACCTGGCCTGCTTGCCTGCTGCCATGTTCCTGCCATGATGATCATGGATTCTGTCTGAAACTGTAAGCAAGCCTCCAGTCAACTCTGCCTTAGGAAAGTTGCCTTGATCATGATGTCTTATAAAAAACAAAAAAGTGACTAAGACAATATTAGAGTTTGTTTTTATTTTTATTTTTCATGATAATCTAACATACACAATAATGTGCTTATTGCTTTCCTCTGGTGGTATCAGTACCATAGTTGTTACTTTGCAAGTTTCACTTGCTTTTAAATTTATTTTTCTTATTTGCTGTTATTTTTTGTTTGCACTTCTCTTTCCAGTGTGATGCTGTGGGTTGGAACCCAACACTTTCAGTTGGTTAAGTGGATGCTTTGCCACTGAGCTAATTCATTGTCCAGCTCAGCTGAGAAAAACAGGACCTTCCTCCATCCACAAATGAACAATCCTTAAATCTTAGCAGATCTTTTAACTAAAAGTATAGAGGAAGTGACAGCCCCCACCTGACACCTTGGCTCCAGGTAGGCATGGCTGAGCAGGTAAGGAGCTTAAGATGCACCCTTGTATGTTCCCTTCTACAGAGATGGTAGAGGTAAAACTCAGCAACATGTTCTTTTTCTTTGTAGAACTGTAAAATTATTAAGTAAACCACAAACCTCACAACAACAACAACAACAAAAAACCAAACAAACATTTTTTTAAGAGTCTTAACCATCTTGAGCTGCTATAACAAATGCTGTAGATTTAGTGATTAAAGCAACAGGCTCTTAGATTTCCTAAAGATATGATCTATATGGTAAGAAAACTAGCTGTTTGGGGTTCAGATGATCTCTACAGTAAGGACACCAGCTGTTTGGGGTTTAGATGAAGATCCTCTTCCTGGTTTGCAGGCCTCCAAGTTCACATTCACATGGCTGAAAGAATGTAATTTTTTTTTCATTTCAATTGTTATGAGTACACTAATACCACTTGTGTGGGATATATATTCATGATCTAATTCACTTTCTGGTCTTCAAAAAAAAGTCACAATTAGCATTAGGTGTGGATTTCAGCTTATTAACGTTACAGAAACATGGCTGTTCAATCCACACCAGGCAGAAATAAAGGGGAGAAATCTACTATGAAAGTATTCATTTATTTTGTGTGCAAATTTTACATGTGTATTCATTTGTTTAAAGTCATATGATGTTAACTTTTGAAAGTCAAATTTGGAAAATTATTTAATTACCTAAATTTCACAATGGAAAAAATTTAAATTATAGCTAAGGGGAGAAATTCTGATAATGGAATAGCCTAGCAGATATGAAAATTTGAGGCCTAAATAATCAAAACATAAGTATACAAAGAAATGGAAAGTGGTTGAAATATAAGAAATAAAATAAAATGTTTATAGTTGAGCAATACAATAGAATGATTGAATTTTGACTATTCCTTACTGGGAAACAAAATAGTTAACCAAAAAAACACCAAACCTAGGTCTGTAGAGTCATTCTTGATTGATATATACACAAATAGACACACTGCTGAAACTATTTCAAGCAATTCCTGGTTGTTTTGATGCACATTCCTCCTGTGCTCCTGTGGACTGTGAGTCCATTCAATGGTTGTTTGTCTATCATTACTCCTAATGATATTTTAAATGTCTTTTTCCACCTCAAGGGAATGAGAATGACTTAGCAATGAATGTTCCATGACTACTAATGAGATTTTTCCTCCTTTGCATCGAAACAGTGTTACTGGGATAGGAAACTGACTTTCTACAAGTAATCTTCCATCAGATGATAGCCATTTGCTCTATTTTCCCCACCAAGATGGGTATAGCATTTAAGTGATTAGTGCTAATGATTTGAAGGAGCTAAAAATAATTGCAATCATCAGCTGCATTGCCAATTATGATACAAGCATTGTAATTAGATGTGTCTCTGTATAACATTACTTAAAAATTCTTCATCAACTATTTTTACTGAGTTGTAGATAAAAAGCCTCCTTTCTGCTAATGCCTCAGTTAGAAAGATGTTTAGAGCACCTAAATAGTATGTATCACATTTTCCTAATGTTTCTAATTGAGGGAGATGAGACAATGGGGGGTGGAGGCTGTTAAGACTGAAGAAGCCTCTTGTTCTTGTTGGCAAAACAAAGCTTCATTCTGGTCAGGTACTCTGCTTGTCATGAGCACAGCAAGGCTCTGCATGTGAAAGTGGATAAAACAGATGTCTAAGGGGAAGCAATGTTTCAGAATGAGAAAACACTTGGTACAACATCTATGGATAGAATTGGCTGTTTAAAATTAGGTTACTTTGGAAATTTTGTGATATTAATATCTAAAATATAGTTAAACCTATCTTAGCTGAAATGTGTTCTTAAAGTTTGAGGAAAAATTTCAGTTGAAATCAAATATAATACAGAAAATTAATATATAATTTTCTTAGTTGAAATGAAGAAAGTAAAATATGAGCAAGTATTCATTTTAGTAAGATGAATTTAGTAAGGACATAAATGTGAAAATGAATCTTATTGATTATAGTAACCATAGTTTATAATGAATTTTTAGAACTTATTTCTACTCTTTAGTAGAAATCTCATATCCCTTGTCAAATATCTACCCAACATCACTTTATTCATGGATGCCTTGATCACTTCCGTTCAATTTGATTTTTAGCTCTTGAGTTCAGCTCTTTCTAATGTCCCATGTCAGTGTCATCATATAGCACTGTCTTTCATTTACTATCTTATTTCATTTATTATAAAGTTCTCAGTATTTGCCTAGTATCATTATTAGAGACTGCCTTTCTACCATAAAAGCATGAGCATGTTAATTAACTCACTCTAATTATTTCACAATTTACATGACACATATAATGAAATATGTAGTTGACAGATAAAAGAATAATAAGAATTTACTAAAACCAAGTTTGACTCTTCTCCCCAGTGGAAGATGGTGAAATTGTACAAGTTTCCTTTGTTCACTGAATGAGCAACTGCCAGAAGATGGTAATAGGTAAGTCAAAGTGGGAGGAGTCATACTATTGCTCAGCATTAGATATGAAGGACAGAGCTTTAGGAAATGAAAACAGCTGTGGGTAAGAGTAAACACATCCTTTCTACAATGCTATCTCTTTGCATACAACACTTGGAGGCTCTTCTCCATATGACCATAATAATGTTCAAAAGGCAGAAGGAAAGAAAGTCTAATAAAAATCAGGAATAATGGTGCAATGAAGTGTTGTCAGACAGAATATCAACAAAATTATTCTTAAAGCTTATCAAAATAGTGATCTAAAGGAATTGAACCACACAGACAATACATAAAATTTATCCTTAAAAAGTCCTAGAAATTCAATCTGGAAGTGGGGACGTGTTTGTGTGTATGTATGTGTGTGTGTATGTATGTGTGTGCTACTATATCTGGGAATCTCTATTGCTTAATGGTGCTAAACCAGCAGAGGTACAACAGATATACACAAAAGCATGTCTAATATATCATAAATCATGTATCTTATAATACAGCATGCAGTACTATATACAAGAAAGCATTAAAATTTCTCTTACCCACCCACAAATATACACTCTTCCAAAACTCTTGCTACAAGGAAATATTAGGGTTGTGTCACAGCCCTGTTTTGTTTTAAATGGTAGAAAAAGCAGAAACAAGGAAACAAGGGAGGAAAGAAAGAGGAATTTGATAGAAAGGGATTTAGGTTAAACATTTGGAGAGAAGGAGGGAAGTGTAACAGGTCAGGTACTGCTTGCTTTTGGCTACAGAAGTTATCATGGATGAGAACTGCACAAGAGAGTTTTAAGGAAATATAGTGCTCATGGTATTTGATGCAATGTAAGAGCTGCCATCACAGTGATTCCAGGAACTGTTCAGAACAATCTACAATAATTTTACTGTTATGGCTCTGCCATTGCTGTGTTGTTGTTTTATTTAGTTCTTTTGTTGTTTGCCCCCCCCATCCGTTACAGTCTGGGACGGATCATAAATTCTCATGCATACTGCTTCTTCTCATCTTCCTTCATGTCTTTAATCCATAGATGCCCCCTTAAGAACACATGCTCTGTGAGTTTCCTTAACACAGAAAAACAACCATTTTTGCAATACACTGTATAAGCTCCTGCTCCTCTTGAGGATACAACACATATTTCATACTAATTAAAACTTACAGTTATAGAGAAAAGGAGATAAATCTTTAAAAACAATAGATTAAATACTGCTTCCCCTGCCTATCTTTGGAAATGCTAGGCAAGTACTCCAGAATGAGTTATATGCCAGGACCCAAGGGAAATATTTTGAATGCACAGTATAGAATTAAAATTCATTGAACTACTAAACTCTATGTTAAGTAGTCATGTAATTCCGAGAGAGAAAATGAAGTATTAAGTTTTACTCTGTCTTGTGTGTTGTTTCTGTTGCAAATGGAATGAGTGAGATTTGGCCTAAGTTTTACAAAGTTTGGAAAATCTAATTTCAAACTGCATTGCACTGTATCCAACATGAAAACAAATGTATTTATTTTCAAAGTAATTTTATTATAGATATAATGGGAAAAGAAAGAAATCAATGTCTTTATTTCTCCATGAATTCAAAAATTTTCTATGTAGATTTTGTATTATGGTAGGTGAAATTTCTTAGTTGGGAGCATAATTATACTTTCATTGAAAATTAGTAGTTTACCAGAAATATCATTAGAGAGGTCATTTACGGTCTACTAAATAGATAATTAATTCAGCAACATAAAATTGATTCAGTCACTGCTAGTAGAAATACTTCAATTTGTCTTTCAGAGCAGTGATTCTCAACCTGTAGGTCAAGACCCTTTTGAGCACTGTATATCAGATATTTACATTATGATTCATAACAGTAACAAACTTACACTTATGAAGTAGCAATCAAAATAACTTTATGGTTGGGGGGTCATCACAGTGTGGGGAAGTGTATAAAAGGGTTGAAGCATTAAGAAGGTTGAGAACCACTGTTTTAGAGTCTATTGATGTCTGTATTTCAGACAAATAACTTTATCATTGATCAGTTTTGTTCATGTGACTTCCTTTGGGGAAAAATTGTTGCAATATTCTACAACATAGGCTTGAGAAGCTGAAGAAAAGATTGGCATGCAAGGTAAATTCCTGAGTTTTCTAAGAGATCAGTAATTTTGCAGAGGTCCTGTACAATCATAGATGGATAGATGCAGTTTTATAAGGCAATTGCTCACCACTGCTGAGCTTGAGAGGACAGTAACATGAAACTCTCTTTGAGTGATTGCTGTTTTGTGGGAAACAAATCGCAAAGCAGTGTTGACATCTGAAATAGATAAAAAATCAGCCAAGGTATAATGAGAGCACCATCAGTATTATCACTGTTCACTGAAAAGCTACTTTCGGGGGTTGTACGTGGATTCAGTAAATTATAGTCATGTTTGTTATGCATGAAAATTGAATCTGATGGTGAGAGTAAAACCAGATGTCCCCATACCACATAAGTATGACCACTAGTGCCAAAGCAAAGCAAATGCACCTAATTAGAAAGTAGAAATGTGGAGTGCTTCATTTTCCCTGATCATTCTATTCCTCTACATTCTACTTTACCTGTGAAAAATAGGAAAATTGCTTAAAGTTGCTCTCTGTGATCTGTTTGTCCCATTGTCTGGTACAGATTTAGGTGTCAGTTAGAATGCATACAGCTGCAAACAATTGCCCACACTACCTGTAGCTAAAGCGGCAGGTGTATCATATTTATAGACTGCAGAAAGCTAATGCGCAGGTATTTGGGCTAGTTGCTATATATTCCAACATGGTTGCTACAATCACAAGCATTCCTTCTGTTAGAAACAAACACAAATTCAGAAGCTCTATCACATTCTGATTTTTTTTTCAGATTTGCATGCACACATGTGAGCCATAGAATGGGAAAGCAAATAGCTAGAATTTCCCTGTGTTACAGTCGGAAACCTAATTAGGCAAAAAGAAGATGATGTTTATTGTTCTACAGAACTGAAGAAACAGCTATGTGTGTGGTCGTATATGTACTGAGAGCCTTCCTCACACTGTGTTGTCAACTTTTGGATTATATTTATTTCAGAGATGAAAAATGTCACCACTCCCTGGGTGATGGTAGCAAATGCCTTTAATATCAGCACTTGGGAAGCAGAGGCAGGCAGATCTCTGTGAGTTTGATGCCAGCCTGGTCTACAAAGTGAATTCCAGGACCAAGAAGGTCAGAGTGGTTACACAGAGAAATCTTGTCTTGAAAAACAAAACAAAACAAAAAAACAGTTACTATTCAAAGGCTTTTACCTTCCAGTTTTCTTATAATAAAGGAAATAAATATATTTTTACTATCTCTCAAATGAAAGCTACTCTGAAATTAGTTTTATTGGTTTTACATGAGCAGTATTGCTTTTTTTAAATTTGTGAAAAAAAAAAGAGTATGAAAATATTTGAAACAAAAATTTCAAATTTTATAGTAAACTTTCATTCAAGAAAATTTTCTACATTGGCACCCAAAGCATTTACTGATTCTTTTTGTATATGTAGACTTATAACCATTGCATTTTGTTAATTTGCTCTCACTTACGTAATCAGTCATCCATTGCTGAACATGGAAATTCTTGCAATCATTTGATATTGTAAACATTAACTTCTTAAAATAAATATATTTATTGTTCACATTTTAAAAGGTTCACATAAGATGAAAAGAAAGTTGCAATTATAATGCATTTAGGCTAATTTTTCAGAGCTGATAAATATCCATTTCAAACCCAGTAATATCTTAGAGTATTTATTTTTAAACAGCTTCATCAACAAAATATGTTTCCAAATGTTGGGATTATAATGACATTTATATTATTATGCTGAACATATTTTCAAAAATTACTATCATACTTAGTTTTTTATCTGTTATTGTACTGTATATCTTCATTGATTTCAAGATATCTTTATATATGAGATATGCCTTTTTCTGTGCTACATATTAGATATTTAATATTGTAAATATCTAATATTTGTAAACACTGCAGTATTGCATAGTACAATTATTTAAACTACTATTTTGGCTTATTATGGTGTATTTTGCTACGATGCAGCACAACACACACATACACACACAAACACACACACACCCAAAATAAACAACTGCTGAGTCCAGCCCAACCTTTGGACAGTCCTTGGTACAGAAGAGTGTGTATTGAGAAATAATAGATATGAAAAATAGAAACCTAGATGTAAAAAAACAAAACAAAACACAGAGACACAGAATAGGTTCAGGAAGGCTCTGAGTCAATACCACAGTTGCCCCAAGTTTATTCCTCATGGGCTTTTTATACACCAGTAAGGAGAGAGGCAAAACCTCCCTCTTTCAAGGACACCATGGTTTAAGGTACAAAGTACAGACAAGTGTAAACACTTCCCTAATTCTCAAAACATCTAGTAGCCATGCTTTAACACAAAGCATCCTATAATTAGGCCTTGAAGTATAAGACACCTGGTAACCATGCCTTAGGCCAAAACATCCTTATTGTGCAGCCTTGCAGGGCAAAACAAGCACAGACTCTCTGACCTTGAGTCAAGATGGAATAAGGCCACACTATGGAGTCTCTGTGGGCCTCCACAGATTCCCATTCTTTATAATATAAAGGATACCTCAGACCCCTCATTGACTGTGCCTGTCTTAGTTCATCTTCAACCATCCAATCTTACTCATCATTGGCAGATGAATTCCTCATTCATGCCCTGTCTTAGTTTGAAAGGTGGTAAAAAGCACTTACCCATCTTTGACTACCAGCCTCTGGAAAATCACAAGTGAGGTGCGGAGCTAAACTCTATGCAGCTCTGAATCAACTTTCCATTGAGTTCACAAGTAGCTTGAAACATAGGCAAGCAAATAATGCCTAGCAATACACATGCTCCTATGGCTGCAATACCTCCTAATAAAGGAGTAAAGGATGACCAAGAATGGAATGGTCTTTTTAAATTGGTCCAGGATGTCTACAGCAGTTTTAGCTGCATCAAGTCTTTTAAATCAGTAATAAGTAATAAGGACTCAATAGTATCATATCAAATTCCTCTCAGACGAGCCCTAACCTTTTTCTCATCAAGTAACACTTTCATTGTAAATAGGAGTGGACATAAGCATTATCAGGTGAACACCACAATTCTAGTATGATTATTAGCAATGAACACACAATTGGCTAAATTATAATTCTCTTAAACTTGATCCATTCAAGGGACAAGAAAATATTCTTGCCTTTGAGTTGCTCCAGTCCACAAATACCAAATGGCAGCAAAACTTTTGTCTCAACTCCTCCTTATCAATCTGGGGGCCTCTTCTGTACCTCCAATCTGATGTCCTGACCAGTCTAGCACATTGCCTCCATGCCTCTATAATAGTGTTCAATTGCTCCAATGAGTCTCTTTCCCACAGGGGGCAAATATCTGAGGAAGCTGTTCTCCAGGCCTTCTCTTTCCTTTGGAAAATCAGCAGATGAACACTGTACTGGCAGAGGTGACCTCTGTGTCCCAAGATGTAGTGTGGATAAATGGCCAAACACCAGTCACAAACAGAGAGGCATTCCTCGGCCAGATTCAGAATAATTAGAACTCACAGAGGTCTATCAGGTCTATCAGGAAGCCAGGAACCATTCCTTTCCTTCCCAGACTGCAGGATATAACATTGGAGGATCAAGAACACAGGTTCAGCAAATCTCATTCCAATTCCTCTGGAGGAGTGCCAATGTTGTGCCCAGATTGTGACCCCCCAGAGAGACCACCGAAGACGAGCATGCTGGAATGTTTAATTCAGGATATCCAAATACAAGCCTAGGCAGGGACTTCGTCCAACAGATCCAACACAGCGGAGGCTGGAGGAAGTGCCCACCTCTTGCAAGCTCAGTTTTTAAAGGCAAAAACCACAAGGGGTGCTAGTATGGGTACAATTCTGAATGGCTCACTTCTAAGGGCTTTCTAGAAATCATGGCTTAATCTTACTTCTAAGGGAGTGGTTACACACCACCATTTCTCATTGGCTGCCCTCAGGTGGGAACACTTCTGTGGTCAGTTACCCTGGAAACCAAGGAGAGGACATTCCATAGTCTGGCAGTCATTACCTCGTGACTACCTTGTGACTCTGTACTTTTATACTTCCTGGTTTCTGGAATCTGAACTGACTGGTTTTAGTAACTCATGGCCTGTACCTAAAAGGAGAAATATCAGGCCTTAGTTTTAGGGTGAAAGCGTTTCGGTCTTATTTCTAAGATGGCTCATTTTGGTCTCACACCAGCAGCTACAGTGTCATCAAGGCAGGCATTCCTCTGTTCCACACACTGCAACAAGTGCTCAGGCAGCCATTGAGCTTTATTTTCTTCCTGAGAAAAAGCAAAACATGTCCTTGACCCCATATTAAAACAGGGCCAGGACCCTTCCATAATATAGTGCAAGGATCCTTCCATTTCACCTGAGCAAAAGTCACTCAGACACCATCATGCCAAAATCTACCCATGGCAGATTGCTCACAGACATTCAAAAAATTCAAAATGAAGAGGGCATGATTCAATGCTTTATGTAATGACTGTAGGTATAACTCCCCTCTCTAAATTTTTGGAAGTTGTATCTTAAGACTGCTGTGTGCTTGCTCGAGTATGGATTGTCCTTGAAGATTATAAGGAATGCCTGTTTTATGCTCAATTTGCCATTTGGAACAAAATTGATGAAATGCTTTACTAATATACCCAGGCCCATTATCCATTTTTATAAATTTAGGAATCCCCATATATGAAAAACATTTTAAGCAATGAGCTATAACATTTTTGGTGGCTTCCCCATTTTGCACAGTGGCCATCAAAAACCTTGAATAAGTATCTATTGTCACA
This sequence comes from Peromyscus eremicus, assembly GCF_949786415.1. Lineage (NCBI taxonomy): Eukaryota > Metazoa > Chordata > Mammalia > Rodentia > Cricetidae > Peromyscus > Peromyscus eremicus. Next base: position 8,963,829 of record NC_081418.1, on the reverse strand, counting down.
TGTACATATTTTAATTTGCCAAATTCCTCAATATGAGTAACATCTATTTGTCATAAATAATTAGGAAGAAAGCCTGGAGGATTTACCCTAAAGTGAAGCACAGGCAAATACTGTGGGCACACATCTAATTACTTAACAATCTGATGAGCAACTTCCTTGGTAAGGCCAAATTGTTTTCTTGAACTTCTGCTATTTTGATGATGAAGGGCATGTGACTGCTGAGCCATTTCTACCTGGGATAAGGTGACCATCCATGATAATTTATCAGCTGATGCATTACCATCAGCTAAAGGACCAGGAAGATTGGAATGAGCTCAAATATGACCCACAAAGCATGACCCATTTCTTTGATGAATGGCATCTTGAATTTGCTGAAACAGCAGCCTAACCTGACCATTACTAGTCACAAAGCAGTGAACAGTTTCTATAACTTGAAGGGCTCTGAAAATATGATGACTATCTGTATACAAATTAAATGAACTATTTACAAGAAGCTGAAAACAATAGTCACAGCTCGCAATTCTACTATCTGAGCTGAAGCTGGAGTTGTTTGTACTATGTAACCTTTACCATTGATAACATAAGCAGCTCTCCCATTGGAAGAACCATCGGTTAAAAACTAGCATAGCATCCTTTACAGGATTTTTCATCACACCCTTAGGAAATATAAAGGAATGCATTTGGGTAAATTGCAACAATTGATCAATTGGAAAACAATTATCAATTTGGTCCAAAAACTGAGAAAAAGCAGTTGCCCAAGAGTCATCATCCTGAAACAACCAATCAACTTTTTGCCCAGCTAAAGGAACACTGACCATATCCGTGACCAAAATATCACCTAGATTCTATCTGGCTTTTCTGTACTAAACAAGCTGCTGCTTCACAATAAGGGTTCAAAACTCAGGCAAGGAAACAGGCAGATGTAACCACAGTAATGGCCCGTCTTGCCATAACACAGCTATTGGAGTTATGTTGTGTAGGAAGCACACAGGTTTCCCGTGGGTTCTCAGAGTCAACATAGTGAACTTGCTGATGTGGAATGGTGTGCTCCACCTGAGCCAGTACTTGTCTAGCAGCATCTGTAAGATACCTAGGGAACTAGGATCACTATTCCCCTTAAGAATCTCCGGTAGACAACTTCAAATAGGGCCACAGCCACTGAATATTGCCCAATAATTTTTGAAAACAATTCAAAGTTTGCAAGCTATCGTTCCTAATTTCCAATTTCTGAGGTTTAACTTCTTTAGAACACAAATTATTGAAAAGGCAGTTGCCTTTGCACTTTCTCTGGGGCAATGACTAACCCTGCATGGGCAAGGTCCTGCTGAAGCTGTCTGTATATTGCAAGCGATATTCCTTTGTTTTCAGGGGCAAGCAAAATATCATCCATATAATGAATAATATAAACTTGTGGATCTAGCTAGGTCACCCTTCAGCCTAGAGCGTGGCTTTGCCTCACCTCTCCACTGGGAGCCCCGGCTCTGCCAGGGTCAATAGTTCCCATGCTGCCACCACCACCCTTGCCCCAGGCAAGAGCCCCAGCACCATGCCAAAGGCCCACAGTGAGCACCCACTTGGGTCGGGCATGCCTGCACACGTGTGTGTGTGTGTGTGTGTGTGTGTGTGTGTGTGTGTGTGTATGTGTATGTGTATGTGTGTGTAAGGAGTGTGCCAGCCAAGCAGTCCCTGCACAGTGACAGCGCAGCCCAGGCTGTGGGCCTAGGTTCTCTGCCCAGAAGCCCTAGGCTCCCGCCCCATATGCAACCCTGCCACTGCTGCCTCTTTGCCCATGGGAGACAGGAGGGAGGGGGCTTGGCCACTGCTACCTCCTCCACCATAGCCTGGTCTCTCTGGAGCATCTTCTAGCAATTGAACACAGAGAAACAGAGACTCCAGCTGTGCCAGCAGGTCTCCTAGGCCATTCTAATCCAACCATGCAGTAGGAAGAGGAGTGCCCTTCCGAGAAGAGGAGACCTGCAGAGTCTCCCAATTTTTGTGAAAGGGAAACTACTAAATCTCTCGAGCCCTGAACCTCCTCCTTAGTCTCATCACAAGGTTTCTGCTCCTCAAACTCAGCTTCATAGTCAGGATTGAACTGATCATCAAACAATTTATAAAGGCATCTGCATCTAGTGGCTCCAACAACTCTAGATGCAACTCAGGCCTGCATCCTCAGCACATCCAGATCGTTCACTCAGACTCACGCCATCATTCATTCACACCCACAGGACATACCCAGATGTTCACACTTTCAAAAAAAATGACAAACGCAAACCTTCAGGACTTAGATACTTGCTGCAGCCCTAACTTTAGCTTCTCTGGCTTTTAACGTATCTTTAAACAGCTGTCTACTATTACCTTGTTCTATATTTACAATCGACTCCTGAGAACAAATCACCACACTACCATTTCTTATCTGAGCACTCACATCTGCTTGCGGTGTCCATCACTGGAATCCCCTGTATACCAGGCCCCACATTGGGCACCATCTGCTGAGTCCAGCCTGGCCTTTGGATAGTCCTTGGTACAGGGGAGTGTGTACCAAGAAATAATAGATATGCAAAATAGAAATGTAGATGTAAAAGTAAAAGACAGATACAGAATAGGTCAGGAGGGCTCTGAGTCAATACCACAGTTGCCCCAAGTTTATTCCTCATGGGCTTTTTTCTATACCAGCAAGGAGAGAGGCAAAAGACCTTCCCCTCTCAAGTCACCATGGTTCAAGGTACAAAATACAGACAAGTGTAAATACTCCCCTAATTCTCAAAACGTCTAGTAGCCACACCTTACAGCAAAACATCCTGTAATTAGGCCTTGAAGTAAAAAAAACACCTGGTAACCACGCCTTAGGCCAAAACATCCTATTATATAGCTTTTTTGGGCAAAACAAGCTCAGACTCCCTGACCTTGATGGAGTCAAGATGGAATAAGACCACACTATGGAGTCTCTGTGGTCCCCCCTCCAAACAATACTCACACACAAGGAACAAATGAGGCCATGGAAATTGCTCAGTGGCTGAGCAAGCTTGAGGCCTTGAAGCTCATTCTCCATACCCTCCTAAAAGTCAGGAGCAGCAACAGGCATCTCCAGGCCTAGTGCTAGAGGTGGCAGTAAGGAACAGACCGGGAGATTCCAGGGCTACCAGCCAGCAAGTCTAGACAAAGTGCTGAGCTCCAGGTTCAGTGGAAGACTTTACCTAAGGTGGAGAATAATAGAGACAACACTTGTCATCAGTCTCTGGCCTCCTCATGTGCATCACCCACACACAGACAAAGAGAAACACAATTTTTAAAAGAAATAATATAAAAAATCATCAAAAATTAAGAACATTGAATTAAATTCTATGTAATCATGAACATATAATCACTTAAGGCAAGTCAATCAACACAGGATACCTTGCAAAATTTAAACATTTTCTTCTATCTTAATCCTTAATTTTAAGTTATTTACTAGAAGTTTGACTAGTTTTAAGTTGTATACTAGAAATTTGATTTCTACTGCCACATCTGTATGGCTCTCCCTTTGATTCTTTGCTTTCTGATATCAGATGGAAAGTATTATCCTCATGCATCACTGTTACTTGAAAGCCCAACTTATTGAATGCATGGATATCTGCTAAACTGACCATGTTTCCTTGATCTGTGACCACAGAAACATGCACATCCCTTGTACCCTTCTTTTAAATTTTGCTATTACGTTTTAAGTACATTTTAGTGATATCTTACGTCTATAGATCAATGAATCCACTTCTGTCATCTTTCTTTCTCTCTTGTAACTCTCAAAAATAATTGTAGAAGAGGCAGGATGTATGGAATGCAGCACCTGCAGAAAGAAACAGGCTTGAAGAACCCTGGCTCTGTTCTTTCCCTCGGTACTGCATTTGAGATCTTTTCCTGTTATTCTAGTACACATCAGAGTGAGCAACTTCTGAGTTCACTGGGCTTCAGTGCAAACAGAAAATGGAAAGGTAAGATTCTATCCATCCCCAGCAACTTTTCAGAACCTGGGGGACTAGGTGATAATGAATCCTCTGCTTCCCTTGTCCCTTGCTGATTATAAGTAAGTAGTGAATTTACTGTTATTATTATACAGATGTCGGCTTCATTAAGAACAGAAAAGTTGCTAACTAGTAATGATGAGCATGCTTCACATGCAGCATGAGTAGTCATTCATCCTCATGCTTCTTATGTTTGCATTCCCCTGTTAGCTACCAGATCACCACTCTGTCCCTGTCCCCTTCCTTCTCCTCTACACCCACTTCCTCTCTTAGTTTGAATGAGAATTGTCCCCACAGGCTCATATGTTTAAATACTTACTCCTCAGATGGTGGAACTGTTGGAGAAGGACTAGAGGGAAAGCCTTGTTGGAGAAGATGTGTCACTAGGAGCTGGCTTAAGGTTTCCAAAGACTCCTGTCCTTCACAGAGTGCTCTCAGCTTCATGTTTGTGGAATGAAACGTGAGTTCTCAGCTGCTGCTCTAGCACCATACCTGCTTGCCTTCTGCTGTGACCCCTGCCATGGTGGTGATGGACTTCTATCCCCCTGGAACTGTAAGCCCCACATAAACCTGACATCTATGAGTTACCTTGGTCATGGTGTTTTATCACAGTGATAGAAAACTAAGTCAGAGTTAGTACAGAGGAGTGGGATATTGCTGTGACAGGCCTGGCCATGCTGGTTTTTAGAGATGTAGTGGTATTTGCCCTACCCATGACCTTGGGCTATCCAGCCCAAAAGAGGCAGTGTGTTTTGCCTGACTACATGACTTCTTGATGTCTTGCCTGTGTACATGACCTCTTAAAAGGAAAGAGAGAGGGGTCATGTTCTTCTTCTTGGTGAGATCGAATACCAGCTGGCCAGGTGCGTTCACTCCTGGGCAGAACAGAGGATGACTTTGTTTACTCAGTTCTGTATTCATGAGTGTATTTCCCCAATTTTTATCTTAATAAATCTCAGTTACCCATTAAACAGACTCATGTGGATTGATCTTCACATAGAGAAATGTGGAAGACTTTGGGACTGTGGACTGGAAAATGATTCCTCACTGTAAGTGGGGTTTAATGGGCCATCCAAGTAGGAGCTTGGAAGACAATAGTGCTGAGAGCAATGTGAAGTAACTATGGAGGCCTAGCTCAAAAATTTTCAAAGAGAATCAATACTAGCAATTGGGCTAGATAGCATTCTTGTGATATTTTGGCAAAGAGTGTGGCTGCTTTTTGCCCTTGTCCCACAATTCTGCCTGTGGCTAAATTAAAGAGTAATGAAATATTTTTTTGGTAGAGAAGATTTCAAGACAGCTTAATATTAACTCTGTCACATGGTTATAAATAATCACTCTTATACATGTCTACAATGAAAAGAAGCAAGTGGGGCAAGAAAGATATACACACTGTGCAGTTTGAAGAGAAAAAGAACACCATGCCCATGGTTTGTGCTGAAAGAGATAGGATTAAGACTATTCCTGAACTGCATTGGAATAACTGGAAGGATGTTCTCAGGACAAGACCCCATCCAACTAAATTTCCAAATTATGAAAAGAAAAAGCCTAAGTAATTTCCTGTTCCTAGAAAGACACAACAAACAAAAGCTTCTGCAAATGTGATTCAAGGAGGTCAGGGTCCCTCCCAAGTGGGCAGCTGAACTTGGAAGATTGTACAAGTGGTTCTGGCTTTAAAGGCATGTAAGTACAAGGGTTTTGTTGTCTTTCTCTGAGTTAAGGAGAGCCACCAATGACAGGCAATGTGTGGCAGGGAAGTCCTTGAATGAAGGCCCTGAGAGAGCAAGAGGCCTTGAGAGGTCATTGCTTAGGGATATGAAGTAAATCCTGGGTTGACTTGGAGCCCTTGAGATGTTAAAGGTACCAGAACCAAGGGATATCTGCCAAGGAGAGCTGCAAACGAGAGGATCACGACCAAAAGTAAAGGCAGTGAAGCTGGATACAGCCAGCTGAGCCCTTTGGCATTGCTCGTGTTTCAGTCTTGCTCTGGCTCAGCCCTTCCTCATTATGCCCCCATTCTTCCCATTTGGCGTGGTAATGTATGTTAGCACAACTGTATGTTGGAAGTCTGGAATTTGCTTTTTCATTACACAGAGCTGTAGTTAAGAAATTGTCCTCTGTCTCAGAAGAGAGTTTGGCCTTTTAAAGTGTTGAGACTGAAATTATGTGGACTTTTGAATTTGAACTAACTGCATTTTGTGTTATGATCTGCCACAAGCCTATGAGGGGGGCAGGGAGTATAATATAGTGGTATGAATGAGAATGGCCCCATGATTATATGTTTGAACACTTGGTGCCCAGTTGGTGAAACTGTTTGGGAAGGATTGGGAGGTGTGGCATTGTTAGAAAATATGTGTCACTAGGAGCCAGCTTGATGTTTCAAAATCCTCCTGCCATTTCCATTGTGCTCTCAACTTCCTGCTTGTGGACAGAAATGTGAGCTCTCAGCAGCTGCTCCAGCACCATGCCTGCCTTCCTGATGCCATGCCCCCTGACAAGATGGTGATGGACTCCTATCCCTCTAGAGCTGTAAGTTCCAAATAAACCCTTCCTTCTGGAGTTACCTTGATCATGGTGTTTTATCATAGCAGTGGAAAAGTAACCAAGACAACACAGACACATAGACACACATGTTTGTTTTCTTTCTTTTGGGGGGCCCACCAACCAGCTCCCAAATAACTCATACATGGAGGCTTATTATTACTTATAAATGCCTGGCCTTAGTTTGGCTTGTTGCTAGCCAGCTTTTCTTAACTTAAAATTATCTTATCTACCTTTTGCCTCTGGGCTTTTTCCATTCTCTTACTTCTGTAAATCTTACTTTTACTCCATTGCTTGCTATGTAGCTGGGTGGCTGGCCCCAGGAGTCCTCCTCCTTCTCTAGCTCCTTCTTCCTTTTCCTCCCAGATTTCTCCTTCTATTTATTCTCTCTGCCTGTCAGCCCTGCCTGTCCTTCCTCCTGCCTTGCTATTGGCCATTCAGTTCTTTATTAGACCATCAGGTGTTTTAGACAGGCTTAGTAACACAGCTTCACAGTGTTAAACAAATGCAACATGAGCAAAAGTAACACACCTTAAAATAATATTCCACAATACACACACACACACACACACACACACACACACACACATATATATATATATATATATATATATCACCCTTTTTATGAGATCTTTCTATCTACTGTCTCTCACACACACAAAAATTCTCTGCTTATTTAACTCAAATGTGTGACATGTAGCATAAGACTTTGAACATAAAATATCTGATTTCTTTTCATTCTTTCTTTCTCTTTCTCCCTTCCCTATCTACTCCTCTTTCTCTTTTTCTTCCTTTCCCTTTTCTTAGCTTCAAATCTATTATGTGTTAATCAAAAATACATACTTCTTATTTAGATACATGTTACAGTGTATACCTTTAGATATGTGTCTAAGTAAATAAATATTTACCTAGCACCTACACTGTAAAAAGCATTTGAAATTTAAAAGCTATGATTTAGCACGTATCAAAAGTGTTGAACTCATAGAGTCCAGGGATGAAAATGCCCAACAAAAAGTAAAAGGCTGCAAAATCAGCCTACCTGTTGGCCAAATAGAAGTGTATGTAGTACTTTTTCTGTGCAAAATCTTACCTTTGTCTTGAATTAGGTTTGGGACCCTGATCTTTTCTCTTCTAACATCTCCATGGTTGTATACCCAATTCTCTATATTGATTCTTCGACTTTCACAACTGAGTCACATTTGTGATGTGGCAGTTATTCTTTACAGTTTTTCTTGCTTGCCTTATACATAAGTTTATTTACTCTTCATTAACCTTGTGAGTTTTAACCCCAGGGAATTCTTTCTGTCCTATGATTCTTTGCTTAGCAACTAATAATCCCCTGCTTATTTAGTGTCAACTACCCCATAGTTTCATAGTAACACCAGTAAATGGTTTTTTATTTTTCCTAAAGATGGAAGAACTGAAAGTTCTACAACATTGGGTTTGTTTTTTAAAGGAGTATCATTATACTTTTCAAAATGGGCTCATAGAATTCACAATAATCTCTCCTAATATTAATAGAACAGATGCATATATTAATAACCAAACTCTGCTCCCAGTCAGCAATAGTGTGAATATGGTACAAGGATACACCTTGGTCTCAAAGGTACTCCCTTGGATTCTCCAGGATGGACAGCCATCCTCAGAAACTATAAGGCAAAACTAATCTTTCCTTCATTAAAAAAGAAAAAAGTAAAAATAAAGAATTCTTAGAGAAAGAATTAAAAGTCTGCCTAAATTTCAGCCTAGCCTAACAACATAGGCTTATAGCTTGTAATAGTTTTGTAGCAGCTAGATGGAACAGAATTGTGTGAGTGTGTGCCTGAATGCTCACATGTGTGTGCATCTTAGTTTAGAAATGGAAATTTATGTAAATTAAGTTTTGTAATCTTTTGTGATAATCTAATTGCTTCCATTTTTTTCCATTTACCTATGAATCACCTTACTACAGAAAGTCCTTGTTTTTCAAACTTATTAATCCATTGTTATACTAGAAATACAATTTTTGTCTCCATCTCTGTTCAGCACAGCTGATAATTTACCCTATTAATCAAAGCAACATAAATCTTAGCCCTGACAATGTGGTGCAAAATTTACTCACATCATGGACTTCCTAAATATTTAGGTCACCTGAAAATCAAAGACTGTATATCATGTGAGTCTTTATCAAAAATTATTCAAGCCATATTTTTCTAGATAACAGAAACATAAATAGAACAGTATGTTTTGGAGTAAGACCGAATGATCAACACAATGCCAAGAGATACATGGAACATATGAAATAATAAATTATTATTATTATACCCAGATAAGACAAAAAGAATGTTTTCATTATAGATTTTTATGCTAAAATAAAGCTCATGGTATTTTTGATGAAAATTAAATATTCTTTACTTTTTTATAGCTTAGTATATGAAAGTAAACAGATAACAAATGTTTAAATTCTGTTAGTTTCTACCTTCAAATCAATCCATTCCTCCATATTTCTGTCCTTATATGCCTCATTTAAGTGCAAATAATTTCTCTCTCTGACAGCTGCCAATTTGACTCTCCACTTATCATTACTTATTCTGTGCTTTGCAGCAGAACTACCATTTTGATTTTTCTTAGATTCCTTTTTTAAGGAAGAAAATATTTGTTTTGTCTTACAGTTTCTGAGGATTTCAGTCCATCCTGGTGAGACTGCAAGGACATGGCTTTGAGACAAGAGTGTCTTTGTAGCTCACTCACACTGTAGCTGACTGAGAGCACAGTTCATCTATTAATATATGCATCAGTTCTATTTCTTAAATTGATAATATTATTTATCTACAAAAAAGCCAAGACCTTTATTCTCACTGAGAACAAAAATGAAATAAAAAATATTCTACATTGTCTAATTATAATCTACAAGAAAAATGAAAAGTGTTATAAAAGCAAGCATTGAGATAGAGTAGCATAAAACAAAGCAATTAAAAGTTTCCCACGGGGCCAGTGAGATGTCTCAGTGAATAAAGGCACTGTTGCCAACCCTGACTACCTGAGTTCAATCACCAGATCTACATGGTAGAATCAGAGACCAATATCCCTATTACTTTCTTCTGACTTCCACCCATGTACACATACACACACACACACACACACACACACACACACACACACACACTCACACAAAATAAATTTCATATTTTTATAAGCATTTATGGGGCTGAGGAAACACCTCAGTTAATAAAGTGTTGTCACACAGGCATGAGACCCTGAGAGTGATCCCCACAATTCACACGAAAGTCCTGTCATGGTGGTATGTGTTCAGAACTCTAGGGCTAAGGAACAGAGGCAGGAGGATCCCTCGCATTTGCTAACCAACCAACCTAGCTTCATTGGTGAGCTCCATACCTGTGAGCTATCCTGTTTCAAAAAAAAAAATGTGTGGTGTTGAGGGTCAGATGACATCCTATGATCTCCTCTTCATGTATCTGCCCACACACTCACATACACAAACACATATGCGCGTACGCGCGCGCACACACACACACACACACACATTTTCACACACAGATACATACACACCTATGTACATACTAACATATGCATTTCTAAAAATAGATTTATAAAAATAGCCTGGTGGTGGTGGCGCACACCTCTAGTCCCAGCACTCGGGAGGCAGAGGCAGGTGGATCTTTGTGAGTTCAAGGCCAGCCTGGTCTACAGAGCGAGATCCAGGAAAAGGCGCAAAGCTACACAGAGAAACCCTGTCTCAAAAAAATTAATTAATTAATTAATTAAATGTCTAATTTACCTAAATATTAGAGGTTCTCGATATATACATAAGTAAAATAATGGGCAAAAATATTGGATGTACATAAGGAGACAGTAATCACCGTTTACAAAAGCCTTTCTATTCTGAGTGAGATGAAAAATAATTTACCAGAGCTTAACAATGTTTTATGATAACCAGTTCTAGTAGGATTTGAAACTCTTTATGTGAAAAGGAAAAACAGAAAACCTGAGCTAAGACTATTCTGGCAGATATTTGCATCTTCTTAGGGTAAAATTGGGTTTATAAACAAAACAGAAAGAGAACTATAAGTGAAAGAATTGATAAATTATACTTCTGCAATTAATACCTTTAAACTGAATTGGCAAGCTGAGAACTAAGATGTACATGACAACCCATAGAGAACTTGATCCAGTGAAGTTCCTGAGACCCATGAACAGGCAGAATGCTGATGGTGGGGTGGGTACATTCTGTATGTTCTCAAAATTTTCTGTGAACCTAAACATGCTCTAAAATGTCAAGTCTTGTTTTTAATTATAAAAAGGCATTTCTTTTTACCTCAGAATGAAATATAAACCTTCACACAAAAACACTTCTAAGACATTAGCACACACCATCACCATTTCTACTTGTAACAGCAGATGAGCTAACACTATATTCCTGATGAATCTGATTCTGAGTGTGCTCGTGGATCACTGGAAATCTAATAAAGCTGGTAGGAATAGGAAATGGTACAATTACTTTAAAGGCCAACATACTGAAAGGACCAAGCAGATGTCATAACAGGCTGCTCAGTCTTCTCTCAAAGATCAGGCCTCAATTTCAGTTTCCTGAGACTTGAGCAAGCAGTCTCTGGGAGGGCCATGAACAAAAGACATAGTCCTTGCAGTAGCTCCCTTTCTGAATGTACTCTGACTGCTCAAAGTTCAGCCAGATGTTTACTGTCTGGGACCCCTCACCAACTTAGAGTTATGAGTCAAGGACAGAGCCTAGACCACTGAGCCAGCCCCCACAGTCAGTACATGCTTGGCCAGCCAGCCCCCATGGTGGCTCAAGGACAAAGCCTGGGACTTGTGCTGGACTGCCCCAAAAGTGATAATTGTAACTACCAACCAGTAAATTCAAAGGTTACATACCCTCACCCAATTAAAAGAGAACAGAGATAAAAATAAACCAATCCATGCTGCACCCGTGCAAAACCCCCCGTAGTTTTTGCCTTTAAAAAGCTAGCCACACAAAGAAAGAGCAACTCCTCCCTGCCTCACTGTATTGGGTGTAGGAATGAGTTCCCTGTCTAGACTTGTATCTACAGAATAAACCTTACTGTTGCATTCTGGACATCCAAGGTCTTCGATCGTCTCTTTGGGGTCATGATCTGGGCATAACAATACCATTGCCTTTGAGAGACAAATATGTCCATTTGCACGACTCATAATTTGAACAAGCACAGAATTACTCATGTATCTGATTGGATAAATTGTGATATATAAGCATCATATTCTGCAGACATTATTGAAATCATTCAACAAAATAAATGAACTCTTGCTACCTATAACACAGAATAATATCAGAAATATATTTGAGGTGTAGTAAGCAATCAGATAGTTTGTTTAATGAACACTAAGAAAATAAAATTAACAACACATAAGTTATTTCTACACGCATATGTTTATAAAAAACATTTAACCAAGTGAAAAATTAAAGGGGCTGGGAAAAGGAAATGAGAGCTCCCAAGTCAGAATGTGAGAAAACAAAATGGCACGTGGAAGCCCATGCAGACAAATGCTGGGCCTTAGGGCTGAGGAGCTTTCCAGCGCAGAGCTGGGTGTTGCGTGTTGTACTGTTCGTCTCCCTCATCTGAGAATGTTCCTTGTTTTTGAAAAGTAACTGGACTTGATTCAAAGTTGAACTGAATTGGTCTCCCCTAAATTATCTGCAATAATATTTTTATAGAACCAGTAGAGAGGGAGAAAATAAATTTACTTTGAAAAATTGCTGTAAACAATGATCCCATGTTTCTTTGAACTATCAGGAATGTATTTCTAACAAAGGGGGTAGATGTCACTCCTGCAGACCCTCGAGCCCTCGTTAAAATTTCTTTTCAAAAGAAGGGATTCTGGCAAGCTAGAGAAGCAATCTTACGAGCACACAGGGATTGCGAGTTATAAAAACACACCATGTTTTCTTTAAGAGTTTAAGAGATAAAGAGGGAACAGTCGCAAAGGAAGAGCCAGTCTTGCGCATGTGTAAACTGCAACCTACTAAGGAGGTGTAGAAGCACACGTGTAGCACGTGTTTATATACTTTAATAATTCGCCCTTCTCAACAAAACCAGTGCTTCATCTACCAGCAAATATTTCTCAGCAAGCTCAGTAAACGTTATTTGACTTCATGACTTTGGTAAGTATACCAGGTTGGGTTAAACAAAATAAACGTGAAGACATTGTTAAGTTAAAGTTTGTTGTATTGAGTGTAAAATCTGGCAAACTCCCCTTGCCCGACACAATGACCAACATAAATACAAAAAAAACTCAGTAGTAGTCGTGACAAAACAATGGGGAAAATGCAGTTTCATCCAAACTTTCAAGAATAATTAAAATAAAAGGATTTATTCTTAAGTATTTTATGATTCTCCAGTTTCTTCTTCACTTTGAGCAAATAATTGTGTTCCATACTTAATTTTAATTTTTCACACATAAATGAGAATCATTCCTAAAATGTGCATCTTGCCCACTTCCTGCCTACATAACTAGGGATAAATAAATGATCATTCTATATGATCATTTTATCACCACAGTTACGGTCACTCCTAAAGCATCCAAACTCAGATTTTTGTTGTACCTGTTTGATTCATTTGTTCTTCCCAGGGCTCTTTCTTCCGAAAGTACCTCCCAGCCGTCTTACACAGGGACACCAGACCGCAATTCCACACTAGACTTGGGGCCATCTTCAATAGCACATCACTAGCAAAGCCCAAATTACATAAAACTAGGTGTGCTGACCCAAACCTGAAGTCCCAGCATTCCTGATATGGAATCAGGAAGGTCAGATGTCAAGGTCTAGATTACCGTTGGCTATATAAGGAGTGCTTGAGACAACTGAGATATTATCTGTGGGAGATAGCGGGGCCAGGGAGACTGGGAGAAGAGGGGACAATGAGAAAAAAAGAAAAAATAATACATAGAAACTATGGTAAGAATTAGAAAAGATCAATTGTTGTATTATAAAATGTATTATAATACAGCAATCATTCCTTGTATTATAAAACCAGGAGGTATTGTGTGGCTTTGTGAACTCCAATGAGAATATTGTCTGACAACTGTAATTTTCATCCTTCTGTGTATGTTCCCTTCCTCATAAACTATTACCATTGCATTTTGACTACTGGTTTAGATTTATACATAAATTTTAGGAAAAATAATTTAAAATACTAAGTCAGTGAGTAGGGTCTAACTGCATGTATCTTAATTGAAGTGTTTTCTTTCTTTCTTTCTTTCTTTCTTTCTTTCTTTCTTTCTTTCTTTCTTTCTTTCTTTCTTTCTTTCTTTCTTTCTTTCTTTACCCTAGTGACTTATCCTCAAATATCCCATGTTTCATAGTTCCTGAATCCAGCTAAAGGTAGAAAATGCTGTAGTCATAGAGGATGGACTGGGCTCCTGAAGTCGTTTTCATGGAGTTTTTCTTCCAGGTCTTATACAGTAGAAAGCACCATGGGCAGCATATGGAACATATCATTGTATTTACTGGAGAGATGCTGTTGAGAATGTTTTCTACATTACTCAATGTTTCCAACATGGAGAACCATGTGACTTACTTCTTTCAGGCTTCATTCCAGGAAGAATCTGAGTGTTGTGCATATATTTCATTTATATTTTGAGACAGTGTGAGTCAGATTAATAACCATATTTTCTAAATGGTGCCTAGCAGCTCTGGAGTTCTCAAAACCATGCATCCACACCTCTATACACAGGCATTAAACTTGCACCACAACATGCTCATTGCATGTTCTCAGCCTCTTCCTGCTTTCTTTCATTTTTAAAAATTATTTTATCACTTATCTGTGTATGGGTGTTTTGCCTGCTTGTATAATCGTGCACCATGTATGTGTCTAATGCCCCAGAGTGTTAGACAGGAGTGTAGGATCCCATGAAACTAAAGTCACAGATGGTTGTGAGATGCCATGTTGGTACAAGGAATTGAACCTAGGTCTTCTGAAAGAGTACCCAGTGCTCTTTACCAATGAGCCATCTTTCCACATTCTTCCTTCGAATCACTATCTTATTTTCACCTTTTACATATATATTAGTGACTTCAAAACAGATGTGTGATAAAATAGAAAAAAGATCTTCAAATAAATGAAAACATGACTTAGTTTTATATGATGTCATTTCCCCGGTCAGTGTCATCTAATGCTTTCTCTTTTGTAGATATGATGTAAGAAGTGACACCTAAAACAGACCATGACCTAAAAGGTTTTCTCTGAACCATGACTTGGACTGTTTCTCACTTGCTTTGATCTACTTTTGATTAAAACACAATATGCAGTTTTATTCTGAGATCTATAAATCCACTGAAAGAAGAGATCCTAATGGTTTTTAAAAATGTATGTTGATGTATTTGCTAAATTTCTATTTAGGCTTGCAAGCATCTGTGCTTCAATTAGCCTTATTTTAATAGCCTATTCACTTATTCCATAAACAAGAAAGTTAAATTCGGGCTCCAAGTTTCCTTTTACATGTCTATTTTAAATAAGACATGAGTAAGGCTAAAGAAATTAGACTTCCTAAGAGATCAGAAGGACAGGAGTGAATATGTATGGAATCATAGTTGCAAAATTTCTGCCCCAAAGCCAGCAATGGCTGTTTCCTAATGGTTGTCAGCATAGCAACATCATCATACCCAAGTCCATTCAAGAATCCATACTGTTCACAATGGAGGAATTCATTATGCTTGCTAAAATTTGCAAGAAATATAACAAAGTGAATTAATATGAATTACAGAAAGGTACCAAGAAGTTTTTAAAAAGTTAAACAAGAATTGAACATGATAGTGTTACAAAGAAGAAATTTCCCTTTGAACTTGTATGCATTGTGACTATAAAAGTAATTCTAAAGTTTTCATAAAGGAACAAGAAGAAAATCACTCTTAATTGTCTCATAGGATGAATAAGTGGGTTATAAAGTAAACCTTGATTTTATTTCAGTACAACTTAATTTTATTTTATTGAGAATAATTTACACCCCAGAAGATGTGTTCCATCTTGAAGACGTTTACATTTGAAAGTCCTTAAATTTATTTATATTAAAAAGAAATTAAATCTATTAATCTGTTCTCTAATATATAATCTACATTTTCTTCAAGTAATTTTGGATCTGATGTTGAATGCAATTAAAGAGTATATTTTAGATGGGTTAGTTTTCTTCACTTTAGAGTAAGCACTTCATAGACATAGATAGTAATAGATAATCAGATGATAGAAGGTAGGTGGACAATGTACATACAAAACTATATTATACACACACACAAACATAGATTATATATATATATACATATATATGTATATATATATGTATGGGAGAGAGAGAGAGAGATGATTATCATGTATTTATGTAAAAGAATTTAAGAGTCAGATCCCTTTGGGAGTGTTTTAGTGAACCAAGAAAGCAAGTCTGAATAAAAATAAATCTAATTCTATTTCCTTAAAATTTACTGAATTTTAAAGATTGATTTTAAGATCTTCTTCATGAAAATGCTAATTTTTAGTATCCAAATATAAAAAAGAGTCAGGAAGCATAGAAAAAGTTTATTTAGAGTGCAAAGGAAGATGATTTATAGTGTAACAAACTATACATTTGCATACATATTATTCAGATAATTAAATAATTACAGGTTATTATTGAAAACTTTTAATTTGGGTTTGTATTGCAACACACAATATTTCCAACATTTTTAAATGTGTCAATAAAAATCCATCTGAATGTTGACATACAAGAGAACAGGATGTTTCCCTGAAATCTGTATATTAATGAATGAAACCACATAATCTTGTAACACGAATCTTAAAAGATCTTATTAATAAAAATCCCAAAGCCAGGTATTGGGGTGAATGCTAAAAGATCAGAGAAACAGAACAAGCCACATCCAACCTCACCTTGCCAATTCCTCGGCTGATCTTGTTTCCTCAGACTGAAAGCCTCTGAATCCTCATCCGAATGGATCTCAGCTGAACTACTGCTAAAAGCTGAAAGCTTAAATGCCTCTAGTTCCTGATTCCCATGCCTTATATAACTTTCTGCTTCCTGCCATCACTTCCTGGGATTAAAGGCGTGTGTCTCCATGCCTGGCTGTTTCCAGTGTGGCTTTGAACTCACAGAGATCCAGATGGATCTCTGCCTCCTGCATGCTAGGATTAAACCTATGTTTAATATAGAGGCTATTCTGTTCTCTGCCCTGCAGAAAAGTTTATTGGGGTGCACAATATCTCAACCACGTAATCTTCTTAGAATTTTTTACTCTGTCTTACATGGTCACCAGATTTAAGTTTTGAAATAAGCAGAACTGTTTTTTGATAATATAGCTTTTATCTTAGCATAAAGCCTTTAAAATAAAATAAAATTCATCATACTCAAGCCACAGAAAACATTAGGATCAGTTCCTTCTAAGTGAGAGAAATATTTACTTGTAAAATGATAGGAAGTATAAATTCTACTAACTTTAATGCTTTTTGTCAGAGAAAGGTACATGAGTATAAAATCATGTGTCTAATGTATTTCAATTTTAGCTTGTATCTCTGCTCTGTCTTTTGCTTAACATAAAGTGTGAAATGTAGTTTCTCTCCACAAATTCAGAAAGCATTCTCTGTGCAAAGCAGTAGTCCAAAAGCCAATGATAGCAAAGTACTTTTTATGTGGGTAACATGTTAATAGCTAAAAGAAAAAAAAAATCCCTCTATGTTAGGAGAACAATAAATGGGAGAATTTCCAACATCTAAAAATAAATTTTTTCACACAGTAATTAAAAATGATGGTATGTCATTACAGTGGTTTAAATCAGAACTACCTCAGTAGACTCATATGCTTGAATGCTTTGTTTCCAGTTGGTGGAACTGTTGGGGAAGGATTGGGAGGTGTGGTCTTGCAGGAGGTATGTCTCTGGAGGTGGGCTTGGAGGTTTCAAAAGCCCACGTCATTAGTTGTTAGCTCTCTCCTTCTCTGCCTAGTGTTTATGGATCAAATGAGAGCTCTAGTGTCATGCCCTCCTGCCTGTTACCTTGCTCTCCATCATGAGAATCATGGACTCTACCCTCTGAAACTGTAAGCAAGCTCTCAGTAAACTCTTTCTTCTACAAGTTGCCTTGGTCATGAGGTCTTACCATGGTAATAGAAAAGTAACTAATACATTTTCAAAGTATACATTGCACAAAATGATGCTGAGGATTCTTTCAGCCACGTTAGCATAAAATTCTCACAAAACCTCTAAAAGAAAAGCCTCAGATAATTAATTGTTTCTGAGAGGGAAAAAATTAGTCTTTTCTCAAGATAATCCTTCTGATAGGTGATAGCCAATATCAAGATTTCAGCTCTAGCCACACAAAAAAGAAACTAAATAATTTCAACATGCTTTGTTTATAAAATGTACATATATGCATACAAATGTACATGTGTGTATGGCAGTTACAATTAAAGAATAAAAGGCCATGAATTTGAGAAGTATTGAAAAGACACTGGAGAAATTGGAAAGAGAAGAGAGAGTAGAATGATGTAAATACAGAACCTATAAATGAAATTTTTAAAAAATATTTTTAAGAGATGATATCTTCAGAAGTTGTGATATATACATTAATTTCAGAAACATGGAAAAAGGTAGAATTCACACAGAAAAGCAACAAATTTTTAAATCTATCTTTTCATTTATTTATAAGAGGTACATTCTGTGTGTCCACTCAGTGGCTACTTGATACATCTCATATATAGAATTACACTCAGGGAAGGGTTAAAGTTCTTGAATGGAATATGCACAGCTGTGTTATCTGGGATAATTTTGTGAGAAAATAAAAATATTTTATATTGTTTCCAGCCAATAAATTAGTCTCTACTGTAGATGTAACCAACCATCTTATTAAATAAGAAACACAGAGCCGATTCAGAGAAGAAAGCCAAGAGGTCAGAGCTAAGAGCCTTACCCTTCCTGCTTCAGCCAAGAGAGCTCTCCCAAAGGGACCTACTTCCTGTGTGTATGTCTTTAAATAGTCTTTCTGTTCTGCCTTCTCATTGGTTGTAAACCCAAACACATGACTGCCTCGTCACTGCCTGTATGTACAGCCCTCCAGGTCCTCTATGGTATTGAGATTAAAGGTGTGTGTCTCCAATGTTGGCTGTATCCTTGAACACACAGAGATCTACCTAGCTCTGTCTACCAAGTGCTGGGAATAAGGCGTGCGCCACCACCGCTATGCTCTTGCTATGGCTCTAATAGCTCTGACCCCTGGGCAACTTTATTTATTAACATACAATTAAAATCACATTTCAGTACAAATAAAATACCACCACACTCTACCATGTGTAGCTAGTAAGCACTGGAAAAATAGTTGACATTACTGAAGAACAGAATTGTAGTTTTACTTAATTATTTGAATTTAAATAAAAGACAAGTAGCCATTTATGTCAACTATGTTGGAAAGAGTAATGTCATTAGGAGACTGTGTGACTGAAACAGGTTAGAATACAAGATAATTAGAGAAAAAGTGAGCCAAGTTAGAAGCCAAAGTATTCTAAGGATTACTATGAATGTTGTACATTGAAATCATCAAGAATTAATACATTATTAAGACTAATACTTAATTAATAATTAATATGTTTTAGGCTGATCCCTTCACATTCACTGAGTCATTCCTGAGAACAGGGCTGTGATTCACTAACTGACTGTGTCCATTTTCCAGATGAGGAGAAAAACCAATCAATACTAGAAAATGTGTTGTACAATAGAATTTGGGTAGATAGAAACCCAAGTGTGTTGACTTTAGAGATCATTCTGTAGACAACACAATCTTATTTGAGACTCTTAATTTTTTAAAGTTGTTCTTTAAATATTGTAGGTAGCTGAAGTAACTATTGTGAAATCAATACTTACCTACAGAACTCAAAAATCAAACAAAAACTTTTGCAAAATAAGTCAAGAAAGACTTTACCAATGAAGTAGATGGCATATTAATAGTCAGAAGATGGAACCTAGTAAAGGATCTATATATTTTGAACCTTGCTTTTTCAAGTTTGTCAATTATTAAAAATTCCATTTCTTACAGAGGGTATCATTTTACTGAATCTATATTATCAAGTTGAATTCATAACATTCCTGGCTATTTCCCTAGAGCTGATAATTACAAATATGACCACAGTGCTTATGTGACATGGAAAATTAATAGACTTTTTTCTTTTGAGGGTAGAGATAAATGCCTTCAGAGCAAGGATGAGAGCTCTTTGTCATGACAAGAGGCAATGCACTTTATCAAGTCCTTATTAGTACATAAGAGGATAAATTCAGAATTGTGTTTTGGTTAGGAACCATTTGGGTTAAGAATAAAATATATACACCCTTTCAACAGCCTACATAACAGACTGAAAAAAATAACATGATTAAAAGAGGACTTCAGTTGCTTTTGAGGAAAATGTTTGATAAACTAAGAAAAAGGTAGATGTCTTATTTGCCATAAAGATAACATGCTATCAATTTCTACTTCTGTTTTAGATTAATCACACAAATTATGTAAAGCTAGTTACTGACTCAGAGAGGGAGAGGAACTACAGACAGGAGCAGCACAACATGTGAGCAATACTAAAGCAATTTACTTTTAAGCAATTTAAGAAAACATTTAACTAGAAGTGATTATAGAGAAGAACTTAGTATTAATACTAAAGACACCATTATCTCAGCACATCTTGCAGCCTAGAAAGATTGTAGGTCAAAGATTTTGTGGCTGGGTTGGTGTCCCAGCCCCACTGTCAGAAGTCTTTCCTGTTTATAGAAGAGTGCTGTTTCTTGCCAACCAATGACTGGTCCAACTTGAAGCCCACTACAAGAGGGAGACTGCTGTATGATACTTGGTTTGTGCTCTGACAAATAAAGCTTGCCTTGATATCAGCTGCCTGGGAGGTCCAGCCTCCAGGCAGTACCTAGGATGCAAAAAAAAAAAAAATCCACAAATGTGGCAAGGGCTAGGCTTTTCTATCTGAGGGCAAAATAAGGAAGCACACATGTTTTCTGATGGTAACTTTCTCTTCTGCTTCATCTTTAAAAAATCCTCTCTCTGATAATCTCTCTTTCCACACAGCTACATTCTTTACATACAGCTATATAGCTCTCTTTACATACATACATCTCTCTCCTGCACAGCTATATATTTCTATATACAGTTACAACTCTTTTCATGCAGGTGTATCTCTTTCTTCTCTCTACCCTGCTACATTCCTTCACACACTACTTTATCACTCACTCACTCTCTCGTTCACTCACTCTCTCCTCTACACACACATTTCTGCCCTACACACACATCTCTGACTCCACAGCAAAAACTCTGGACATATATGAGGTACATTTTCAGGGTTACAAAGCATTTCTTGAATAAACAATAAGAGACAAAATCATGATAAATCACAGAGTTTCTCTCAGGCTAGGGAAGTCACACTGACCAGGCATGGTAAATAAAGTAGGTAAATAAATGTATCTCTAAGTGGATAGCATTTTCGGACAAAGAGTGACATTGAAATTCAGGACTTAAACAATAAACAGTTAGTTGGCTGAACCTTGAGGCTAGGAGTATGCACAGAAAGTCAATTGCTGAGAAAATTATGTCTGCTAAAGTTGCTGTGCTCCTGACCTTGGTTTAACAGACACTTGGGAACTTGTCCTTATGTGTTTGTTTGTTTGTTTGTTTGTTTGTTTGTTTGTTTGTTTTTGCCGAGGCAGCTAGTCTGTTTTGAATTTGTTCTGAAATCTAAAATTAGCTCTCTTTGTGACTGAGAGTACTGTTACTTTCCTATGTCAGTTATGAAACATATCCTAGTATTGTTTCTATTCATCAGAATTATACAGCTTAAAAGCAAAAATCATTTTCCTGACCATCCACAGATATAAGCATACACAATAGATTCAATATATAAATGAGATAAATACACAAGCAGTAAGAAAACACCCATAGCAGTTTTAGGAAAGAAATGTAGTGGCACATGAGAACAGCAGACAGAAACAACCAGTAATTTACAGTCAGTGACCTCATGGTCTTTGCCAGGTGGGGCTCTCATCAGAGAGTTATTTGTCTGGTGAGCTGACCTGTTGAATATAGTTGTCACCCACTGTATACTCACATGACCTCTGTTAAAGCCATTGCTACCAGCAGCTCTCAGGGCCTGGAGATCAGAGGACAGAGCTAGCCACTAGTTAACCACAGGGGCCAGGTGGTCGTGACTCACACCTTTAGTCCCAGGACTTGGGAGTCTCATACCTTTAATTCTAGCACAACCTGAAGTAGAGACAGGAATATAAGGCAAGTGGGGACAGGATCTCCGGCCCCCTTTCCATTTGAGAATTTGTAGAGGTAACAAGTCTGTAGTGGACTAGAGGTATTGTAATCTCCCAGGACCAACTTCTTGGAGAGGGAGATTATGCTGACATACAAAGCCAGTCTCTATATGATGACCACACCCTGACTCTATGCTATACAGCAGCTTTGAATGCTTGAGACAGAATTGAAGGAGTCAGAAAGAGAACTGAGTCACTTACTATAGTTATACAGAGCCCTAAAGAAGCTGTCATTGATGTTTTACAAAGATTGACTTCAGCTGTAAATAAAAAGATACCAAATTCAGAAGCTATGTAAATAATAATTGAATCTTTGGCTTTCAAAAATGCTAATTCACAATGCAAAAAGTAATTAGGCCTTTAAAGGCAAGATGAATGGATCTGAGACAAAGTCAATATTGAATCTCATAACCATGATGATGCTTGGTTAGGAGAGGTGATTTCCAGGGGCTTGAAAGAAAAAGCAAAACATCAGGTGTTTTAATTGTGGCAAACAAGGTCACCTAAAAAGGGATTGTAGACAGGGTGTTCCTAGAAACAATGTTTTCTCTAGGAATAATTCAAACAGAAGGCCCCTCCCTTCTGGAGTATGTAGAAGGTGCTGCAAAGACTGACATTGGACCAATGAATGAAGAACAGCAAGGGACAGACAGGATAACTCTTTGTCATCAGGAAATGCCTTCAGGGGCCTCTCAAAGGCTGCCCATGTCAAATTTGGTTCAGTCATTCCTGGTCACCATAGGGAAAACTCCTCCCCAGAGCAATAAAAGGACCTAATGCCTATTGTAAAAAAACATACTGCTTTGGATGATAGAACAGCTTTAGAAGATAAAACAAAAATTTCAGGAGAAACCATAAATCAAATAAAATAAAGATTAGATTTGAATAAGAAAGACCTCTTGATTAGAAAAAGTGATAGTTCATCAACCAGTATAACTGTTCAAGCTAAACTAACTTATAAGACTAACAAATGCTTTTCATTTGATCAGATACAACTTGCCAAAAGGGAAACTCTTCAAGCTAAGGTTGGTGCAGGGTTTTGTTTTTGTCTTTCCAGGAAAATGAAGGCACTGAGCTAAGGAATCTGAAGAACACTGAACAAAAATGTGACATCTGAAGAAAAAGGATGAATCATTTGAGAAAATAACCCAAGAAAAGGAGTAAATTTGCCTATTGGTATATCACATTCCCAACAGGATAAAATTATATAAATCTTCCCAAATGTTTGTTTCTACCATTCTCTACAGACACATAATACAAATGGTCTTTTTGTAGTCCCAGTTCAACTAAAAATTAAAGCTGGCTTTGGAGTTTTAATGTTGCTCTCTCCTTCTCTAGACCTTGTTAAAAGGAACATACAAAATCTGTCTTATGTCAGAGAAGCCACCTGCTATGGGAGAGAAGAAAAACCAAAATTAAAGAACTTCTATTGCTACTAATACCATGATACTTTGACTCTTTAAAACTTTACTTAAGGTATGAACATTATATCAAAATTTATAAGATTTATATATTTTTTAAACTTTTTGTCATGATATTAATAGTCATGTGGAGTACTAACTCTAGAAAAAGACTCCATCTAGCTTCTGTACATGATTTTGAGTTTGAGTCTCTATCAGGTAACTAGGAATTAAGATTTTGTACTCTGGATGTACATAACAAATTATGGTCCTTTAACCTCTTTGAGATCTTCTGTGTATGACATTTAAAATTTTTAAGTTTTCTGTAGTGAACTATGACCATTCCTAACAGCAACCTTTGAAGTCTCAAAAAGGAGGATGGGGTCCTACAATGACAATTTCACTTGGACTATGGTAATGCCACTAAGCTGGCAAATACCACCTAAAGATCAGATTTGGACTACAAACTTCTCAGGACAATTTCAAGGTGGCTTGCTGACATGGTCCAGCCTCATAGACCACTCTAGCCAAAACTTGAGACAAGCCCTGCACTTTCCCATTACACAGAGACTAGACAACAAATGATATAGCTAGCTCTCCCAGAACTAGACAATTATCCCAATTTTTTTAGGGCCCCCTAAAGAGGCCATCACCACCAGACAGTAGGAAGTAATTTTAAGAACATGACACTTGTATTCCTAAGAGATGGGGTAATTGGTTTTTGGTTGTTCAGTGGGTTATGTATATTTGCCATTATTTAGTGGGTTGGTTACAAAATGTTATTGTTAATGGTCAGGAAAAGAGCTGAACAAAGGAGATTAGATTCCTTAGAACAATGGATCTTGTTCTAAAAAGAAAAAAGGGGAATATAGGCTTCAGATAAAAAGGTAGATTAGTGAATCTACTTTTAGATGAAAAAAAGCAACTACTAGTTTTAAATAATTTTCATTTGCTTGGATTTTTGTATATTGATACAAATTTGAGGTTATTTTTGTTATACTTTATATATGTTATAGAAATGATAGGATAAAAAGGTAGATTATTAAATCTAATTTTAAACCAAAAAAGCAACTACTAGTTTTAAATATTTTACATTGACATGGACTTTTGTATAATTGATACAAATTTAAGGTTATGTTGATTAGAACATACTACACATACATTTCTACTCTCATTTGAGGTATTGTACCTATACAGCTCATCTAATGATGTAATGTAATTTCTAGTCCTTTAAAGTTATTATTAAAAAACCATTTAGGATAATAAAGAAATGCAGGTTAGTCATCAATCAAACTTGTAGTCATGTTAGGTATGTTTTCAAAGTCAAACAGAGACATATATTAGATAGGCAAGTGGTCTTCAAATAATTCAGAGATCTACAGAATATAGTATTTAGATATTTTAATAACATAATGTGTTTTTTTTTATGACAATGAGACATGTCTGCTCCTGGCAGCACCAATCTACTTTAGAGAAGATGATGGACATTGAAGAAACTCCATAAGGAGTTTGCTTTCTTTGTGACAAAATTTAACCAGTGAGCAAGAAACTACCCTGGCCTTGACTGCTGACATTATGCTGTCCAAATTAGTCAAGCAGGACACAAAAGAAAGTGACTGTTGAACCTTGTCAAGACAAGGCAGGGCAGTCTTTAAAAATCCTGCTTCACAGAAAAATCTGTCAGATATTCTAGGCCTCTAGACTGAAGATGGATGCTGCAGTATTGCATAAGAACTTTGGGTGACTGTCCAGACAGCCAGCTGTTTCTGTCATTTCTTAATTTTGGAAGTTGTTTGCTCTCCACTTCCTGTATATTAAGGTAATCTTTCTCAGATCGCTGATGGAGTGGAAGACTTCATATTTATAGTTTTCTTTGTTATCAGATCAAAAAAGGACACTCATAAAAGAGGTATAAAGTGTATAAGATTGAGGGACATCAAAAGATAGTTTAGAGTTGGTAATTCAAGTTAGGATAAAAAGTGAATTAGGTACAACACTTTGGACTCACCAAGATAGGATAGATAATGGAGTATTTTCTCTGAATTTGTTAAATACTAATGGACTAGACATGATGTAATTATTGCCTGTATACATTTGTATATAGTTATTGTACTTATTACATATAGTTTATCTATGTTAGTTAAAACCTTTGCTTTTTATTTAGACAAAAAGGAGGAAATGTTGTGTGATATTTTGTTTGTGTTCTGAGAAATAAAGCTTGCCTGGAAATCAGAGGGCAGGACTAGCCACTAGTTGACCATAGGGGCAGGAATTAGTGGCTCACACCTTTAATCTCAGCATTTGGGAGATTCACATCTTTAATCCCAGTACAATTCGGAGGTGGAGACAAGAATATAAGGTGGGTGGAGACAGGATCTGCAGCCTCCTTTCCATCTGAGTATTCGTAGAGGTAAGAAGTCTCTAGAGGCTGCTCCTTTGTTTCTCTGATCTTTCAGGATATTACCCCATATTTGACTCCTGGTTTTTATTGAGAAGACTAATTATGATCACACTTCAGGAGCCCACTCCTGAAACTGCCTGGATGCCAGGAACCAGAAGCTGGACACCCCAGATACCCAGGATAAAACCAAACAGGACTGACAAAAAAAGAAAGTCAATGAAATGATTCCTAATGATATTCTGCTTTGTTGATAGGTTGGTGTGGTGGTATTTTACTTGTACTGAAATGTGATTTTAATTGTATGTTAATAAATAAAGTTGCCTGGGGGTCAGAGTTTTAGAGCCATAGCAAGTGCGTGGCGGTGGTAGGGCACGCCTTTAAGGACCTGGAGGGCGGTACATACAGGCAATGACAAGGCAGTCACGTGTTTAGGTTTACAACCAATGAGAAGGCAGAACAGCTAGACTATAAAAAGGCATACACACAGGAAGTAGGCCCTTTTTTCGGAGAGCTCTCTTGGCTGAAGCAGGATAGCTGAAGCAGGAAGGGTAAGGCTCTTAGTTCTGACCTCTTGGCTTTCTTCTCTGAATCGGCTCTGTGTTTCTTATTTAATAAGATGGTTGGTTACATCTACAGGTTGGTACCTAGCCCAATTGGGTCATCCAGCAACTGAGAGGAGCAGATGCAGAGACACATACAGTCAAACATTAGGTGGAGCTCAGGAAACCCTATAGAAGACAGGGACAAATGATTGTAGGAAGCAGAAGGGTTGAGGACACCAGGAGAACACAGCCCACAGAATCAACTAAGCAGGGCTCACATGGGCTCAGAGAGACTGAAGTAACAATCATGGAGCCTGCATGGGTCTGCATTCGATCCTCTGCATTTATGCTGTTGTTGTGTAGCTGGGTATTCATGTGGGACTCCTAACAGTTGGAGTGGGGGTGTCTCGGCTCTTTTGCCTGCTCTTGGGACCATTTTCCTTCTACTGGGTTGCCTTATCTAGACTTGACATGTGAGTTTGTCCCTAGTCTTATAGTAATTTGTTATGCCATGTTTGGTTGTTATCCCTGGAAGGTCTCTTTTCTTTTTCTTTTCTTTTTTTTTTAAAGGAAGCAGAGGAGAACTGGATCTGGAGAAGAGGGGAGGAGGAGAACGATGAAAGGAGTTGGCGGAGGGGAAACCGCAGTTGGTATGTAATGTATGAGAGAAGAGTAAAAGAAAATGTAAAAAATAAATAGTAAAGACAACTGTATTTGAGAGTCAAAATCAGTGACCAAAGTGAAAATATGAGAAGTGCAAAAATTAAAAAAAAAATATCCTAAATATCTTAGTCAGTAAAGTGCTTACCTTGCAGGCACAGGACCTGATTTCAACCCCAAGAATCCAAATATAAAGCCAGACAAGGTGGTACTCACTTGTAATCCCAGCATTGAAGAGATGAAACAGACAGACCCCTGGCACTCACTGGCCAGCCTAGCCAAGTGAGTGAGCCCTGAGCCAGTGAAAGACCCTTTCTCATAAAAGGTAAAGGCAAGAGAGAAATAATACCCAAGGTTAACTTTCTGGCTTCTGCATATACATACATATACATATACATAGGCACTGCACACACATACAAAGAGAGATAGATAAAAGACATGAACAGGAGCAATCATGGGAAAATTATTCATGACTATCAAAACAAAAAAAAATATCCTAAATGTCACTACTTAATTTTTTTAATATTTGCTGCAGTTTCCAGGAGAAATTTGTTGAAGGAAATGTGAGCTCACGTGTCTGCTGAAAGGGCTTTCATACCATGCCCTGTATTTACAGTGTTTCTGTTGTAACATCAAGTGATTTACTTCTTCTCCAAGCTTTTTATTTTTCCATCTGTCAGATAATCAAAATGACTCACAGCAGCTCAAAATTCTGCAGGGTGTAATAAAGTATATTTGTTCCTCAAAGAGCTTTAAAAACAAATTTTATTACCATCACAGTTTAATGCTACATACAAGTCTGAACAACTTTATTGATAAAAGATATTCAACAAGCATAGCAAATAAATGTCATATTTTATTATTTGAGTAAATATTCCCAGCTGTGATATTTATTTATAATTAAATATTATAATCTGTCATTATGTACATATCTGTAGTTACTGAAGCTATCTGATTAATTCATGTGAAAGACTTGGTTATTAAGACAAATGATGCAATTTTTTTCTTTTGTATCAGGATCTTTGTTCAATATCTTCTATACTATGTAGCTTGGTTAACAATTGCTTATAGTTTCACTTGTCAAACATATATTTGGCATTAGCTCAAATATCTGAGGTTACTCTGGTGATAGCAAAAAGTAAAACAGAACAAATTCTGTGAATATGGAATAATATTTTATTTTATTATAACAATGTACAACTTTATCTCTATGTAAAGGGGATAAAATGATTTTTTATTATTGGTTTTCACAAGTGGAGATCTCATTAGTTTGATACAATTTGTAGATACTTATTGTTTTACTCCTGTGTATTTCATTGTGACTATTTCCTGAAATGTATTTAGCCTGCACTATTGGCTTTATTAAATTTTTAATCTCATTATGAAAATGACATTATATTACTTATAATTAATTTTGTTTATCTAAGTTTTGCCCTTGTGTTTGAAACTTTCCTGAGTGTCAGGGTGTGTGTGTATACACCCTTACTACATGAATGAATGGAGCTCATAGCATCAAACCTTGAAAAGATAACATTCCGTCATTTGCCTTGACAATCAACTTAAAATTTTTATGTTGTTCAATTAGCAGCAAGTTACTTTTAAGTAGGACATCTTATGTGAAACAATGAGATCACAATTATCTTGTAATCAAAGCCAAATTAGAAGACTTTTGGCATAATGATCTCAAGTTATGATGCTATTTGTCCCTCATCAATGAAACATCCTTCACCTCATTCACATTTAGGATAATAAAACCCAGAATCACATCACAGTCAAGATTAGGTTGAATACGTTTTGACAGACTTGCATGTCCTCAAGACCTAAAATGTATGAAGGTCTTCAATTCTTTTTTTTCTAATATAAAAATTATAATGTTCAAAATTACAATATGCCTTGATTTTATTTTATAAAATTGACTTACTAATGTTAAAAGAGAACACCATGTCTGATGAAATGTTTCAGTTGATGGAATACTTGCTTCCATTCCTGGCAATATGTTTGTTTCCTGGACCCACATGATGGAAGGAGAGAATTGACTCCCAAGAGTTGTCCTCTGACCTCCACAGAGTTGCCATGGCACACGCACACATGTGCACTAGCACACACACACACACAGACACACAGGCACATGTGTGTACACACACATACACACAATTATAAGTAGGATGTGTTGTTTGTAAGGGAAAACAATACAGATGTCTGTATTCTTTCTAGGCTTCTTGTACCTATCATGAGGCTTAAAAATAATCTGACAGTGAACAGTCTTGTTGAGCTATTATGTTTTCTAAATTAGAGGGATTAAATTCATTTCTTACTTAAAATGTTTCTACCTGTCCTGGATTAAATGAGAAATAACTAAAAAATAAGTTTAGTAATATCTATAATTATATTTCATATTACTATATATTTTAGTTTTATGATGCTACTCATTTGAAAAACTTTGTTTTTTAATAAGCAACAACTTTTAAGTGTTTGAGGACCAAAGTAGACAGAAATTCCACAAGACCAACTCAGTAGATTATAAATGAGACAAAATAGTTTTCTTACTGAAGAACAAACATCAAAAACTAGCAGAATCCATGGCACACACAATGCATCTCTTACTACCATTATATGCTTGTTGGGAATATAAGACTCCTGATACACTTTGCCAGCTCTTTATTCTGATCAACTTCCTTGTGGAGGAAGATTGTATGTTGCTGAAGGCACACTAGACAAAATACTGACCATAAATCCATGTCAGATCTATGCAGCCTTAGGAAATTTTTCCTCAGCTTGAAACTCTCACCCATTCAGATAGTCTTAGCCTTCTGTGATTACTCAATAGCCTTCTCTAAATCAAATTTTAGGTTCCTAAACCTTATTCTGTAATTTTTTAGGTCATAGCTAACATGACTTCCACTGTCCTGCAAATTATATTGTTGACTAAACCCGAATCCAGATGAAACTTTGCCGAATACAGTGGTGTCATGAAAATGGTGCTTTAACGTTTAACTGTTTAACTAAACTGCTAAATGTGTAAGATATTGTGCTTATAGGATGAATTATCTCTTGATGAGGAACCGTGTGGAGAAGTAACCAATGCAGTCACAGGACAGACTGCTGATAGCTGTTTTCCACTTCTCTTTGTGAGAATGGATTCCTGAGAAAGTCACTCAGAGTGAAAGACAATTACATATTTACTGAAAAGGAATTATGAATAGAAACACTATTTCCTTCTATATATACTTGCCATTATTTTCAGATAATTATTCCAAAAGTCAAGGTTTGTGACACTACCCGAAAAGGTTTTTTCATTTTTTTTATATTATAATTTATTATATTTGTCACTTCCCTTTCCTCTTTCCAAACTCTCTTGGATATTTCTCACCACTCTTCTGAAAATTCATGGCCTCTGTTTAAAAAAACAGAACAATGTACCCTCAGATCTGCCAATATTACAGTCTTACTGTGTTGATTATTAGTGCTTTGTATTTCAGATGTACCAACTATTGAAAGGATACTAATTGGTTTAGTGTATGAGCTCAGAAAACAATATAAGATAGTGAAATTAATATTACATACTAGCGGTGGTGGCGCATGCCTTTAATCCCAGCACTCAGGAGACAGAGGCAGGTGAAACTCTCAGTTCAAGGTTGGCCTGGTCTACAGAGTGAGGTCCAGAATGGCCAGGGCTACACAGAGAAACCCTGTGTCAAAAAAAAAAAAAAAAGAAAGAAAAAGAAAGAAAGAAAGAAAGAAAGAAAGAAAGAAAGAAAGAAAGAAAGAAAGAAAGAAAGAAAGTTCAGAGCCAAGTTTTACATAAATAAAAATAATGACATCCAAAAAAAGGGAAAATCCTGCTTTGCAGAATAGAAATCTCCTCAGGGAACATCTGTCCTCATTCAGACTATACCTTCTTGTCCCAATTCTCCCAAGGAGCTAACTACAATTACCATCAAAATACACAGAGGAAATTATGAATTTTATATCAAGTCTGGGCTTGTGGAGGCCGTAGCAGGCCTGTGTATTTAAGTCAATCTTCAAAAAGTAATGTTTCTCCCACCCGCATCAAAGAAGCTTCTCTTTGCAGGAGATAGACCAGTGCAGAAAACCATGACTGGTCAAAATGCAGACAACAGCTGAGCACAGGGTTTTAAGCCCCAAGAAATATGCCGGGAACCCAAAGCTTGCACTTAAGGCTCGGGAGCACTGAGGGAGAGGGAAGAAAAGATTGTGGGAACCAGAGAACAGAGAAATCCACTGGGAGATTGTATCTCCTAGAAATGACAAGGAAGCTTCACCCAGGATGTCTCAACAAGATGGTTGTGTAAATTAGGTTCAATCAAGGACGACACCAGAAGACAATCTAATATAGAATGGGAAATCTCTTGGGACCCCACCCAGACAGTCAAAGAGCTACCGGCAACCAAGAAATGCTGGGAGTGGGAGAAATCATCTTCCCAGGGACGAAACCCCAGCTTGGTCATCCAATGCCAAGTGGTCAGCCTTGAAATCATGTACAGACAAGCAGCATTAAGAGGACTCAGTTGGTTCTATTTATACATGACATATATACATATATCTATATATGTTTATGTATATGCGTGAGTCTGTGTCTATCCATAATAAATAAGAAAGGTCATAAATTTTAGAAGAAGCTAAAAAGTAGGATATATTGGTGAAGTTGGGGGAAGAAAAAGAAGTGGGAAATTACATAATTATCTTTTAATTTTTTAAAAAAAGAAGAAAGAAAACATTATGTTCCAAAAACATGTTTCATCTTTTCTTTGTATTTTAGACATTCCGTGTCCTCTGAATGCACAGTCAGAACATTTGTAGTTACACAATTTACTGTTTACTTGGAGCACTGATGTACTTAGTATGTAATATGCTTAAGACATACAATTTACTGAAAAGAAGCAAATCTAATAAATACCATATTCCCCTATATCATACATTTAACTCTAATAATGACCATGTATAAATTGTTATATGCACATGCATCTATATTCTACAGTCTATGTAGAATGTCCTATCTATGTTTTTATAGGTATACTTTACATTGTTTACACAAGAAAATGCCTAACAGTGCACTTTCAGACCATGCTCTTGCTGCTAAGAAATGCGTGACAGCGGCAAAGTCGCTTCCCACAGCTCAGTTCACCGAGGAGAAAAACAGACGGATACTAACAGAATTTGGTATCATCTTTTGTCTTATATTCCAAATTTCAGCTGGTGTTACAGTAGGAAAATCAGCTAATTAAAGCTGATATAAGTCAGTTGATTATTTTAATGCCCAAATGATAGCACTGACAGTCTGTTACCAGCTGTCACTCTAGCATTTAGAGTTGATGGGATTATTGTACTTGATGGAAGAGGATATGAGAAATATGTAATAATTGCTGTCAATTCCGTGCAATTCAGTGCTGAGCTATGCACTTCAGTCTTTGAACACCGAGTAATCAAGTGGTACAGAGACCTGGATTCATCCTTTTGCAGAAAATGCAGCCTCGGGTAAAGCATGGAAGTGGGCTAATGAGCTCCGCAGGAGCACATAGCACCAAACGCCTTGTAACTCTGCCTCTGCCAATCAGTATGCCACTAACAATATCAACTGGCTATAACTGGTAAATTGTGTCCAAAGTTATTCCAATTCATCTCAAAGAGGTAGACATTTTATTTTTTCTTTTGCCACAAAATCCTGGATTACTTGCAAATTTTCTTTCTTTCTCCTTTTCTTTTCCTGTAAATAAATACAGAGCCTCACATGCTGACAGACATAGAGGATTCCTTCTAAGGGGGTTACTTTAAAGTTTTTATTTTTTCTCAGTAAGTGTCTTAGCTCCTGAACCATTTCACTCATCTGCAAAGAAACAGTTTATTGTGCTCTGCCCTATCTGACTAGTGAGATTGTTTTTAAGCCTGTTGCCTATGTATAAGTTTTCTCAAACTTCAGGCATAATTCTATTTGAATATTACACTGAAAGTCATGGTCCATGAGCACAAATATCTAATTTATGTAATAAGCTCACAGGCAGTAGAATTTCAAGAAATGACTCACAAGTCATGTGTAGAAAGAGATTTAAATAATTTAAATAGGAAAATCTGTAATATAGGCTTTACAGGGCTTCCAACTTTTAAATGTGTTTTATATATATTTAAAACTAATTTAAATCGAGATATAAAAATTAAAATGTTATTATGCAATTTGTAAGTATGAATTATATCCACAATGGCATTAAAAGAAGTCTCTTTTATAGGCTAGAGAGATGGCTCAGTAGTTAAAAGCACTTAGTGCTCTTGTGGCTAATCTAAGGTCAGTTCCCAGCACACATATCAAGTGCCTCACAACTGCCTGTAATTCTAGTTGCAAGGTAATCCATGCTCACTGTCCTCCTAGGGCACTAGTGTGCAGGAGATGCATGTAAATTCGTGCAGATGCATATATACACATACATAAGCAAACATTTTCTTAAAGAGATGGGTTTTATTTTACCATTGAAACATATCTGTCTGTTTATCTAGTTTTTCAACTACCATCTAAAACATATATCACTCTTTTCAGAATGGGATCTGGGAGAGATGAGAGGAAGGAGGGCTGGGAGGGTTGGAGAGAGGGGAAATTGTGGTTGTGATGTAATGTATGAGAGAAGAATAAAAACATACCATAAAATAAAAAAAAAATATCATCCTAGGAAAAAAGTGTCACAGATCCACAGACCATGTTTTCTTTGTGTTGCAGAATGATCATCAATAAAAAATGTTTCTATTATAGATTCTTAGACAAGAAAATGAAAGCATTAACTTTCTTAAAAAAAATAAACACAGCCTTCACATAGGATAATGCAAAATTAGAAAAAAAGTAAAGAAGATAGCACTCACTGTCTGGAATGTTAAAGCAAGTGAAACAAGTATTCAATTCTGCTGTCTATTCTGGTCCTCAACCTTGTCACCTTGACTGGATCTAAAATCAAATAAAGAGTAAGTTGTACACTACTGTGAGTAAAGTGTAAGGTGTGTGCTACTGTGAAAAGAGTGTATGCTGTGAACTACTGTGAATAAAGTGTAAACTGAACTATTATGAATAAAGTATAAGCTGTGTACTACTGTGAGTAGAGTGTCCACTGTGCACTACTGTGAAGAATCTTCTTGACCAGATTATGTGAAATGTGAAGACACATCCTAAATGAAGCTGACACTAAGACCCAGCTTTAGCTTTCCCATGTAGACTGAAGACCAGTGGCTCTCTAGGAACTCTAGCACCAGAATGTGACTGCAGAGCCAGCCAGCCTTATGGACGGAGCAACATCTGGGCTCAGCTCTCTGGTGTGAGACAGTCTGCTATTGGATGGTCCTTCTGTATGCTGTGAATGTGCATTGCTATCACTGATTGATAATAAAGCTGTTTTGTCATATGGCAAGGCAGGATAAGTTTAGGCAGAAAAACCAAACTAAGGAGGGGAGGAAAAAGGATAGAGTTGAGAGATGCCCATGACACAAGAAGCCAGAGAACTGGTAAGCCACAGGCCATGTGGCAATATATAGATTAATGGATATGGGTTAATTTAAATGTAAGAGCTAGTTAGTAATAAACCTGAGGCATTGGCCAAACCTTTATAATTAATATAAGCCTCTGAGTGATTATTTGGAAGTGACTGCAGAACAGTGTAGGACAGAGAAAAGCCTCTGTGGTGATATTATGTTCTCCAAAATATTGTACACCCTAATAAACTTATCTGGAGTCAGAGAACAGAACAGCCACTAGATATAGAGGCCAGAAAATGGTAGCATACACGCCTTTAATCCTAGCATTCCATAGGCAGAAATCCATCTGGATCTCTGTGAGTTCAAGGCCACACTGGAAACAGCCAGGCATGGTGACTCACGCCTTTAATCCCAAGAAGTAAGCCTTTAATCACAGGAAGTGATGGCGGAAAGCAGAAAGGTATTTAAGGTGTATAAGGTGTGAAAACCAGGAACTAGAGCTGGTTAAGCTTTTAGGCTTTGGAGCAGCAGTTCAGCTGAGATTCATTCTGGATGAGGACTCAGAGACTTCCAGTCTGAGAAAACAGGATCAGCTGAGGAATTGGTGAGGTGAGGAGTCTGTGGCTTGTTCTGCTTCTCTAATCTTCCAGCATTCATCCCAATACCTGGCTTCAGGTTTGATTTTATTAACAAGACCTTCTAACAATTTGTGCTATATCTGGCACCAAACATTCGTGGTATGAATTCACGAAAAAGGCGCTTGCCTATGGCCTTGTGGGCCCCAACTGAGGCCAGAGCTACACGTTGGTAGGATTTAATGGGGGCAGAGGCAGGAGGATCCTGAGTTTGAGGCCGGCCTAGGAGACTTGCTAAGGAGAAGCTTCAGCAGGGGCCCAGCCACAAACGGTGGCAGTGGGACCATGGAGGCAGTGGCTGCTGCTCCACATTGCTGGCTCCTTCTCATTGTGTTGGTGACTGTGGTGATGCTGCTACCTGGGACAAAGGGCTTACTGCTGCTTGTTCAGAGAAGAATTACCTGGACCATCATGTTACAAGAAAGCATCGGCAAAGGTCAGTTTGGTAAAGTTTGGCAAGACAAATGGTGGGGAGAAATTGCTGTGAAGATTTTCTCTTCTAGGGAAGAACATTCATTGTTCCGAGAGACAGACACTTATCAGACTGTGATTGCTTCAAACCACAGAGGAGGCACAAAAAAAAAAAAAAAAAAAAAAAAAAGCCTGCAGGGAACCATGACCACACCTAACCTAACAGCAACTCTGAAATCTTCAAAAGGATGACAGGACCCCACAAAGACTATGGTAAAGCCATTAAGCTGGTTGATATTGATGAAATTATTAAGGCCACTCCACATAGTTAAAAGGAAGATTTATTTAGTGGATAACTTACAAATGAAGGGATAGGTAGGTGGCGGGTTCTGGAAAAGATGCAGCTTAGTCCAGCGGTGTTCTCTGGAGAACTCCCCCTTTGTCTACCTCTAGCGTCCAGGTCCAGAAAACAAGAGAGCACGGCGCATCCCGATCTCTGGTCTTCAGGGCCCTCCCTTGGCCCCGCCTTGTAGGCATGATAGTTACCGAAGCCTCAATGGGGGTTGGAACTTTCAGATCAAAGCTGGAATGGCTACCCACTACAAGTTAACACCACAGAAAGATCAACTTTGGACTACAAACTACTCAGGACAATTTGAGATAGCTAGCTGAGATGATCCAGTCTGACAGACTACTTGAACAAGGACTTGAAACAAGCCCTGCACTTTCTCATTATGCAGATACTGGACAAATGATACAACTAACTCTCTCAGGACTTGACCTTTAACCCAAATATTTTCTTTCTAGAATTGCCTAAAGATGTCTTCACCCCCAGAAAGCAGGAGATAATTTTAAGAAAACGATGCCCATATTCCCAAGAGGTGGGATGGGAGGTTTTTGGTTGTTTAATGAGTTATGGATATTGTCATGGTTTATGTTGGTTGGTTACAAGTTGATAATTGTTAATCGTCAGGGAAAAAGCTGAACATGGAGATTAGATTCAGAGTTTTTGTTTAAAAAAAAAGAAAAAAGAAAGAAGAGAATATAGATATGAAGTAGATCATTGAATCTGAGAAAAAAGATAAAGGAATAAGAGGATAAATGGATAGATCATTGAATCTACTCTAAAAAGAAAAAGGGGAAGATATAAAAATGACAAAAGGTAGATTATTGAATCTATTATGAAAAGAAAAAGAGAGAATATGGATATAAGAAAAAGGGAGATTATTGAATCTACTTTTAAAAAGGAACTACTTGTTTTAAATAGGATAAGAATTAAAAATTTTTGTGTGAATTTGTCAAATGTTAATGGACTAGACATTGTTAATGTAATTTTTGACTGTATATATTGTATATACTTACTAGATATAGTTTTTCTTGTATTAGTTATAAGCTTTTTTAAATTTTAGACAAAAAAGGGGAAATGTGATGATATTATGTTTCCCCAAAATATTGTGCACCCTAATAAACTTATCTAGGGTCAGAGAACAGAACAGCCACTAGATATAGAAGCCATAAAATGGTGGCACACACACCTTTAATCCTAGCATTCCAGAGGCAGAGATCCTTCTGGATCTCTGTGAGTTCAAGGCCACACTGGAAACTGCCAGCATGGTGACTCATGCCTTTAATCCCAAGAAGTGAGCTTTTAATCCCAGGAAGTGATGGCAGAAAGCAGAAAGGTATTTAAGGTGTGAGGACCAGGAACTAGAGCTGGTTAAGCTTTTAGGCTTTGGAGCAGAACAGTTCAGCTGAGAGGCATCCAGTCTGAGGAAACAGGATCAGCTGAGGAATTGGCAAGGTGAGGAAGCTGTAGCTTGCTCTGCTTCTCTAATCTTCCAGCATTCACCCCAATACCTGGCTTCAGGATTAATTTTATTAATAAGAACTTTTAAGATTCGTGCTACAGATAGTTATTATGAACTACCCAAAACCTCCTGGCGAAAGTCAATCTAATAAATCTCCTTTAATACATATTCATTCTACCTGCTCTATTCCTCTAGGAAACCCTGACTAGTACACTGTCTTAGTTATATTTCTATTGCTATATGACACTATGATCAAGGCAACCTATAAAATAATGTGTTAAATTAAGGCTTACAGTTTTAGGTGTTTAGACTCCACATTGGCAAAGTCAAGTCATGTGGCAGGAATAGCTTAAAGCTTACATTTTGATCTACAACCACAAGGCGGGGGGGGGGGGGCAATACTGGGAAGGGGGTAAGCCTTTCAAAACCTCAAAGCTCACCCTCATTGACACATCTCCTCCAACAAGGTCACACCTTCTAGGCCTTCCCAAATAGTTCCACTAACTGGGAATCAAGTATTGGAACATATTAACCTGTGGCATCATTCTCGTTCAAACCACTACCAAGAACTATCATTTCATAAGAGTATCACTGACAGCCACGGTCCAGGACCCCTGTGTAGAGAGAATAATGTATGAGGTTGTTAATGGAATAAATAATTCTTCCATAAGTAGCCATTGATAGGAAAATGGAATGATCATAACTGTTTTTCAGTGGAATTTTAGTTTTTGTAATTGATTTGAATCAGTACTTCCACTTTCTACACTTTCTACAAAATATTTTTTTTTATTTAAGCTTTTTGAGAGTTTCGTACATGTGTACTGTATTTAAGTCAAGGAAGCTTAGTGATGTCCAGAGTTGACTACACCAGATGCCCATTAGAAAGTAGCTATCAGCAATTCCAAAAGAAAATGCCTTAGAAATAAATTAAAACTTACAAATTACCACTTTACATGTCAACATTTTGCCACAATATTTAATCTGGCTCATTAGAGATAAATTAATTTCATAAATAAATGACTTTACACCAAAACAAATGTTTTAGTAATCATCTGTCATTTTCATAGACATACTAAGTACAGTTCTTCCACAATTGTAAAAAAAAAATGGGAAAATGTACAAATATTTAATAAATTTCATGGTTTCTACCTCCTTCCATCTTTAACTAAATATACCTGTCACTTCATAAAAAGCACACACACACACACACATAATATAATATATATATATTATATATATGTATGTATGCTGACCCAAAAGCCTAATAAAACACACAATAAGAAATATGGATTTAACAATTTTACCTAGGTAAGCACAGCTCAACAATAGATGAAGAATTCCAGATAACTTATGTATATATATATATATATATATATATATATATATATATATATATATGACATTTTAACATAATTTTGAAGTCACAATGTATATAAAGCTGTATAGTCCATTGTATACACTGGACAATGGGTGAGACTCTCTTTTTTACACTGAGAATCCTGATGTGGGTAGAACATAACAATTGTAAAGCATGCTCTGCCTTACAGCTGTATCATAGCCTTAAGGCCCCATCATAGCCTTATGGCCGCACCATAGCCTTATAGCTCCACTGTGGCTTTATGGCTTATGGCTGCATCATAGCCTTAGGGCCCCATCGTAGCAAAGCATGAAGTTTGGCTCTTCTCTTCTACAGTGATACTTTGCCAAGAAAGACAAATCTTCCGACAAAAGATTAAAAGACCCAAATTTTCTCTATCATATATATAAATGTCCATACAGAGTAAAATAAATTAAAGGGACAGGTGATTCAAAAGTTGCTTTATCAATGAAATGCCATTTATAAAGTGAGAGGATGATTCACAAAAGTTAGAAAGCAGAGTTTTGCTGCTAGAGTTTTTCTCTCCAGGTCTCGCCAAGCCCCAGCAGTCCCATAGCCCACTTATAAAATAAACACACAGACGCTTATATTATTTAAACTGCTCAGTCATTAGCTCAGGCCTACCATTGTCTAGCTCTTACTCTTATACTCAGCCCATTTCTGTTAATCTATGTGTTGCCATGTGTTCTGTGGCTTTACCTGCTGCCTTTACATGCTGCTCCCTGGATGGCAGGCTGGCGTCTCCTCCTCTCTGCCTTCCTGTTCTCTCAATTTTCCTCTCTACTAGTCCCGTCTATACTTGCTGCCTGGCTACTGGACAATCAGTGTTTTATGTATCAATCAATCATCCACAGCAGGGTTTGATAAGCAAAACTTGACTTTTACAACGTATGTAAATTATTATATGTAAACGTTAAAAATACTGTGATTTAAATAACAAATATCCCACAGTATCAGCTAAAATAACACAATATTTTCTACATTTGCTATGAATCTATTTTCAAGGTCCATAAATGACTGAGCAGCATAAGTTTGTGTATTATAATATACACTCAATGTTGCTACATACCATTCAATTTCTCAAGTTTTTTGTTTCAGGTAACTCATAGGGATAAATTGTAAATTTAATGGTCATGTACAGCCATTGCCTCCTCTACCCAGAAGTTAAGTGTCTGGATTTCAAAAAGAGCACATGGAAAAAGCAGGTTTTATCTCATCTTCTTTTGTATCATTAGCTTGGAGAAACTTTTGCAGAACTGTTCATTTCCTGAAGTACTTGAGCTGCAGGATGGCGTGTGCAATCAAGGAACCAAACACAAAGCAAGCAAATTAAGCACTCTTAGTCCCAACTGTGATCTTAATTTTTAACATAATTTCACCTACATTACATCTATCTTTATGTAATTTAGTTGCTTCCGTTTTTAAAAGGTCATATTAATTTTGTCAATTGCCACTTACAAAGATTGTTTTTCATTTTAAGCCAATTGTACTGTACAATAGCTCTTGAGAGCTCAGTATAAAACTTAATAAATACTATCATTACCAATAGGAGTTTTTTGTTTTATATAGGTGTTTGAATACAGATTTTAATTATATTTAATATCATTATTATGTTATACTTTTTTTGAAAGTCTGTGACCATGTTATTTTAAACTAAGGATTTTAAGTTGTAAGAGCATTAAATGTTATATTATATTTTTGTTACATATCAGCTTTGTATGAGGCCATAATCATAACCATGCACATCAGAAAGCCAACATTGACATGTATGTATAGATATGTATGTGTATGCCATTTCCTTCACATTCTAGTGGTTTGTTATTTTTAAAACATTTTGAATATCAGAACCTATGACATTTACCATTTTTATACATCATTGTTTACCATTTGTTAAGTCCCATATAATTCTGTGTAGCTATATGCTGGGGTTTTTAGCCACACCTTTAAAATGAGGAAACTGAATTTCATATCAAACATGGTACTTGCTGATCCAAGCCTTATTGAGTGATTCTTGCTTTGTGATCTTTCTACAGACTCAAACTCCCCAGAAAAGATAAACAAAAAGAGAGTGTGAATTCAAGTAACATTTTTTTTTTTTAATTTTTTTTTGTTTTTCGAGACAGGGTTTCTCTGTGTAGCTTTGCGCCTTTCCTGGAACTCACTTGGTAGCCCAGGCTGGCCTCGAACTCACAGAGATCCACCTGGCTCTGCCTCCCGAGTGCTGGGATTAAAGGCGTGCGCCACCACCACCCGGCTCAAGTAACATTTTATGTATTATCAAATTAAGAGTTAGAAAATCCCCAAACCTTTTCCTACATTGTTAGGAAAAAGGAAAATCACTACATTTATACAAAGCATCAAAGCTTGAAAACAATTGTATACAGTGACTCTCTCTCCCTCTTCCTTCTGACATGGTGCTATGTAGCCCAGGATGTACTCACTATGTATCTGAGGATAACTCTGACCACCAGAGTCTCCTGCCTCTACTTTCCACATACTCAGTTTGTTCCACTACATCCAGGTTACGATGTACTAAGGCTACAACCCAGGGAAACACATTGCTAGACAAGGACTGCTGTAACTGAGCTACACTTCCCAGCCCCTGTCCTTGACTACAGTCAATGAGAAGATGTTTCCAAGACACATGGCTGATTTTCCTCTACTTAGACATCTACTGTTTGTTACCTGAGAGTATCCATTCTACTTTAGAAAAGACAACAATTAATTAATTATTCAAATTTTCTAAGTGAAATAAGACATCTCATTAAGAATATACAAAACAAGGAAGTGTAGTCCTAAACACATGGGATTGTTAGTCTCAATTTACTGGACAAAGAAAGCAATCATTGTGCCTCAGTTCTTTAAAGTTTCTGTGTGTGCAAATACGTGTGTCTATATGTCTTCTACATGTTTCCTGAGCTCTTTATTTGGCTCTATTTTTCTCTTTCCTTGTGTGTTTTGTCCTATTCTGTTTTTTAAAAATTTTATCTAATGTTATGTTATTATTATTATTATTATTTTGTATAACTGTATCTTAATGAGAAAGAGAGAAAGATAATGTGGGCAGGTAAGGAAGTGGGAAGGACCTGAGAAGTGTTGAGGGAAGAGAAACCATAATCAGAATATAGTGTATTTTTTAAAATTCTAATTTTGCCGGGCGGTGGTGGTGCATGCCTTTAATCCCAGCACTCAGGAGGCAGAGGCAGATAGATCTCTGTGAGTTCAAGGCCAGCCTAGTCTACAGAATTAGATCCAGGAGAGGCACCAAAACTACACAGAGAAACCCTGTCTCAAAAAAAAACAAAAAAAAAGAAAAATTTCTAATTTCAATTAAGAAAACAAATTTTTTAAAAAAGAATAAAATGCAAAGTGGAGATTATCTATTCAAAACAGAGCCACCAAACATCTTCTTGTGAGGTAAATGATACAGTACTTGGTAGGTGCTAAATATGTCATGACTCAATTAACAGCTACCATGAAAGACCCTTCTAAAGAAAGAGATAAACTGTAGTCATAGAGCCTTCACTCAGTAACAGATGGAAGTAGATGCAGAGACCCACAGCCAAGCACCAGGCCAAGCTCCAGTAGTCCAGTCAGAGAGGGAAGAGGGATTATAAGAGCAAGGGAGGTCAAGATAATGATGGGGAAATGTATAGAGACAACTGAACCAAGCTCGTAGGGACTTACAAACTAGACTGACAGCTGTGGAACCTGCATGGAAATGGACTAGGCCCTCTGCATACAGGAGAGAGTTGTATAGCTTGGTCTGTTTGAGAAGCCCCTAGCAGTGGGATCAGGATCTATCCCTGTTGCATGATCTGGCCTCTGGAGCTCATTATCTATGGTGGGATACCTTGCTCAGGGGGAGGGGATTGGTCCTGCCTCAACTGAATGTACCAGGCTTTGCTGCCTCCCCCTGGGAGGCCATACCCTTTTGGAGGAGGAGATGGAGGTAGGTTGTAGGCAAAGGCTGGGGGTGGGATGTGAGAGGAATCTGCAGTTGGTAAAATGAATAAAAGAAATTCTTATAACATAAAACATAGAAGAAAATAAAAAAGAAAGAAAGAGATAATAGGGACTTACATTATATACTTATCAAGGTCATAGATTCCAAACCATCTGTGTCTAAGGTTAAATGAGAGAGAGAGAGATTCACTATGAAGATGAATCATTTTTCTCATTTATTAATATGAAAAAGTAGGAAAGCATGCTAATAAATGCTCTGAATGGAGATCATTGGCAAGAGTCCATGATCAGCCTCTAAGATCATGTCTGTGTTTGTCAAAAGCCTCATTTAATTATGGGCTGTTAAGAAGAACTACAGTTTCTCTGTCTATTGGCTAGAGGCCTTCCTCAGTTCCTTGGCTTATGGGTCAAAGGATGCTCAGAGACTGCCCAAGATGAAAACCACTGTGTTTATACAACCTAAACCTTCAAGTGGATTCCATCACCTCCATGCAAAGGTACTGGTACTAGACCAACATCTACACAGGGAGACCCTGGGCTACAACAACACATGCACATGGATTCTATGACTCAGGGATAACTGGGCACTCTCTAGGAAGCTGTTGTGTACCTCAGAAATATTGAGACCACTAAACTGAGAAGGATCTTTTCTTAAAAAGCAAAATTGTCATTTATTAAGAAAAGGATGCCATAAAATTTTTGGAGGGGATGAGTGTTTGGTTTATTCATTTGTTTGTTTTGTTTTGTTCATTTTTGTCTGCTTGTTTGTTTTGCTTTTGTTTGGTTGGTTTTGGTTTTGGTCTTTCGAGACATGCTTTCTTTGTGTAGCCCTGGCTGTCCAGGAACTTACTTGGTAGCCCAGGCTTAAAAGTTTTTGTTGTTGTTGTTACTATTTATGGACATCATGAAGGAGAGGGAAGCATATAAACAAAGGACAATCATGTCTGACCTAGAATGGGCTTCTCAACATAGAGTTACCAAAAAAGGTGTCCTTTCTATTTGTGAACCAAATATATATTCTGAGATTACATGTGACATCCTTATCAGAGAGCATCTCATTTATTGGTACCCAATAAACTATTATTTCTTTCATTTATGAGTAATATGATATTAAATAAGAAATCCAAGTTCTTAAAATAAGCTCTGCTTTCA
The DNA here is from genome assembly GCF_949786415.1 of Peromyscus eremicus. NCBI lineage: Eukaryota > Metazoa > Chordata > Mammalia > Rodentia > Cricetidae > Peromyscus > Peromyscus eremicus. Next base: position 8,920,139 of record NC_081418.1, on the reverse strand, counting down.
TGAGCCTTCTTTATTTTGTTTTTATAAAATAAAAATGATGAAAAAAATGATTGAATTTATAGACAACACCCATTCTACAAGTCAAAATTAGTATGTTCTTCTTCTGATTGTTATTATTTTCAATTCACAGTTTAATTTACCTGCAACTTGTTGTATAGATTTGTTGTATATCATGTCTGTCTCTGGGGGCATTGATTAAACTGTTAAAAATGATATTGAAATGAGTCTCATCAGACACAAAAATGTTGAAAAACATTGTAGGCTTCTCATCTTACCTAGCTTGCCTGTGATTGAGTAATGAAGCATGTGAGCATGATGTCAAGCCATGCCCGAGTTATTATCAGTGCTTGCTTTTTCTATAAAGCATTACTATAATACATATAATATGCTAGTAAATCATCTTGTGAACTTCTCTGCATGCTACTTTGGAGGTTGTTCATCAAATTATATGTCCTTCACTGATGAACTGGTAAAATATGTTTTATTCATTTTCTGCAAAGAAGTAGTGGTGATCTTTTGGTCACAATTCTGTTGAAATAACCTTGTTCTTCCTGTTGCCCATCTCGCACTAATCTTTCAAAGATAAATGAATGAACTCAAACAAACAAGAGCAGTATCAACATGTAGCAGGAATCTTAAAAGTTTTTATTAATAAAATCAAACCCAGGGCCAGTTATTGGGGTGAATGCTGGAAGGTCAGAGAGATAGAACAAGCCACAGCTAACCTCACCTGGCCAACTTCTCAGCTGGCCTTGTTTCCTCAGACTGGAAGCCTTTGTGTCCTCATATCCGAATGGCTCTCAGCTGAACTGTTGCTCAAAAGCCTGAATGCTTAACCAGCCAAATGCTTCTAGTTTCTGGTCCTCATGCCTTATATACCTTTTTGCTTTCTATCACCACTCCCTGGGATTAAAGGCTCGCTTTCTGGGATTAAAGGCGTGTGTCACCATGCCTGGCCATTTCCAATGTGGTCTTGAACTCACAGAGATCCAGAGGGATTTCTACCTCTGGAGTGCTAGGATTAAAGGTGTGATTGCCACCATTTTCTAGCCTTTGTGTCTAGTGGCTGTTCTGTCTCTGACCTCAAATAAGTTTATTAGGGTGCACAATATTTTGGGGAAACATAATGTCACCATATTTCCCCTTTTTTGTCTAAAATTAACTTATAACTAATACAAGAAAAATTATGTCCAATAAGTATATACAATATAAACAGTCAAGATTATATTAACGATGTCTAGTCCATCAACATTTGACAGATTCAGACAAAAAACTCCATTAATATATAACAATGTCCAGTCCAGTAACATTTGACAAATTCAGACAAAAAATTTTCATTACTTATCTTATTTAAAACAAGTAATTCCTTTTTAAAAGTATTTTTTCTTTTCATAATAGATTCAGTAATCTACCTTTTGTCATTTTTATATCTTCCTCTTTTTCTTTTTAGTGTAGATTCAGTGATCTACCCATTTATCCTATTATTCTTTATCTTTTTTCTCAGAATAGATTCAGTGATCTATCTCATATCTATATTCTTTTCTCTTTTTTCTTTCTTTTTTAAACAAAACCTCTGAATCTAATCTCCATGTTCAGCTTTTTTCCTGACCATTAACAATTAACAACTTGTAACCAACCATCATAAACAATGACAATATCCATAACTCATTAAATGACCAAAAGCCTCCCATCCTACCTCTTGGGAATGTGGGCATCATTTTCTTAAAATTACTTCCATCTTTAGGGGATCCTGAAAAGAAAAATTTTGGGTTAATTGTCAAGTACTATATCATTTGTCCAGCTGCTGCATAATGAGAAAGTGCAGGGCTTGTTTCAAGTCCTTGTTCAAGTAGTCTGTCAGACTGGATAATCTCAGTTAGCCATCTCAAAATTGTCCTGAGCAGTTTTTAGTCCAAAGTCAATCTTTTGGTGGTGTTAATCAGCTTAATGGCTTTACCATAGTCCTTGTGGAATCATCATTGTGGAGTCCTGACGTCTTTTTGAAGATTTCAAAGTCGCTGTTAGGTGTGGTCATGGTTCCCTGAAGACTTTTTTTGTGTGTGTGTGCCTCCTCTGTGGTTTGGATCAATCACAGTCTGATGTCTGTCTGTCTCTGGAAACCATGAATGTTCTTCCCTGGAAGAGAATATCTTCACAGCAATTTCTCCCACCATTTGTCTTGCCAAACTTTTCCAAACTGACCTTTGCCGATGCTTTCTTGTAACATGATGGTCCTGGCAATTCTTCTCTGAACAAGCAGTGGTAAACCCTTTGTCCCAGGTAGCAGCATCATTGTAGTCACCAACACGATGAGAAGAAGCCAGCAACTCGGAGCAGCAGCCACTGCCTCCATGGTCCCACCAGTGTTTGCGGCTCGGCCCTGGCTGAAGCTTCTCCTGAGCAAGCCTCCTACGCCGGCCTTAAACTCAGGATCCTCCTGCCTCTGCCTCCTTCAGTAAATCCTACCGGCATGCACCACCACAACCGGCCGAGTGTAGCTTGGGCCTGAGCTGGGACCTACAAGGCCACAGGCAAGCACTTTTTCATGAATTCATGCCACAAACATTGGGCGCCAGATGTAGCAGGAATCTTAAAAGTTCTTATTAATAAAATCAAACCCGGGGCCAGTTATTGGGGTGAATGCTAGAAGGTCAGAGAGACAGAGCAAGCCACAGCTAACCTCACCTGGCCAACTTCTCAGCTGGTCTTGTTTTCTCAGACTGGAAGCCTCTGTGTTCTCATATCCGAATGGCTCTCAGCTGAACAGCCACAGAAAACCAGAATTCAGCTGTTATTCACTACTCTCATGTTCTTTTCTATCGAACCCACTGGGATCTCTAAGACAAGGCAGGAGAAAATCAAAGCAAGAGAGGAAACACAACAGTGAGGCAGGCTGGGAAGGCAAGGGTCAGCACTTTAAATCAGTCTTAACTAATCATGAAAATTATCTGGGGAGTTTTTAGAAATCCCAGCGTTCATGCATACTTTCAACCTTCCTGGGTGATAGCACTGTGCATCCAAGTTCAATACCCCAATATTTCAAATCATAGAGAAGACAGACATGATCCTACGCCAACTGGGCAGGATGCTCACAGGTGATATTGCAAGATAACTGAAGGAGAAAAGACAGATGTGAATCCTGAGAGGAATCTGACTTTGGGAAATATCACTGAATGTGAATTTAGTAAGTTGTCCAGGGCATCAGCATGGGATGATAGCCTGGGCCAATACCTCAAGGAGGGAACTTTAGTGCAAACCATGACAGACTATTGTTGCAGAATATTCCTTTATACTGTGTGAAAATGTGCCACTGTGATTGATTTAATAAAAGGCTGAATGGCTAATAGCTAGGCAGAAAGAGGTTAGATAGGACTTCTGGGGACAGAAAGGTCTCAGGGAAGAAAAAAAGTAGAGCCAATTGCAGCGGGTAGCTGTTCCAACTTTGACCTGGAAGTACTACCCCCATTGAGGCTTCTAATAACTGCCACGCCTACCTATGGCCTGCCCCTGAGGCAGGCTGAGACAGGAGCCCTTAAGACCCAAGATCTGAATTTGCCAGCTCTCTTGTTTCTGGTAATCCTGGATGTTGCATGATAGACCGAGCAGAGTTCTCCAGAGAACACCACTGGACTGCACCTCACCTCTCCTGTAACCTATCCCTTTACTTATAAGTTACCCCAAAAATAAACCTCCCTTTTAACTATGTTGAGTTACTTTAATACTTCCACCAATACCTGATGCTCACATGAGGCAAACTCCAAAGGCCTTGGGTGGCTTCCACCCTCAGCCTCCTCTGTGGCTGCTGTGGCATGCTTTAAACACTTACCACACTTCCCTGTCTCTTCTTCCCTGTTTCTTTTAAAATTCCCACCCCTCCTGGGACCAAATGCTTAACCATTCAGCCCTTAACCTCCTGGTACTGTTTCTTCCCTTCCTTTGCTTCCTCCTTCCCTGCTGGAGGGCACAGGCACCCACCTGCCGAGTTCTGCATAACCAGGGACCACCTCCACAGTTCCATTCCCTAAGAAAGGGAGCAGCTGAGCCTGGTCTCAGTTTCCCTGGGCAAGCTTAGCCCCAAGACTGACGAAAAACACTGTGAGCCCACCCCACACCACCATCACTCCCCACCCCACCCCACCCCACCCCCACCCGAGCCCAAGGCTGCCACAGTCTCACCTGGTTAAAATAGACACTGCACCTTCCGCTGGCCAGCTCCCTCAGGGTGCTGCTTCCGCAGCTACAAAGGTGCTGAGAGGCGCTTGGAGCCAAGGCAGCCAGACGACCTCCTTGCCACCTGCAGAGGCACTGAGAGCGGCTTGCAGTGACATGGAACTCTCCACACCCTGAAGCTCCAGGGAGTCACAGGAAGAACTGCCTATGCTGCTTCCTGCCTCATGCTCACACCGCCCACCTGCAGCAGCCTCCAGCCAAAGCCTTTAGAGGAACCTGCTTTAGAGAAACACCAGCGACACCTGCTGGCCGAAAAACACTACTACATGCCAAAAACAGTTGAAAGAACAGTAAGACAAGCAAGCCAGTGTTTTACTTCAGGTAAGTGTACTTGATAATTTTACACCTTGAAACTGACTAATAAATTTTGAGTAATTCCTATAATATGGCTGAAAAAATTATGTCACAAGGATTTAAAAACTTTTTTGACTGTACGATAAATGGCATTTTCCTGGAAATATACAACTTTACTAAGGTATATCTGGCCTGTACCATTTTGGCATTCATCGTAATAATTCACAAAGTATTCAAATACTGGTTTAATAACAATAACTAAGATGAATCATTATTGTGACTGATACAGGATTTAAAAAATAGCAATGAAGGCTTACATAAAAAGATTCTTTCTCTGGAATCTGCTAACCAGGATTTACAAGATAGTACTAAAAATTTACAAAACAGGCTTCTTAGTTTGAAATATGCTAACTTAATTCAAGAACTTCAGTCCATTAATAATAGATGTATAGCCAAGATTGATTTTATTGATAATAAATATGAATATTTAGTGATAGAGCACTAACTCTCCAGGGTGAAGTTATAGCTACTCAGACAATATGTAAGGAAGAAAGATTATCATTAACTGATACGATAAGGTCTATGAAATCATGTGTTTCAGAAGAACATAAAAAGTTGCATGATTTCATGAGAAAGCTGGAATCCTTTGCAAGAGAGGAAGTTCAATCCCTAGAACAGACCCTAGGTGCTTGTTTGCAAGCCCTGGAAGAAACTCTCAGTAAACACGACAAGGGACCTAATAAGCAGAAAGGAAAGACCATACAGGTTGTATCATCTCCAAATGGCTCTCATACAATGGCTTATCCTGCCATATCCATGAGAGGCCAGCAGATGACACACACCCTGAGTCATATGTGACATATACATTACAACCAATTTCTATGAGGGACTTTAAAAATATTAAGGAAGCGATAGTTACATATAGAATACACTCGACATATGTAAGACAAATGTTAAATTCATGGTCTACCTCACATAGAATCATTCCAGATGACTGGCATCAGTTAATTTCAGCTGTTCTAGACTATAGCCAGCAGTTACAATGGAAAAGCTGGTTGAGAGAAGAAACAAGAAATTTAGAGCAACAAGGTAAAAGGATCTTCCAAGATCAAATACTTGGTGAGGGACGTTTCACTGACAGGCATGTACAAGCCACTTATGATGAACATACACTATCCCTATACTGTACAGCAGCTCTAAATGCTTGGGGGGAAATTCCAGAACCAGGAAAAACAACTGAGATATACACAAAGATATTCCAGGGACTACAAGAACTGTTCACTGATTTTTTACAAAGGCTGGCCACAGCTATAACAAAAGCTGTGTCAGATAAAGAATTAATAAAAGTATTAATTGAGTCCTTGATGTTTGACAATGCTAATACAGAATGCAAAAGAATACTTATACCAGTAAAGGTCAGATCAGCTCCTTTGGAAGAATGGATTCAATATAGAAATGGTGTTGTCTCTTAACAATAGTAATGAGGCTTGGATAGGAGAGGCAAATCCCAGAGGTAAAGAAGGCCCCGTGGTACCAAATGTTTTAAATGTGGTACACCAGGTCATATAAGTAAAAACTGTACATGGGGTACTCCTAGAAGTAATATTCCTTCTAGAAATAACACAAACAGGAGACCCCAAAATTCTGGATTGTGTAGAAGATGTGGCAAAGGTCGACATTGGACCAATGAGTGCAGATCAATAATAGATATACGAGGCAACCCTTTACTGGTAGGAAATGCCTCAGGGGGCTTCTTGCAGGCCCCCAAATCAAACATGGTCCAAACATTTCCAGCCACTGTGGAGGAAAATCCTCTCCAGGACAATTAAATGGGTGATAGAACAGCTCTGATAGATGAATCAAAAATTCCAAAGAACACAATAAAATGAATGTTTTGGCAGACTTCCATAAATTAACTAAAAAAAAACAACCAAGCTTAGAATTCAAATTAGTGGCCTATTCTGGAGGACCTGTAGACATGGGTGTGGATGTGACTATAATTACACCTGAATCATGGCCTCTTCAAGAGGTAGATGTTTAATTTCTAGGGATTAGAACCCTATCTCAGATAAAACAGAGTTCCAGATGGGTTGAATGCATAGGGCCAGAAGGACAGAGAGGAAGGCTGAAGCCATATGTAGCAAATGTAACAGTGAATCTTTGGGGCCGAGATCTGTTACAACAGTGGAATACTCAGATTAAAATCCCTACACTCTCAGAAAAGAAATACAGACCAATGCGTGTTTCTAGAAATAATATCATAATATGCTATAAAAAAAAAACAGTCACCAACCATTCAGGCTGTACATAAATAGAGCAAAACTGCTGTTGAACTCTCAGAAGTACCAACAGCCTTACCTTTAAAATGGCTAACTAATAAACCTGTCTGGGTTGGACAATGGCCTTTGACAAAAGAAAAGCTACAAGCTTTAGAACAGCTGGTTCAAAAGCAGTTAAATGCTCAACACATTGAAGAATCTACCAGCCCTTGGAATTCTCCAGTATTTGTTATTTTTAAAAAGTCTGGTAATTGGAGAATGCTGACAGATCTGAGAGCTATTAATAAAGTAATTCAGCCAATGGGCTCCCTACAGACTGGGATGCCCTTGCCCTCTCTGCTACCCAAAGAATGGCCTATAATAGTTATTGACTTAAAAGACTGTTTCTTTACCATACCCTTACAAGAAAATGATAGAGAAAAATTTGCCTACACAGTACCTAATTATAACAATTCCCAGCCATCCAAGAGATATCAATGGAAGGTCCTTCCACGGGGAATGTTAAAAAACCCCATAACCTGTGCCAATACTTTGTGCAAAAACCATTGGAGATAATTCATGTGACATTTCCACAGTCCATAATTTATGATTATATGGATGATATCTTATTAGCTGATCCAAAGTTAGGCACATTAGAAAGCATGTTTGAAGAAGTAAAACAAGTTTTGCCTCGCTGGAGACTGCAAATTGCTCCTGAAAAAATACAAAGAGGAGATTCTATTAATTACTTAGGACATAAGATAGAGCTACAAAAAAATTAGACCCCAAAAGGTACAACTAAGGCAAGATCAATTGCAGACTCTTAATGATTTTCAAAAGTTATTAGGAAGCATTCCCAACTTACTGGGTATCATAGGAATACCCAAAGATGGACTACAAAATTTGACTAATACTCTAAAAGGAGACAAAGAATTAAATAGTCCAAGAGAATGATCAGCTGAAGCTGAAAAGGAACTGGCCCTAGTAGAAAAGACAATTCGAGAAGCACATGTGGATTGTGTGGATCCAGAACTTAAATGCATTCTGGTCATATTCCACTCCAGACATTCCCCCACAGGTATTTTGATGCAGAGGGAAGATATTATATTAGAATGGATATTTCTACCACATAAACCAAATAAGAAATTAAAGACTTATATAGAAAAGATCTCTGATTTGATTCAAAAGGTTAAACTAAGACTTCGCCAGTTGACAGGAATGGATCCAGCAGAAATTGTAGTACCTTTAACTAATGAGGAAATTTCCTCACTATGGAAAGATAATGATTACTGGCAGAGAGCCTGCAGTAACTTTTTGGGAGAGATTAACAACCGTTTTCCCAAAAGCAAGAGAATAGAATTCATAAAGAAGACTGGATGGGTCCTTCCTCACACTGTATGACAAAAGCCAACTTCTGGAGTCCTCACATTCTATACTGATGCAAATAAATGAGGGAAAGCAGGATACAAATCAAGAGACTTAAGTAAAGTGGTTCAAAGTCCATACACCTCTGTACAAAAGGCAGAACTGTATGCCATTCTTATGGTACTGATGGGCTTCACAGAACCCGTCAATATAGTCACTGACTCTCAATATGCAGAGAGAGTTGTTTTACATATTGAAACTGCTGAATTTATTCCTGATAATACAGAATTAACTTTATTATTCATACAATTGCAGGAAATCATCAGAAATAGAGAACATCCTATATATATAACACATATCAGATCCCATACAGGTCTGCCAGGACCTCTAGCACAAGGTAATGATGAGATTGATCAGTTACTAATAGTGAACTGAGTAGAACTGAATAGAAGCCTCAGAATTTCATAAGAAAAACCATGTAAATAGCAAAGGTTTGAGGAAGGATTTCTCCATCACTTGGCAGCAAACCAAGGATATTGTGAAAAAAAAAAGTCCTACTTGTTCCATCTATAACCAAACTCCATTACCTGCAGGGAGCAATCCAAAAGGTATACAAAGAAATGAAATTTGGCAGATGGATGTGTTTCATTTCACAGAATTTGGAAGATTAAATTATATACACCATACCATTGACACCTATTCAGGATTTCAGTGGACAACTCCTATGAGTTCTGAAAAGGCTGATTCTGTGATTACACACCTATTAGAAGTTATGGACATCATGGGAATACTTGTACAAATTAAGACAGACAATGCCCCAGCATATGTCTCCAATTAAATGAGACAGTTTTTTGCTTATTACAATATAAAGCATGTTACAGGTATATTACACAAACCCACAGGTCAAGCCATCATTGAAAGATCCAGTCGAACTTTAAAGGATATGCTAAATAAACAGCAACAGGTAACAATGACTCCTAGAAATAGATTGCATAGTGCTTTATTAACCTTGAATTTTCTCAATGCTGATGAGAAAGGAACAACAGCTTTGGAAAGACATTGGACAACAGACAAAACTTCTGAGCTAAATCAACTGGTTTATTTCAAAGATGTGTTGACCTCAGAATGGAAACCAGGATATGTCCTACATTGGGGAAGGGGTTTTGCTTTTGTTTCTGCAGGAGAAGAAAAGCTATGGATACTAAAAAAAAAATTAATAAAAATTCTATTTAAACAGGAGAAATCCTTTGATGAGAAGTAAAAGCTCATACAACAATGTGACATCTCTACAAGTCATAAGAGAAACTTAACAAACAAAGGTTAGTATATGGTTCTGTTTTTGTCTTTCCAGGATAATGGAAATACCCATCTTCCAAAATTCATAAGGCCTTGGATATCTGGATGTCTACAGCAGAAAGAAAGAATCTGTTGGTACCAATCAATCTACACAAGGTAAAATCTCACTGCCTAATATCTATATCTCTTTTGACCTAGAAAAGTTGTGGTTCTGATTTAATTATATACCAAGCTGGCTTTGGAGTTGTAGTATTCATCATTATACTACACTTCTAGCCAGAATCTCAGACAATCTTACCCATTACTCTGAGACTGGCTGCAGAATCTACAGTAAGTCCAACTGAGACTTATCTATCTTAACTGCCATAGGTGGTACTGAGAGCATGTTGGAGGTGTCTTTCATGAGTATGTATGTCACACCCAGGTCCTGATGCTTATTCTGCAGGGTGATAATTGGAGACACAGGCTAATCAGTCTATGCACTGGAAACTGATGCATTTATGTATATTTGAATTGGTTTTGAACAAAAATTTGTTCAAATTGTCTCTTCTTAACTTACCTTAGTAAAAAAGTCACAATCTTTGAGAGTAAATAAAAACATCTAATCAAACTTCCAAATGGTAAAAAACAATCTAAAGTGGCTTGTATTCAAAGATTTGTCTGTTGCTTTCTTTTAATATTGGTCCATTGGTAGGGAGAAAAACATAACTTTACTGAATTATTACTATAAAATAATGTATAAATATTCATAAAACACTTAACATAATACTTTATTTAAAAATTAATCTTATGAAGCATAATTTTTATAATTACTTTCTAAATGAGGAAAATTAAACTCTGAAATATTTTTAAAATTTTACAATAGAAAAAGAAAACAGGTTTAACATGTCTAATCCCCACATTTTTAATTAATCATTACTTTCCTGTCTGAAATTTTGGTTGTGATGTTCTGAATATATTTTACTAACTAAATTTAGTGATGATTCATCAATTAAAAGTCAATTTTTAAAATATTTAATTCTTTAAGAATTTCATACAATGTATTTCAATCATATTCATCTTCATGCCCAAATCCTCCACGACTGACCTCCCTTGCCTATCCACCCAACTTGGGATGCTCTTTTTTCTTTCTTTCTTTATTTTTAATCCCAATGAGGTCAGTTTATGTTGCTCACATAATCTTAGGGATAGGACTATCCACTGAGCATAGCTGAACCAACAGAGGCCACACCCTTAATGAAAACTGACTCTCCTTTTCACAACAGCTGTCAATTAACAGTGACTCCTCAGGTAGGGGTAGGACTTCAGCTCATCTCCCTCTCAGCTTTGGAATTTCACCTGGCTTGCGTGGACTTGTGCAGTCTGTCACAAACTCTATGAGTGCATGTGTACAACTGCCCTGTTATGCCCAGAAAATAGTGTTCTGTTATAGTCATCCTCACCTGTAACTCTTCAATCTTTCTTTCCCCTCTTCTGCAATGATCCCTGAACCTTGAGAGAAGGAAGTATGACAAAGATGCCCCATTTGGGGCTAAGTACTCTGCAATTCTTTCTTGTCTGCACTTTAACCAGTCATCCATCTCTGTGTTAACTGTCATCTACTGGGGACAAAATGACTTCTCAATGAAGGTTGTGAGATGTATTAATCTATGGACATGATGTGAAGTCATTCAGAGTCAGTTTAATACTGTGGCCATTTAGTAGAATAATATCAGCAGGTTCTTTCCTAGAGACTAGGACATATATCTTCATAGGTTCTTGGCTTCAATAATGGTGTCAGTTATGGACTTTTCAAAATCCATTTAAAATATAAGCCATTAATTGTTGTAGTAGTATCAGTATCTCAAAAAATAGCAATGTTTATTCATTGCTAATTTTATTCATATAGAAAAATATAGAATCCAGGAAATTGAATGCTTTTTCTATTAAAAATACACAAATTTCCATATTATAGAAATCCATAACTCATGAGGTTGATAATTTTCTATATTAAAAAATATAAAAAGTTGTACTGATTTAATTTAAGAGAATAATGTGATGAATCAACCAAATGATCCTTTTTTGGTTTATTTGTTTCTGTTTTTGTTTTTCTTGAGACAGGGTTCTCTGTGTAGTTTTGGTGCCTGTCCTGGATCTTGCTCTGTAGATCTTTCTGGCCTCAAACTCACAGAAATCCACATGGCTCTGTCTCCTAAGTGCTGAGATTAAAGGCATGCACCACTGCCACCTGGCCCCAAATGATCTTTCTTATAGTAAAACATCTGTTATAGTACAAACACAAATACTACAAGTAGCTTGGCTGCTGTGAGCTGTGGTAAATTACTCTGTCTACAAAGTAGGGGGTGGGTCCTTCTCCATTCTAAATATGAGACTTAACAAAATCTCTTCTTACCATATAGACCAAATGTCACATTACTCTACATACCATTCTATTGTCCTATGGGGCACATAATTAACTTGTTGAAATTTAGATATTATGGAGCTTACATAATAATTACCTATGTAAGTCATTAACAGTAATCACTTAGTAGGTTGAAAACACTTCTTTTAATATTATTACTTTTGTGGTGAATTGGTAGCTTGATGAAATAATCTTGCTCAACTCATAGATCACATTTTAATCAACATGCATTGACTTTTTGGCTGCTTATTTACAACTACTTTATTTATATAAAATTTGAAAAAATGTACCTTTATTTATAGTTGAATATGCTTGTGAACTAAATGTGGTCTATTAAATACTGAGCAATTGTAAATCTATGTAGTTTAAATTGATAATAAACTTTAAGAAGCTAAATGTAAAAAAGTGAATCATAATAAGCCAATTTTGAATCCTAGAATAATATTTAGTAAAATTTGAAATCAGTTTCTCATAATATTGCCAAATGTGAAAAATTTTGACCTCCAATAATGAAATACACAATGTAAGTGCATTTGACATGCTTTTAAAAAGTACACTATACTTAATTGCACAGAATTTGTCTCTGCTTTTAGCATAGTTTTTTCTAAATATGAAAGAGTTTGAATGGAGGTACCCTTCATGGATGGGCAATACTGCTTGCACAATCCATGTGAAATCTTATTAATGAAATCTCAGGAGCAGGTATGGGTTACCTGTGGGGGGGGCCATCTCTCACTCCCACATTTCTTCAGAGTACTCTTGAGTAGAAGCAGCAGGAAATATTAGTTAGAAGAATAGAGGGGAGAGAAAAAGATGGAAAATACAAGGTAGCCTGGATCTTAATCTATCAGGCTCTGACTGTCTTTGCCCAGGGTATTTAAAGGAATGCCAAGGAGTGGATCAAAAGGCCTCTTCTCAGCACAGCCAAGTGCAGACCATCTCAGACACCTGCACTCAGGCCTGTGGTCTAATCATCCTCTCTATGCAGGCTTGCTGAGTAAAGTCACTAGGAAACCTAAAAATAGGCTCCAATAGGTCCCCCCTTCTTAATATATGAAAAACAAGTCCCCATTAAGAGCTCACAGCAATCTTCATAGCTGTCACACCTCCCAGTATGGGAGTAGAGGATGATAAAGATGGCATTACTTTTTTGGAATGGGTCTAAGGTGACTGCAGCAGTCTTAGCTGCATCAAGCCCTTTAAATTAAAAAAAAAAAAACCTGATGCAACTGCATCAAACTTAAAAACTGCCTTAGCTTCATCATTAACATTAACAGGTTAACATATTTCTAACATAAATATTGCCATACATAGTTACAATTCTCTCAATCTTACAACTTAAAGCAAACTCTTAATAGAACCATTTGAATTTCTTGCTAACAAAACATAGGATAAACTTCTGATGTAGTTACATCAAACTTAAACACTTCCTTAACTTCACCAAACCATGGTGCATCAATATCAATAGGTTAACATGATAATACTAACATAAACATTACTATGCACAATTATAATTCCTGCAAACCTACTCTCAATATAACTGTTAACACTTTTTTACAAACCTACATTCAAAAACAATTTCTTAGTAGAACTATACAAAACATAACATTAATTCTCTCAAGTAACACTAAAATATTTTTTAAATTAAACAGACAGAGGTATATTAACACTCCCCCTTTTCTTTATAATTTTTTAGAACAAAAACTTCTCTATTTAAACAGTTCTATTTTTAAACAGTTCCATTTTTACATAAACAGTTCCATAAATCATCAGCATTGATAGAGTATATATACATAAGTAAATTCAAAATTGTCCCATCGTAATGAAATCATTACTATCCATTTCATTTCTTAAGTTCAAAAGTTCAAAAAGAGTTCTGGTACCATTCCTAAAATTTCCTGTGAATGCTTGAAATCAGGACCTGGCTTGTCAGATGCCCTTAAGTCTGTGTAGAGCAAACAGCTCCAAATATGAGGAGTCCCATAAACAAAACTTTTGCAGTTAACAATTTTAGGTCAAACGAGACTTTCTGCAACTTTTGTACTCAGCTACCACTGTACTTTGCAGTCTGTAGCCTTCTGTAACCAGGTCGTTTCTGGGCCTCTGTGTCCTGAGGGTAGAGAGCTTTACCTCACAGCCACATGAGCTCAAGGCTCCTTCAGCTGCCACAAGCTGAACTGTGGCCCTCTCACAGCAACCCTGGCCCTTGGAGGGTCCCACTACCTGCCTCACTGATAGTCCAAGTACTCAGCACCCCAGGTCTAGGAACCCTCTGTAGAATTCAATAGTTTCTGCAGAATCCCAATCTGGCTGTCCAGCCTGGAGCACTCAGCACTTCCTGTGTGTCTGGACTGCTTGTCCAGTACTGACACTGCTTTTCTGCTCCTGGAAGCAGTCTTGTTTCCTCAGTCTCTACTCATTGCTGCTTGCTTTTACACCTTTCCCACAAATACAAGCCACTAGGCTCTCCAAGCCACTGTCTGCTGTTTACCTTTCTCATGGTATAGCATTTCAGATGGACTTTCCAAACTGCTGCTTGCTGTTAATCTTCCTCATAGTTTAGCATGTTCACTTCTCACTGCAGCTTCTTCATGGCTGAAAACTTGTAGACCCACGCCATTTTGCTGGCTCTTGGCATCTGCTGTTGGGAAGCTTTGATGTTCCACTGGTCTCGGTCATGGACACCTGGCTGCTACTTTCTGAAGCTGGCAGTCTCTGAAGCTGTTCTTTGTTGTTATTGGTAGCTTTTGGAACTGCCAAGATGGCAGTCTGCTATGGACACTGTTTTCTACATCCCAGGTTCCTACTCTACTCTAAATTACTTTATTAAACCTTCACCATATAATCCCTTTATTAAACCTTCACCATATCCTTAGACTGCTGGGGATGTCTTTCTGTATGCTGTGAAAGTGTTGCTCTGATTCATTGATAAATAAAATGCTGATTGGCCAGTAGCCAGGCAGATAGTATAGTATAGGTGGGATAAGCAGAGATGAGAATTCTGGGAAGAGGAAGGCTGAGTCAGGGGATGCTGCCAGCCGTTCCCACCATGAGAAGTAAGATGTAAAGTACTGGTAAGCCACAAGCCATGTGGCAACTTATAGATTAATAGAAATGGGTTAATTTAAGATATAAAAACTAGATAGCAAGAAGTCTGCCACGGCCTTATAGTTTGTAAGTAATATAAATCTCTGTGTGTTTACTTGGGTCTGTGTGGCTGCAGGCCCCAGTGGGACTGGAGAAATCTCCAGCTACATTAGACCTAAAGCCTATATATTCTAAACATACATTTCTCTGACTTACTTTATTTACACTTCTTATCTACAGCTAGCACGGCCATTTACTACATGTATTTACATTATTCAACATATACTTATTTATACTTCTTACAAGCTTATATTCTTAAGAAAACTCTATAGGACTATCTTAGCAAAGTACTTCTTACTCTTAACAGAACTAACTTACTTTAGGAAGAATCTCTTAGCAAAGTCTCTATAGGGCTACCCTTAGCAAATATCTAACTTAGAAAACACCTAAAGATTTCTTAACACCTAGAAGAGATTTAAAAAAGATTTCTTAACATTTAGAAGAGGTGTTACATTATCTTCCAACAAGACAGCGAGTAATTTTCTTTGGACTTCACTTCAAACACAAAAAGAAAATATGAAAAAATAATAAGAAGAAAAAACTTATAAGGGATATTTTGTTTTTGAATTGTTCCACTAGTCATTTCATAACAGTCTATTTCCCATCAGGAGAAGATAATTGTCTATGTTGGAGTAGGGTTGCAGACCTGCATCATTCAACAGGTTCCCATGCCAGAATATTTGTCTTTAAAGCTTAATGTATTTCTAAGCGACTTCATTGCTCTTATAGGTAACTGTTTGTCATCCAGCTACCATAAAAAACACTCTGCACAGCTATTAGGCAACATAAGGCATTCTCTCAAAGGAGCCTGTAAAGCCAAAAGTGGCATAGCTCTGAGCTCCGTATCCTTACAGTTTTTTATAGGAGCTGACATTCAACAAATTCTCAATTTTCCTTCTTCTTAATTTTTTAAAAGCTGTTTTTTTTTTTTTAAGTTTACCATGAGCATCATTTAAGGTTATCAATGTTTCTCTGGAATCTTAAACACAACTCAATCTCATAAGCTTTTATAAATTATCTCCTGTGAGGCAAGCTGTTCATTTGCTCTCAACTATTTGGGAAGCAAATCTTTCTAGCAATGCTTAGAAAAGAAACCTCATTTTGAGTTTTTAAAAAAAAAAAAAAAGTTTTTCTGGGCAGTGTCACCATCTTTAGCAGGAAAACTACCTTTCCCAGAATGCATTTCTCTATTTCAGCCCACTGTTATGAGCTACCTTTTGGGCTCCATTTCTCACAGGTCTTTTTGGGTCTGGGAGTTAATTTCCAGTTCCCTTTTACTGGGTTTGTTTTCATGCTTTTAGCCCAGGAGGTTTGAGTCAAGCTTTTTCCTTTTTCACCACGGAAGATTGGGAGATTTCTTTTTGCATTCGTGGATACTGCATAGCCCCACCAACTCGGGGATTACAGGAAGGGGGGTGACTGTGCCATTCCCACATGCTTTGACTTTGCTTGTACTATAGCAGTTTGTCACTGGGTCATGCACCTTTCTGCCTCAGCTCCAAGCTCAAGGAAGCTATTGAAAACTGCAGAAACCCTAGTATCCCCAAAATGCACTCCAACTTGGAGGTGCTGGCTAATCACTCCTCAGTTGTTGGTTAGAAGTGAAGATACAATGCTAAAAGAGAGAGTTTGTATTGCTTCAGGGGATCTTTGCATTAGGGCGATTATGAGCGACCTTTTCATTCTGATAGATGCCTACCCAGAAACAAAGCCCTTGATGCCTCAGTGCACTGAAAGGCTCAGCTTTACTGTTTCCTCTGAGCCAGCACTTTCGTGCCCCACTGGGCTCTCTGTGGCTTCCCACCTGCACTTTTCCACGTCTATGGCTAGGTTCTAGCTGTAGGGAAATTTTCTACGAGCCTGAAGAGACAGAGCTTAGAAGAGAGATTTTGGGGAACTCAAGCTTTGCCTCCCTCATTTCAGGGAGGATTTTGAAGCTACCATTGCTTCCTTCTCACCAGCAGCCCCTACCTCATCTTTTCATCTTTTGGGAAAGCTGTTCCTGCTTCAGCTTTCTGCCTGCACTTTTTTTGCTAGGCTATAACCATAGAGAACTTCTGGCTGCTGTTTTGTTTGTTTTTTTTTTTTTTTCTTTTTTTGGTTTGAAAGAAAGACAGAACTTAGAGACGTTTTTGCCCCATTCTAAGAGGTTTGTTATTTTTTCTTAGAGCAAATCACATGTGATTTCCCATACTAATATCTCCAGGTGATTCTTATTTTTGCACTTACGGAAAGAGAATCTGAGACAGAAAATTCTGAAAGTGTTTTAGCTTCTGAGAGAGAAAGATTAAGTTTTTCCCAGAAGAAAGACCACCACGTTTTTCCAAAACTTCTGTTCTCTAAACTTTGGCTTTGATGTCCAAGAAGGAACTAATTTTGAGGGTAAGGTGTTGTACAAGTTTTCTCAGGCACTGCTGATGCAGCAGAGGATTTTTGTTTCTTTCATCTGCAACCGCTGCAGGGGAAATCTCTTTTCTCTGCTGCTTGGACTTTGCATGTTAGCTGTCCCCACACCAAAAGCTTCCACAGGAATCTTTTCTGTGCATTTTTTCTTTTCCTCTGATTTTTCCCAGCTTGCATTCCTAGCCCCAAAGTTAGAAAATTAAAGACCCAGTTTCTCTATCTTGTAGCTTGACATATTCTCAGTTTTCTTTATGCTATTTCCTTCATTCCTACTCTACTTTACTCTTCTATGTTTTTCCTACACTATGTATCTATTTCCTACTTTCCTATTTTTCATACATAGAAATTAAGATAGAGACAGAAAGAGAGAAATTTTGATAGAGAAGATTCTATGCTAAAGCCTTATACTCAGATATCCTTCCAGTCCATTTTTTTTCTTTTCTTTTTCTCTCAAGGATAAAACCCCTTGCCTCATTTAACATTTTTTATTACAAAAACTGGACCGATCCAACTGCTTTAACTGGCAGGTCCTAAGCTTCTACTTTCACCAAATACTCTGGAGAATATATATATATATATATATATATATATATATATAGAGAGAGAGAGAGAGAGAGAGAGAGAGAGAGAGAGAGAGTCTTTGTCTCTGTTCAGTGAGGGGCCATCCCTCATCCCCACATTTCCCCAGAGTACTCTTGAGTAGAAGCAGCAGAAAATATTAGTTAGAAGAATAGAGGGGAGAGAAAAAGATAGAAAATACAAGATAGCTTGGATCTTAATCCATCAGGCTCTGACTGTCTTTGCCCTAGGGTATTTAAAGAATGCCAAGGGGTGGAGCAAAAGACCTCCCTCCAGCACAGCCAAGTGCAGACCATCTCAGATGCCTGCACTCAGGCCCATGGTCCAATCATCTTCTCTAAGCAAACCTGCTGGGTAAAGCCACTAGGAAACCTAAAAATGGGCTCCAACAGTTACCTCAGTGTAAATTATTAGTCAGGGAGACCACAGACAGCCCCAAAGCAATAGATATTATTGCATTTCCCTTGGTTGCCTACTAAAGCCAGATGGGTAAGACCCTATTGCTAAAAACACCACACAGTTTGATCTAGGATATAAACAATTGAATCTGGACCTAACCAGGAACCTTCCTCCCTGCTGGCTAGTTTTCATAGTATTGGAGGTGCTTTGTGGGACACTAGGTGAAAAAAGTAACCAATGGCCTTATGCAGTGCTGGATCCTGAAAGTTATAATATTAACCATCAAGGCAAAATGTGACATCCTCCTTGGACAATAGAGGCACAGCTGTTGACAAGGTAATGGACTACTTTCTGATTTGGTTTGAGGCCTGCTACACAGGAGGAAATTCATAACTTTTTGCTGTAAACCTTGTTAAAAATTCATGGCTGGGAAGGCCATGATGGAAGCCTACAGCTGTTATTTTACTAAATGTCATCTTGTCAAACTGACTTCTAAATATTAACATTCATTCCCATAGAATTTTAATGAAATATCTTTACCAGTGGGCAATAGTCAGTGCAGAGGCTCACTAACTAATTTAACCACTCTGTGCTGTTCTGCTGTGGTGGCAGGAGCTGATGTTAATGAACAACTTACATTTCTTATGCCTCTATAGGATGAGATCCTCTTTATAGTAACAGGAAGTAGAGACTTTCATCATCTGTTGTCTGGAGATGAGGAATCTAAGACTTAAAGGCAAACTCAATCTTACCTGGGTCTCTTAGGTGAGGAAACAAAGTGACAGTGAGCATTGACATATCTCCCTTATTTTCAATCTGAAGTCATATGTGGTGAAACTGCCACATACAACACAATTGGAAAAAATGTTTCTAATTCTAATTCAGTTTTTAACTTAGTATATAATTCAACAAATGATCTACTAAAAATTTCTACTTCTGAGACTACAGAAATAGAATAATGCTAATAATGGAAAAGTAGTCATCTGAATAATGAGAGAACACTGTTCTCTCTGAATAGACTTAATCCTACAATAAAACCAGAGAAAAGAATGACAATTGAAGTCACATGTGTGGAAGTCCAAAGTAGAGTTGTGGCTACAAGGAGTGATGGGGGAAATAATAAAAATCATTTAAAATATATTATCGGTAGAATTTTTCATTTTGATAAATATGGAGTGAAAAGGCAGGATTTGGCAAGAATGTAACAAATGCTTTGAGTCAAAAATTAGAGGCCAAAATAGATTTTTAAAATGTGCATTAAATGAACATTAAAAATGTAGAATCTATTATCTATGCATGTTTGAAAAAGACAGAAAGCGGTTAAGAACTTGACCTTCATGGTTCCAATAGCCATCATGGCTGGAATCCCAAAGGTTAACACGGCAGTGTTGGAAGCAATCTGCAGGCAGAATTTCTTTCTTCTCAGAGGTGTCCATCTCATAGTTTACTGCCTCAGACTGATTGAATTGAGGACTACATATTCCACAGAATGATTTGTTTTCCACAAGATATGTTGATTTCAAGGTTAATTACGTTTTTAAAAATCTCTATATCTAGAAGAGTGTTTAAACAAGTAGCTGCCCCAGAGCCCAGCTAAGTTCACATAAAATGAACCATCACGTCTTCCTTTATGTCCACCCACTGGTTTAGTGACACGGATTCACTTTCATTCCAGAGACAAATGATAAGTTAATTATAGATCTGCGTAAGTTCCCTGGGCTTTCTAACAAGCCGGTGCAAAGGCGATAACAATGCAGACATTCTTTCTCATCAGAGACCAAAATCATGCATTGGACTTGTCCAAACAAACTCACATTTTGTGTTTTTTATTTAAAAAGTGGTATGTCAATAGTTACCTGAGACTCCAGAGATTTCTTCCTCCATGCCAACTCTTTACATGACATTTGAGGATTACATGAAACACTTTGGACCATATGCAATTCTAAGACTATGCAAAAACCAATAGTTTTCTGAAATAAAATTAAAAATAGCAATTAAGTTGAAAATTATTTTACAAATCATAGCAAAAATTCCTAATTGTATTCTATGCTATCCACTTGTTTAACTGAGATTGAAATGATAAATACCAATATAATTTATACTGTAATTATGTAGTAACAATCTAGTTTGTGGTGTGGATGGGTGACCACGTGTCCCACGGACTTTGTCCTGGCCCCTGCTCTCCATTTATAAGCCCTGGGACCAGGTGACCACGTGTCCCACAGACTTTGTCCTGGCCCCTGCTCTCTATTTGATGAATCATTCAACAGCTTGTGCCATTTAAATCGATCCTTGCTTAGTTTCTGGGAAGCTAGAGATCAAAACCATTGATGGGTGGTTGTGTGTATGTGTGTACTTGGTGTGTGTCTAGGTGCACATAAATCTACATGCATGTGAATGTGGAAGTCAGAGGTTGATGTCAAGCATTTTATTCTATCACCCTCCCTCTCCACCTATTTGTTTGTGTTTTCTTTTGTTTTGGAGACAGGGTCTCTCACTGAACCTAGAGCTCTAAGATTCAGCAAGACTATCCAGCCAGCAAGCTGGAGGGATCCTCCTGTCCTATTGTTAGCATTCAGATCCACCCCTGGTCTGCCCAGCATACTGACAATGTCATCCTACTTTAAGTCCCCTTTAAGAGAAAACTTCTCCCCCCATTCTCATGAGGTGCACATCTCTGCTCTCTCTCTCCCTCTCTCTTTCTCTCCTCCTTCCCTCCCTTCCCTTCTCCCTTCACCCTTTAATAATAAAACTTTTCACATGAGTGTCACCTGCATTGTATGTCTTTCCCACGGCTTCCAACATGACCGTCAACCATGTCTACATGGCTTGTCTCTTTCTCACTGGCTGTGGGGCTCCTCAGCTCCAACCAACCAAGGTCTCTCTCCCACCGTTTTTACAACATTGGTGCTTTGTGACTTGGGAGAGGGACTCCCGGCACTTTCTCCTGCCTGAGGGCAGTCTGAGACACACTGGAATCTCTGGAACCTTCAGCACTCACCTCATAATCAATAAGCCCCTTCTGGCCACTTCCCACAAATAAGGATTCATCTTGTCTCCACCGCGGTTTCTCAGCTTTTGTCTCCATTTATAAGCCCTGGGACCAGGTGACCACGTGTCCCACGGACTTTGTCCTGGCCCCTGCTCTCTATTTGATGAATCATTCAACAGCTTGTGCCATTTAAATCGATCCTTGCTTAGTTTCTGGGAAGCCAGAGATTAAAACCATTGAATCTAATTCTCTCTGCTTCAGTCATGGAAAATAAGCCTACCAGCAATCCAGTAGATCCAAGGATTCTTGGGCTATGCATTCCCGTCCCTTCTTCCCTCCCTTCCACCTGCTGTGGTAATTGGTTTCTTGCTGCCTCCCACCCTGTCTATGACTTAGTCTGTCCCACTCTTCTGTTCTATCTCTTATCTACTCTATCCCTCCCTCCTGTGGCCAGCAGAATTGAAAGACATGAGCTTGACTGTCCCACTTCCAGTCTGCAGAGCCAGCTGCTTCTCCATTTCTCAATTCCCCACTCCTCTGTGGTGGCCACTGCTGCTACCCACACCTTCTCATTCTGCTACATGAAGCATGAAAGTTTCCCCGCAAGTTTTGTCCATTGTTCTGCTAAAAAATTTATTTTGTATGTGTGAATGAAAATGTCTGAATGACATGGCCACATAACTGTGTTTCTGACTGATTTCTGAATTCTTGGGATTATCTGTCCTGTGTCTCTTAGAAAAGAAAAAAAAAACATGAACATACTACGGGCAGGCGTTATCTTGACTAAGGTTAAAGACAGACAGGTCATATGGCTTTACCACCATATTTGATGGGGTTGGGGTCTGCCTCTCCCAATTCTCCACTCTGACTCAGTTTTTCACTATTTCATTCTTTTGCTCTCAAACCTCTTGCACTAACTGTTGCAAGTGGTAGTTACGGTAACTTGCCCACCCATCTGGTTCTGATTCCAGTTCGAAAGTTTTATTTGTCTTATTGAGTGGTTTTGTCTATTTCTCAACAAAGTTATGTACCCTTGTTTTGTTGAATATTTTGTCGATATTTTCTGGTGTGTTCATTAAGTTTTGTTGCAAGCATGGAGCTAAAATAAAAATGGCTTGGATATAGACAATGTTAAAATTGTTCTATGCTGACTCTAGGGTTGGATTATGGCTCTTCCCTCACTAGACCCAGGCATGCTTATTTAAAAGTCACTCTGTCAGTCTGACCCCCTGGCACGGCGACAGGAAGAAGAAAAACAGAACAGCCCAGTTATTAAACTTTGGAATTGATTGCACTATTAGAACTTGGTTTTTCTCTCTCTTAAAATAAGAGGGTACTTTATTTTTGATATTACAGGAAGACATTTGAGAGATTTTAAACCTTTTATTAAGAATAGTGTTTAAGATATTTAAATTTATAAGGCTATAGCCAACTTGTCAGTTCATTTTATATATAAAAACCAAGCCTTACTTTTTCTAAAGATACTAGGTCTCTTGATAAGAAAATGTTCTAAGATTTAAAAGTCTATACAAACTTAGAGGGTCTCAAAAATAATTTAAAATAGAAATACCAGTTACAAAGCTATAAATGGATGATTTAAATACTTCAGATTATTTTCCCCTTCTATGATATTGTTATACTAAGATTTCAAAAGTTCAGAATTTAACATTAATTCTGATACTGTTTGGGTCATAAGCTCAAGATTTTAGATTTTCTTTGGTTGTCTTCTAAATGTAAACTTAAACTTCTCATCAGGCCAAAGACATCTCTGTCCAATCTGTACCTGGCTCTCTAACCAAACAAACAAACAAAAAAGTACATACTTTTAACCCAAATCTGTAATTTTGCTAGGATTCAGAGGATGAATCTACTCTTGCTATTTTACAGATAACCATTATCTGCTTTTCTACAATTTGGATTTTAATACTGATTGGTAATACTAATCTATGTAAAACTTTTATGTCCTTTTATAAAATAAGAATTCATACAAGCTTCAGAGGATCAAAAGAAGTCACAAAACTTGGATCCACTTCACAGAGGTCAAAAGAACTCCAGATAAGTACAGCAATACAGCTTGAGTTTTCCCTACCTGTCTATTCCTGAAGATGGTATTTTTCTCTCTCTTTGTGTCCTCTTCTCAACTGCTAAGACTATGGGCCTAAAAGTTCCAAATAAGTTCATAAATTTTAACTTCTGTTCCTAGTTTGAACTTGTCCCAACAGGTTTCCATTTGGCTGGCAGACACATCCAAGTATCAATTGCTAACTGCAACCTGCTGACTTCAATCTGTGAGTTCTGGGCTTACTAAAAGCTGATATGGACTGACTCAGCTGACATAAATGTTCCTTTTTTCCAGCCAGATCAAATCAGATGCTTCTGATAAATGCCTCATTGCCTAAATTTCCTCCTTACCTTTGACTAGCCTTGACAGCCTTATTGGGCTCTGATCATCTATGCCCTATTTTAGCTTAAAGCAGCTATATCAGAGAGCACATTGTCCCTATCCCTGAAACAACCTAAAAAGGCTAAGTCAAAGAGAAACTCCCTAGCATAGAGGACACAATGTCTACCTCTAATGCCCATTGACATACTAGGAAACTTGGCCCAGAGCTGTCAACTGGTAGATGTGTTAACTAAAACGGTTCTGCAGCAAGACATTTGACCTTCTTTATGCAGAACCAAAGAGGTATTATATGGCTTTAAGAGATTATTATTGCTATATAAATCACCCAGGATTATAATCTGGCTATACTCAAAGATCAGAACTACAGGGCCTTAAAAATGGCAGATGCAGATATAGCTGCCCTATAAAAATGTTACACATTTAGAGGAATTGCTCTCCTCTTTAGCTGAAATAGTTCTCCAGGATAGAAGAGGCTTTACCTAAAATTTGTTCAACTGACCCCCCTGGTTATCATTCCTTCAACATCGGGCCTATGCAAGGCCTTAGGAGATCAATACTGTTTTTATGTTAACTGCTCGGGGATCATTAGGAACTCCATGACCCAGCTGAAGAAACAGAGCCATGACAGAGAAAGGCAGTGGCAACAAGGAAACCTCCCTGGTGTCTGCCTTAACTAGCCCCTTAATGATCTTGCTTCTTTTGAGCCTTTTTACAGGGCTAGCCTAGCACCACCCACATGTCAGATGTTTGCATTGAGATTCACAACAATGACAAAACTGCAGTTATGAAATAGCAATAAGCCTTAAATATTTTAGACTAGTATGGACTTTGTGTATGATGACAGAAATGTAAAGCTATATTTGATTCAACTCTGGTTTATAATATACTCTATATGATAATAGAAATTGAAAGTTATAAGAGTATATTCAGATTAACAAAAGCTAACTTAAGGATTTACACCTATGTCTTTGCCAAATTTTTAACACCAAGCTTCTAGAGAATTTAAATAAATGATGGAATAGGTTTGATAA
Source organism: Peromyscus eremicus (assembly GCF_949786415.1). NCBI lineage: Eukaryota > Metazoa > Chordata > Mammalia > Rodentia > Cricetidae > Peromyscus > Peromyscus eremicus. The sequence continues at coordinate 8,895,340 of NC_081418.1, read as the reverse complement.
ATAATATATTTAAGAAACAAGATATATATTCTATAATGGAGTTTCTGGTCCCTGAAGAGGGTCCTTTTTTCAGATTTCGGCCACACTCGAACTCAACTCTCAAGTCCCTTTTCTTAGTCCTGTGAAAGCTGCTAACATATTAAAGACTCGTAGGGAACATAAATTGATAGTCATTCATACCTAATAGTCAGACAATCCTCAAATACAGAGATCTGCAGAATATGGCATTTTAAGTGTTTAATTTAAAAGCTTTTCATAAAAATTTAAAAAAAAAAGGTTTTCATGATAGAGAGCCAAGCTGGCTCCTGGCATCACCTTTATTTCCTCAAAAGAAGATGTATAGGCACAGAAGAACCACCACCTGAAACTCTGGAGTGGCAGCACCAGCCACTGAGCAAAAACTGCCTTTTACCTCAACTACTCCCTTTCACCTTGACTACTGCCAAGGCCTGCTTCAGACCGTGGACAACAGGGCTTTGGGGAATCCATTGCCTCATTTTTGCCTAGACAAGGAAGGCTGGTCCTCCCCATGAGCTCCTACCCCACAACTATTCAATCTTCTGAGGCCTGGCAGGCCTAGGCCTGGCAGCCAAAGACTGATGTTGCCAAGGCCCCTGCCCTCAATGACCTTGAAGGATCCTGGGGTTGCTGGATAGGTATCCAGCAAGTAAGTCAATGTCATTTTCAATTGCTAACTCAGGTAAAATTTGTCCTTCTCAGATCTATGATGTTGTTTGAAAACCAGGCTTTGTCAGTTCAAGAGCAGCGACCAAGGCTATATTTGTGGAAATATTAAGGCAGCTCCCCGAAGCTAAAAGGGAGGTTTATTTTGGGGTGTAACTTACAAGTAAAGGGATAGGTTACAGGGTCCAGGAGAGGTGAAGTACAGTCCAATGGTGTTCTCTGGAGAACTTTGCTCGCTCTACATCCAGTATCCAGGATGCAGAAACCAAGAGACCGGCACATCCAGACCTCAGGTCTTATGGGCTCCCCTCTCAGCCCCACCTCATAAGCTTGACTGCTACCAGAAGCCTCAATGCAGGTAGTAGTACTTCTAGGTCAAAGCTGGAACAGCTACCTACTATGAGGCTACAGCTGCCTTCTCAGTTCTCTATGTAAAATTCACAGGTCTCATTCTCTTAGAGCTAATGCTAAGTCTAGACACAGTTCACCTTGTTACCAAACTCAAAAACAGGATAAACTCACTTTGCAATGACAGCTCTCAGTGTCTCCTGGTGAATTAGATAAAAAGGAGCTGCTTTAAGGTTTGTTTATGGGAAGATGGAAAGCTGTCTCACGTCTATTCATTTTCTTATCCTTCTCAGATCTGATGCTCTTTGATGACCAGGATACTAACAAATTTGCCAGTTTTACAAATCTTCCCCCAACCCCAAGGCTACAAGCGCCTTGGTAGCTCATTAGTAAGTTTTCTATTAAAAGTACAAACAGGTGTGCCTCATTCATAGACTTCATGGTACAGGATAAACTGGTTTCAGATATAACTTCAGAGGTTCAGAGTTTTAACACTGGTAAATGTAGTTTTGATAAACTGATAGAGCTCTGACTACAGTCTTTGGAGTCCTTAAATTTCTGTGAACTTTACTGGTCCCAGCTTTTAGAGACAGGCTAGCATTAGAGATGGTAGGGAAGCCTCCCTCCTCCTCCTTCACTCACTCAACCACTTCTATTCAGTAAATTCCCTCTGATTAGAGATTTAAAGATGTGTTTCATTGGGCTGAAACCAGTCCCTAGAATATCTTCATGCCTTATAACCCAAAGCCATAGCTTTTGCTATGATACCAAGATGTAAAGGTTTTACAGAAACTTGCAGGTTCCTTCACAGATCTACCTCTCCCTCCAGACTCAAGCCAAGACCAAACCCTCAGAGACCCTCAAGATACACCACCAGCCACTGCACCAACTGAGGACACCAACTGGGTGAATACTAACAGATTAACTTCACCCACATGCCTACTCATAAAAACTCTGTTACCTCCCAATTCATTGACACTTTTACAGGATGGATAGAGGCATTTTCACCTCCAGAGAAACAGCAGATGTGATGGCTCAGGTACTCCTGGAGAACACATAATCCATCACTGCTGGTACCAGCATTCCAGACTCAAGGGCATATCTGCTCTTCCATCTGGCTCATTCACCCTTGCCTCTTCTATACAACCAAGGTACCTCTCCATTCCATTCTTTCTGGCAGCCACATCACTCTTCCCATGGCTAGCCCTGTTCATAGGGCCAGTGCCAATAATCTATTTTTTCTACTAGCCACTTGCCTTCTCAGCTCCCTCAAGGAACAGATTCCTGGGGCCTCCACAATGACAACTAACATCTTCACTCACACCTCCCACTGCCCATGACTCTGACTCCCAACTCCCCCTCCTCACTTGGTCCCGAATCAACAAAAAGTAGTCTTGAAAACTCATTCTCTCCTACTTGTTATTCATAATCCACCTTTTATAATTATCAAAAAGGGAGGAATGTTAGCATTCAGACCCTCCCCTGGCCCACCCAGCATCCTGACAACATCCTATGCAAAGTCCCCTTTAAGAGAAAACTCCTCCCCTGCCCTGTTCCCACAAAGTGGGAACACTCTCTCTCCTTCTCTCCTTCTCCTTCCCTCCTTTCCCTTCCCTTCTCCTTTCCTCCTTTAATAATAAAATTTTTCACATGAGTGCTGCCTGCATGACATGTCTTTCCCACAGCTCCCAACTGCCATGACCACCACCTGATGTGTCTGCATGGCATGTCTCTTTCTCACCCACTGTGGGGCTCCTTGGCTCTGACCCACCAAGGTCTCTCTCTCGTCTTTTTTACAACACCCACTTCTCTTGCACTATAAGAACATGCACATGTTTTTACATGGGTGTTTGCATGACAGACATTTCATCAACTGAACTCCGGAATTTAGAATATTATCAAACCATTAGTAACATTAGTATTATGGTTTATCCAATATCTAAAAAAGTATAATTTTGTTAAAAAAAATCTTTCAGAAAACAATTTGAAAAAAACTAATACATAAAATGTTCTTATTTTTCTATAAAAATTCTCAAACTTTTTTAAAGGTTAAAGTTCTAAGAAAGATAACACCAAAAGAAAAAGTGGCTTAGATGTATAAATATCTAAATAAAAAGAGAAAGAAGAAGAGAGAGTGAGGGGCAGAAAGGAAGGGGTGGGGATGTTTGTTAGGTATAGTGACTTAATATCATTATGGAAGCTGAGAAGTGTTGCTAACACTGCTTAGTTGAGTCCAAGGGCCTCAGAACCAAGGAGCCCCATGATATGAGAGTCAGTGTGCCACTTAAAGCCCCAAGAACCTAAGGGACCATTGTTAAAGCTTCTAGAATCCAAAGATATTCAAGGGCTGGGAAGAGAAGCTGAGTACATGAGATACAGAGAGAGAGAGAGAGAGAAGCTGAGTGCAGGAGATACAGAGAGAAAGAGCTGATTTTTTCCTTTTTGTTTTATATGGATCCTCAGCCCAGCTACTGGATGGTGTTCCCCACACTGAGAACAGACCATCCCTCTTCAGTCCAGCACACACCAAGGTTCTCTGAACCTTCCTTTAGAAGTACTCTTTTCTACCTCTCTAGCTCATTTTGAATCTTGTTGATACCCAAACTTACCAATTACAGTACTATAAACACTTAACATGCATCTTTTTTCAACAGGCAATAAAATTTTACTTCATCAACAAAAATGGATTTATGAGATTTGATGCTTTTATTTATATATCAGGAAATAAGAGTGAAACGCATGATAAAATATAAAAACAAGCACTGATTTCAGGGTGGAACACACTTTGAAATGTTCAGTGGCAGGCACACAGTCACAAGTAAGCTTTTGTCATCATGACAATGAAAACGATCCTATTTAGTTAGGCCAGATTAGTATCTAGTAAGTTACTGTTGGAATTCGCCCTCTTTTCCCTCCTTCTTACTGTGGAGTACCAACTCTCTATGATTCAATAGTCCTAAGACCTGGGTTAATACTTTTGCCCAGTCTTAGAATGGCTTCTTGTTCAGTGCACACCTGTGATATGTCTTAAGATTTACACTAGTGTGGAAAATGCAAAGCAAAATAAAACTGGAAAGCAATGCTTATGTTTTTTTTTTTCAGAGCTGAGGACCGAACCCAGGGCCTTGCACTTGTTAGGCAAGTGCTCTACCATTGAGCTAAATCTCTAACCCCATACTTTTTATTTTTTTTAAACATATATTCTAAGGATTATGTAAGCTTATTTATATCATGTATTACAGACTCAATTTTAACCCATACAGCAGGTCCTCTCTTAGCTGACTAGTCTAAAGGAATGGGTCAGTTGTAATTTTTAAGTTTGGACAATGTAATACAAACAATTGATGTAGAGATGTTTGATGTTTTATATCATAAATTTAAACATCCCCAAAAGTGGCATTCAGAGATTTTAAAGGTATGTGTCCATTATATTATTTCTAGTATAGCATAGGTACAATCATATATATATATATGTGTATGTATATGATTTTATTTTAAATTTCTTTTCATTTTACAAACCAACCACAGTTCCCATTCCCTCCCTCCCCCTACTCCTCCCCCAACTCCCCTGACCCCACACCGATCCATTCCTCAGAGAGGGTAAGTTCTTCCATGGGAGGACCTTATTTAAATACATTTTAAATGATAAACACTTTCTTGTGTTGCTGATTTTGTTAGATTTGTGTAGTTTTATATTATGTTCACATGCTGATGTTTTTAAAAATACTATTATGAAAAAGAGTTTTATTTGTTGTATTTTAATTAATGTATTTTGGTTTGAGGGTTTCATGCATGTAGGTAATATATGGATTTTAATCAAATCCACCCCCTATTTCTTTTCCTCCAATTCTTATCCTAAACACCACCATCAGCCTTTCTTCTTAACTTCTTGTGTTCTCTTTCAAACCCACTAAATCCACTTAATGTTGCTGATATGTACATAGTGCATGTCCACCTAGTGGAGCATAGTGGCCTCTCCAGAGACATATTCCTGAGAAACAAAGGACTCCAGCTCCCTCAAATCCCACTAAAGGACAATAGCTTCTTAGGTAGGAGCAGGACACCATTGGCTGGAATTTCAGGTAGCCAGATATGATGATGTATGTCTTGTGTATGTTGTGATAACTGCTGTACATTAAACATGCATCTTAATAGCAAGTATGTATTTTTTCTGTAGTAATTATAAAGCAAAAAGTACATGCATTTAAGTATATATTTGGGGCTGGTGAGGTGGCTCAGAGGTTAAGAGCAGTGGCTGCTCTTCCAGAGGTCCTGAGTTCAATTCCCAGCAACCACATGGTGGCTCACAACCATCGATAATGAGATCTGATGCCCTCTTCTGGCCTGCAGGCAACATGCAGGAGGAATATTGTATACATAATAAATAAATAAAAAACTTTTAAAAAGTATATATTTGATAGCATCATTCCACAAATTGGAACAAATATATATGATTAATTATATGGTACAAATATTGTGTAAGTCATCGGGCATAAGGAAGACTCTCAACATGCCCCTTTCCACATAGTCTTTGCCTCATTTCTTAGTAGAAGAGCACTGTTTTGTTTTTCCCCACCTCACATCAGTTTTGTTTGTCATTAATTTATATGAATAGAACCACTTAGTTTGTATTTCTTTGTCTAAGTCTTCTATCATTAACTCTGTATATAGAAATGTTTGACTATATATTCCTTTATACATATGAGTTTTCTATTTGGGGAACATGGCTAATGCATTTTGCATTTTTTTCACAAACACTACTAAATAACATATTAACTTAGTGAGCATTTCTAAGTACCTATAGTACATGAATCAATATACTTTTAATTTTATTTATTTTTTCCTTTTATTGAAAATAATTTTTTATACTCACAAAATATATCCAGTATGGTGATATTTTATTTTGTACTAAAATGTTATTTGTATGTTAATAAATAAAGTTGCCCGGGGGTCAGAGCTATTAGCAAGCCATAGGTGGTGGCGCACGCCTTTAATCCCAGCACTTGGTAGGCAGAGCTAGGTAGATCTTTGTGTGTTCAGGGATACAGCCAGCAATGGATATACACACCTTTAATCTCAATACCAACCTAAGAGCTGGAGGTCTGTACAGACAGGCAGTGATGAGGCGGTCAAAGTGGTTGGGTTTACAACCAATGAGAAGGCAGAACCAAAAGTCTTTATAAAGACTTAAACACAGGAAGTAGCTCTCTTTCAGAGAGGTAGGACCACGGTAGGAGGAAGGGTAAGGTTTTTGCTCTTAGCTCTGACGTCTTGGCTTTCTTCTTTGCATTAGTTCTATGTTTCTTATTTAATAAGACGGTTGGTTACATCTACAATCCAGAGTACAGTTTCCCCTCCCTATACTCTTTTTTAGTCCCTCCCTTCTCATACCTTTTGTCTTTCATTAGAAACTAAGCAGACTTCTACAGGATAATAATAAAATAGAACAAAATGAAATAAAACAAAATCTAACATATCTGAATAGGACAAAACAAACAAATGGAAGAAAGGGAAGGAGCCAAAGAAAAGACAAAAAAAAAAAAAAAACAAAAAACCAGATAGAGACAGAGAAACCCACTCACTCATACACTAAAAAACTCCATCAAAACAATAAACTAGAAGCCATAATATATACACAACAGACCTGAAGGGTAAATGAAGAGAAAAATATATAAGTAAAATAAAATTTAAAATTAAAATAAAGACACCATTAATTTTTAAAGGGAAAACCCTAACATAAAATTGAACACTGGCATGACAATGAATCCAAGAATCCTTTAAAACCATATCACAAATAAATTCAAGAACTTTATTATTTTTAATTAAATATAAAACCTGAAAGAGAAATCAATTCTGAAACCCTCATTATTTGCCTCTCTAATAAACTGTTTTCTTTTCACATAGTAATACATTATCTTAATCAGAATTCAGAAGTTTTTCAGATAAGATTCTATTTAAAATAATGACTAAGAAATTACCCAGCTGCATATTAGTCAATCTGTTATGAAATTGTAACAGTTGCTATGATATGGCCATATCTGACCCTCCCTTGTTTGGGAGAAATCAGGACAGTATTGATTCATACCCCCATTAAAATAAGACCTTAGGTTCTGTTTTAAAGATACTGTAGTTTATGATTTTTTAATAAACTTAGTTTTGACATCATTACTTTTGATTTTTATATTGAGTAAAAAAGAAAAATATTGTCCAATGCATCATTTAAAGAAATGGTATGTGTCTAGAAATGCTAAGCTCATAACTGTCAAGTTGGAAGCATAATGTAGCAGATTGCATAGCTCTCTGGCTTCTTGCTTTGTGCTACCAATAATTTTATTCATAGAGATGTCCTTGATGAAAACAAATATAAAATATTGTTTAAAACAAAATATAAGCATTTGTAAATGTAAAGAGCATTCCTACATATGAAAATATCAATTATATGAGAAAATTAAAATTGGCTCAGTTATTAAATAGCCCTAACACAATTTCATAATATACCTGATCAGTGCAGTTACTGGGGCTCCATCTGCAGCACAAAATTCCATCATCACGCAATGTTTTGATTTAGAAATGAGTATTTAGTGTTGCTATATGAGACTTACACTAAGCACCTGAGGGTATTGAGAAATATTCACAGCCTGCACTTGTCAGTAGGCAAATAAAACAAAGTAAAAGTAATAATTGAGCCAGGTGGTGGTGGCGCATGCCTTTAGTCCCAGCACTTGGGAGGCAGCATCAGGTGGATCTCTGTGAGTTTGAGGCCAGCCTGATCTACAGAGCGAGATCTGGAACAGGCACCAAAATTACACAGAGAAACACTGTCTCAAAAAAACAAAAACAAACAAAAAAGTAATAATTGAATAAAATATGTAGAATGCCATTAAGTGAAAATAATTTGAACAAACTCTTTCTTCTAGTGAATATTTGACATCTTTGTCAAAAGTTCGTTTTCATGCTTTGTATGTTTATCTCTGAGTCTTCCATTGTGTTCCATTTGTCTGCATCAATGTGTAGTGCATTCCTGCTGAGCTTCTGGCCTGGTTCCAGAGAGTAGCACCTAACCATAATCCTTCCTTTGTTTAACCACACGTTTTGTTTCTTTTACCTTTTGTTTCTCTTTTTGCCCTATGAGAATCTTGTCTGAGAGCCAAGGATCAGAGAGTCCCCCAAGGATCAAAGTCCTATGCAAAACTTGGTTCAGGAAACCCAGAAAACTTGGCATTTGGTCTCTGGGAACTCCTTTTAGGTTGCTTTGAAGGTATGGAAATTAACCGACTAAACTGTAAATAGAGAGTAAATAAAAATGCCCTAGGTGAAGGGAAAGTGCTTCAGTACTTCTAGACTGGCCCCCTGCAGCCATAAAAGGCTATATTCATTCTTAAAATGCCTCTGAGTCTTCATTCCATGGACCCATGTGAACCCACACACCTGTCAAGACACACATTTACATCAATGGTGACCTATTGTTGTTTGTTTTTGACACTTTCACTCTTTTGGGGGCCTGCCACCCAGATTCCAGATAAATCACTTAATTATAATAAATGCCCTGCCTTAGCTTGGCTTGTTTCTAGCCAGTGTTTCTTTCTTTTTTCTTTCACTATAGAGTTTTTATTAGGTAAGTGAAAGAGGGGTAGATGTGGATAGGCCTACTGAAAAGAAAGGTGTGGAAGAGGGTAACCAGTGTTTCTTAACTTAAATTATCCTGTCTTGTAAGCAAAGCCATGAGAGTCTGTTAAAAGGTTATCAAGGATTTATTAAGATATAAAATGGGGAAAAATGCACTCACAGATACAGAACCAAGTAAACAGCAGTAGTTGACCTCCATGCTGCCTGGGAGCCAATGGATCTGGCCTTCCAGTCTTCAATCACCTCCAAGAGAGCACACAACTTGACTCCCTCCCCTCTTAAGGGGTCATGTATGTAGACAGAAAGCCACAGTCTGGGAGCCTAGAGTTTGTACCCCCAAAGCCATTAGCAGAATGAATTCCCACAACACCATCTATCTTTTGCCTCTGGGCTTTTACCTTTTCTCTATTTCTGTATACCTTTCATTACTTATTACTCCAAGGCTGGCGGTGGAGCTGGGTAGCTGGCCCCTGATGTTCTCCTCTCCTTGTTCTCTTGCTCTTTCTTCTTTTTCTCCCAGATTTCTCCTTATATTTATTCTCTCTGCCTGCCAGCCCTGTCTATCCTTTCTCCTGACTCACTATTGGCTGTTCAGCTTTTTGTTGTACCATTAGGTGTTTTAAACAGGCACAGTAACACAGCCTCATGGAGTAAACAAATGCAGCATAAAGGAATACAACACATCTTTGCATCATTAAACAAATGTTCCACAGCATAAACAAATGTAACACATCTTAAAATAATATTCTACAACAGTGACCACATTTCATGCATTTACTTTTTTATCTGAATATCTAAGAATGAAATTTCCTCAGTGGTCCTGCATTTCAATTTTGTCAGTGACAACTGGTGTCTATAATTTAATACAGCATATTTCTTACTTTAAAAACACCAAATCTAAAGGATAACCTGCATGGCTAGTCTACAGTTATTTAAATAAAGGTGTTGTCAAGGAATGGGAATTTAGATTATTGTGTTTGAGGATCTCTTACAATGTTTTGTCTATGGTAAATACTGATGGAAGCATCATTTCTCTATCTCCTACCATCACACTTTTGACTCACTGGTACAGAGATGCTATTTAAAGTTATGAGACTACTTTAGATAATAAAAAATTTAAATGCCATTAAAAAGAAGAAAGAGTCAATGACTGAACATAGAGAGCTAAAAAGAGAAAATAAGTCAGCAATGAGGTAGGAGCAAGAGAGTATTGAAATCATTATATGTTATAACTTATTGAATCAAGAATTCAGTCAGGACTCACTTGAGCAATTGTTTTGTTCCCTACACCACTGATGTGGATTCTCATGGCACAGGGCTTCTGGAGGTAGGATCCATGTGGCGGAACAGTTTTTATTATATGTCTGGAATCTCAACATAGAAGAATCTTATGTCTGGAAGGCTGAGCTAGGAGCATTCCATAATCATATATGAATGACATCTCCACTGTAGCAATCTGAGTATAATTAGACATCTTACACACTGGCTTCTGGCCTCAAGAACATCTGTATTAAGAAGCCTATGCCTTAATATTCATGTCCAGAAACAATGTGAACCACATGAAGTAGTGTAAAGAACACCAAACCCAACCTTCATTGAATGTGAAAGAGCTTGTGGCCCATTTTAATAAATGCATTTCAGTTGTTACTGGCAGCAAACTAATATGAAATTATAAATTAAGATGATATTTCAAAACATGAAGATTTTTGCTTCTCTTGATAAGAGAAAATCCAGTGACATGTATTGATGAACACTTGATTAGAATAGAACACTGTAGATACGTTTCCATCTTTTTGACCTAATAGATCTTTTCACAAAGAATATTAAAACTTAAACTACACCAAATACATGTCTAAGATACACCTACATATACATTATTTATTTCAGAGTAATAAACATTGATCCTGAAATCTCAATAGTCTCTCTTAAGTATTTTTTTTTTCTGATGGGTGATGTTGCTCTGTATGCTGTGAATGTGTTGCTCTGATTGGTTGTTAAATAAAATGCTGATTGGCCAGTAGCCAGGCAGAAAGTATAGGTGAGATAAGCAGAGAAGGAGAATTCTAGTAGAGGAAAACTGAGTCAGGAGAGCAGCATGTAATGGCATACAGGTAAAGTCATGGAACACATGGCGACATATAGATTAACAGAAATGGACTGAGTTTAAGTGTAAGAGATAGTCAGTAATTAGATTGAGCTAACAAATAATATTAAGCCTCTGTATGTTCATTTGGTTCTGAGCGGCTGCAGGAGTGAGGGACCACAGGAGCCGGGTGGGACCAGGAAAATTTCAGCCACATTTTTCATTCAATTTTAATATTATTGAAGGAGCAGTGTCTGAACTGTCTTCTGATAATGGCATGTCAGTATAAAGTACTTTCCTGTCATTTGCCCCCTAAAATACAGTCCTAACTCTTTCCATAAATTAAGCAGACCTTTTATATTCTTTTACATGTTCAGTAACATCTAGTTCAAATCAGACATTCACAGGAAAAATATAAAGGCAGTGAATGGGACAATAAAGCACTTGTGGCCCAAAACTCATGCAAATGATGACGATTCCATTCCTTCAGAAAGGGAGTCAAGGGAACCCTAAGGCTAGTAGACTAGCCATCCTAGTAGAAAGGGTGAGCTCTAGGCTTAAGTAAGAGACTCTGCCTCAATAAATACAGTGGAGAATAATCAATACAGACTCCCAGGTCTACATACACACATATATGCACACATGAGCACACGCAGACATGTGACCACATATATGTGAACATGCATATATGCGAGCATGCATCAAAACATACACGCACATGGAAAATAATGTGTATGTTTGTATAATATGTGTATGTGTGTGTGTTTGTGTGTGCGAGTGTGTATGTGTTTGAGTGTGTGAATATAGGTACAAGCTATTTTCTAAGACATGAAATTTTTTTCTTATTTTTTAAATATAGCTTTTGGTGTTTAATTTTTGACATTAAAGTTTTTCTTTCTTATTATCTTTGAAACATAGTTTCTGGTGTTTAATTTTCTGTTTTTGTTCAAAAAGAATCTAAGGACAGGATAGAAAACAGAAATAATGAGAATCTATTTAAAAATTAAAAATACTTTACTTCCAAATCATGTTTTAGACATAAGATTTCCTTACATGTTCCAAACTGCAACACATTGTTTGTCAATTATTGTTTCACTTTTTTGTACCATAATAACTTACGTGAAGTATAAATATTTTATCAGTTAAATTCTCAGTGGATACTATGGTGATCGTTTTAAGGCTCATAGTTTGAATTTAAAAGAAGATTATCTAATTGGTTAGGCTATTTATTGTAAGATTTAGAATTTAGAAACAAATGCTGCCACATAGTGTTAATACAACATGTATACCATAATACTATCAGTAAATAAGATACAGCTGAGGCTGCCACTGCCACATAGTGTAATACAGCACACACACCGAGGTTGTGAATGAGAAGGTTGCCTTTAACTTCAGTCCCCTGTTTTTTTCTCATAGTTTCTGTAACTCTTCGGGTTTGCTACCTAAATGATTTATGCCTTCACACAAAGGAAACATATATTTGTTAAACCTGTATTTATCAACCATGTTATTTTTAAAGACAACTTACCTTTTATTTATTATCAATTATTAAAACATCACAGGGATGTACACAAAGTTATTTAACAGGCTAGAAAGACTACATGAATATTTGTTTACAATTGAAACATTTTCAGAGGAAGAAGTATGTATACCCAATGAAAACTATTTCTCAGGGATTTATAGTTAGGCAAACATGCATAAATAATATTCAATGACTGTCATTTATCCTCACCAACACAATAAAATTGAAGACTAATATGGCTAATTTGAGTTTGAAGAGCAAGACAGCGTTATATTTTCTTACAATACAGATACCAACAAAACATCTTGACAAGAAGCCAAGTTACTCAGGCCTTCTTTACTTGTTCATTTCTCATTTTTCTAGCATTTTTTTGACTTTCAACATCAGCTCCACCATGGCACACTTCTGCCCTCTTCACACCACTGAGCACGGCTGCTCTCCGTAGTCATCTGGCTCTCTAGGCAGCTTAATTACCAAACTGGACTAGGATTGCTATTCTTACAACAAAGAGTTAGTGGTTTAGCAATTATTTATTTCTTGACAGCTAATACCAGTGTTAACCATTATCCATTGTGGAGCATAGATGATCTTGTTCCAAGTCCAACATAGAAAGCAAGCATCTGTTTCTTTCATTTTGAGTATTAAATGACTTATATTCAGGATCAGTAAGTTTTCCGTGGGAGAGCAGTGGTTTTTAAAAAAAAAAAAGGAAATCTCCTTATTTGTATTCTTACATTGCCCAAGCTGTAATCATATTCAATTCACCTTCAGGAGTTTCACTATATCAGGCCATGCATATATGCTGCATTATACTATTAATTGGTTAATATGTAATAATTAAGTCTGTAGCTGAAGTTTTCTTATGCCCCATCTGACCCATGGTCAGGAAAAACTTCTCTCACCCAGCAGCTACTTGAACCCAAGTAAACACAGAGAGGCTTATATTAATTAAAACTGCTTGGCCATTACCTCAGGCTAACTATTGACTAGCTCTTACACTTAAATTAACCTGTAATTCTTATTTATATTTAGCCATGTGGCTTGGTACCTTTTCTCAGTTCTGCCTTCACATTTTGCTTCCTCTGTGTCTGGCTAAAGACTCCTGACTCAGCCTTCCTATTTCCAGAATTCTCCTCTCTGCTTGTCCCACCTATACTTCCTGCCTGGCTACAGGCCAATCAGCATTTTATTTATTAACCAATCAGAGCAACACATTCGCAGCATACAGAGTGATATCCACAGCATAAGTCAGCTATTGAACTCTCACAAATTTATTTAGAAGCAAATAAAAAAGTGTCATTCAAGAAAGAATAATACTATTACGGGTGTAATCAACCATTTTCTTATTGATTTGAGGTCTGGTACTGTTAAGCTGGTCAAAAGTCCATAGCTGGGGATCACAGGTCCTAAGTGAGAGGTCTGCCACTGTTTTTTCAACTTGTTTGTTTGTTTTCATATATGGACATGATATCAAGTCACCTTCTAATATTTATGCTTATTCCTTTAGGTTAGTGTTGCTCTAAGCCTGATCAAAGAAGCTTCTACCTGAAGTAGGAGGTAGTCATGGAAGAGACCCCTAACTAGTGAAAGTGCTGGGAGTACATGATATTTGTTTAAGTGCTCTGCTCTGCACAGGATGTCTGCATTATCCCCTTCACAGTTCAGGGAGCATTCTTAGATAAGGCAGGATGAATCTAAGAGCCACAGGATGAGAAGGAGTTCTGTGAAAAGCTGTCTTTTAGACAGGACATGTCTGTTGCATCCATGAACACACAACAGCAGTGTTTACCTGTATAAGACTTGGCTAGTCAACATTCTGTCTTGGAGGGAGGGAAGCCTCCCTGGAAGCTATAGGTAAATAATGGTTTCTTGGGTGTCACATTTCTCATTTTGGTTAACCAGTGGTAACTTGCCCTTGCTGAAGTCAATATGCACAGCACACAGACCTTGATGCTCATGGAAAAAATTCTAGTTGAATAAAGGAGGCCACAAACATGAAAATAAGAAGAAAATTGCTGAAAGGGGGTTCCAAATAAGCAGAAGATAAGATCAATAGGAAAATCATGATGAAAGAACATTACATATATATAATGAAATTGTAAAAGATTAGTTTAAAAAATAGTATACTCATTAATATAAGATCTATATTAAACTGAATGTGCTTAGTCTTAAATATCATACACAGAAAATATACATTCATGGTTCTTAACATTTTTTGATGTTAAAGCAATTAAAACTAATGCAAGCTTTATATAAGTTTGTTATGGAGGAAGATTATCTGCCAGTATAAGTGTTCCATGGGGATAAAACGTCCTTGTTCTAGAAATTGATGTCTGAGAGGACTTTCAACCATAAAGAGGCAAAGTAAATGCCAGGGTCCAAGGATTTAGAGTGAAGAGTCTCATTACTGCTTGAAGACAATGTTGCAGCCTCAAATTTGAAATCCTTAATATTCTGAACTAGAGAGAATTCCAGGGCCTTTTGTCAGTAAACACAGTTTGCCTATATTCTACAAGAGTAAGTTGTGGTGGTTTGAATGAGAATAGCCCCCATAAGATATTTGAATTATTAGTACCCAGTAGACAGAACTATTTGGGAAAGATTAGGAAATGTGGACTTGTTGAAGAGAGTGTGCCACTGGAGCACCCGGAATTTAGTGTTGGAGCCATGGTGTGTGCTAAAAGAGCCAAGGAAAAACGGAATACGGGGAGTGGTACCTTCTGAACAAGACCCCATCCAGATCACCCTGAAACCTGTGGAAAATAAAGGCCTAAGGAACTACCAGTTCCAAAGGCCAACAACAAATTCAAGCTCATGAAAGTTAAAAGATGGGGCCAAATTTCATCCCAAGTAGGCAGCAGAACTTAGCAGCATTGTCCACATGGTTCTGGCTTTAGAGGGAAGAAAGATGCAGAAGTAAAGAAGTTGTACAATCTTCCTCCATGATTAAGGAAAGCCGCTCAAGCCAGGTGTGGGATAGGAGAGTCCTTGTGTGGAGGCACTGAGAGGCCATTGTATGACACTTTGAAAGCAAAGCATAGTTGTGTTCAAGACCCAGAGGTGTTGGAGATGCCAGAGCTGTGGGACACTAGCCAAGGGGAGCTAAAATCAGGGTGTGGGACCAACTGAAGAGAAAGAATCTGTTACAATGGGCAAAGCTGAAATAGAAGAGCTACCTAAGCTTTTGGATGTCTGACATAAAACTACAGATTTGAAAATTGCCCTGCTGGGATTTGAAGTTGCTTTGGTCCAGTATTTCGTCACTATGACTCCAGTATATTCTGTGCCATTGTTTGTTTGAAGTATGTAATTTGTTTTTTTATTTTACAGGAGGTTACAATTAAGAGATTGCTTCAAGTCTCAGAAGAGATGCTGGACTTTTAAACTGTGTTGAAATTGGACTAAATGCTTTGGGGCCTGGGAGTAGAATGGGTGGTTTTAATAAGAATAACTTTATAAGCTCATATATTTGAGTGTTTGATTCTCAGTTAGTGCTTTTGTTTGGGAAGAATTGGGAAGTGTGGGCTTGTTGAAGGAGGTGTGTCACTGAGGGTGGGATTTGAGCATTCAGAAGCTATATATTATAAATGAGTGCTCTCTCTCTCACTATCTCTCTCTGTCTCTCTCTGTCTTTCTCTCTGTCTCTTTCTCTCTCTCCCTTCCTCCCTCCCTCTCTCCATCACTCCTTTACCTACCCTTCTCTGTCTCATGCTTGATGCTTATGGAGAGGGATGCAAAGTCTCAGCTACTGCTCCAGTGGCATGCCTGCTTGTCTGCTGACTTGCTCTCCACTATGGTAGTCATGGACTCTACCCCTCCAAAACTGTAAGCAACTCCCCAGTAAACTCTTTCTTCTATAAGTTTCCCTGGTCATAGTATCCCCTCACAGTAGTAGAAAAGTAATTAAGACAGGAGTCATGTCTCTCTTAAGAGCTGTGCTACTGGTACTTCTTGGGAATAATGTTGTAACCCTTCTTGGTCTTGATCTTGGTCTTTATTCCAATGGCAAAGGTATGCATCCCCATCTAAGCATTACCTTTCCTATTCAATTAGTGAATGAAGTAGTTAGAGAAGCTATTAAGGCCTGTTACTTTAGGGAGACCTTTGACCAGACAGCAATAAAGGAAGACCCAGGGGAGATACAACCCTAAACTATGATAATATCAATGATTACATCAAAACCTTGCCTAGGCTTGGAATAGTATCACCAGGCAAGAAGCAGTTGAATGAGATCTGGCAAAAGATGCTTAGGAGATGCCACGGCTTCAAGGGCTTG
Source organism: Peromyscus eremicus (assembly GCF_949786415.1). Taxonomy (NCBI): domain Eukaryota; kingdom Metazoa; phylum Chordata; class Mammalia; order Rodentia; family Cricetidae; genus Peromyscus; species Peromyscus eremicus. The sequence goes on along the minus strand of NC_081418.1, from coordinate 8,878,801 downwards.
GCTTAAGTGTGAGATTGCACAATTGAGTAAGGCCATGACTGAAACAGAAACAACTTCAGTGTGGTAGTCATAAGTGGGCCAGTGGGGAGTGAGCACAGAGGGGTCCCGAGGAACTGATTAATGAGGAAGTGTTAGAACTGGATAGAACAGTAGCTTCACTCTGAAAAGGGGGGGTGAGACTGAAGGGGAAGAGAAAGTTGAGTCAGCTCGATGATTCAGTCAGTGACCTATAGCAGAAGGGCTCTGTGTGCTATTGTTAGTATTCACACCACGATGCAAGCTAAAGAAGCTGTCTTAACTTTCCAGATTTTTCATTTCCCCCTTCATCCTGAGAAAATTAAAGCAAATGCTTGGACCAACATCTTGATACCAGAACACAGCCAAGTAAATCTAAAAAAAATCTCCAAAACACAATACTTCAAAGACATTTGGGGAAATGATGGTTAAATTTTACTTTTTCCTCCAAAGATTTAAATAAAGCTCTGTTTCTTTTCAAAATATTTCTTACCCTCTCCCCTTTTTCTTCCTTCTTTCCTGCCTTCCTTCTTTTGGAATGAAATCATTCTACTCTGACACTGTGTGTGTGTGTGTGGGGGGGGTGTCTGTGTGTGTGTCTGTGTGTGTGTGTCCCCAAAATCTTAGGTTAAAGTAATGTGTCTATAACACATTCACCCAATTATGGCAGAATTTAGTATTTCCAGTGTTGGTGGGGGAAACCAGTAACTAAAGAACAATAGGCAGATTATAGATTGCACTGCAGAATTTAACAAAAGACTACTGAGAAATGATAATTCAGTTATTGAGTAATGAACTCCTGTGCTAAGGAAGTATGAATATGAATGTGGTCTTTACATAGTATGTGTAGCTGCTTAATAATCTATTTTTACAAAAAGGATTGATACTCATTTGATTTGTTTATACATGCTTTTTCCTTTGTAGTAGTACGAGAACTCATGTTTTGTCTATTCTAAGATTAGTGGTTCACTCATCACTATTTCTATCTCAATAGTTTTAAATGTATCACACAGAAAGCAGTGTTAATAGCAATCTGTTGTGAAGTGTTTTATGACCTGGCTGTGGTTTGAATGTTTCTCTTGGTGTTCAGGTGTAGAAACTTAATCCCTGAGACAGCAGCACTGGGGGGCTGTTAAGAGGAATCAGCCCATGGGTTACTCCTGGGCCAGTAGTAAAAGCAGAGCTATTATCATCATGGCAATTTGTTAAAAAAGTGAGAAAGTGAATTTGGTAATCTCTCTCTCTCTCTCTCTCTCTCTCTCTCTCTCTCTCTCTCTCTCTCTCCCTTTCTTCCTCCCTCCCTCTTCCCCGCTCCCTGCTCTCTCCTTTTATGTCCTCAACATGAATGAATTGTCAGAAACACCTGATATTACTATAGATTTGATACTGAGTGATTTCTTGGTCACTGGATGTTCAGAAACAACATTTCACTACTGTCAAATTCTTTCACAGCCCCATGTTCAGTTACACATAAAAGAGTTTAAGAAGTGAGGATTTAGAGTTACACTCAAGGCATAAGCTTGAGCGTAAACATCTTATTCATTATTAATGCCTTCAGAATCTACATTTTAATATAAATTATTCACTTTCAGAACCTATAATCTTTTTCTCTACCAATGTGCAAAAAAAAAAGAAAATATTTATATACATTTTCTCTAAAAATATCTCTTTTCTCTCTTCAACAATGTTAGTGTAAAGTGAATATGAACCTAAAAGTATTTCGGTGGAGGTTTTATTTGTTTCTGCTTACCATTGTGAGCTTTTTCTACATCTATTTTTAATATGCATTTAATAGAATTACATCACTTTCCCTATCTCCAGCCCCTCCCAGCGACCCACCCTTCAACATCTCCCGTGGCCCCCACTCTCAAGCGGACAGCTTCTTTTCCTCTGACTACTTTTGTTACATGCATATATGTTTTCACGTGTCTCTTTTTTGTACTAGTGTAAGTGTGGCTAATAACACAGGCTCCAAGCATGCTAATGTGCCTCTGTGACCCCCTCCAGAGATCAGCTCCTGCCCTTATAAGTCAATCAAAAATCAAATCAAGCCACTTGACATAATTGGAAGTTTCAAAGTAATCTGAAGAGCACAATTTTCTCTTACATATGTCAAAGCTAGATGAGTAAAATCCCACTGGAACAGAAAGGTCAAGAGCTAATCCACTCCAGTGTCATTAAAGATCACGTTTGAATTTCTTTAGAAACTTCAAGGTTTTTAAAGCCATCATCAAATTCCCCAGCAGAGCCAAGTGCCTCTGACAGGACAGCTGCCCTGTTTGGGAAAAGATGAGTGGTCCTTCTGTCAGGATGATGTGGGCCTTTGCTTGCCCAAGTTGAGTTGTTGTGAACATGTTCGGTTAAAATAAATCTAGTTAAATGTTTAGGAAGAATTTTTTCTGTGTTGAGATAGAAAAGTTTTTAGCCTAAGCAAACCTATTTACACTGCAGTTTATAACACTGTTCTTGAAAGAGACAGGCAGGATTTTGTATAATGTCATCATAGCAAAATGGGAAAAAAAAATGACTTCCCATATATTCCAAATAAATTAGTACCATTGAAGGCTTGAAACTTTAAAATAATTACCACACACATGAGCATATTTTAATAAATTATCCAGGTATGGTTACTGTTTCTAATTAATTACAGCAGTAAAAAAGTTATCTTATAATAGAGTATTAAATAAGAAGCTTCTGAAGTCCTATTGGGTGCTCATAATTAAAACAGTACTGGATAGACACACACTTGTATATCCATGACTCCACAGAAATGTTGACAGACTAGAATATAGCAATAAACAGCTTAAATAGATGATAGAAGATACATAGACAATTTTTGCATTTATTATGCAATAAGTGCCACAACTCAATTAAATTAGAAAGTGGTTTTTTAACAAATGAGTTTAGTAGGCAAAAATAATCTGATAAAAAATCTATGAAAATAGTCAATCATAGGAATAAAGTTGCAGATTGCCTGATACCTCTTTTAATGTAATAGAGGACAAATCTTGAAACAATACAATACAATACAATACAATACAATACAATACAATACAATACAGCATTGATGTGGAAGAAAATGCTGGTTATTTTTAAAACACTGGTGTAAGTATGTGTAATTTTGCTAAAATATTCCTGGTAAATATATCTTCCAGCACTAAAAAATTGCAATAACAAAAAAATGCAGTTTTCTAAACATAATATGACATAGTAGAACACAGCAGCCCTAATTCTAAGCCTGTGCATATAAGAAGTAATGCCAACAGTGAACTAGAACATACTGTATTAATATTTATAGTACTTACTGGGATATTATTTAGATTGACAAATATGTGAAATAATAGTGATGGCTATAGAAATCAGATATGACATGTAATAACCATAATATGCAGCTATTGCACTAAAAAATTAGAAAGATTTCTCAAACTTGACCTTCAAAACCCACAGTTACAATGTGTCAGAGAGAGAGGAAAACCGGAAAATTGCTATTTAGTGTGTGCAGTGTGGTGACATTTTGCAAAAACAAGGCTGGAGGCAATACATAATAGTGTTCCGAGCTGTGAGTGAAGGCGAGATTATGCTACTTCAGTTTGAATTTAAGTGAAATCATTTATAGACATTCTCAGCATAGATTAGGTTTAACACTTTATGTTGGCATACTAATGTTTCATTTAGGTAATCTTTTAGGAAGGAGCCAGAGGAAGTTATTTACTTTTAGAATGCAGTGGGGTTTTTTGTTTTTTAAATGAAACTCGAGAATCAAAATAGTCATATAGAATTAAAGGTACTTCCTGACATTCAGTTATACATGTCTTCACTAATGTTTCTAACCAAATGCTAAGTAGCTAAGAAGGGTAGCATGCACCTGCACAGTGAGATTGTTTCACATCCTTGTGTGTCCCTTGACATCCTACTACCTTTATGTCCTTAGGAAAGATTAACTGTGGTTTAGAGTGTTAGGATAATTACATAACCTCCAGTAAATAAACACCACTTTCATCTTGCAAGCTGATAGCTTTTCTAATGCATATTTAATGCATTTTCAAGAAATAAACATATTACGGGTCTTATGTATGGCATTATTATCTGGCCATTTATAGGCTTAGTAAGTCAGATAACTATGCAACCAAACTTTAAATGAGTAAGTGAAGGAATGAACTACATGTTCTCTCCAAGTTCATATTGAAGCATTAATCCCCAATGTGATGATATTTAAAGAAAATATCTCAAAGTGAATAATAAAGATTAGATAATGTTTGGGTTTCTAGTGCTGTGGAGAGACACCATGACCTCAGCAACTGTTATAAAGGAAAACATTTAACTGGGGCTGGCTTAAGTTCAGAGGTGTAGTTCATTATCTTGATGGAAAACATGGTGGCCTACAGGCAGACATGTTACTGGAGAGGAGTCAAGAGCTCTACATCTGGATTGGCAGGCAGCAGGAAGAGAAATCGACACTGGGCTTGACTTGAGCTTCTGAAACCTCAAGCCCATCTCCAGTGACACACTCCCTCCAACAAGGCCACACCTACTCCAACAAGGCCACACCTCCTAATAGTACCACTCCCTATGGGCTATGGAGGCCATTTTCATTCAAAATTCCACAGATACAGTCCTGAGTTTGGACCACTACTACAAAATTACTATTTCTTTACAAGAACAGAGAACTAAAAGGATAAACATACAAGGATAAAGCCATGTGAAGACATAGTGAGAAAACATCTTTCTTCCAGGTGATGGCAAGCCTGCAGGTGAACCAAGGCTGTTTACCAAGCCTGGCTACACCTTAGCCTTTTCAATAACTGTGAGAAACTAAATGTATGTTTTATAAACCATAACAAATTTTATATATATATATATATATATATATATGTGTGTGTGTGTGTAGATGTGTGTAACATGCACATATATTGTGTATAGATATGTACATACATATACAAATATGTGTGTATATACTTAGCAAGTATACCATATACTAATATTTTGTATAAATATATTCATATAATTGTTTGACATCTTTGAGGGACATTCCAAATATAACTATGTGCATATACAACCACTGAGAAATATATAAGATTACATTACACAGTATCATTTTATTTAATAAAAGACAGCATACCATTTATAATGTTCAGGTAGAAGTTTCTACCTTAACTCATTACACAAGGGGATAAGATAACATTATTTCTGGAATTTGTCCTTTTGTTAAAAACAAAAACAAAAAAGACCAACAATATGCAATCATTGTATTTACCTTTTCTTCATCTTATTCCCCCAGTCCACATCTGGTGTGAAAAGAGAACATTTACTATAAATTGATGCAGGTTTATAGTCCTAGAAAAAAACTGAAATGTGTACCAGGAGGCCAAGTCATTTAACCAGCTGTTGCTGGATCATGTTTTACTACTAAGGATTAGACCAGGATGATACCAAACCATTTAACATGTCCCTGGACCCCCAAGAAAAATGAAAACTGGCTTAAGTGGGCATGATTCAACACAACTAATGAGTTAATTGCTTTGGAAATTCTACTGGGAAACCCTTACCAAATACAGTAAAGAAAAAAAATCACATTAAAGGCAAGGACTTGTAATTAGGATCTGTGTTTTCAGAACACTCTCCATGAAGAGATATGGTTAGAAAATAGTAAGTTTACCTTGAGTAAGGAAATACAGTTAAAATAAAATGATTACCAGACAGTGAAATGTGTCATATAGAAATGTGGATCGTTAGATACCAGGTCCTTGGATGGAGTTGGTTCTGAAGTGAAGTTTAAAAAACAAACAAAAACAAAAACTTAGATAAAGGAGGTTGGAGAGATGGCTCAGTAGTTAAGGGTACTTCCTGCTCCATTGGAGGACCTGAGTTAGAATCTTAGCACTCTGTCTGATGGCCTACAACTTCCAGTAAGTTCAGTACTGACACCTTTTTGTGCCTTCCATGAGTACCTGCACACACATGGCATACACACACACACACACACACACACACACACACACACACGAATGGCCCATGGCATTCCAAGGATATGAACTATTGTATTGTGTATCAGTCAGTCAGTTTTGTGGGCTTGGAAGCAATTAGGAAAAAACATATACATAAGCTTTCCTTATGGGGAAAAACACAATTAAAAATTAAGAAGCATGATTTTAGGTAATCAATAACACGTACACAGAGAGATATAGCCCAATAAGTGAGCAGATCTGATCCCAGACTCTTACTGGCATCTCCAACACCCACAGCCTACCATATTTCCAACCTTGAGATCTCCAAAACTCTCCTCCAACTTTTGGATTTCTGAATCCTGCATTCTCTGGATCTTCTCTGAACCCTGTTATTAGCCAAAATATGAATGGATGTGACTTCAAAAGATTCCATCCAGTTCTATTATGTTTCTCTGTGGGCATTTAAGCATTTGTAAGTCTGCTACATTTTACTCCAAAGCTGGCCATTATGGACTGCACCCAGATTTCAAGGGTCAGTGGGCCACAACAGCATAGCTCAGAGAGTCATGTTTCCCAGACTCTTCATGACCAGACACAGATCACAGACTACTCACTTGCCTTTATTGAACACAGTGTTAGAATATATTCATTTTCTCTTGTCTTTTTTCTTTCTTACACAAAACTCACTCCCTGGTTTCTCCAAAATCATGCAAAACCAAACAAAACAAAAACCTTATTTCATACAAAACCATTTAAACTTCCTCTCTGGAACCTAGGAAACAGAGTATCTCTTGATCACTATTACTCATTCTGTGAAGACTCTCACCTATGTCCTGCTTCACTCTTGCCCACATGACTCTTGTTACGTTTCTATGTAGTTTGAATATCCCTGAGGGTCATGCTTCTCACTTATCTGACTACCGAGTCCCTTAAACTCTTCCTGTCCCTTGATCTCTCCATTCCATCTCAGCTACGTGCCTCCATGGTCATAACCTGAGACACTCTCAGCTCTGACCATAACCTCCCAGTTATTTCTCAATATGCCCAAAGCAAAAATCCTTCTAGCTTCAACTCATTGATCCTTATAAATGTTTTACTTTTGCTCAACCCCACAACAATATTTGTCTCAAAACACAATAGCCATGATAATTATAAAACCTCTGTGAAGCACCTTAGGGTATGCTTTAAAAAAACAGTGTAATATGGGATCACTTCCATGTGTAGATCAGTGTAGTCTATCACAGACACACAAACCTTAGGCAGGAAATTGGGGAAACAAGCAATCACATTGTAATTAAGGGTAGGAGTGTTAAGTAAAAGACAGCTGGAACACTAAAGGTAATGAACACTAACATTGGGATTCTCAGAATTACACTTACTATCTAAAGTAAAATGAAAGTGAGAAATATTTAATTCATATTTTCAAAAAGTTAAAGAGAGGAGGGGAACATGCTATTTCTTTCTGTGATCTTGACCCTAAATGATTCAACAGCGTAAATACAAACATAATAAAGATGGATATGTGCTGTGGAGCATGAAGGGCACCTGAGGGCAGTGGATAAGTAGGGCAGTCTCCAGAAAGCCAAAGCTCACAACACTGAAATTACAAAATTACACAGAGAATGTTGTTGACCAAAGAATATTTGCCCTGCCTTGGGGGAAATATCATACTGGAGGGCAGCCCTCAAGAAGATTCTAAGTCGAAACAGAAACCAGGCTGACCCTAGGTAAATGCAATGTCCGAAAGAGCTTTCTGCTCCTGGACCCAGAGTATAACATCCTTATTGGGCCTTCGAGACTAATATCAGCAGAACAGGTCTGTGACAATCAGAAGAGCAGAGATAAAGAGTGGGGAAGGGGCTGGTGTAGCAGCAATAGCTCCTGGTAAACAAATTCCGAAAGTTAGCATGCGGATAACGTCTTAGGAAGCCAATTCCATCCATTAGAGGTAGTTTATGCTTGTAATATATTAAGCTGACATGTGAGTAATAGCACAGCTGTCTCTTGATCAATAAAAGTTCAAAACAAACTGCTGGCAATCAAAAGAAGGTGGGAGGGTGGCACTGTTGGATGCTGTATAAGAAATACACCTAAGGAACCCTTTACAGTTCAACATTAACAAACTGAGCTATATCGTTTTCACTAATAAGCACAGCTTGTATTCTACATTTTATTTCTATAAGTAATGCTTATTATATATATATATATATATATATATATATATATATATATTCTTCTTTATTGCTTAGGCCAATAATCTGACTTTTTAAGAAATATTTCAATCATTTATGTATTATTTTGAATACAGATCTTAACATTTTTGGCACACATAGGATTTTCAGTTTCGTTTCCTATAAAGGTTGCCTCCATTGGCTTTGTAAGCCAAAGAATAGCATCATGCCTTTAAACTAACCCATTAAGATGGATTTTTATTTGGTGTATCTAAGGAAAGATGAAAGCCTGGTCACTGCAGGCATGTGACATGGTCGACAGACTTTTCAGCACCCCTGATAATTTATAGCTGCTCGGTGGCAACTGAGAAATGCTCAGGTGGCCGACAGCAGACCTCTCAATGATTTACTCACAACATCTGCTGGCCATTACACAGGCTCCATTCAGCAGTGGCTTCGGATGGAGCGGCATTTCCTTGGTCCCTTCTCCTGGGCTCATCAGTACTGACACAGCCATCAGACCGGCACTGAAAGAGTCTGTCTCCCAAGAGAGGAGATTACCTTTTGTGAATCCTATCGTGCTTGGCCAGGTAGTCTGAACAAAAGGGCGACGCAAAAGAAGAATGACAAGGGGTAACAACGTACCAAGAGAAACTCACAAATCAACCTTCATTAAACCCTCCAGTGTACTTTCAGGATAAATATCTGCAGGCACAACCTTGAAAATCCCATATTTATTAGTGAGAGAGGTGAACTGTCAGAAACTATGATAATTATTTTTTCTTTATGACAAGGAAAAGCAAGAAGTCTGTGTAAACACAAGTTATGTACTGAGTTAGTGAATTAAGTACAGTACAAGGGTTAAGGTTCTTAAAAAATCTCAGATTGCTATCTATAATAAAGATGAAATTAGTAAAGCAAGAGAATTTAATTAAATCTCATAGCCATTTATTTATATTTAAAGCAATTAGCTCTCAGTGTATTTACATCCAACTATAACTTAATGTAAAAATTAAACACCAGGCTCTAGCTCTCCTTTGTGGTTAACGATGAAAGTTGCGTGGGCTCAGAAACAAGTGGACTGAAGGGCCACCATGTGACTTTCAAAGATAGAGCACAAGGAAATCAAAACAAGGTACTGCTGTTTCAGAAAGAATGGACTTTATTCTCGAGTTTACAGCATACTTGAACATAAAATTAAGCTTCCAAGATTCAATGAAATGCACAAAGTGTATCTATGGGTTTCCTCTTGTATTATGTGCTTGGCACTTACCAATCAGGCAGGAGATGAGTCATGTACTGAGGATGAAAATTAACTTAAAGAAGCCAGTTAGCAGAGGAAGACTGGAAGCCTTCACTTACCTGAGCTTCTTCTAATGAACAAAGAATAGAGAAAGGCCCACATTATATGAACTTGGGAGAGACTAGTGTTATGTATATATCCTCTAAATGTCTAGGGACACACAGTCCAGAACATTTGGGGGCTCCTTCCACAGATCAGAGTCAAAATCTAGAGCCTGGGTGTAGCTAGACTGTCACGTGCTGCAGATTGACTTGGATCCAGGCTCTGCCACATGCTACAGAGTGACATGGAGCCAGGCTTTGCCATGTGCTGCAGAGTGACATGGAGCCGGGCTCTATTTACTATTCATCCTCAGCTTTCTCTTCTTCACAAAGGAAACAGATATTCTAAATCATACATTTACTGTGACGAATGACTACAGAGTACAAAGACTGAATGAACACGTTAGCACTTGCCTGTCAGTTAGTGTAGGATATTAGGATGGCCTTATTGACCAGTTCAAACAGTTGGTGCCTAAAAATTATCATTATAATCTTCATTTAAGTTTTATTTCCAGGGAACTGTAGATAAAAATACATGAACCAATGTTCTTTAAAAACTACCTTATAAAAACTGAAATAGCATTATGTTAATATATATTTTTGTATAAATTCATTCAGAGAACAATGTTGGACAGTACTTTCACATAAACAGGAATAAATGTTTCAAATTTAAATATGTACAACTTAGCCGGGAAGTGGTGATACATGCCTTTAATCCCAGCACTGGGGAGGCAGAGGCAGAGGCAGATGGATCTCTGTGAATTCAAGACCAGCCTGGTCTACAGAGCAAGTTCCAGTACAGCCAAGGCTTCATTCAAAGAAACCCTATCTCAAAAATCAAACAAACAAAACATATGTATAGCTATATAAATATACATATACATATGTGTACATATTTATTCTTACAAAAGTTTATTGCTTCCCAATACAGGAAACACTGAAAGCTAAGGATACTTAACTGGGTGCCTGTAAGGGGAGTAATCGTCTTTAATTGTCTTGAGTGTAGACAGTACTGTCAACTTTATTCCTTATCTTCATTACACCTACACAGTTGGGTTTTTTCAGTTTGTTTATTTGATTTTTTTTTTTTGTCTGTCTGTCCTAATCTACACTGGAATATAAAACTTGATGCTTAAAATTCCTCAGGTGCCCTCTACCACTACCTTCTGAGATCAGATGTTAATTTGTGATCATCATCAACATTTCCATAGGACAAATAATCTTTACATTTACATAGATACATCTGAGATTTCTGCTCCCCAGACAACTTCAAAACATATCTATGCTAGCTAGAGTACCAACCTGGTACACTGCTGTATTGATCTAAAGCATAATCATGAGGTTGACTTGACTAAGTTTACAAGAAGCAATGAAGCACCCAGTCTAAAGTTCTGCTCATTCAACATGCTTCCAACAAAAAGCCATGAACATGAGCTGGTGTGTGTAACTGGAGGTTTTTTCTTTTCTGCCCAGTCCTGTAGCCATTTCAAAATAATCACTCAGAGGCTTAATATTAATTATAAATGTTTGGCTGCTAGCTCAGTCTTATTACTAGCTAGCTCTTACTTTTAAATTAACCAATTTCTATTAATCTATGTATTGCCATGTGGCTGTGGCATTATTGGTCTGCTGGCATGTTGTTCCTTGGGCAGCTGGATGGGGTCTCCCAGACTCTGCCCTTCTTCTCCTGTATCTCTGCTTGGATTTCCCACCTGGCTCTATTCTGCCTTGCCATAGGCCAAAGCAGCTTTATTTATCAACCAATGAGAGCAACACATATTCACATCAGGTATGGGATGATTTTATCTGTTTCCTTATGGTTTTTGTTTGTTTGTTTTGTTTTTGTTTTTTGACTGGTGGTTAAATATTTGCAAGATCAAAAAGAAAGACAAACACCTAAAAGAGTTTGTCATTTAACTCCATGGATAATACTTGTGTCATAAGAAGATGATGTAATTTCCTAGAAATCTCAAGAGTGAAGGAGCATCACAGCAAACGTTCTGAGATGAAGCTCCTGTTTCACCTCTAGGTGTGGTGGATGGTGAGTGGCAGTTGCAGCATCTAATGACAGCATCATTACAGGAGGAGTGGAGATGGTACATTGCTACACAACCTGTGGACATGAAGCAGAGCCAAGGACAGAAAAGCAAGAGCAGAAAAAAAAGAGCAAAAGAGAAAAGAACTGCCCTTAGAGAGTCAACGGGTTCTTCCATGTAAACACTAAATGGCACAGCAATTTCAGGATGCAGGGAGTCTGCCTCAGCTTGAGGATTCAGTCATCATTTCTTATTGGTTCTATCTCATTTCTGTAAGATTTTTTTAATAGTTAAATCTGAAGGTTACCAAATATGGGGAAAAATGCAAACTAGAAACAATTGAGGTGAATTCAAAATGTTTCTTCCTCAGTGCTTTGTATCCATCTTAAACTAATTTTTCTCCTAAATTTGCTTCTAAAAGGAAAAATTAGAAAATATCTATGATGTTTCCTCATTTTCTCCTTGTAGAATTAATCTGCTGTATCCAGAAGTGTGTTCTCATGAGAGTTGTGAGTCATTCTTGCCTGTACTGACAAGAGCTTTGAAGAAGCTCTTTATATCTAGCATAATATGAAATGTGTGATCACCAGAATACACATTTACTTCAGTTTTCTAAAATCTTCCCATTATATTCACTTATATTATGGTGGGTTTATTGTCTTGTTTGAATAGAAAAGATTTTCTATGTGATTATGTTAAAGAGTACTGAGACTACTTCTGATTTGATGTATTACGGAGAAAATAATATCATCTGGACTCCAGAAACATTGCTGTTCTTGTGGAAATCTTGCCCTGCTTTTCTTACATGGCTTTCATAAAGATTTAATTAGAAGTATGAAGAAATATAGCTATGTGATTAATAAGTTATAGCTCCCACAACTATAATGAATAGCAATTAAAACTATACTATTGGGCAGTGTTATATACAACATTTCTCTAAGTTGATTAAAGTGCATTATAAAGTTAGCACATAAGGAGCTGAACTTTTTCTTAATTTTTAATTTTCAGTGTGAACATATATTTTATCCAATTATATGTAAAGTGGGTAATAAATAATAATTTACATAAGAATAGACCAGGATTAACACACTCCAATAACTTCTTAATGAATGTCACCAATTAAATATGCAAAACAGTGACAAATAGCAGGCCAACTAATAGGTTTATGTAGCTAGGATAGGGAGGAGGGAAGAAATAAAAGAGCATATTTAAAAGTTGTTTGTTTTTAAGAATTATTTTAATGAGGAAATTTTGCTTACTTTCTTACTGCAAAAGTTGTTACTGAAAATGCCAAGAAAAAAGTAAGTTTGTAGGAAGGGGATGGTTTAGAAGCCTGTGTATTTGGCCCACAGAGTCAACTGAGCAAGGCTCACAGAGACCGAAGAGACAACCAGGGAGCCTGGATGGGTCTGAGCTAAGTCCTCTGCACGGTTGTACAGCTCGTTCCTGAAGGACTCCCAACAGTGGGAGTAGGGGGTGTTTCTGTCTCTTTTGCCCACGCTTGGGACCTTCTTTTCCCTACTGGGTTGCTTCATCCAGCCTTGATATAAAGGTTTGTGCCTAGTCTTATTGTAATTTGTCACACCATGTCTGACTGATATCCCTGGGAGTCTGGCTCTTTTTTTGAAGGGAAAGGGAGGAGGAATGAATCTGGGGGAGAGACAATGTGGGAAGGGTTGAGAGAAAAGGAGGGAGGGGAAACTGTGATCCAGATGTAATACATGTAAAGAATAAAAGAAAAGAAAGGAAGGAAGAAAAAAGAAAGAAAGAAAGAAAGAAAGAGAGAGGGAGGGAGGGAGGGAGGGAAGAAGGGAGAGAGGGAGGGACGGAGAAAAGAAGGAAGCAAGCAAGCTGTGCATCTGCTGAGAAGGATGAAAAGTGTATTGTCCTCAGCCCGAGCTGTGCCTGTGAATGCTGGGACACTCCCTGGCAATTCTTTAAGCTTTGTCATCAGCTGTCCATTATGGTCTGTTACCTTAATTAAGCTCCTAAATACTGGTCATTTCATTTCCTTCAACTCATTGTATGTCATATATTCTTTCAAGAATTCATTCAGTAAGTATTAAATTCTGAAGATTTATTATACGGAAGTGATTGGGTGTATAATGAGAAACAAGAGACATTGCTTGTCTTTTGATTTGTGACTTTAAATCTCAATAGGAAAGCATGAAAATACAACCCTCCCCCCAAAAAATATCAAATCTAGTAAATGTCTTGGAAATGTGGACTAAAGGCTTTAGTGGTGTTCGGTCAAGCAGTCTGACTTAGAGTGATGCATCATACTTTCCTAATCACTGTCCACATCTCTGAGTCCTGACAGAGAAGTAAACATTAATCGCATCATTTGTAATAAAGGTGAAGAGGGGAGATTACATCCCAAAGATTGGAAGGGAAAAAATAGTTTGCTCAACAAATCAAAAGACATGTTAACACCTGGGGTGAAAGAGGAAGAAAATGAATGTGAGGTCGGTAAGGAGAGGGAGTCCAAATTACAGAGGGTGGAGAAACGATGCACAGCAAGAAGCTAGTCTGAGGCCATTAGCAACCGACCAGGGCTATAGCTGTGGAGAAGTGTGATAAGATATGCAATTTTACAAAGAATTCTGGTACTGTGTGAAGACTGGACAAACTGGACAGGAGCGGACAGATTCAGGGAGCTTAGGAAAGTGGCAAATACAGTAACTTGAGATGAATTTTGTAGCTTGAGCAAGTACTGGGATAGTGGAGATACAAGGAAGCAAATTGACATGTGATATATTCAGGAATAGAATTGGGGGCGTCTTATGAAGGGAGTCTGAGACTATGCAAGCACGCTAACACTGAATTTGATGTACCTGTGAAATATCTAACACGTCTTATGAAGGGAGTCTGAGACTATGCAAGCATGCTAACACTGAATTTGATGTACCTGTGAAACATCGAACACGTTGCGTTCAGTGCACACTGGGATGTAAGGTCTGAAGCTTAGAATAAGATCTGAGGCAGAGAGATATTAAAGAGAAATTATTCTAAGGTAGAAAATTGAAGCCATTGGAGTGAATGAGAGCAGTAAACAGTCTAAAATGCATGATGAGAGCCGCTACTATATTCATTATAGGAGGAAATCCAAGAAAGGAGAGTAAAAAAGGAAAGGCAGGAGAAAAGCTAAGTGGATGATACCATGGAAATGGAGAGAACAAACAATGAGAGACAGCAACAACAGCAAGAAGAATGTAGTACTGACAAATCAAAGCACTGAGTACTGCGCTCCAGTGCTGCCCTGGGGTTCATGTCATAGTACACACTGCAATCTACAACTCTTGAATGATGCACTTCAGTTAAAGAGGGCAGCCCGGGGACCAGGAGGTTTAGTGTCAGGCAAAGAAGCTGTCCTTTGTCTTAGTATCACCAGAAACTCAATGATTCACCCTAGTGAGGCCACCAAGCTCACTCTGAGGCACTTTGTTTTTCTTTAAGGATGACTTTCAAAGCCATAACAAAATAAAACTCTGCGTTCCAGTCTTCAGAAAAATCAAACATATTGCTTTCCTTCACTCCAGCCTCCTCCTTCCTTTGGTGATGAAGAGAGTTTTTTGACAGATTATGGGATGATTGGACACACCACACTCAGCACTAGATGGATGAGACAAACCACAGTCGATCAGTTTTGCGTGCTCATGCCCTGCAGAGGCAGAAGTCACATGTCATACACACAACGGTATTTGTCCAAAGAGTGTGGGGCATAGAATGGGGCTCCATAGCATTCCTGCAGGAATATATGATTACCTTCTTTAGTCAACTTGCAATTTACAAGGAAACCAAAGCAATGACTCAGAGACACATTGAAACTTGGCACGGTCTTTGTAATTAGTAAGGGTATTTGGTAGGGGATCTGCTCCACAGCAAGAGTGGCAACTTGGGCTTTGGACCACTCTCAAACTTGCTCCCAGATGCCCACAGACACATAGCACTGGGCCCAGTCCTAACTGACGCCCACAGATACATAGCACTGGTCGCAGTCCTGACTGATGCCCACAGACACATAACACTGGGCCCAGTCCTGACTGACGCCCACAGACACATAGCACTAGGCCCAGTCCTGACTGACGCCCACAGACACATAACACTGGGCCCAGTCCTGACTGACGCCCACAGACACATAGCACTAGGCCCAGTCCTAACTGATGCCCACAGACACATAGCACTGGTCCCAGTCCTGACTGACGCCCACAGACACATAGCACTGGTCCCAGTCCTGACTGATGCCCACAGACACATAGCACTGGTCCCACTGCTGACTGATGCCCAGGGACTCACAGTACTGGCCCCACTGCTGAGCCTTTTTCTCAACAACAACAAAATCCATGTGACAGATAAACAGCTTTAAGGACATGAGAACTGAATCTCCGTCACAGTCCTCTTTTCCTCACCAGTCCCTTTGATCAGAGCAGCCTTTCACATACCTCACTTCCTAACTAGAAGAGAAAGCCTTAGATTCAACGGTATCTTTTTTATAACATGGGAAAATGCTGTTAGGTGAACATTTCACGTTCAGCCTTTAAAATTCTGAGAAAGAAGAGGTTGGGTTTAGAAAATCCTCTGAAGAAGAGTGTGGCTTGAAGGCTGTCTGCTTAGCCAGAATGGTCACATGTGTGTCACTCTAGCTCTGGGGAGCTCTCTGTTTACCAACATTTGTTGTAACAGGCCTAGAGACCTTCGTAAGGCCCAAGACCTCAGCACAATTGGGAGAGGATGGAAGTACCATGCAGGCCTGGAAATCCAGTACCTAGGCACCAACATCTGCCAAAAATAAACCAAAAACCTCATCCTCCAGTTCATCATTCTGTGAAAATTGTTAAATGTATTAACCTTGCTTCTTGCCTTCTGTGGTTCTGCTTCTGGCTAACAGTTCTTGATAACTGAGGTTTGTCAACCCAGGATATAACCATGCTTAAAATTCAACTGTAAGAAAGGCTCAGGACTGTCCTTGAATCCTAAATACCCAATAGAGTTGACATCTGGAAAATAAAGCATTTCTATTGGCTTAAACCCATGACCTAGTAATTTTCTCTGGTGGATACTTCACAACACTTTTGGAGGCCCCAGCAAGATCCCCAGAAACCAGACCCTGAAACACCAGAGGTCTCAGAGTCCCTTGGAGGAAAAGTGAAGTGGTCAAGGGATTTCTAGTGGGTATACAACCTGAGATGTTCCAGGGTGCCAGTACTCCCTTTGACCAATTGCTGCCTAACGCCTGAGAGAAATCCGACACCTCCAGCACAAAGGGAACAAACTCAAAATGTTCCTGTTCTGTCACCTCTGGAAGTAAATTTGGTTAAGTAATTCTATTTAGGATACAGAAGAGAGGTCAATGCTGCTGCTGATCCAGTGTCTATGATCTATATGAGATGACACTGGACTCCCCTGGTCTGTTCTTAGTTAATGGATATGTGGTGGCCACCTCTGGTTGCCTTTACAATGTGTCTCTCTCTGTGTCTCTCTGAGTGTTTCTGTCAGTTCTGTTGCTTGGACAAACAGATCTAAAATGCCAAAGGTAGTGAGCCAAACAAGGACCTCAGCCAGCAAGAGCACAACTTGCTGATGGCTCACAGGTCCTGCATGGCTGCCCCCAGCAAAGTATCCCCCTTCAAGAGGCAACTCCAGCTGCAGCAGCAGCTGCTGCTGTTGCTATGGCAATGCCAGCTGAAGTTCCCAAGCAATGACAGCTGGCAGTGGCCACTGTGGCACAAGGGGAGTTTTGCAGGTGAGAATGAATATAATAGGTTTCTCGCACAAGAAATCCAGACCCTTTTTGAAATCTATTGGATATTTTGTAGTTTGGTGGCCCTGTGACAATTCAGGCCATCTAAATGATGACCAGAAGATTCCAGCCACCCAAACAGTTTCCATGTACTGACCAGTAGCTTTCTTTAATGTGAAGCTCCCCACCCCCACCCCCTGCCTTAAGACCTGTGGCCCTTTGTTGGAGATCCAAATCTTTTTGTCTCAGGCAGCTTGCCCAGAGAAACCCAAAACTTCTACTCATTCTTTTTTCTCCACTAGAGGAAATGACCTTCCCTCTCTATTCCCACTCCAATAGTTTGATCAGTGTTTCCTTTTCAATCTGTACCCTGTAAAATTGGAAAACTTAGAACCCACCATTCTCTGAAAAGAGTAAAAAATCTGTCCGCTTCGCTAGGAAGGGGATAGCTGCCTAGATAGAGAGGATTTTCCCTCACTGGGACTAACGTGACTGGCACCCCCAATAATGACCAAGGTGAGGATGCTCTGGAAAGTTTTTACAAGGCCCTTCTTAAAGAAGTAAAGAAAGTTGGTAGAAAATATTACTTTTGTTATGCAATTGGAAAAGATTTTTTTTAAATTCAGAAGTTAGAAAGTTTTGAGAATACAAATAAGTCCCAATTATTGGAGATTGCTCAACGGGTTTATAATAACTATGACTCTAGAAATAAAATGAATAAACAAATAAAAGAGATCCCATAGGTGAAAGCCAGAGACACTGAGAAGGGAAGAATAAAAATCCATGCCCTACCCTAAGTGATAACAAAGGAGGTCTTTGTCCAGGCACTGGGGACCTGGAAGAGGCCAGTGGCCTGTATGTCCTGAAGACTTGATCCTGTTTCTGCTGGTTGACCAGCTTGTGTTGAGACAATTGCCACCACAGACATGCTACTTAAAAAAAAAGTTAACCAACTGCTTTAGGGCCAGGAACTGTTCCTAATCACCCTGCACCCTGTAGTGGCCCTCCTGAAGGGTATCCCAGAGAGATGGGTGTGCAATACCCAAATAACACATTGTTAGGCACTTCTCATAGACCAACCCAATTCTGTAAAACTTCACCCATTGACCCAGCCAGCTTGGTGCAAGACAATAACACAACAGAACCTCTCCAAGATGGCAGCCATGTTAGAGTCATTAGACTCTAGCAACCAGATGCGTGGTGGCACAGCAGGGTATGATTCTGTGATGATGCAGTGGATGCAGACATGGTCCTGAAGCATTGACCCCCAAGGCAACAGGACAGCCAACTTGACCACCCACCAATGGGGCCTCTCCAGGTCTTGGTTGCCCTGCCTAAGCCTGAATTGCACCAGAGTCCAACCTATACACTTAGAAACCAAGTGAGTAAAAGGGGAAGATGCCAAGCAGGAGGCAAATGGGTGGTGGTTCTTCATGGGCAACAGACGCATACTCCCTGCCGTTATTGGGAGACAGATAATCACAAAACGCCACCAGGCCATCCCTCTGAGGGCAACTAAAAACCCAGAGTTACTCAGGGTAACTGCTAAGTTATATGGGGCCAGAGTTTACAATGAATTTGGGATCCCTTCCCCATGGCATCAGACAATGGCTCAGTTTTCACAGGCAAAGTTTCCCTAAATCCACCAAAGACTCTAAGTGTTGACTGAAAAGACATAATCCATCAAAGTCCACAGTTCTGGGAACACCCCTGAATATACTAACATTGCTTTTTGGTTCCTGTAGTTCTGCTTCTGGCTAACTGTTCTTGCTTAGTGAGATGTGTCAACCCAGGATATGGCTTTTGTGCTTAAAAGCTTACCTTAAGAAAGGCTTGGGGGCTGGAGAGATGGCTCAGAGGTTAAGAGCACTGACTGTTCTTCCAAAGGTCCTGAGTTCAATTCCCAGCAACCACATGGTGGCTCACAACCATCTATCATGAGATCTGGTGCCCTCTTCTGGCCTGCAGGGATACACGCAGACAGAGCACTGTATACATAATTAATAAATAAATCTTTAAAAAAAAAAAAAAAAGAAAGGCTTGGGACTGTACCTGCTTCCCAAAATCCGGTGTAGTCTCCAGCCTGTTAACAAAGCCTTTCTATTGGCTTAAACCCGTGTCTGAGTAGTCTTCTCTGGTGGGTATCTCACAATATTTCATTTGCATGAATAGCTGCTAGAACAGGTTTCAGTAGAGCTTAAAGCACATTGTTTTAATATATCCTACATATATTACCACAGAATCTCTATCCATAAAATGATTATCTCCTATAGAAACAAAATTTATCTTCGTTATGTACCAAAGCAATCACTTCTTATAGATTTCTACAGACTCAGAATTTTTTGTTGATATATTTCAAATATTTCTACTTAAATAACTCTGAAAATGGATACACTACCTTCGAAATATGGTACTATAGAAGAGGCAGAAAACCTGAGTGCTAAAAAGTAATAGGAAACTTGGCATGATGCAGATGTGAGGAAAAATCATTCAGTCTGGGACACAGTCCTGTTGCTGTGAGATAAAGTACAAAGCAAAAGGGCTTGTCTGGGGTTTGGAGAAGGATAAAGGCTTAAAAGTCACCAGTTAGTGAAAATCACATGAGCAAGTAGGACTTTTCACACATACATCACAAGTCCCCAAACCATGCAAACTGATTCCTTGAGCATCTTCTACTTGAGGCATAAGAGT
Organism: Peromyscus eremicus; assembly: GCF_949786415.1. Taxonomy (NCBI): domain Eukaryota; kingdom Metazoa; phylum Chordata; class Mammalia; order Rodentia; family Cricetidae; genus Peromyscus; species Peromyscus eremicus. The sequence goes on along the minus strand of NC_081418.1, from coordinate 8,858,859 downwards.
AATGTTAATTAACAAGACAATTAATTAATTCTCAAGTTTTCTGGGTAACTTTGAGCAGGAACCCCTATTTTAGGTGTCCTGAGACTTGTACACAGTATCTTCCCTACTTTGGTGGGTTAAATGTTACCATCTGTCTGAAGTTTACATATTAAACTTCTTACTTTACAATATATGTCTTGAAACCATGTCAAACATATTTAAAACCTCCCCTCGAGTGTCCTTTACTCTGGTCCATGATCTAAGCTCTCTAGTTTCTCAGGAAACTCATATCTCTCCTTTGTATCTTCAGTGACTGTGGGGATATATTTCCAGGCTATTCCCTTAAAATTTCCACACTCAGATTCTTATCCCATGAATATATCTGTGTCTCAAACATTCATGAAATGTATCTGGGATGGATGAGTTCCCAAATTGAGTATTTCATGTTTCCTTGGTCTAACAGGGAAAAACCTAGATTATAATTATAAATTTAAAATCATGAGGGAAATATGTTCCATCTAGTCTTGAAAAATGTGCTATGCCAATTGGAATATTAAAATAACATTTTCCGATTTTGTTCTTTCCTTCACATTTGTGATATTTGCACAGAACTTCAAACATAATGCAGTACTAAAATCCAGTTTATAAGGGCACTGCAAGATTCATTGATATTCCCACATGACTCATAAAAAAAGGAGGCAAATGATAAGTGTCACCATGAGCTTTGTTTTGACCATGTTAACTAAACATCACAAGAGCAGATTAGAAAAGCAATCACTTTATTTAGTTGAATAGTTGCCCACAGTACTCACTAAAGATCAGTTATGGTAACACGAACTGGAAGATTTCCACTAAGACTCTTAAAAGAGTCAATAAAAGGTCATGTTTATATACGTTAGGAACACTTGAAAGAATAATATTAACATTGACTCCCAGGCCATGCCCACACTTGCACAGCAAAAGGCAATCCCCCAGGGAATATGCTGCTTTTCAACATCAGTGATCTAAAAGTCAGCAGATTTGACCACTGAAAATCACCCTTGAGGTACTTAGATTTAATGTTATTAAAGAGAAGCTGGTGTCAAGTTCAAGGTATCGAAAGAGGTCTGCAGTGCTGCTGAAGCTGACCACCAAGCTCACTGAAATGGGCCTCCAGAGTCTATTGCTACAGTGATACTGCTTCTTGGTTTTACATTTTAAGATTCTTTCCTGCTTCATTTCTTTATTTGTGTGAGTGTGTGTGTGTGTGTGTGTGTGTGTGTGTGTGCGCGCGCGCTCATGCGTGTGTGCAACAGAGCACATGCAGACGTCAAAGGACAACTTTGGGTATTGTTTTGCTCTTTCTACCATCTTTATCCTGGGGATTGAACTCAGGCTGTGAGGTTCAGCAGAAAAGGGCTTTTACGTACAAAGTCATCTCACTGGCCAAGGTTTTATACTTCTTATTATTCGGGAGCAATGTTAACAGGAGAGCGCTTTCTCACTATCTTTTGCAGCTCTTTCTTAATAGATGATACATGCAGTTAAATTTGCAAAACCCCATATACTTTGCTAGTATAGAGGAATGGGGACTTTCTTTCCTAACAGAAAATTCCAGATCACTGAAGAATTACAATCTACAATAAAAGTGGTTTCAAAAGTTTTCATAGTCTCCAAATATATGTCTCAGTTACCTACACTACAAAACAATGCAATTAAAATATGTCACATAAGTTAAACATTATAAAAGCAAGAGTAAAAACAGAAAATAGGAAAAAACACTTTCCTTAAATATATTAAAAGCTCTCAGTTTTGATAAGCAATTAATTATGTAATGGAAAACTCAGTGTATGTGCTATGGTTGCTCAGATCAAGGATAAAACAGACTTTCTTTTTATTATATTTTTGAATGATAATAAAAATTTATTATTTTGAATTAACTAGCTATATATTAAAGCTTTTATTATTTTAAAAACTGACTCAGAACTTCTTGCTCTATAACAGCATTTATTTATTTATTCTTACTTTATATATTTGTAATTATGTTTCTTAGAAATAGTTTTATTTTTAGGAGTGATCTAGGATGGGTTTATGGTTTAATGATCACTTCAGATTTTACTGTCATTTCCAATCTGTTGGCAAAATGTATATATATATATATATGTATGTATGTATGTATATCTATTCACGTATTTGCATATTTAAACAAACAAGTGTATATCTATATAATATATAGTTAAAGTAATGTCAGTCTTACTCTAGGAAGAACATTAAGATGCAGAGAGAACTTTCACTGACAACAAAGTATATGTTACTAAATTAGTGAAAACTATAATGTTTGATATAAGATTATGCCAATCAAGAATGAGAGAATTCAGAATTTTAAGCCCATTTTAAATAGTCCCCCTTGTAATTGTAAACTGTGGATTAAATTTCATACCAGTCTTCAGTAACTAAGTTGTATACACAGAGTCCTTTGGGAAATGAAGGGTCAGTGCAACTGTGACTTATCACTTCCAACACTCTGTCCTGTGTCAGCACTTGAAACCCAATCTCCTGATAAGTGGCTATGAATAGGAAAGCTTGGCACAGCAGCCATAGAGAAACTGCTACCTCAGAAGAGGGGAGAACTCTTGAGAACTTCACTCCAAAAGACCAAATCTAGAAACTTTCATGCTGTTAACATACACAGTCAAAATCCCAAAGCTGCTGGGCAGGGATGGCACATGCCTTTAATCCCAGCACTTGGGAAGCAGAGGCAAGTGGAACTCTGTGAGTTCAAGGCCAGAGCAAGTTCCAGAACAGCCAGGGTAACACTGAGAAACTCTGCCTCAAAAAAAACAAAAACAAAAACAAACCCTACAAAAACCTTGGCAGATTCAGAGACAGAATAACTCCTCCCTTCTGAACAGGTCTAGGGGCTTGCCAATTACTGAAGTATAATATGAGCTTCCCACCTTCTTCTGGCAACTTTTACTATCCTATGGAACTGACAAAAGTTCAGCTCATATTGTCAGATCTCAGAGTAAGTGGGAGTAAGATAAACCCAACAACCACACCTAAGTGATCCTCCCATAACCTCAAACCCTTGGAACCTCAGTGTGGTCCAGCATTTGCTTTGGCTTTGGCAGTTCAGTGCGTTGTCAGTATTACTGCTGTTGCTATCATACAGCTCTCTATGGAACAGGAAGAGTGATCAAGAGGCTAAGGACCTCCTAAAGAAATGTGCTTTATCCCTCAGAACTTTCTGCTTGAAAGTCTGAAGTTTTATACAAATGAATAAATTGGAATAGTTCCTTTCTTTCACATGCAAATGATTAGGCAATAAAGCCAAGTAAATACTCAAAATAATACTGAAAATAGAGGAATACAAAACATGAAAGTGATGTCTGAGATAGATAGAGGTTTCATTTTTAGAAAACTTGAAGAAAATGTTATCTCAATGAAACTGAACAATAAAGAAGGCTGTTTTCAGAAGTTATTGCGTAGTCTATATTAAGTATTTACAACACTAAGTGTTTAAAGACTTTTATTTTTAGGTTTTACACTTCTGAATAATGGAAGTAGCTAAAAGTAAATGTGTATTTCTAGCTTATCTTCATGCTCTGTCTTTGATCCTTTTAGGAACCATGAGTTTAACCTTAACCTTGAAAAATGAAACAAGATCAATCTTGCTTGAAAGTAAATGCTGACGCTAAGGACCACAGCACCAGCAGCTTTACCAGAAGCTAGAGTGGTCCTAGGTACCTCAGGTAAGGCACCACCCACTGCCCACTCAACCCCTTTAAGACTGCCCAACCAACCCAAACTGCATGTCCTCCCCTGGACTTCATATCCCAGCCTACAACTTCTGAAGAAGACTTCCGATTTACCAGAGGCCAGGCCTGATCTAGGAATCCCAAGTGAGACACTGCCCACCACCTACTAATAGTCCTTAAAACACACTCAACAACCCTAAACTGTACCCTTTTCCCTGGGCCTACAACTTCAGAGAAGACTTCTACTTTACCAGAGGCCAAGTTGGACCTAGGGGCACCAGATCTCAAAAACCCCAAAAAGGATACCCTACTGAACTGGAAGACTTGCTAGTCACCAGAACCTTTGGTCATTTAGGCCAGAAGACCAGAGAGGAAAGCGAAAGAAACCAAGGAACAAAACACCTACCCCACAAAGACAAACTTAAGAATCAATACCTAGACTTATAATCATTCCAAATCCAGATGCCTAAATGCCAGTGTAAAAACACAATAACAGAAAGCACAATATGACACCACCAGAGCCCCAGTATCCTATGATGGCAAGTTCTGAACATTCCAATGCAGCTGAAGCACAAGAAAGTGACCTTAAAATGACTTTATAAAGATGATAGATGCCTTTAAGAGGATATGGAAAAAAGTCTTTAAAGAAATTGAGGAAAAGACAAACAAAAAATTGGAGAAAATCAATAATTCCCTAAAAGAATGCCAAGAAAGCAAGAAAAAAAAGTAAACCAATAGGTGAAGGAAACTGTTCAATATCTGAAAATGGAAATAGAAACAATAAAGAAAACACAAATGGAGGGAATCCTGGAAATGGAAATTTTGGGTAAGCAAACAGGAACAACAGATGCAAACATCACCAACAGAATACAAGAGATGGAAACGAGAATCTCAGGTGTTGAAGACATAAAAAGAGGAAATAGATACAACAGTCAAAGAAAATGTTAAACCTAAAAAATCCCTAACACAAAACATCAGGAAATCTGGGACACTAGGAAAAGACCAAACACAAGAATAATAAGACTAGAAGACGGAGAAGAAACCCAGCTCAAAACCCCAGATAATATATTCAACAAAATCATAGAAGGAAATTTTAAGTTAAAGGAAAAGCCTATAAAGATACAAGAAGCTTACAAAACACCAAATAGATTGAATCAGGAAAGAAAATCCCATTGCTACATAATAATCAAAACACTAAACATACAGAACAAAGCATTTTAAAAGCAGCAAGGGAAAAAGGCCAAGTAACATATAATGACCGATATAGTGGAATCTCATCTAACTTCTCAACAAAAACACTAAAATCCAGAAGAGCCTGGACTGATATCTTGCAGACTCTAAGAGAACTTGGATACCAGCCCAGACTACTATACCCAGCAAAACTGTCAATCACCAGAGATGGAGAAAACAAGATATTTCATTTCACAAAGTCAAATTAAAATAATATCTCCCCACAAATCCAGCACTACAAAATGCACTAGAAGAAAAAACAGGAGGTTAACTATATCCACAAAAACACAGGCAATAGATAATCTCACACCAGCAATACCCAAAAAAGGAATACATACACACTGCCACTACCACCAACAATAACGAAAAAAAAAGGAATTAACATTCATCGTTCATTAATATCCCTCAATATCAATGGACTCAATTCACCAATAAAAAGACACAGCCAGGAATGGTGACTCATGCCTTTAATCCCAGGAAGTGAGCCTTTAACCCCAGGAACTGATGGCAGGAAGCAGAAAGGTATATAAGGCATAGGGACCAGGAACTAGAGCCGGTTAAGCTTTCAGGCTTTTGAGAAGCAGTTCAGCTGAGATCCATTCAGATAAGGACACAGAGGCTTCCAGTCTGAGGAAATAAGATCAGCTGAGGAACTGGCAAGGTGAGGAAGCTGTGGTTGGTTCTGTCTCTCTGATCATTCAGCATTCACCCCAATATCTGGCTCCAGGTTTGATTTTTATTAATAAGACCTGTTAAGATTCCTGCTACAAACAGAATGAATATGAAAACAAAATCCATCATTCTGATGCATACAAGAAACACACCTCAACATCAAAGATAGACATTACCTCAGAGTAAAGAGTTGGAAAAAGATTTTCCAATCAAACAGGCCTAAGAAGGAAGCTGGTATAACTGTCTTAATATCTAACAAAACAGACTTCAAACTAAAATGAATCCAAAAGATGGAGAAGGGTTTTTTCATACTCATCAAAGGAAAAATCCAACAAGATGATGTCTCCATTCTGAACATCTATGTTCCAAATATGAGGGCACTTACATTTGTAAAAGAAATATTACTAAAGCTTAAGTCACACACCAAATCCTACACAAAAATAACAGGAAACTTTAACACCCTACTTCCACCAATGGACAGGTCTGCCAGACAGAAACTAAACACATAAATAATGGAACTAAGAGACGTTATGACTCAAATGGACTTAACAGATATCTGCAAAACATTTCACCCAAACACAAAAGAACATACCTTCTTCTGAGCACCTCATGGAACTGTCTCCAAAATTGAACATATACTAGGCCACAAATCAAGTCTCAACAGATACAAAAGAATTGAAATAACCCCCTGTATCTTATCAGACTACATGGATGAAAGTTGGATTTCTACACCAACAGAAACAAGAGAAAGCCTTAAAATTCATGGAAACTGAGCAACTCTCTACTGAGATAGCACTGGTTCAAAGAAGAAATAAAGAGAGAAATTAAAGACATCCTAGAATTCAATGAAAATGAACGTACAACATACCCTAACTTATGGGACGCAAAGAAAGCAGTGCTAAGAGAAAAGTTCATAGCACTAAGTGCCTTTATGAAGAATCTACAGAGATCTCATACTAGTGACTTAACAGCACACCTGAAATTTCTAGAATAAAAAGAAGCAAGCACACCCAAAAGGTAGATGGCAGGAAATAATCAAACTCAGGGCTGACATCAATAGATTCAAAACAAAGAGAACAATACAAAGAATCAATGAAACGAAGAGTTAGTCCTTTGAGAAAAGTAATAAAATAGATAAACCCTCATCCAAACTAACTAAAAGGCAGAGAGAGAATATACAAATATAAAAATCAGAAACAAAAAGGGGGAAATTAAAAATAGACTCCAAGGAAATCCAGAGAATTACCAGGTCATACTTCAAAAACCTGTACTCCACAAAATTGGAAAAATCTAAAAGAATTAGACAATTTTGGATAGATACCACTTAATAAAGTTAAATAAAGACCAGGTAAACAATTTATGTAGATTGATAACCCCTAAGGAAATAAAAGCAATCATTAAAAGTCTCCCAACCAAAAAAATCCCAAGGTCAGATAGTTTTAACAAAGATTTCTACCAGGCTTTCAAAGAAGAGCTAGAGAAGAACTAACTTTCAAAGAAAAACTAACTCTTCAAATTATTCTACAAAATAGAAACAGAAGGAACATTGCCAAATTCTTCCTATGAGACCACAGTCACCCTGATACCCAACCCACACAAGATGCAACAAAGAAAGAAAATTATAGGCCAATTTCACTCATGAACATTGATACAAAAAATATTCAGTAAAATACTAGCCAACAGAATCCAAGAACACATCAAAAAGATTATCCACCATGACCAAGTGGGCTTCATCCCAGAGGTGCAGGGATGGTTCAACATATGAAACTCTGTCAAGGTAACCCACCATATAAATAAACTGAAAGAAAAAAAACACATAATCATCTCATCAGATGCTGAAAGAGCCTTTGATAAGACCCAACACCCTTTCATGATAAAAGTCTTAGAGATAACAGGGATACAAGGGACATACCTAAACATAATAAAAGCAATTTATAGCAAGCTAATTTCTATATTAAATGGAGAGAAGCTCAAAGCAATTCCACTAAAATCAGAAACAAGACAAGGTTGTCCACTCCCTCCATGCCTATTCAATATAGTACTTGAAATATTAGCTAGAACAATATGACAATTAAGAGAAATCAAGGAGATGCAAACAGGAAAGGAAGAAGTCAAAGTATCATTATTCACAAATGATATGATAGTATACATAAAAACCTGAAAATTCTATCAGGGAACACCTACAGTTGATAAACACCTTTAGTCAAGTTAATTTTTACAAGATTAACTCAAAAAAAATCAGTAACCCTCCTATATACAAATGATAAATGAGCTGAGAAAGAAATCAGGGAAAACATACCCTTCACAACAGCCACAAATTATATAAAATATCTTGTAGTAACTCTAACCAAGCAAGTGAAAGACCTATATGACAAGAACTTCAAGTAAACATCAAGAAATTGGAGAAGATATCAGAAGAGGGAAAGATCTCTCATGCTCACAAATTAGTAGAATTAACATAGTAAAAGTGGCCATCTTCCAGGAGCCAGGCTGAGCTCCAGGAATCCAATCCATGAGAGAGAGGAGGGATTCTGCAGGCGGGGACGTAGAGATCATGATGAGATGACTGGCCACACTGGTGGAAGCCCATGAACTATGGACTGGTGGCTGTGGAGCCCCCATGGGACTGGACTAGGCCCTCTGGATATGAAAGATGGTTGTTTGGCTAGAACTGTTTGGGGGGCACCCAGGCAGGGGGATCAGGATCCGTCCCTGGTGCATGGGCAGGCTTTTAGGAGCTCAGTGCCGGTGGTGTGATGTCTTGCGCAGCCTTGGTGCAGTGGGAAGGGGCTTGGACCTGCCTAGGCTCAGTGTGCTGGGCTCTGCTGACTCCCATGGGAGACCTTGATTTGGGGGATATGGGGATGTGGGGTGGCTTGGTAGGGAGGGCTGGAGGATGGGAGGAGGAAGGAGATGGCATCTGTAGGTGGTATGTAAAGTGAGTAGAAATTTTCTTAATAAAAAATGGAAAATAAAAATAGTGGCCATCTTACCAAAAGTAATCTAGAGATTCAATGCAATCTCCACTAAAATCCCAACACAATTCTTTATAGACTTTGAAAGAACAATGCTCAATTTCACATGGAAAAAGAAAAAATCCAGGATAGCTAAAACAATCCTGTACAATAAGAGAACTTCTGGAGATATGATATACTACTATAGAGCAATAGTAATAAAAAGTGCATGGTATTGGCATAAAAACAGACTGGTGAATCAATAGAATCTAATTGAAGATCCTAATGTAAATCACACACCTATGAACATCTGTTTTTTTTTTTTTTTTTTTTTGGTTTTTCGAGACAGGGTTTCTCTGTATAGCTTTGCGCCTTTCCTGGGACTCACTTGATAGTCCAGGCTGGCCTTGAACTCACAGAGATCCGCCTGGCTCTGCCTCCCGAGTGCTGGGATTAAAGGCGTGCGCCACCACCGCCCAGCCGAACATCTGATTTTTGACAAAGAAGCCAAAATTATACAATGGAAAAAAGAAAACATCTTCAGCAAATGGTGTAGGTCTACCTGGATGTCAGCATGTAGAAAAATGCAATTCAATCCATATCTATCACCCTGAACAAAACTCAAGTCCAAGTGAATCAAAAACCTCAACATAAATCCAGATGAAACTAATAGAAGTGAAAGTGGAAAATAGCCTTGAATGTTTGTAGAAAGACAAACATGGCATGTACTCACTCATAAATGGACATTAGCTTTAAAATAAAGGATAACTGTGCTACAATCCACAGATTCAGAGAGACTAGGTAAAAAGGAGGGTTCAAGTGGGGAAGCCCAGATCTCCCTGGAAAGCAGGTCCTGCCTATGGGATGTGCTGGGGTAAGAGTGGCCTAGAAAATGAGGGAGTGGCTAACCAATTACCAATCTAACCTAAAACCAATGCAAGGAGAGTAAGCCCAGCCCAGACACTGCCCGGAGCACCAAGACCCTTAGGCTGGATGGCCCAGAGACTTAGAATAGAACTAAACATGACTGAAAAAAAAAATGCTAATGTAATGATGTCTAATGATCTTCTCTTATACGCAGAGATTGATACCTAGAACAATTGTCATCAAAGAGGGCTTCATCCAACAACTTACGGAAACATATGCAGATCCACAGCCAAAAATTAGACAGAGTTCTGGAAATCCTGAAGAAGAGAGGGAGGAAGGACTGTGGGAGCCACAAGAAAATCCACAGAATCAACTAACCTGGGCTCATAGGGGTTCACAGAGACTGAACCTACAATCAAAAAGCCTACAGGGGACTGACATAGACACTCTGCATATATGTGACAGTTGTGTAACTTGGTCCTCTTGTGGGAATCCTAACAGTGAGACCAGGGGCTGTCTCTGACTCATTTACTGGCTTTTGTGACCCTACTCCTTGTACTGGGTGGCCTTGCCCAGTGTTAATACCAGGGGAGGGGCTTAGTCTTCCTGCAGCTTGGTAAGTCATGTTTTGTTGATACTCATGGGAGAGCTGCCATTTTCTAAACAGAAACGGAGGAGTGGATTAGGGGGTGGGAACAGAAGGGGGTGGGTGGAGGGACTAGAAGGAGAGGAGGATGGGGAAACTGTAGCCGGGATGTAAAATAAATAAATTAATTTAAAAAATAAAAGAAAGTAAATGCTATGCACTTGGTGTAGGCAACTCTGAGTACCGTGGACTGCATCACAAGAGACTTTATATTTCCCATGTTTCTGGATGCCAGAAGACAGAGGTGAGGGTGACTCTCACTGTGCACTAAGGAGCAACTTCTGCGGGGTTGTAAGATAGAAAAATGTATTCTTTTTTTAACCCACACTTGGTGAGCAGGGAACGAGACAGATCTCTGACCTTTCTGTGAGGTCTGTGCTCTCATAACATGCTCTTCCCCATGGTCCTCTCCAAACACTATCCTTTTGCTCATCTATGCATAGCATTGTGACCTAATTTTACCAAGGCATTAGAGTTAAAGAAATTAACTCGGGAATGAAGAGGACATCTTCAACAAGAATAAAACTGGACAAAGCACTGGAGTTCTAGCAATCCAGAGGTTAAACAGCTGGCTGATTTTAGGTCCATACAGTCGTGAGAGAATGCTGAGAGTATTGAACCAAACGGAGCCAAGGCTGAAACCAATAGGTGTGAGCATGAGCTTCCCATGGAATTTACCAGGTAGTTAGTGTTACCATTAAATCAGTGGAAAAACAATTTGGTGAAAAGCAATGACCTAAAGTAACAAGAGAACTACATCTCAAGAAGAGCCTTGGGTTTGTGAGTATTGGCACACACAAAATGAGAACAGAGTAAATCAGTACTCTGAGGGTTTATGATGCTTTTATCTCCAAGATATCTAAATTGAAGGAGACTTCGAATATTTTCAATTTGTACCAAATAAACTAATAACAATAACAAGAAGAATAAACTTGGAGTACTCAGTTTCCCACCAGGCTGAGGGTCTGAGTTGTTTTTTTTTTTTAACGCAAAGGAGGTATGTACTCTAACAGTCACTTTGGTTATAGGCAAGGAGGGTAAAGAAGTATGATGAGATTACAGGGATGAACTAATAAACCACAGAGGAAAATAAATACATTAATTCCTTCAAGTCAATAAATTAAGTTTAAGACAATCACATCATAAATGTCATGCACTTGATTGGAGATTTATTCAATTTCTCTGTTGAGAGCACAGAGATACTTGCACTCACAGATAGCACTAGGGAAACCAGGAATGTTAGATATGTTGGATTGTCTCTTCAGCAGAAGAGATGTGTCACCTTTTTTCTTCCCAGAAGGTTGAGAATGAAAGTGACTAATAGCCTAGGTGATCCTCGCACTATCTGTATGGCCAGGGACTTCCTCCAGGCTGCCATAAACAGGACCAGAGGTAGTTTATAGCCAAGATAACCTCTGCAATATCTGTATGACCAAGACCATGCCAGATCCTCCCTTGGGCCCTTAAGATAACTCATGTAGCCTATCTTGAGAATCCATCTTCATAGAAGAAGTGACATGTACTTTGAGAAGATTTTCATTGTAGTTATGCCTCCTTATGCATGGGAATTGTGTTATACCAGGAAACTTTTTTTCCAAATTGTACTATATTTAAATGTGCCTAAAATACTGCCTGGTGTTAGGCTCTAGGTATTTGAACCAACAGGAACTACGGAGTGATGTTGAACTGAATTTCTTTCTTGACTTCCATGGTGGTGGCATTTTCAGAGACACCATATTTTCCTAGTGGGATTTCAGAATTGCAGTGGACAAGCATTCACTGTGTCTATTCTTTCTCTGAATAAGAATTTTTATGTTTTACCATTGGGCGGTACATGGGTGGGTGAGGGTGAGTGCAGCCACATATGTGGAAGTCAGAGTACTGTGTCTGCTCACATTCTACCTTGTTTGAGACACAATCTTACTTCATTCAGCACTGAATACTGTCATATTAGACGTCCTACATTCTTTTCAGGTTTCTCCAACCTCTGCTTCTCATCTCATGGTAGGAGTGCTGGAATGAAAGAATCATTACCAAATTTCACTTTTCTGTGATCCACCTTAGTTACTTTAGAGAGCTTATTGAACTTACCGTTTCAGAGGGACAGTCCCTAATGGTGGAGGGAACATGGTAACAGAGGGCAAGCTCATGAAGTTGAAAGAACGCATCTTCAGCCACAACCATGAAGCAGAAAGAATGAACTAGAAGAAGCTATACATTCCCAAAACCCATCTCCAGTGCTATGCTTCCTCTTATAGGTTCCATGACCTCCCACCCACGGGGGACCAAATATTCAGATACCTGTGCCTATCGGAGCCATTTCTCACTAAAGCCATCACAGGACCCACACTCGGTCTTCACTCTTGCAGGGCAGGCACTTCACTGAGCTATATCCCCAGCTCACTAGACCACAGCTGAAATGTAGACTATGTATTGGTAGAAAACCAAGTGCTTAGACTAAACTGCATTCAGATTCAAATTACACTATTACTTTCACAGAAAATAGCTGATTTGGAGACGATAAACCCGTGTCTTATTTTTTCTTAGTATCACGGAAAATTGAAAATTGGCTTTTGATTAGATTCTTAGTTATATTGAATTAAACTGAAAATTAGCTCTTACCTCCTCTTTGATACAGTGAGATGAGATGAAACCATTTATAAACTTCTACTTTGCCAGTAAATAGTGCTTTTGTAGAAAGGAATGGAAATGAGCTTGCTTTCTGACTTAGAGCTACATTTTATAATGAGGTGTCACTCTTCAGAACCCAGAAATGATTTTATGCTAACACTATATTTACTTCCTTGGCAATGTCGGAAACTTTCCTTGAATATTTTAAAATATGACTCAGTATTCGCAGCAGTGGCAGTTAAAGTCAAAGTTTTCAGTCACATTTTCCCTAATTTATTTTAGTTCGAAGATATTTTGTCACCAAACACATTCAAATGTTTCCTAGGAGGAACCAACAAATATAAACTGTGAGCCTACAATATAAGCACTAGGACAGAGAATTATGAAAAACAGAGGTCTGCAATTCAGCCCACTTCTCAAACACTTACTAACTACTATTGGGGAATTTCTCCATTTAATTGCAACCAAAGTAGCAAAAAGAAGCCAAAGCATTAGAGATGTCAACCATGAGTTAACAAAAAACAAACAAAAAAATGAGCTTATATCTTTTGGGAACATAATGTTGTTGTTTTAAGACAAAAATCTCATGTGACCACTCAGTTGTTGTGAAAATCTAAGCATGGCAACTGCATTCCTTATGCCCAAGTAGTCATATTCCAGTCTGTGAGGTCCAGCATTAGAATTCACCCACAAAATAGCATTGAGAGTACTAACTAACTCATTGTATAGCAATTAGTTCATAACTGATATGAGCTTCAAGTGTGGCAAAGAAACCCTAATAGCTCTGAAGACCAGGGTGGCCTCAAACTCAGAGATCTGCCTGCTTCTACCTCCTGAGTGCTGGGATTAAAGGCATGTGCCACCACCACTCAGTTTCTTTTGTGCTCCTTAACTCTAAATCCTAATTCTAATTTTTTTTGTTGTTGTTGTATATGTACCTTGGTGTTCCGCCTGTGTGCATGTCTGTGTGAGGGGGTCAGATCCCCTGGAACTGTAGTTACAGACAGTTGTAAGCTGCTATGTGGGTACTGGGAGTTGAACCCAGATTTTTTGGAAGAATAGCCAGTGCTATTAATCACTGAGCCATCTCTCCAGCCCCCTAAATTCTAATTCTTAAATCTTATGGTTGATGGACTTTGATCACTGAAACAAATCCTTGATTGCAGCTTTTATCCTATAATCCCAAAATATTCTCTGGGAAAGAGGAAAATAAGAAGTCCATAAATAGACTTAGTGGCCTTCTAAAACACCAGCTGAACCATAAATCTTGAAAGATCATTTAACAAAACTAGAATTAAAATTATTTTCTAAGAGTCAAAATGAACAAAAAATCTCATTTTTATGCTACAAGTTCTCTGAACTGGTTTAAAAATCAAACTCCCTAAGTTTATAAGATGAATTTATCTCTAGCTGTTACATAAAATGGATACAATTCGAAAGTCTGTTTTCTCAAATCAGTGTCATTTAAAATATTGAGTTCATTCAAGAAAAAATATTCATTTGTTTTTCATATATCAATAAGCTTTTTTTCTTTAGTTATTCAAGACAGGGTTCCTCTGTGTATCCCTGGCTGTCATGAAACTTGCTGTGTAGACCAGGCTGTCCTTGAACTCAAAGATCCACCAGCCTCTGCCTTCCAAGTTCTGAGATTAAAGGCATGAGCTACCATCTCCTGGCTTCAACACACATTTTGTTAAATGTTTACCTTGCCTTGTCAAATTATTCAATATTTGAATTGTTTCTTGAAACAACACAGGCGCATATATATATTGAAGTGCAGTTGGAAGTTTTCCTGTGTGCTGGCCAGCTGGGGGTCAGGACAAATCTCTCCCACTTGCATTCCCCAAGTAAGCGTATAGAGGGTTATATTAATTATAACTGCTTGGTCATTAGCTCAGGCTCATTACTGACTAGCTCTTACACTTAAATTAACCCATAATTCCTATCTATGTTTAGCCATGTGTCTTGGTACCTTTTCTCAGTTCTGCCTTGTCATCTTGCTTCCTCTGTGTCTGGCTGGTGACTCCTGACTCAGCCCTTCCTCTTCCCAGAATTCTCCTCATCTGCTCACCCCATCTATACTTCCTGCCTGGCTACTGGCCAATCAGCATTTTATTTATCAACCAATCAGAGCAACACATATTCACAGCATACAGAATGACATCCCACAGCATTGAAGCTCCCATAGAGGACAAAAGTCCCACTTATAAAACCTTACTCATTTGTTTTTAGTAGTTCCACAAAAGATTTTACACCTTGATGAGTTATCTTGTAGTGTTTTGACAATTTCTTTTCAGCTTCTAAATGATAAACTTTCATGGACTCTGCTGATGAATAAGATTATGTGGTGTTGCCTTTCCACGCCTGACTAATTTTGCGTAACCTAACGACTACCAGATTCATTTATGTGGATGCCAGATATATCATTTCATTATTTCATGGTGAATAATATCCCTGTGCATATGTGTACTACATTTTTTTATCTGTTAGTCAGCTAATGGATACTTATTTTCCCATTCACATTCTGAACAGTAGGAATGGGGATGCATAGGTTTCTTCTACCTGCTGATTTCATTACACACACACATACACACACACACACACACACACACACACACAAATACATACACATGTATGTTTGTACACTATATACATATATATACATATGTATATATATATACAGTATGTATACACATATTTAGATAGTGTAGTGGAATTGTTGGGTCACAGGACAACTGCATTTTTAACTTTTGAAAGCAAGTAAACCTCACTATTGTTTTCCATAATGGTTGCACTAATTTACATTCCCAATAATAAAGTACAAGCAGTCCCTTTTCCCAATAGGTTCATCTTATAACATATCATTTTGATAAAAGCCATTACTACTAGGATGAGATGGTACCTCTTGGTAGTTTTGATTTGCATTTCTCTGATGGTTAGTAACATTGGGAATCTTTTTCATGTACCCTCTCAAAGAGAGAGATAGATGGTAGTGTGATCGGTAGTCTAGTTTATGTATTAGTTCCTTCAGTATTGTCTAGGTTGCAGCAGAATGCTTCCGTCAAGATCATTCTCCTCTCATCATGGCCAGAATCCAATGACCGACTGATAATGAACTTGAGCATGTGTGTAGAAAAACAGAAACAAAACAAAAACTCACAATGTTAGTCTAGCTCGGAGCAAATCTCATAGGCTATCTTACCTTAGAGCTCCTTGTGGAATCAGCAAAGGAATGTCAATGGCTGATGGCACCTCATGCTCTGTCCATTTCAACACTTGTCCTTCCTTCTGAAAACACTGACTCCAACGGAAACTTCTTTCAAATATGCAAAAATCTTTTGACAACTATCTTCAAATTAACTCAGTCAAAGGCATCTCTCCATACTCTTTCTTTCTTGTCATGAGATAGAAAAAGGCATAAATGTAACATACCTAAATATTTTTACATGAAATTTCAGTTGAATTAATTCCATATCCTATGAAAATCAAGAACTTTTTCTGTGAACACATATTAATATTTTAATCCCATAAATCAAGTAATGATTCATTCTGTCTTGTCAAATTAAAAATATTACTTAATTTTGCATTTGTTAGGTTTACATTAAGTAGTGATTAATGCATTGTTCTATGGACTGGTCTTTCATTAGAACATTGGCCAAATCCCCCAAACACATGGTATTGAACAAAAGTCTATATTGACAAGCAGTTAAATCTGAGAAGAATGAAGTGGTGAGTCAGAAAAATGGCAGATGGCTTATTCTGGTGTTATTAATGTTATAAAACCTTTAATAGTATTGACGTGAAAAATCGTCATATGACAAAAAAGAATTTAGGTGTGCTTATATGTCTTCTTTGTGAGCACAATTTAGTATGTACATGATTTTTTCCTAAAGCCTTGAATGGGTCTATTATTTGTATAAATGACCACAATATTGCATGTACCTTTAGTCTTTAATTTGTATATTGAATTTATGACAATTTTTTAATTTAGGAGCATCTAATACAAGTATGTACTACTTAAAGACAGAGTAGCAACTATTAATATACCCTTCTATCTAATTTTCTTGATAAAATTGGTATTTTCACTTAATCTTTTATAATAATTGGCATGTTTCTTTGGAACTTTCAAACTGAATTTAATGGCTATTTTTTTGTCAAGTTAATTGTACTGCTTCTATTAATAATATACCATTCTCTACAAAATATATGAAAGAGTTTTGTATGCCAAAAATGCAAAGATAGAATAATATGTATGGTAATTCTTCCAATTAGATACGAAATGCAAAGTAGGAAAAAAAATCTTTTAGGATAATTTAGGAGATAGAGGGTTTTCTTTTTTTCCCTCTGAATCATGAGATACAAATGTCTGACAGAAAAATATTTCTGGGTGTTTCTATTTGCCACTGTTCCTCATTATCAAACTTCATTTCAGCTTCCATATTTTGCCTTTGGCTTTTAAAATGGTCAATCTGAAAATATCTGTGAGCACTTATTTTCAATTTTAAGTCCATGAGAATTAAACTACAAATTGGCTTCATTGCATATTCATGTTTTCAGTGCTGAAATGTCTTTACCACCCAGTCCACTCCCACACACATGCACACATGTACACATAGGCAAACATATGTGAAAACAGAGTTATAGACAGGTAGATAAAACATAAGCAGAGAGATGAGTAGATATATTAGATGATAGGTAGATGATAATAGACAGCAGACAAGCATCCGTTTCTGTATACATGGTAAGTACAGTAACAAAATATTCAAACTTTATAAATACATACAGTTTTCCAAATCAATTTAGTTCTATTGATTATATATTTCCCACAAGCTACAAGATATTAATTTTTTTTTCTTTATTACAACTAGTGACATTACTTTATAGCATTTCCTATAAGATATTTAATGTCCACGTATGCTTTAGAAAGTATGATTAGATAACATAAATTGAAGATAAATGAAGTTAATTTATTTCACAATTCTACTAAAGATTACTTTTAGAAATTGAGAGGTTACTCTACAAATACTGTTACTGAATCCTAGAAAATTATCAAATTCCATTACCCTTAGGACTTGGAAGGCATAAAATAGAGAGTGTTTTGAAGCAGCCACAAGATTTGAACATCACAATTAATGTAAGCCTGGGGAAATTTCTATTTCCTGTCTTCCAATCTTTAATCAGGAAAATGAAAAATAATCTTTTTGAAAACACCAGAGTGGTTTTTTATTAAATTAAAGTTTCTTAACACAGGAATTGTAGTGTGTCTGCTTCGTTACCCTTCTCCTTAGTAACATGCCAACAGTTGAGAGTGCTGGGCTAGAATACTTGCATAGAAATGTACTTCTAATATTTAAAAACTTACTAAACACCGTTACCTCTTATGTGCTTACACTTACTCATCTATACATGGTGGTGATAATATCAACACTAATTCATGAGGTTTTCCAGGTATAATAGAAACCCATATTTAATGAGTAAGGCTTGATCAGTAGTAGGGATCCTTGGTACAGTTTGAATAAGGATGGTCCCCATAGGATCATATATTCAAGTGCTTAGTCACAAGAGAGTGGATCTCTGATAGAATTAGAAGGATTTGGAAGTGTGGTCTGTTGGAGGAAGTATGTCATTGGGGGTGGGCTTTGAGGTTCAAAAGCCCAGGCCAAGGCTCTCTCTCTCTCTCTCTTTTACCATCAATCTGTGGATCAGGATATGGCTCTCAAGGACTCCTCCAGCACCATGCCTGCCTGCTGCCATGCTCCCTGCTGTGATGATCCCAGGTATGCTAATGATGAGCTAAACTTCTGAAACAGTGAGTAAGCCCCCAATTATATTTTTTTTTTTATGAGAGTTGCCTTGGTCATAGTGTCCCTTCACAACAATAGAAGAGTGACTGAGACAGTCTTAAATTTTATTCTATCTTAAAACCTAGAAAAGTGATTCTTTTTTCCTATAATTTCTAATGTGAAAAAGGATTTGTCATACCTGTCATGGGTTAAATAATGCCACTCCCCAAAACAATCACATCTACCATGGGACGGAGAATTTTGGAGTTTTGTTAGTAGAATTAAGAAAAGAATGAAGACCACACTGTATTCAAGTAGATCTAAATCCAAGGGGGAGTTGTTCTACAATTTGGAAAAGAATGTATCTGAACACAAAAGAAATCAACAGGAAGCTGAAAGCGGGAACTGAAGCAAGAGGTATGTAAGTATGGCGGGCTAGATGCACTTGGCAGCCACCAGATGCTAGAAGACACGCCAGACAGAGCTTCTCTCCTAAAGCCATCACAAAGGACCAACTTTGCCAACACCTTGCTGCCTTCTGAATTATGAGCAAATAGATGGCCGCTGTTGCAGACCACCTACCTTAGAGGACTTTCCTGAGGCCCCAGGAAACTAATATAACAACCTACAATGTGTTATGTAGTACAGACATAACAACCTATAATGTGTTGTGTAAAACGAACATGTGAGCTACTTGTTATTATTGGTAAATCCACATAAAATCAGTAGTGGTAGAGTTTGATGGACCCACGTGTAAGAACAGCAAGCCTACGGTACGTCTATATACTGTGTGATGCCTCATGAAAATTTAAGATCTGTATTTTAGAAGAAGCAGCTTCAAAGTGCTCTTCAGGACCCTTAGAAACTTTAGGTTCATTGAGGCAAGAGGGATTTTCAATGATAAGTCCAAAGTATATCCACTTAAAAAAGTTAAAGCAAGTCCAATACAAAATTGATCATTATATTCATATAATCACTGTAAATGAGTGGAAGTTTTAACAAGATTATTTTAAAATTCTATATAAGTCCTAAGAAATGAGTTGATTCAAGCATCAAAGGTACTTAAATCTTCATTTAAATCAATACCTCTGAAAAACATAGGAATATCACTTTCTTTAATAAAACACATAAAAGGCTTTCTGCATTAATATGGATCCAAAGCAGAACATGTAGCCTATTATTCATTACCATATTTTTCATCTTTTCACAAATGTAAAGGTTGAGATATTCACAGATATTTTTACAATTATACTTTAACACCCGTAATAGTCTAAGTGCTACATGTGACTTTTCAATTTAAAAAGAAAAGTCTAAATCTAAAACTTCATAAAAAAATACATAGATTTAATTGGCTTAATTTCTGGCCAGTTACAGCTTTTATTGCAAAGTATTATTATGGTAGAAAGAGAACATATGAAATTAATGTCAATTTGTTGAAATCTCACTTGTATCATACAAGGAAAAGGAATTCTAAAAGGTCATTTGGGCATTAGCATCTTAATAAGGACATTCAATTATTCCAGAACCCTTTTGATGTCTTTTCATATGCTATTTAGTTGTTTATTTAATAATCAACAAGTTGTTTACAAACCATAATATTTTTAATAATATTGTAACAAATACATCAAATTTGTAACATTGTTAGCATAAATCCCCAAATGGATGTCTTAGTCATCATTCTTCTATTTTAGAATACTTGTTTATACACAAGTCAACCTCAAGTATAAGCCAGTGGCACTGGAATGAACTTTATAAGCTACAGTCTTGGTTTCTCTGTTAAATACAGAAGCAGAATGTGCTATTGATAAAGGTTATTAATAAAAGTTTATCACTTTAGCTGGCAATTTTAGATTGAATATTTTTTGCAAGCATAAGCCATTACCAGGTAGATGGTTTCAATTAAATATATAAACTAGAAAAAAAAGTCATTTTCCAAAAGAACACAGCCCCAAAATAGAACCTATCAAACGCTAAAGGAATAAGATTCAAGTTGACATGGATTGTCCTGGATACACCCACACACACACACACACAGAGAGAGAGAGAGAGAGAGAGAGAGAGAGAGAGAGAGAGAGAGAGAGAGAGAGACAGAGACAGAGACAGAGACAGAGAAAGAGAAAGACTTTTTGAAGAATAGACTTTATTAAAGAGCTATTTGCAAAAGTTAAAAAAAGAAAGCCTCCAAAATACAAATTATCACATAAGTCTTGTGAATCCTAGTAAATTCTTCAAGAATTAGGTTCTACTTCTGATCTATCTGGCAATCATTTATTTTCATCATAATGTCTCTTTCACTAAGAAGATTCAAGTTGTGAGTAATTTGTTGACTGTAGCAGCTACCTGAAATAGAAGTGGAATGCTGAGGAAAGCTGACCTTTGACTACTGCAAGGATCAACCTATCCCCAAGCCAAGATTAGTGAATTATGAACTACTATTGATAAATATTAATATATCTATTTATAAAATAATTGTATATAATTATTTTATTTATATTGGCATATTTAGGAAAAAGAACTACACATCTATATTTGAATGGAGACATATTCCTTTATATTCCATATTAACAACTCAGTTAGTAGCTCCCAATAAATTTAATTGACTTGCTTTACATTTTATATTTTAATTTATTTCAATAATTAAAGAAAATCATAAAAATAATTTGATATTATATTATTTTTTCAATCAGTGTACTGTAACTGGTAAATATTTGTATTTAATGGTATTCTTTTTAAAAAACTATATCCCCAAAGATTTTAATGTGATTACAACCTGGTATGTGTGGTCTCCATGTGAAGAAAGGCTGCTGAACCTACTAATTTGATGGGTGGACACTAAGCTACCGGAAATTATCCCATCTTTTATCATATGACAGAGCACTTGGTGTAGAGATTTGTCAGCAGTTGTGAAGTCAGACATCTGGGCCAGCCAACTAGATGCTATCCACCACCATCACCAGCACCATATACCACACCTTATCAAAATGGGATACAAGAGCCACCATGATCCCTGCTCTCCCTTATCTCCAGCCTCATCTAATTTTTTTCCGTACTACTTAGCTTGTGGAGATCCAAAAGAAGCATCTGGAAATGTCCTGTAACTGCTAGACTTGATAGGACATTTTTAAAAGCTGAACCCTATTCTTAACAATACAAAACAGGTTTGCTTTTAAGTCCAGTAAAACGAGCCATGAGCAAGCCAGACCCTGTGACAAAGCAAAGAGATTTGCCTTCCCAACTAGGGCCTGAGTCAACCTGACTGGTAATGCAGCCCTCTATTATGGAAAGCACACACAAAAAGGCTTCCTGCACAGCAGGAAAACTCACATGAGTGTGAGCACACATACATTTCGCCGTGACTTGGGGGGTGGAGTAACATTGCTTTATCTAAGATTTTCCTGTGACCTCCACAAAGCTGCCTGCTTCTGAGAAATTGATCTGTGTCTCTAATTGACTCTCTTGTCAACATTTAGCATCACTGACTTTTTAACCCAATAGCCTCATCCATCTGGAAAAACTAATTCATGACCACCCAGTGGATGATTTATTTATATGCTCAATATTTTAGAAGAATCCCACCTGTGGTACAGTGATTGCTAGAAGGCCCCCTGCTCCAACTAAAAATGGGCCTTAACCTGCATTGAGAAATATGTATATGGGCCCTAAGAGAGCTTTATTTTTTTCTCATAGGCCACAGTAACTACTTAAAACTTTCAGTGTTTCTAAAGCATGCACCTTTTATGTTTTCCTAACTTCAACTACAAATTTACTGCAAAGTTGCCCATGACCCTATAAATAATTCAATAGCCATGCACATGCAAGCAACACCAATTAAACTCAGTGGGTTGTTAAAGAACAAAGTAGGAAGGGTGTGCTGGAAAGCAAAGGGTTCCAGGTAGAGTGTGTGAGGGAAGGGAGGAAAAGAGAAAGGGAAAGGGATTATATATAATCAAAATACATTGTATACATGTATTAAATTGCCAAAGAACAAACTAAAACTTGTTTTTACAAAATACAAGGTAAAAAACAGAGATGCTGAAATAATAGATAAAATATATATATAAACATTCAGCAAAAATAAAATTTTAGAGATAGGTAAAAGATATAAATAACATGGGAAAAGGGCAAATATGTCTATAAAATAGATAGTAAAGTGAACCAAAAAGTCAAAGAAATAGATATTAATTAATTTAAGAATTAAACAGCATAAATAAAATTATACAAAACATGGATATTGCCACAATAACTAGGAAACTTGAGTAGATAAATATCCTCTAGAACAAAAACTAATGTTAGCCTCTGTCTTAAAAGGCTTCCAAAAGCCCTCATTTTGTAAATGAATTTTATCAATTCTAATGAACAAATTATGAGTTTCAAAACTATAAAAGGAGGATCAGAAAATAATAGATTTCATTTATTATAAATGTAGATATCAAACTTTATACGAAGCACTATATAATTAAGTCCAACAGTATGCTGGAAAATTGCTGCCTCCAAAGAGAAGCAGTTCATTGCTCAAGCAGTGCAAATGTTTCCAGGATCGGTTACAATTCTTTTGCTATAATTTAGCATGCTAATAAATTAAACTGGAGAAAGAAGTTTATGAACTCCAACTCCTAGTTTTCAATTTGAAGAGCATATTGGCAAAAGGAAAAGTAATGAACAAAGTTAAGACTCATTCTCACTCAATTTAGGAGCTAAGTCCTGGCCACACTTTAGTATGTCAGAATTTTACAGTTGCGGTGATATTTTGTTTGTGCTGGAGATCAGGATGTGGAGCTAGATACTAGAGGCCGGCCAGTGGTGGCATATTCCTTTAATCCCAGCACTTGGGAGGAAAAACCAGGAAGTGATATGGCTGGGTGGAGAAAGGAAGTGATAAGGTGGAGTGGAGATAGGAGCTTGGCCCTTTCAGGTGGAGGATTCAGTAGAGGTAAGAAGTCTCTCTAATGGCTGGCTCCTTTACTAATTTTTCAGAGTTTACCTGGATATCTGGCTCTGGCTTTTGATTATTAAGACCAAGTAGAATTTCTACTACATCTGGCATCCAACTATGGGAAATGAATTCACAAGAAAAGCCGCGTGTTTGTGGCTTTGCAGCCACTGGCACAGGCTGGAGCTGCACGTGGCCAGAGTCATTACAACTCCATAGGCTTTTGGGCTCCAAAAACTACAGGAGTTAGCCACTTTGACATGTTCCCCCATGCAGATGGCTGGCTCTTTGGCTCTTTCTCTCGCTGTGGATTGTGGGCTCTGCTTGGACCCCCTTCTCAGGCTGTTGCCATACTAGGTAGCTGCCTTGCAAACCTGCTTGGGCTTCTACTGTTCTACCCAGCAGCAGTCAGTCTCACATCTTCACCATCATCTGAATCATCGTTATAGGCAGATTTAGTGAGACAATTGGGAATTCTTAAAAGAAGGAATTAGTTTAAAAAGAGAGGTTTTTTCCCCCCACATTAAAGAATGGGAAACACTATTTCTCAACAATGGAAGAGTTAGCTCTCCGTGTGATAATATGCTGGATGATTTGAAAGTGGAGTGATTAAATGACAGCATAATTTAGATTGGATTTACATAATGTCAATTATAAATATTATCTGTTTTATCATTTTTGTTTTATCACTAAAAATGTTGGTTAATATGAGTGTTAAGATACAAGTTTTAGGAAAACTTATTAAAACAGATCACAGAGATATTCAGACCCAGACAGAGGAATTTAAAGGAGAACCAATCTCAGCATTGCATTATAAGGTTACAGAGGAACAGCCTAAGGTTTTCAAACAGCCAACCTTAATTTATCCAGTAACCTTACGGGAACTGCCAAGTGATAGATATCCCCAAGGCTGTGTAAGAGCTGAATGGATGCCTGTGGAAATGTTAGATTTGAGGAGATTCAAGGAAGCAATAGTTTCATATGGCATGCATTCACCTTTTGTGAGCAGACGTTAAACTCATGGTCAACATGTAATAGAATTATCCCTCAAAACTGGGGACACCTGGTTACAGTAGTCTTGGAGCCTGGTCCTCAATTACAGTGGAGGACCTGGTGGAAAGATGAGGCTAAGACCATTAAACAATGATGTAGGGCTAGAGGTATGGAAATCTCCCAAAATCAACTTGTTCAAGAGGGAGATTATGCTAATGTAGGAAGGCAATCTCTATATGATGACCACACCCTGGCTTTCTGCCACACAGCAGCCTTGAATGCTTGAGACAGAACTGAAGAAGTAGGAAAGAAAATTGAGTCATTTACTAAAGTTATACAGTTATACAAAGTTATATCAGTAAAAAACCTTACTGATTTCTTACAAAGACTGACTTTAGCAGTAAATAGAATGATACCAAATTCAGAAGCTAAACAAATAATAATTGAATCTCTGGCTTTTTAAAATACTAATGTACAATGCAAAAGGGTAATTAGGCTGTTAAAGGCAAAATCATCACCCTTACAGGAATGGATTCAAGATATAATCAATATTGAATCTCATAACCATGAAGATACTTGGATAGGAGTCTAGCAGATGAATGTGTTTCACTTTGCAGAGTTTGGAAAATTGAAATATGTACACCATACCATTGATACTTATTCAGAATTTCAATGGGCAACTGCTTTGAGTTCTGAAAAAGCTGATTCTGTAATCACGCATTTGCTGGAAATTATGACCATCATGGGTATACCTGCACAAATTAAAACTGCTTGTCCATTAGCTCAGACTAACTACTGACTAGCTCTTATACTTAAACTCAGCCCATTTGTGGTGATATTTTATTTGTACATTAGTAAGTAAAATTTGCCTAGAAATCAGAGGACATAGATAGCCAGCTATAAACAAAAGTCAGGTGGTGGTAGCTCACAACCTTAATCTGATCACATGGCAGGCAGAGTCTCTGTGAGTTCAAGGACACAGCCAAGCATGGTGATACACACCTTTAATCCCAGTACCAACCATAGAGATCTGCAGGTCTGTACAGACAGCTAGTGATGAGGAAGTGAGGTGGCTGGGCTAAGAGCCAATGAGAAGGCAGAACAGCAAGGCAATAAAGGTGCAGGTTAGACAGGAAGAGGCTGGTTCTTTTGGGAAGCTATGGCGGAGTGGTGAGCTAAGGTTAGTTTGGTGACTATTACTATCTCTCTGATCTCTACGGCTTTCACCCCTGTATTTGGCTCTGTGTTTCTTATTTTATAAGACTATTTAGAAATTTGTCTACATGCATTTCTGTTAATCTATATGTCGCCACATTTTCCATGGCTTTACCTGTGTATCATTACATGCTGCTCCCTGGACAGCAGGTTGGCATCTCTCTCAGCCTTCTTCCTGTCTCTCCTTTTGAATTTCCCACCTGCCTCTAAGCTGCCTTGCCATAGGCCAAACTGCTTTATTTATCAACCAATCGGAGCAACACATATTTGCAGCATACAGAAAGACATTCCCCCATCACTTCCCCTTTCTGTCTAAGCTTTAACCTAGTAAAATTACATATATCAAGCAAGAATTACAGTTACAATATCTAAATTGTAGTGTATAGTTGAAAAATAGAGATCAATAATTAGTCATCTATGATAATCAAACATGTAGTCATGTTAGTTAAGTTTTCTAGATATACATAGACATATTTCAATTAGGTAGGTAATCTTCAAATACTTCAAAGACCTACAGAATATGGCATTTAAAATGTTCTAAAAACTTAGACTTTCTGGATAGTAACACGTGTCTGCTCCTGGCAACACTGATTTATTTCAAAGAGAAAGATGGACACTGAAGACACTCCATGTGGAGTTTATCTTCTTCTTGGCAAAAATAACCATTTGGACAAGACACTGTTCTTGCCTGGACTGCTTGACAAAATATATCAACTGGAAATGCAGGACCCATAGGAAGGTGACTACTGAACTTTGCAAGGCCAGATGGTCTTTCAGGTTCCTACTTCCCAGAGGAAACTGCCAGATATTCTACAGAACACAGAGAGAAGTGATTGAGAGACTAGGCCTATGGGCTGAAGATGGATGCCCCAACACTGCAGAGGAATTTTGGATAACTCTCCAGGCAGGGAGCTGTCTCTGTCATTTCCAGAGTTTTGGAAGTTGCTTATAATGTTCTTCCTGTTTCCTTAGGTAATCCTTTTGAGGTCTTTCATGTAGTTGAAGACTAGATAGTTATAATTATGGTTTTCATTGGTTATGATAAGAGATAAGGTAAATATGAAATTTTAGACTCACAAATATAGGACAGATAAAATATTTTCTTTAATTTTACAAAATATAAATAGACTAGATATTATATCTGTAATTCTTGCTTGATACATGTAATTTTACTATGTTAAAGTTAAAACCTTCCTTTTGTTTAGACAGAAAAGGGGAAATGATGAGGGAAGATCTTTCTGTATGCTGCAAATATGTGTTGCTCTGACTGGTTAATAAATAAAGCAGTTTGGCCTATGGCAAGGCAGCTTAGAGGCAGGCAGGAAATTCAGAGAGAGACAGGAAGAAGGCCGAGAGAGATGCCAGCCCACCGTCCAAGGAGCAGCATGTAATGGCACACAGGTAAAGCCACGGAAAATGTGGCAACATATAGATTAACAGAAATGGGCTAAGTTTAACTGTAAGAACTAGTCAATAGTTAGCCTGAGCTAATGGCCAAGCAGTTTTAATTAATGTAAACCTCTGTGTGTTTACTTGGGTCTGAGTAGCTGCAGGACTGGCAGGTGAGAGAGATTTGTACTGACCACAGGCCAAGCAGGACACAGAAAAACTTTCAGCTACATAGGAGAGGTGATTTCCAGATGTTTGAAGAAAAATCAAAATGTCAGGTGTTTCAATTGCAATAAAAAGGGATTGTAAAGGGGGTTTTCCTAGAAACAATGTTTTTTCTAAGAATAATCCCAACAGAATGCCCCTCCCTTCTGGAGTAAGCAGAAGATGTGACAAAGGCAGACAATGGACTAATGAATGTAAATCAACAAGGGACAGTCAAGGTAACCCTTTGCCATTGAGGAAACAACTTGAGGGGCCTCTCGCAGATTCAGTCTTTTTTAACCTTACAGAGGAAACTCCTTCCCAGAGCAATTAAAGGACCTAATGACTATTATAAAAAAAACCACACTGATCTGGATGATAGAAAAGCTTTAGAAAATAAAATTAAAATTTCAGGAGAAACCAGAACAAAAGAGACCTCTTAATTAGAAGAGGTGATAGTTCATCAACCAGCATCACCACTCAATCTAAACTAACTAATAAGACTAACAAATACTTTTCATTTGATCAGATATAACTTGCCAAAAGGGAAACTCCCCAAAGTTAGGGTTAGGGCAGGGTTTTGTTTTTGTCTTTTCAGGAGAATGAAAATATCCAGCTGAGGAATCTGAAGACCACTGGAGAAAAGAGACATCTGAAGAAAAAGGACAAATCTTCCAGGAAAATGTCTCAAGAAAAAGAGTAAATTGGCCTATTGATATACCACATTTTCAACAGGATAAAATTTCATAAATCTTCCCAAATATTTGTTTCTGCTGTTCTCTACAGACAAACATTGCAAATAGTCTTTTTGTAGTCCCAGTCCAATTAAAAATTAAAACAGGCTTTAGAGTTGGAATTTAGCTCTTCCCTTCTCTAAGCCCAAGCATGCTTGTTGAAGTAAAATCCAAAATCTCTGTCTCATATCAAAAGAGCCACCTGATATGAGACAGAATAAAAACATTGGGTGTACTTGCACATCTATACAAAGAGATACATACATATGGATATTATGTGTAATCTGATGTCTATAAGGTTAGACTATTATTCTCTGTGAACAAAAGTTTTCAAAACCTGAGTGTATTTCATTCATCACAGATTTATTTTACTCACACTGATTGTCTATCATGGTTTCTGTGACAAGCTTTCTAGATTGTCCTCACATCTACATGTACACTGTTCAACATGATCAGTGATAACTGGTCATGAGGTAAATGGAAAGAGTATTCCAGAGATGCCGCATTAATAGTTCAAGGGCTGACCAGGAAAAACAGCTGTCACATAGTCCTATTCTATCATTTTCCCAAAAGTCAGAAGCCAGAGATATTTCACGAGCAGTATCAGTGAAAGTAGGTTTGTATTTCTGGTCATTTGGCTTATTCTCCTGGCTACACACACTACATACGATCCAAATGTCTCATCTGGTAAAAGCGTCAGGCTCAAAGACCGGTTGTTTATAGTCGTCCTTACATCCGGACCAGATGTACTTCCTTTCAGTCCAATTCTGCCCACTGCTCATATGCCCTGGTGGAAAGCCAGGAGAGTCATAGTCAATATACTTTTCACATGATATGAGAATAAGAAATGGCCTAGTGCACTTCTGAAATACACAGAAAATGCATTAAAGGCTAACAAAATGATAACAAGCTTTTCACATAGAAGGAGACTTGTACAAATTTTCATGACAATGTTACTGGTATGAAAGTTGGAGGCACCTAGGGGAAATGGGATAATAAAGCCTAGAATCATGTTAGGAAGTTCGATGACTTATAGGGAAGAGATACATGACAGCAGCATAAATATATCCAGAAAAGTCACAGAGAATACTTTAAAAAAGTATATAAATGAAAAAGAAGGAAATACTGTTTATTTTCTGACAATTATTTTTAAAGATACATAGAAACATATGAAATGCTTATGTAGAAAGAATAAGAGGAGCAGGGAGGAAAAATAAAACAAGACAAATCAAAACAAGAGGAAAGTGTAGCAGCACAGTAGTCTGCTATATCTATATAATAGTCTGCTGTAGATGCACAGTACTCTGCTGTAGCTGCACAGTACTCTGCTGTAGATGCACAGTAGTCTGCTGTAGATGCACAGTACTCTGCTGTAGCTGCACAGTAGTCTGTTGTAGCCGCACAGTACTCTGCTGTAGATAGATGCACAGTACTCTGCTATAGATGCACAGTACTCTGCTGCAGCTGCACAGTAGTCTGCTGCAGCTGCACAGTACTCTGCTGTAGATGCACAGTACTCTGCTGTAGATGCACAGTACTCTGCTGTAACTGTACAGTACTCTGCTGTAGATGCACAGTACTCTGCTGTAACGGTACAGTACTCTGCTGTAACTGCATAGTAGTCTGCTGCAGCTGCACAGTAGTCTGCTGTAGCTGCACAGTAGTCTGCTATATCTATATAATAGTCTGCTGTAGATGCACAGTAGTCTGCTGTATCTATATAATAGTCTGCTGTAGATGCAGAGTACTCTGCTGTAGCTGCACAGTACTCTGCTGTAGATGCACAGTAGTCTGCTGTAACTGCACAGTACTCTGCTGCAGCTGCACAGTACTCGGCTGCAGCTGTACAAATGGACTCAGTGGAGGAATCAAATTGTTCCCTCTGAAAACTTAATTTAAAGCACAGTTTGTATTATTTTATGAAACATGCATTTTGTATATAATGTTTAATATATCATTTCATAAATTTTTACATATGTTTTTTATGACTTGAAGAGACAGAATTATTAAAAGATAAGTTTATTAATAGAGAATACATATCAACACTTTCTACTTAAGCTAAATTTCATGTTTTTAATATTACTTTTAGTTATTTCAAAGAAAGAAATAAACCTAAAATTAAGAGAACAAATTATAGAACATTGAATGAAGCTCAAAATGAAGTCAAGTGCTGTGGGATGTTCTGTATGTCAAATGTGTTGCTCTGATTGGTCAATAAATAAATCACTGATTGGCCAGTGGCCAGGCAGGAAGTATAGGCGGGACAAGGAGGAGAATAAAGCTGGGAAGTGGAAGGCTGAGTCAGAGAGACACTGCCAGCCGCCATCATGACAAGCAGCATGTGAAGATGCCGGTAAGCCACGAGCCACGTGGCAAGGTATAGGTTAATAGAAATGGATTAATTTAAGCTTTAAGAACAGTTAGCAAGAAGCCTGCCATGGCCATACAGTTTGTAATCAATATAAGTCTCTGTGTTTACTTGGTTGGGTCTGAGCAGCTGTGGGACTGGCAGGTGAGAGAGATTTGTCCTGACTGTGGGCCAGGCAGGAAAACTCTAGCTACAGTCAAGTGACCACTGAAACATAAATGAAAACATGAGTGAATGCCCAAAGGAAGGGATGGAGACAAAGAAGTGATAAACATAATCTCCTCCTTTGTGTGCTTCATTCCTTTTTCTTCCTGTCTCAGATTTTCCAGCAGACATTTCTAATGATAGCACTGAAACCAAACTTTCATGTCTATAATTAAAATCTCTCTACTTTAAATATCTCTTGTGTTGTGAGGCTTGACCTGATCAATGATGTTAGACTTTGATTTCTAAGTCAGGACTATTTTCTAAAATCATCCAGCAGTGTGGATAAGTCATGCAGGCCTCGTTGCTCTTTAAAAAAGAAACCTACCTTTTGAAAAAAAATTTCTTAGTTAAAGGCAGCAAGGCAAAATGAAACTAAAATCCTGATAACACCAATGACCCAATGTAGGGTCACCCCACCCCTAAAGCAATGAGCTCTGAAAACTGCAGGGTTGATGTTTCAGGGAAGAAATGCTGGGAAATGTTGGTCTTGCCTGCTATTGTCTACAAAAATATTTAAAGATTGTCCAAAAAATGTCAGCACTTTTGCATCAGTTTCCCATAAAGATGTACAGAAAGTTCCCCTGTACCATTCCTTCTCATTGTGTTATGCAGATAAATGATCAACATAGTGATCTGCATCCACTTTGCTTTTCTCTTTGCTCTGAGTTCATTAAACCATATGTACCTTCATTCTTCTCAAGTATTCTTTGTGAATTTGTATTTATTAATACATTTTTGGAGTGGTGTGTGTGTGTGTGTGTGTGTGTGTGTGTGTGTGTGTGTGTAGGTACACATGTATATAGGCATGGACATGTGTGTCATATACACATGCATTTAGAAGCCAGAGGACAACCTTAGGTACTGTTCCTCCAGAGCCGTCCATTTTGTGTTTTGAGACAGGTTTTCTCTCTGGCCTAGAACTTAACAAGAAGGCTAGAGAGGCAGACCTGAGAGCCCCAAGGATCCACTTGAGTTTGTGTCTGTGGTTCTGGAATTACAAAAAACGTACCCACCACCATGTCAGCTGTATAATGTTGGTTCTTAGAATCAAAATCAGGTCTTCATTCTTGCAAGACAGGTTCATTGTCAACCATGCTATCTCTCCAATCCACACATTTTGTTGCTTCATGTTAAGGTAATCCAGTACCTGAGTCCACTGAGCACTGTCATTATCCACTGATTTAAGAGAGAAAGGGGAAGATCTAACCACCCAGTCTTACAGAGAAGCTCAGAAAGTTACAAGATAACCAGGGCCCTTCCCCAAGGTCACAAGTAGTAAATTATTGATGGGGACAGGAGATTTTTGTGGGACCTGCCTACAGGTTGGGCAAGGGATGCATCTTTTTTGAGACATCATTTATGTTGGGTTTCTGTTGTTTGTAATGTGACTGCCTTTGAATGATCATAAAAATAATACCTTAGCTATGCTCCTGTAAGTAACCTAATAAACTCATGAGTTCATCAAAGTAGGCTTGAGTATAATTGTTTACTTGTTCTGTTATGGATATCCTATCTGCAACAGATACAGGTTTGTTTCTATCACCCCAAGAAAATTCACATAACTGGCTAATGTATAAAGCACATAACTTTATCTCTCACTGTTATGGATACTGGGAAGTCTGTAATCAAGGAGCCAGTATCAATCTCATGTTTTTAGATGGCACTTTATTACAGTATCCTGGGTACAAATGAGAAGGAGCAAGGCTGTGTCCAAGGCACATGTCCTCATGTGCCTGCAGAGAAGGCAGCACTTTCAAGTATGGCATTCATCTACTCATTTACCTAAGCATTTCTCATAATACTCATAATATATAATAGTACTCATAATATTCATAATACCTAAGCATTTCCCAGTAAACCCTGTCCTATTAGGTTTCTTTTGCTGTGATAAAATACTGTGACCAAAAGCAACTTGTTGGGGAGAAGGATTATTGCTGTGGGATGGTCTGTATGTCAAATCTGTTGCTCTGATTGGTCAATAAATAAAACACTGATTGGCCAGTGGCCAGGCAGGAAGTATAGGCAAGACTAACAGAGAGGAGAATTGAGAGAAGAGGAAGGCGGAAGGAGACATTGCCAGCTGCCGCCATGACAAGCAGCATGTGAAGATGCCGGTAAGCCACGATCCACGTCGCAAGGTATAGATTTATGGAAATGGATTAATTTAAGATATAAGAACAGTTAGCAAGAAGCCTGCCATGGCCATACAGTTTGTAAGCAATATAAGTCTCTGTGTTTACTTGGTTGGGTCTGAGCGGCTGTGGGACTGGCAGGTGAGAGAGATTTGTCCTGACCCCAGGCCAGGCAGGAAAACTCTAGCTACAAATTATTTTGCCTATACTTCCACAATACAGTCCACCATCACAAGAAGTCAGAGCAGAAACCTATGGGTACGAGGCAGAAACTGAAGCAAAGGCTGTGAAGGAATGCTGTTCACTGGCTTGCTCCCCATGGCCTTGTCTTCCTGCTTTCTTACAGCAGCCAGGACCACTTGCCCAGAAGTGGTAAAGCCTTCGGTGAGCTAGGCCTTCCCACTTCAATTATCAGTCAACAAAAGGTTCTACAGACTTGCCCACAGACCAATCCTATGGAGACATTTTCTCCATTAAGATTCCTTCTTCCCAGATGAAGGTAGCTCACGTCAACTTGACATAAAAACTTGCCAGCACAGGCCCTTCCTTCCAACACTGCTGCACTGGGCCTAGGCCTTTCTGCACATGAATTTTAGAGGACATATTCAGACACCAGAAGTTGACTTTCAATGTCACAGATAGCCATTTTACAAGATATGCTATTGTAAACCTTTCTCAGGATCTTATTTTATATGAAGTAATTTTCAGAAAGTCATAGAAATTACTTGTTTATTAAATCATACTTATGAAAGTAATAAAAATAACAATTAAATGTACATTTATTATTATTTAGCTAATTGTAATATTTGTTAGAGCTTAACTTTTATGATTATACCACAGGCCAGTAAAAAATCTACTGATGCCTCACCTTCCTTTAAACTCAGGAATAACAAATGAGTTTATTCCCATGGACCAATAATTTCAACACCATCTCTATTCATGGCTTGGGGACAATACTGGTTTCACTCCTTTGGAGCCAGAGTACTAAACTATGTACTTAACAACTTTCCACTGAGTTCCATAAAAAAGCCTTTCAGTGACATATACCCTTAGGAGACAAAACAATCAGTGTTCCAAACAATATGTCTGGGTCTTCACTTCAAAGATGTCACAAATAAACAGGTGAGTAAGCAAGCAAACAAACACATAAGGAAATGTAAATGAGCAATGGTTATAGCAATAGACAACAACATCCCAAGCCCAGCAGGAACATGCCCTGCACACTTCCCAAGCTGGAGGTGAAGCTATATTATGTGCACTGTTCCTTTCACACCAAAGTAGTCAGGAATCACTCGGCAAAACAAGAAATGATGGAACATCCCAGCAGACCCATTAAAGGCAGCCCATACCCTCCCAAAGCCTGGTAAGGAGCTAAGTCAAAGACTGAAGAAACACTATCACCTGAAAACAACAACAACCAAAAAACAAACAAACATAGAATGTACACTATAAAAACAACATGAATGCTACATTTTGTGTAACCAGAAGGAGATAAAAAATACCTATGTATGTTTGCTTGTATATGCCTAAAGAAATCCAAAAAAGATAAGAATTTAATAATTATCTGTAAATTTATGTGAAAAATGTATGGATAAGAATGAGGTAGATAATATTTAATTGTTCTTTTATTGTCTGTGTAAGTGTGTATGATGTGTATATGTTAGTGTATGTTCCACAGCATGTGTGTAGGAGACAAGGGACAACTTAGTAGAATCAATTCTCTCCTTCCACCTTTGAAAGGTCTGGGAATTTGGATCAGTCTTCAAGCCTGTGAGGCAAATGCTTTATTTGGGGGGCAATCTCTCCAGCACAAAGGTGGATGATGTTTATATGCAGACAAAGTTCACTGTGTGTGTATCTACAGTTTATTATTTTTAAATTAGGTGTATGTATCCCATAGTAAAAGTCATCCTTAGTACTTATTACATTAAAAAGTATTTCTTTTCAAAGGCCAATTGTTTACCACATAATATAACTATAAAAATATCCTCCTTTTTAAAAAAGGTACAATTGTTCATGAAAACATTTTTAATCCTTAGATTTTTGGTCTTTGTACTACACTTTACTAAACCCCTTAATATCAAAAGATGTATTTTTTTTCACCTGCCAATCAAAATGCAAGCTGGATTTTCCATGCGACAGTCCTGTGCAAACCTGTGGCTTAAACAGGAGAACGGAATGCAGACTGACTTACAGACTGCATCCACTCTCTAAGAAGGAAAGGCAGATTTGTCTCTTTCTAAAAACAGGAAGGAGTTTACCTTGAACAACATGACTCCTCCTCACTACTATTTACCCTTTCCTCCACAGAATGACCCATGAAATGAGAGCCAAGTAGGGTTTTGGGAGCTTGTGGCAAAAAAATTAAGGGTTTACTCTGCTGTAACTGAAACCACAAACATAGCCAGAAGGACACACATCCTGCCAGAATGCATTTCGATTATCTCTCTGTGATTCCAAGGACTTATTCTTAAATAAAAGAGAAAAAGAAAGCAAGCAAAGCAAGGCTGAACAATATGGATTTAGATATTTCTAAATGTCAGTAATGAACCTCGGATTATTAAAGAGAACTAGTGTTTTCTCAGCTAATTTTAAAACTGCCATTGAAAGCTTGTGAAGCAGCATATTGATAATGTGGAGATTGACAGAGTCATTATACATAGTCTAGTGATAAAATCTAAGGAAATAGGTAACAAAGCTCATCCAGTTTTGACGTCTTATATGCATGGGTGCTTCAAACTTAAAAAGCAGAGAGAGGGGGCTGGAGAGATGGCTCAGAGGTTAAGAGCACTGACTGCTCTTCCAGAGGTCCTGAGTTCAATTCCCAGCAACCACATGGTGGCTCACAACCACCTGTAACGAGATCTGGTGCCTTCTTCTGGCCTGCAGTCATACATGCTGTATACATAATAAATAAATAAATCTTAAAATATATATATTTTTTTTTAAAAAAAGCAGAGAGAGATTAGCAATATTGATGTTTCCTCTTAACCCTTTAAAGTTGTAAGACTGTACTAAAACACGGCATTGTATTTCTTAAAGGAATTTCATACTAGTGACGCTGTTTTCATATGCACCAGCCTGAAACAGGAGAGCAGAAGTAAACACCGCTTGTAGTAGTAGTTTGCTGCTGTGAAGCAGCGCGTCCTGTTAACCTTCCAGAGAATTGTTGCAATCATTGAATTTCAAGTTTAAACATGACTTCTAAGCTGAAGTGATATCACAGCTGTCTGCACTTATCTACGTGTAACAAAAAGATGAATATGAGATCTCGCTGAGTTTTTGTGTTGTGTTGTTTTACTTCTATTGAAATAGATATGTTGTTTTTCATACAATGAATTCTGATTAGGTTTCACCTCCTTCTACACCCCCAATTGCTCCCCAGCTCCCCTCCTATTCAGATCCACTCCCTTTCTGTCTCTAGTTAGAAAACAAACAGGCATCTAAAGGACAATAATAAAATAATAGGACAAAACAAAGACAAATGAATTGGAATAGGACAAAACAAAGAGATGAAAAAGAGTGGAGAAAGGACAGGCAAAGCCGATACAGCCGCAGAGACATACCTGTTCACACTTTCACGAGTCTCATTCAAACACAAAACAACGGGAGCCATAGCACATACGCAAAACCTGAGCTTCTTATTAGAGAGGGCTGATTCTCTCTTTTTGGATCTGGAGCCTCGGAACACTCTGTCCTCCTGACACACTGCTTCTTTTTAAGATTATAATACACACAGTTGTTACAAACAATGCCAAAGGAGATTTTCTGTAACTGTCTTCTTTAATCACAAATGTAAAAGTGGAACTACACTTAAATATATACCAAAATAGATAACTCTATGCAGGCCACTGCTAACTGATGTGGATTTAAATGATTTGGTTTTCAAGAATATGAACATGAATTCTGCCAAGTACTTCACATAAGAATGCACTGAACTAGCATTTTTTCTGAAGTGAACTCAAAGCATCTTCTTTTTTTTTTTCTTAACTAGATTTCTAATCCCGCCTGATATAGGTTGATCGAGCAAGAATTGTCATCCATATATATATATATACACACACACACACACACACACACACACTCTGATTTTCCTGGGAGAGCACGCAAAAAAAATTATTCCTAAAAACAACAAACACCACTCAATCATTTTTTAAAATAACATATACCCTTCTTTGGGGACAGCTATGTCAAGTCCTTTTTTTCTCTTCTCTGCTCAAAATACCTTATTTCATAACTGATTAACTGACACAACTACTTTAATTGTGCCTTGTCGTGATATATAGGAACCACAAGTCTTATTTGTCATTGCCCCAGGACAAGACAAAAGTCATCGGTTCTTCAAATTGTCTTACACCCACAGCTGAACATGTGGCACAGCTCTGTCCACAGGGTGACAGGCTAGTGGGACTTCTGAGAGACAGAGGTCTGATGTCAGAAGATACAGAGCATCTCGGGTGATGTTTGCTTTGATATTGATGCTGTTATTTTCCGCTTTCTCCTTCTTGCCTTCTTTCCCTCACATTAGGGGTAGATATCGATCTTGGACCACAAGGATGAACAACATCTGCGAAGGATGGAGGGAAGGGCAGGGTGGCATCGGGAGCAGCAGTGATAGCTCTGGAAGGTGCGTCTGTGTCCTTTTGTTCACATGAGAAAGCCAGCTCCTCCTTTCAGCAATCAGTTAACTATGAGTAACTTCCAGATGAATGCAGTGTGAGCTGACTGGAAGAAGGAACCGCCGGATGCATGTTTCCTATAATGAGCCATTTGCCTCGCCCTCCCTTGTCCATCAGACCACATGAGCATGACGGAAAAACACAATTTCCTCCCCAAATGGAAAGTTTATATTTAGGCCCATGATTTCTCTCTTCCTATTGAAACAGAAGATCTTCCTTTCGATCAAATTCATGGCCTCGATTTCTTTAATCGTTGTTACATATGCGTGTGTGTGTGTGTGTGTGTGTGTGTGTGTGTGTGTGTGTGTGTGTGTTATTAGATAACCAATTTGGGGGCTTTTCTGAGGACTATGTCTCCTGTTTTTAACATGCCTTAGTTCTCTGTAGTTCCTTGTCTAGAACTGAGGCTTCAAGAGATTCCCCCCTTCCACATGAGCATGTCTGTTAATGGCTTTTTTTTTCTTGTTTTTACGTCCTAACCAAAGCTTCTCCTCCCTCCCCTCTTCCCAGTTTCCCTACACTCCTACCCCCAGCCCCATCCACTCCTCCTCCACTGTTTCTCTTCAGATAAAGGCAGGCATCTCATGGATATCAGCAAGCTTCAGTGAGACCAGGCAACTCCGCTCCTCCACCACGGTTGGATGTGGTAATCCTGCAGTAAGAATGGGCCCCAAAGGCCAGTAAAAGAGCCAGAGACATCCCCTGCTCTCACTGCTAGGAGTCCCCCAAGAAGACCAAGTTACACAACTGCAACATATATGCTGAGGGCCTAGGTCAGTCCCATGCAGGCTCCCTGGTTGTCGGTTCAGTCTCTTTAAGGCCCTATGAGCCCAAATTAGCTTGTTCTGTGGGTTTTCTTGTGGTGCCCTTGACACCACTGCGTCCTACAATCCTTCCTCCCCATCTTCCTTAGGATTCCCTGAGCTCTGCCTAATGTTAGGCTGTGGGTCTGCATCTGCTTCTAACAGTTGCTGGTGAAGCCTCTCTGATGACAATCGGGCTAATCACCAGTCTATGAGTACAGCAGAATATCATTAGGAATCATTTAATTGACTTTGTATTTGCCATTCGTGTTTGGATCTATCCTAGGTCTCTGGGGTGTCACGCTCCTGGGTCCTGGCCCTCATGAGGGAGTTTCCTCTCAGGGTATGGGTCTCCAGCTGTGCCGTGTTGATGACCTTCTCATTTGGTTCTTAATTATGCAGCCATGTTGATGAGACTTCATAGGTATAGTCTCTCTGGCATTCTTAGGAGACACAATCTCACAGCGAATGTCCTGTTTCTCTGGCTCCTAAAGTCTTTCCTTCTCATGATCCCTGAGGTTTCCCTGCAGGGACTGTGCTCTGAATGTGTCTACTGGGACTGGGCACCACATGCTCACTTGTTCTCTGATTTTGATTGGTTGGAGTTTTCTATAATTCTCCCTGTTCTTTGGTGAGAGACGAGACCTATGTTTATCGTTGGGTATAAGTATAAATGTTTAGAAGGGGTTGGAGGGAATGGGGAAATGATATGATTTTTAATTTCAAAAACAAAACAAAAAACTTAAAAATCAAAATAAAGGAGCATTCCATGCAAGTCAACACTGGATTTCCTTCTCAGAGCATTGCTTCTCTTCTTCTGTTAGAGTTCTCTCTTGTAGCTTCAAGCTCTTCCTGATAAGATCTGAAATCCTTCTCTCAACTTCATGTGCCTGTTTCATTACCCACACCATCTCCATCTTCTTTCCCTACCTCGACATACTTAACCACGCACGTGTACACTTAGCTTGCCTCCCATTTCTGTCAGAATCCCTCACAGCACTCTACTGAAATGTTCTGGCCAAATCACAGATAGCCACTTGGAGAGGACAATGAGCAGTTTGCAACATTTATTTCTATCAAAGACAAAGTCATGAACCAATTTTTACTTGTGTTTTCTCCAACTAATCATATTGAGCTTCCTATTTTTCTTAAAGAAAGGAATAATTGGTTTTTTATCACCTAATAGTCTAATACAGAACATATCTCCAAAACAAACTCTTATCAGGGGCCCACATACAATGTGTACCAATCTATCAAATGCATTCACTAGATTATCAGTTTCTAAAGCTATGTGTCCACAATGAAATGAAGGTTTCCTGTGCACTCAGTCATCTAAAACAGAAACTAAGGAGCCACGTTAGTATGATCTATTTTTTATTTGCTATGTAAAGACATGTACATATACTAAGTCATTTGTCTAAATGTCTGAATTTTACTTGCATCTAGCAGGACCTGGTGCCACACTTTTCCTAGAAAAACCCCTCAAAGCTCTGTTTGACTTAGCAAATAGTCCCTGCTGCTCTGAGTCTTAGCTTGCTCCTTTCCAGCCAATCACAATGAAACAGTACTGTGAGGTAAGCACACCAGAGCCCACCACACCCACACTTCTAGAGCCAAACAAAGTCTTTATTACGAGCTGATTGCTTCACAGGGACCTTGTCCAAATCACACAGCTCTGAGCCTTTGCAGATCTCTGTCTTCTATGCACAAAAACCCCATCCTGGTTGTCACACTTCAGTTAGCAAGAAGCTAAAGGCAAAATGACTACGTATAGGGACTCTTGACTACTCATGGACTCTACTGGAGCCATGGCAGGAACTGATCCTGTTTGGGCAGGTGTTGGGGCCTACATGCTGGGTTTTAAGGTCAGAATGGTGCCTCTAACATGGCATCAGTTGTGTTAAAATCTACAGGCCTATTATAGCAACTATAATGATGAATCAAAAATAGATTACAGCGCCACACGGTCCCCTAAAACATTAACAGAGTACTGAAGACCATGAGTAAATTCTGAGATTCTTGCAGTGTACACAATAATCTGTTGTTTAAATTATTTACCCTTCATCCTCTTTCATTTCCATTTTTAAAACTGTATTTTATCACTACAGTACCTGGGGTCATCAAATCCTCTCTAAATTCTTCCTGAAGTAGCTTTTTCACTTGCTTCTCATCACTTTTGTTTTATATACAGTTGTCTTCAGAAACCTCACAATACAGTTTGTTCACTCTCCAAATTAAGGAGAGTGAATGCTCAGGTAGAGATCAAGGTGACCTCACATTATCCACACTGTCCTAAGCCTGAATGATTAACCCACTTGGGCTGGTGAGATGGCTCAGCAGGCAAAGACTCCTGAGGCCCCACAGAGTGTGAGGAAAGAACCGACTCCCTCAATGTGTGCTCTGCTCACCACATGTGCCATGGCACAAACACACATGCACACAAGTAAATAATACATGGAAATAAATAATTAATTAATTAATCCTCATTTTTAGTGTCGTAGTAAGCTGCTGAGGAAAAGGGTACACACTTTAGCCTGCCTTTAACTCCGTAAGACTGCAAACCTATGAGTGTAATGATTCCAGGAAAATATTCTCATAAAGGGGAGTCATGCCCTTCTTTAACGCCCCCAACCAACCGTCTAGAGTATGAGTGGTATGAAAAGAGCCTGGCAGGCAGCACTTGTGTTTAATACTGGGCTTTCTATCTCAAGCAGCTAAATCAGATGTGCTGCTCTAACTCCTGTCCATAATGCTGCACCTCTGCCACGACAGGTTTTTCAGGATTATGATTACTTATTCATTCAACTTTCATTGGACACTTCAATAAATTAAAATTTAGACTTGAAATAATAATGAACTGGATGTGTTAACAGATATCTGTAATTTTGGTGCTAGGGAGATGGAAGAGAGAGGATCGGAATTTCAAAGCCAGCCAAGGATAAGTAAGATACATTCTCAAAAATAATAATTAATAAATAATAGGTATGGTCCTTTTTTTAAGAATGGAATTTTATAAAACATGTGCTACACTGTCTTTGCAGATTTTCTTAAGTGTTTTCTTGGGTGGAGAGATAGCTCAATGGGTAAAACTATTTCTGTACAAGCACAAGGACTTGTTACATCTTCAACACCCACATAAGTTCCCAGTGGTCATAGTAGCATGCCTGCAATTCTAGTGCAGAAGCAGGGAGAGAGACTGGTTAAATTGATAAGCTCTAGGTTCCATGGAAAGCCCTGCTTTCATCAGTAAATAAAGTAGAGAGTCCTTGAGGAAACTACCAGCTTCAACCTCTGTCCTCCCGAGTTGTCCTCTGTCTGTGGACATCTATGCACGTGAACCTGCATGTACAACCATATCCATACAGGAATGTGCATACACAAGCAAACAAATTAAATACAATAATTAAATATAAAAACCAAACTTCTCCTTAATGTTTGCTCCATTATTTGGCTGTAGTTGCTCTAATCTGTACATTTCTTAGAGAAAAACTACTGTATTTTTTTTCCCTTGGCACACTACTTAATGCAATGCTCAATATAGATTTCCTGAATGATTGTATCATGAAAATAAATTTTCATTCACAAGAGAAAAGGAAATAAAAGTTTATTTTATTCATTTAGAGGGGCTATGTAAAAATATTTAAAGGGTTCCATGGCTAGCTTAGAAACTAAGTAACTTATTCGTTATGAAAAGGTCTTGTCAGGCTGGAGATATGGCTCAGCAGTTAAGGGCACTGGTTGCTCTTCTAAAGGTCCTGAGTTCAATTCCCAGCAACCACATGGTGGCTCACAGCCATCTGTAATGAGATCTGGCACCCTCTTCTGGCCAGCAGGCATACATGCAGACACAACACTGTATACATAATAAATAAATAAATCTTTAAAATAAATAAAAAATAAAAAATAAAAAGGTCTTGTCATTGTCAGAAGAAAAGCCCAACATCCTTCTTGGTAAGCCACCCCACACCTAACTGCCACCACCGACAGCAGGTGGAATCCTTTGATCCAAGTCCCACATGGTTTTGGAACTTGTACAGTAACCCCCCAAGGTAGACTTCAGTTTCTTCTCGCTGAAAAGGAGGGTTACACTAGATGATTTTTATGGACTTTTCCACTTCTGATCTATCATGGTTACATATCCAGTATAATCCTCTTAGGCTGTGGTTTAGGGCTCCTCTTTCCTTTTCTAACCTCAGGGGAGATGGAGATCAGTCTCATATGCCTGAAAGCCATTACCAAATTTGTCCTTCTAGATTCCAAGGCAACCTGATTAACCCCATTTCCTCCACTGCTCTCTCATTTCCTTAACTGCAGACACGGTGACTTAAAACATTAAAATGTAAAGTCCATAGTGAGGTGTACTAGTTTTCCGATTACAGTGAATGTAGCTTCATAGTCACTAATAAAACTGACTCTGTAAGTACAAGTTTTCTGGAAATGTTGCTATTGAAGTGAAACTTAGGTATTTGCTTTTGCACTTTCCATACAGCTTTTAGTTCGACACAGAGCTAACATATGAGTACACATGCAATCCCCAGGCTTATGCTGAAAACCAGCGTGCAAAGTGCCATATGAGGATGACCCTAATGCTTTACCCGGATTCAGACTTAGAAAAATATGCTTATTCTAAAAGTATATGGAATGAATTCCATGTAAGTTTTGATTAACTCAAGGAAAAATGGAAGAGAATGTAGAAGAGACAGAAAAGAAGTTTAACTATTCTCTAACAATGTGTCCCTATATTTAGCACAGTAATTAAAGGAGCATTATTTATTTATTCAGTTTACATTTGAGCTGATAGACAAAGGTTCTCAGAAGCTAACAATAAGATCTTGAAGTAGGAAGGTAATTAACCCAACCAAAACTCATTTAGGAATGTCT
This sequence comes from Peromyscus eremicus, assembly GCF_949786415.1. Classification (NCBI taxonomy): domain Eukaryota; kingdom Metazoa; phylum Chordata; class Mammalia; order Rodentia; family Cricetidae; genus Peromyscus; species Peromyscus eremicus. The sequence continues at coordinate 8,815,825 of NC_081418.1, read as the reverse complement.
GCTGCTATCAGAAAACAATAGCCAACTAATTGGGGTGAAGAAATAAATTCCCTGCAGTTGAATAGCTTTGGGCTCTGTCATATCTCAGATCTATGGAAGCAGAAGAGACATTCATATTAATTAATGAATCCAAAATACATTGAATGTTCTTCAGGATGCATCATTCTCTAGGGCTGTTTTCCTTGGTCGAGGGTGTGCCTCTGTCCTGTGTCTGTACAAATGTAAGCACTGAAGGTGCAGGATTCCTCCCTGATGTCTCTCCCTCGGGCTCCCTAACTAGATCAAAGGGCCATGCCACGCTTTGAGAAAACTGAATCCTTTCCAAGCAAAGGAAAGGTGATGCTGGCATACATCTGCAAAGCTGTTTCTCAGAGGGCCCAAGTCACTCTTTCATCTCTTCACTCCCCAGAACTTCAAGCTTTTCACAACATCCATTTTGACTTCATATATGCATATACAGTTAAAATATGTGTGTATGGATCATATACATGTGTTTTAATATTTATGTCATATATAAATAGTGTGTTTTTAATGTTTAGTTGGAGCAGCTCAGGAGTGAAAAGGTATTTCAAAATCATTAATTAAAACTTCCCTTCGGACGTTTGTAAAATTAGAGTACTGTTAATCTATAGGATAGTTTACCTCTGAGAGAAAATCTGAACCCACATCAAGCAGCATAGAACTCACCTCGAAGAACAGGTTTTTCATTTCTGTTTGACTTTTGGTTTCCTTAAGACAGGAACTCATTCTGTAGCCCTGGAATTCATTATATAGCCCAGTTCTCCTCAAGTTCATACTTCCTCCTGCCTCACTTAGGAGGTGTTGGGATTTCCACTCTGAACCACATACCTGTCTCACAAAACTGTTTTGATAGTTACCTGAGATGCTGTTTGTAAAGTGCCCATTACACGGATACAGAAGCTTTAGTTAAATTAAGCATTATTAGTTGTCAGCAAGTATTACTGACTAATATTATAATGATGTTGAAAATCTTTTACGTTCCCAATGTTGTTGGTCTCTTGTTTTTTTTAAAGGAGTTTTTATCCAGCACATGCCTGAACCACACTGAAACAATGACATTAAACTCAAGATTAGTGTGCACCTGGAATCTTGCTAAATTTCCAAATATGTGTTCTCAGATGCTGATTTGTGCCAAATTTGTTTATTTTTATTTTATTTTGGGGATTATAATATAATTACATAATCACCCCCTTCCCTTTCCTTCCTGCAAAGCTTCCCATATGCCTCCCCCTTTTTCTCTTTCAAATTCATGGCCTCTTTGTTCATTAATTGCTGTTACATGGATATATGTATGTGTATATACATATACATTCCTAAATATAACCTGCAATTTGTATAATATTACTTCCATGCATGTTTTACGGGCTGGCTATTTGGAAGCAAGTAACCAGGTGGTGTGCTCTTCGCTGGGGAAGACTATTTCTCCCACTCTCACATCCCTTATTTGTCTGCAGTTCTTTGTGTAGGGTTCAGGCCTCATGGGCTTTCCCCGACCCACCACTGGCATGTTTATTGTCCTTATTCAACTCATGTTTAGACAGTCATGTTGGTGAGATTTTTTTTTTTTTGGTGTAGCTTGTGACATTACTAGGAGACACAATCTCACAACCAGTTCTATGATCCTCTGGCTCATACAAACTTTTCACTCCCTCCTTCATGGTTCCTGAGCCATAGGTACAGGAGTTGAAGAGTCCATGTTTAACCAAGTAATCATGCTCTCTCTCTCTACATCTTTCCACATCTTTTTTACTTAAAAGGTTCAAATTGGCAACATGTCCTGCCTGTCTAAGAGAATCCCACTATTTCCTCAGGTGTAAATAAGTCTGGGGGACAATGATAGAGAGGCTGGCAAGGGCCTGCAAGTCCACAGTCAAGAAAGAAGGCCAAAGGGAACCTTCTTTCTGAAGCAGAGATCCAGCTGGAATGTACAGGGAAGGCATTTTCTTCTCAGTAAAAGCAGAAGGTTTTCATCTTGATCAAATCTTCAAGCTTCAAGTGCTTCTTGGATGTTTTCCTTGTTCGTGGAGAGAAAAAAAAAAAAACTATTGAGGTTCTGAGTCAGCAAAAGGAAGAATTTTGTAGGCATCAGCCACCAGAAAACAGTACTGGGAGCAAGCCCTTAGAGTTAAGTCAGGGCCTCTGGGGAGCACTCTCCCTATTTTTGAAGGCCCTCTAGGATTCCTAAGCTTCCTCTGTAAGCAGATCAGATCCAATTTTATCCAGGGGTCACTGGAGTGAAAATGGTGCTCCTTCCTGAGAGAGAATGAGAGGTGAATGATCTCAAACACTGTATTTCCAATAAATTCTCAGCAATGATTTTCAGGTTTTATGGACAAACCCACATCACCAGAAGCACCCCATGAAGTGACTACTTCCCTAATGAACTAAAAAGATTTAACTGGGAGGCACAGACAGAAGTGATAGATACTCCTCAACCTAAATGTTTAGACAGAAAAAAAATTATCAAAACAAAATGTCCCTTTAGTGATTAATTTGTAATCCCAATTAAAATATTGACAATTAAAAAGACATTAGCTGTGTAGGTTCTAATGAACTGCATGATAAAGAGGCAGAGGCAAGAAAATGAAAATTGACGCAGGTGATCTCTCTGTAACAAATTAGAGCTTGGCTGTGGCATATGCACTTAACTCTGAAAGCACATTAACCAATGTCACACGAAACAGAAGCTCTGGAGGCTGCATGGCCCTTAATGGATTTTGATGGAAAGTTGTAGAGATCTCCATTCATCTTTAATCCTCAAGGGACACAGATGGCTCAGGGAATCATTTACTTAAATGGAAATAGCCCTAGAATTATTGCAGTGTTTGAAACTAATATGATAATGAAATTCAATCTCATTAAGTGGAGAAAAGTCTATTTAAATTGCTTATCAAATATCCATTTGCTGTTAGTTTTCGAAATATCAAATAACTGATATAACTCTACATTTGATCATAGTCAAAAGACATAGAAGCCATTCTAGCTTGCTTTAAAGGTCCATATGAATTTTTAACTGCACATGTGCATGCGCGCGCGCACACACACACACACACACACACACACACACACACTATACAAGCCTGTACTTTAAAATACATTTTCACTAGTCCATTTTTTTTCCTCTGTGATAAAATGACTGAGATATCAGTTACAAGAAGTAAAGCTTTATTTAGGTTCATGGTTGTTGAAAATTTAGTCCTTGGCTGACTGTGTTCACTGCTTTGCTTATGGTCTGGCAGAACATCATGTGACCAGAAAGCAGATGGAGACAAGGAGCCATGGACTACTTCCTCCTACAAGCCCATCTAGCTGTGAGTTCATTGATGGATTAACCCACTGATGAAGTTCGTGTCCTCACAGTCCCCACATTTCTCAACACTCCACTTCTGAACACATCTTTACTAAGGACAAGCCCTCAATACATGATTCAACAGGGGACATTTCATTTACAAACCACAGAACTTTTGGACAAATTATCATAATGCCATTGCATACATTAAATTCAATTTAGTAATGCTTCATATCAAGTAATAAGCAACTTGTGCAATCTGTCAGCCATTGTCTATACTACTCCTCACTCTGTACAGACATACACACTTTAGAAGAGATGATTTAGTAAAGGTGAGGGACTGGTGGCCACAGAATGGCTGGGTCATGCCTTTCTGTTTGCACAGGGTAGCTCACGGCAGGGAGGCGTGAGCAATGCTATGCTCACAGCAAGCGGAAGGCAGAGCAAACACGAGTCAGGAGATCCTTACTGATCTTTAGGCTTCACTCTTACCACCCAGGCTGCCACCTCAGTTTCCCAGTAAAGGCGGGGCTCAGATAAGCAAACAGGTCCACTGCCTGTGTCACACAGAGATCCCAGGCTCTGAGCCCACACAGCAGGCCACACAGACATCACAAAAGAGCAGGAAAAGGATCCCGCTCTCTCCAGAGGCTAAGGAATGAACTGAGACTTCAGCTGCAAAGAACAGACTTGCTTGGGCTGGTAGAAAAGAAGAGCTGAGAGACCAAACAATCTAGGGAAACTTGGCTTGGGACTGTCTAGTCTTGAGTGAGACTGCTGAAGGGTTCAAGGTCAGGTGAAGAGCTTGTGCTCTTAGGAAATTTCTAATGTTCTCCCTCTCAGGGTGGTACTGAAATCCTGTTGCCCGGGGACTGTTTGCAGAGACAGTTGAGTCCTATAAGCATTTCTACAGGACCAAAATACCCCTTCATTTGAGGCTTTGTTAATGTAGAAGATTTCCCTGGAAGGAACTGAAAGTCTTTTTGACAGTTACTCCCAGGAATGCAGCCCTGGCTCCCACAGGAGAATGGCAGATCACCTCCCTCAACTGTCTGTTTAATGGTGAGCGGAGCAGCTGTGGGACAGGCTCAGGGAATGCTTGAGGAGTTAGATCAGCTTCACCAAGAAAACCCATCAATGCGGGTGATCAGGATAGCCTGAGGCTGCTCCCACCTGCACTGATCTCGGGGCTTCTGACTCCACATACTCGCCTTGGCCTTGGGGAAAGAGATGGGTTGTTCTTTGAGCAGTTGCTTTTCTTGATATGGGAATCTTTTTACAGCCTCCACTCTATTTTAACACCCCCAAGAGGATCTTTCTTAAGAAGCTGGCACTTAAACCTTTAAAATATAACCTTGAGTCAAGATGAGGAATTTAGCTGAGTCTTCCTTGAAGGAAGGAGATCTAACTTCTGCAGATGACATGTGCCTCCAAATTACAAAAGGAACTCAGGTTGGGAAGACTAGAAAAGTATTTGGAATGGGAGACGGGTGGAAAGAAGACTATGCATCTATGTCGCTCTCTCTGTGTCTGTCTCTGTCTCTCTCTAACCCTCCTTTGCTCTCTCTCTCTTCTTTCTTTTTTCTTGAAAACAATTTTTCCTACACTATATTTTGATATTCCGATGACAGGTTCCCCTCTATCAGATGCTCCCGGTTTCTCCACCCTTCCAATTCCAAGTCTTTCTTTTTAAGAACGCAAACAGGCAATTTAAAAATCAAAACAGTAAAAATACAACAAAACAAAACAAAAACAAAGCAAAAGTATGGGAAACACTTGAGCACACATACTTGTGCGAGCATACACACCACCTATAAAAACACAAAAACACTGTTTCCTCAGTTTCATCCATCCCCCCTGGCTCTTACCATCTTTCTGCCTCCTCTTCCATAAAGCTCCCTGAGCCCTGAGTAGAAGGGTTTGGTGAAGACATACCATTTAGGACTGAGGGTTCTAAGGTCTATTACCCTGTGTACATTGTCCAACTGTAGCTCTACATACTAGTTTCCATCTAGTGCTAATGGAAGCTTCCCAGGTAGCGGTTGAGTGAGACACTGATCTATGGGCATAGCAGAATGTCACTGGGAGTCATGGACTGTCTTGTCTCAGGGTCTTAGACATGAGCAGTGTTGGGTATGAGTGGGCCTTACGACCGATGACTTAGTGCTGGGTTACTCTTACAACTACTGTGCCCCAAGTGCACCAGCACATCATGCAGGCAGGTCACAGTTGTAGATCAGTGGGTTTATAGGTGTGTTGGTATTCACTTTTCTCCTCTGCTAGTATAGAGAATAACTTCCAGGACCATAAACACTAGTCAGGAGAGACGAAATCTCGAGCTAGGCACCAGCTCGACTTCTCCGTATTCAATGAGATATATAACTATTGTCTTCAACAATGAGCCTTCCTATCCCTAACTAGCCTTTCTTTTGGCTTTGTTCCCTTCTTTTTCCCTCCTTCTTTGCCTTTTCTCCTTCTCTCCCACCCTTATGGTGTCTTTCATTCTTCTTATGATATGGCTGAATTTATACACTCGAGAAGCTGCTTATTGCTTTTCCCTGGGGTTCACACTGTCTGAGAACCAATACTATTGAATTCAAACATTATTTATTGAAGACCTGCTCTATTCCAGACACAGTACCAGGAAATGCACTTACAGGGTAAGCAGAACACACATAGCTCTTACATTATTAAGGTTTTTATAATCTTACATTAACCAACTAATCACATCACTAAAGACAGAGTATGACCTGACTAGAGCTTGTAAAACTTAGAACTCAGGATTCATCAATGGAGATTACTAAAGGGGATGAGACACAGACAGAAGATGCAGAGTGTTCCAGAACAGGACAGGGTTAGTGAACGCTTACAAGCTAAGCCTGACTAAGCCCAAGTATCTGCAGCTGACACTCCATTATGAGGCCTACATACCTCTGTGTGTGATGCTATTGCATGAGGGTTTGGAAAAATAAAAAGATTATCTTCCTGTCCACAAAGCAGTATTAATCTCTGTTTATCTATCCATCCATTTATCCCTACACCCTAAAAATGCCACATTTACACTAATCTTTTCTCAGCCAAGTTCTTTACATGTAGAAATTTGTGTCTTTCCCTAAAAGTGTGTTACTCACAGGTAAGCAGTCGTGCAGCCTGGGCAAACTGCAAATATGAAGCAGTAACTCATCACCTTTTTCTGTCATTCTCATTATGGCTATTAACTTGAATACAATATTTATATTACAGAAACTGGGATATTATCTGCCTGCCAGTTAACTAGAGAAATAGTCTCACTTGTAAAATAGTTGCTTGTTTCCAAAGTTTTGTTAGGAACTATGGAGTACAATGAAGCAGAAGAAAGATTATCTCCCCAAGTTGGTATCTTAAAGTTTGACTGACCTCAGTACAAGTTTATAATGAAATTTAAAACAACTCCATTGTTAGGTAAAACTATGTTCTGTTGTTAGATATACTTCCTTATTAGATGAGTCATGAATTATTTACTCAATTTTAGGCAAGAAAAAGAAGTAGCAACGAAAGCTATCAAGAGTGCATCGCAGCAAAGAAAGACTTCAAGGAAGCTTTGGAATCAGGAACATGTGAACTTTGAAATCACAATCTAATTAGTCATAATGATCACACACTTACAAACTGCTGCATTTTCGCTTTCACAACCGACAAGCTTTTGACTCTATTTGACATAAAAGTAAGGATTCCTTTTCTCTAAGACAACACTTGTTTCCCTTCTTAAATTCCCAGTGATCACTACATTTATAAAGAAAAATACACTCATTTATGTTTTGCAAACTCATACATTTCACAGAACATTTGGGAAAGTAAAACAAATTATTCTTAAACGTTTCAGAAAATTTGGACATGCATAATGGGATGGCCCATTTTACAAAGGTATGTTCAGTAACTTTTAAAAAGTCACAGAAGAAAAACAAAAGTCTCATATAATATTAAAGAAAAACAGTGTAAGGCCTGGTAAAGTGGTAAAGCACTTGCCATGTAAGTCTGACTGCCTGAATGGAAGGGAGAACTGAATCTCCGGGTTTTCTTCTGTCTCCACATGCTTCTCATGGCATGTGCTCTCTCTCCTCTCTCTCTCTCTCTCTCTCTCTCTCTCTCTCTCTCTCTCTCTCTCTCTCTCTCTCTCTCTCACACACACACACACAGACACACACACACACAGACACACACACATACATACAACAAAAATAATAAGTTCAAAGGAATCAATGACCCTATATAAGTGGGAGGGGTGTGTTTAGAAACCCTGTAGTGTGTATATTGGCAAATTCTGTAAGAAAATAGGAAGATAGCAAATAGAAACAGAAATATAAGTAGATAACAGTATAAAACAGAGTCTCCAGTTATCTTACAACCACCCCATCAAGAAGTATAGTTTGTGTCTGGGGATACAGCTTAGATAGTTAGAGTACTTACCTAGCCTGCATAAGCCCTGTATTCAGTCCCAAGTACAACCTATAATCCAAACACTTGGAAGGTTGAGGCAAGAGGACCTGAAAAGTTCAAGGCTACAGTAAATTAGAGGCTAACCTGGTCTTCATGAGACACTGTCTCCTCTCCTTGAAGTTATATGAACTTTACTTTGGTCCTGATGAGCAGCATAATGTGAAACAAGGTTAGGAAGGGCTATGTAACGTCTGCTAGTCTTTCCAGCATCCTTTACTTTGAGAACCTTTGGCTCCCCAATGGAGAAGCCACATACACCACCTCACAGGAGAAAGACACAAACCAATAGAGCTGTCATTCTTCGCTCAGCCTTCCCCACTTATCCTGACATAGCTCCACCCACTATCTGATGAAGTCCAATGTGAGAAAGCCAAAACATTGCTGTTCCTTCAAGCTACCGTGAGAGTGTGGTTTGTTGAACAGCAATCTAAAGATGTTTCATCGTAAAATTAACAAAAGAACTGGATACAAACAGAAAAGAATAGTGTTTTGGACGCTTTTAGCTTAACTACAATTATAACTTTACTAGGAAAGTTATATATGTGTGTCATTGTTATGATTTCTATCAACTTACTCTACATAATGTTATTTCTCCATTAAATGGTGGCTTTAAAGATTCCCATCTTTCTATGACAGCCGTTACCTTCCTTGATCATAGTTTTATTTTCTTAATTTAGGCACAGTTTGAAATGAACATTTGCTTTCTTTTATATCTATACAGATATACTGCCAAGGATTTACAGTTTTACACTTGGACCTAATTCTAACTGAAACTCCAGGTGTTATTGTACATTTTCCTTTGATTATTTGGGCCAGTTTTGATTGATCAATAAAAACCACACACACGCAGCCTACAGTGTGATGTTTCTTACATATTTACTTGAGAAATGATCAATTCAGGAAAAGTTGATCTCCAGTCAGTTTGGGGGAGAAAGGAATCCTGACAAGTTAATTGAGTTGACATCTTGAGAGTTATCCAAATAAACAGAATAACCTATTCCAAGATACTGTGAATGCAAAAGAAGAGTCACCCTCCTCTGGAATCCCTTAGCCACTGTCCATAAAAAGCAAGTATTCAACAGAAACAAGGAAAAAAGCTGTAAGTAAGTCATTAAATGAAGAAACTTCAAAGAGCAGGTTGCTTCTCTTGGATGCTTTCCATCATCTGCAGCAATTTTTTTCTAAAAAGCTTTCTTCTGTGGGCCTTACTGCTCATTTAAGTTTTATGAAAGATGCCACTGTGAATTGGCTAGGGAGCGAGCATTCCTCATTGGCCAAGATTTATTCTGCTCTAAAAACTCTGCTTTCATACCATGTTCCTGAATTCCTGAGGGAGGAAAACACATGGGAGGGGTTCTGTGTTTAGATCAATGAACTAAATATTTCTTTAGACAATTAATTTTCTCCTACTCTGACATTGCACTTTGCTCAAGAGAAAGATACTACCCACACAGTCACTTCTCTCACAAGTGGACTAGAGTTGAAAGCAGGCCTATTCAGCCAAAATTCATTTACTCAGATCCATTCAGGCATGAGAATCACCTGCACTAACACTGTTTCCCTGTAAATTGACTCAGTCCTTAAAATTAAACCCTAATTGAATATTATCCTACACAATGATGTGAAATAAAATGTAAGATGTGTTAGCTTTTGCTTCTAAATTATATGACCACTTAAACCTGATTAACAGAAAATAATAACTCCATAAATCATCTAAATCATTGTATAATGCCATTAGTAGACATATAGCTCGGACAATGAAAATGAACATTTTCTCAACTATTTGGAAATGGATAGCAGAAGTAGATTTTTTCTCTGGTGATATATTTAGTAAGAAAACTTGTGGACCAATGCAAGCATGGATGACAGATTATAATGACATGAGTGATATGGAGTAAGTCCTTTAGTCCTAAGCACAATGCTTTTAAAGCATTAGGTTTCTACTCAAAGTAAGAATGATTGTAATGGACCAGTAGTCACACATTACCACACAACTAAAAGCACTCAAGGAGAGGTAGGGCAAATGCTTGCCAAAGAGGAGTACATGGAATTCCAATATTCATGAATAAATGCAAAGATCCATTGTAAAATTCAAATTCTAGTATTTTACTGTTGTCTAGGGATACTTTGAAACACCTGTAATTTTAATGTAGAAGTTACTAATATAAATTGATATATTTCATGCATAAGAAATTTTTAGGAATGTATTGTGGTTCCTTAAATTTGCTTTATTAACAGTAAGTTCCTAAATTAAAGTTTATGATTACACAAACATTTGGTGCTTTTTACATTTCTCAAGTAAACTGCTTTCTCTTTATGTATTTTATTTTCATTATACACTTTCTTTAGTTAACCTAGTATTAGTGAAAAGCTAGCAGATAGACAATAGATGGTGTATAAAATATGATCTTGTGAGTTTAGTAGAATCTCCATATCACTTGGCATCTGTGGACACTGGTGAAATTCCATCCAAATCTCTTCACACAATGAATTGTGATTTAAGTGGTATGTGGCACATTACATACAAGTGATTCATTAAGACAATTCAAATTCCAAAGCTTTCTTCTCCAATTCACTTTTTTTTCCATTTTTTGAGTATACTAATTTTTAAATTTTTTAAGTTTTATTTTTAATTTTATGTGCATTAGTGTCTCACCTGCATGTATGTCTATATGAGGGGGTCAGATCCCCAAGAACTGAAGTTACAGACAGTTGTGAGCTGCCATATAGGTGCTGGGAATTCAACCTGGGTCCTCTGGAAGAGCAGCCAGTGCTCTTAATAGCTGAGCCATCTTTCCAGCCCAAGTATACTATTTTTTAGATATAATAATTGTGTCTATTGGAACTAAAGTAGAATGAAGTTTTAATTCTAATCCTGCTGCCATGTTTGATTTCATTTTTACCCAGTTGGACACTGAATGTTACTAAAGTTAGAAAACTTTTTTAAAGCTGATCTATGTAGAAAGCATTAGTATAAACAGAATAATTTTCAAATTGCATGTCTTTTATGACTGTATATGTCAAGTGATATATGCGAAGTAACCTGCACCAGAGCTGTTAGGTAGCTCAACATGTAAATCAAATATTACTTCTTTTTCAGAAAACTATTTAAATCTTAAAAACTTGTTTATTTTAATGAGTTTCAAATATTCTTTACCATGTTCTAAAATTAGATTGAGGTCATGGTTTTACAGCTTCATGTGTATTTTTTAAAAGTTTGAATCATAGACTTGGAATGGGTGAATTATAAAGTATGTGAATTGTATCCAAGAACACTGCTTCACAGTTTTCCTTATGTCTGACATGTCATACCAGACTGCCTTTGACACCTTAGCTCTTCTCATGCCTGACTTTTATTATCTCCTTCTCTATGTTTCCCAATTTATGCACATCATTATTATAGATGGCATGCTCACTTTATAATTATATGCCTAATATTTGCCTTCCCTTCCAGTTTATGTGGGAATTGAACAAAGGATCCTTTGTTTTCAGATTCTTAGTGCTTAAAATGTTGACAGACACATGTACATATTTGTTGAACAAACTGATTAACTCATAATAGATAGATAGCAGAAAATATCAGCTCTTGACAGTTCTAAAAATAGAAATACAAATGTATTACACTATTCAAACTAACCTTGAACTAAGAAAGTCTCTGTCATCACTCAATCAACTGCAACCTGCAAATCAGGAAATGGAACCCTAACTTGGGAACTGTTGTTAATTGGCCTTTGCAATTAACAGCAGCGGTTCAGCCAATAACTGAAGTGGAGCTTCAGCCGGGCACAATCAGCCAACTGTTCACATCACTTTCATATAAGGCAATGGCCAGCTACACCTAACCTGCCGTCTGTAGCTCACTACACAGACTTAGCCTGCACACATGGTGCAAACCACTTCACAGTTCCAAGATTGTGGATAAAAGTCAATTGAGGAATAAAGACTTGATCTACTGTAGTTCTATCTCTTAACACTTCATGTTAAAGGCAGAAGCCAATACTGAAGTATGCTATGGCTAGATTTCAGGTTAAAAGGTTTTAGTATGATGAAGTTGCAACATACTACTTGCTCAAAAAAATACTCAAAATGTGTCAGATCAATGCTCTGTAGAAGACAGCTCACTCATTGAAATCCGAGAAAACAATTGCAATAATCAAGATCATATTTTTATTCTGTCAAATTATTTTTGTTTTCTTTTATAAGAAACCCATTAATCTCATATTGATAATGCTATAAGATCACTCAAAATGAAAATAATGGTTAGTGATATATATATGAAAGCCAAAAATCAAAGAAAACCAATGAGCTATAAAACAAAGCAAAATAGCTAATCTTTTAACAGAGTAACATTTGAATAAAAAATGTGTTTACTATGAGAGATACTAAATACTGGACTATGATATATTTGCTGTGTTGCTGAGATATGATTATATTTGTAATATATTTCACTGAAGCATAGCAATACAGTTGATAAAATCAAGTTCTTTCAGAAGAAAATGCACATAACTTTAAAATTAGTCTATTTTATAAGCCATTATCCCTTTTGATTGCTTTAATTTCAAATCTTTCCAAAATATATTGACTTTTTTTTGGTCAATTTTTGTGTCTACCTGAAAAAAAAAAGTGCTTAATGTTAAAACTCATTTCCAAATGGAAACCATCAATCTCTGAAGCAAGAAATGATAACTGCAGTGTGGTCCCAAGTGAATATGAAATAGTGAAACAGTTCTAATTGCTCATTCTTAAACAGATTCAGTTACTAACTCAAGATGTAACTGCACATCATGGACCTGAACTTTCAGACCATGACATCTGATTTAATGTTATGTGACATTACTATTATCTTGACACAGAATTGTGCACACTGTCTACTGTACATTGTGATTGTAACAAAACAAAAACTCAGACCCCAGAAAAAAAGAAGAGGAAATCTTGTTTTATCAGAGATGAACTGTGAAAACTTTTTTAAGAGGCCCAGATGAAAGAATCCACATCATGGCAAACTTTCGCTTACAGTTTTAATTGACACAGAGCTGTAACGTGTGTAAGGTATCAACACAGAAAAACAATGCATTCATAAGAGATTGTTGTGCTAAAGTGATAAATAAGTAAATAAATAAAAACTCATGTCCCCAAAATGTACAATAATTTAGTTTATTTATATATAAACAATGCAAATTGCAAAAAAATGACTTCTTTTCAACCATTATTTATTCTTGCTGAAGTATTATTGCTCCATCTAATCATTTTCAAAAACAACGCAACAGAATATTGATGTAACCTTTTTCCATTTCACAGCAAGAAGGAAGGTCTCAGCAAACACTTCCCCTGGCAAGGGTCTTCTCACTGTGAATCCCTAGCAGGTGCTAATTGGCAAAAGAGAGAGCAGTTTGCAGTAAACACCTTTCTCCATAGAGAAAGTGTTGAGCTGCAAAAATCAAGTTCTTTGAACTTTATTGGCTATTCAACAAATAGACTTTTCATGGAAACAAATGCTCCACTTTGCATCTGCACTAAGCAATATTATTTGTACCTCTAAGATGTAAAGGTTCAGCAATTATTTTCAAACAAAGCCAAAGTGAGCTATCTGGAAGCTTAAAACACTGCCAGTGAGAGTCACAACCTGACAACTGATGAATAATGCAGTGTGACTTTGCGTAGAGATATCACAGCCTCACATTCATGCATACATGACAACATTTGGTGGTGAGCCTTCATGTCTTCAGTGTGGGTGCTACTGAAGTAGAGTAGTAGTTGCTTTTGGACAACTAAATCTAAAGTAGTGGGAGGTTTGTACTTCAATAATAACATAGACACAAAGTTCAACTCAGTGGGTAGACATCAGTGTTAGAGCTGCTGAAGGCTAGTTTTAAATGTGTCAGGATAAAATGCCCTATGAAGGCTGGAAGATGAGTCAGCAGCTCAGAGCACTTGCTGTTCTTCCAGAGGTCCTGAATTCAATTCCCAGCAACCACATGGTGGCTCACAACAACCTGTAATGAAATCTGGCATATGGTGGTATTTTATTTGTACTGAAATGTGATTTTAATTGTATGTTAATAAATAAAGTTGCCTGGGGGTCAGTGCTATTAGAGCCATAGCAAGAGCATGGCGGTGGTGGCACACACCTTTAATCCCAGCTAGGTAGACAGAGCTAGGTAGATCTCTGTGTGTTCAAGGATACAGCCAGCATTGGAGACACACGCCTTTAATCTCAGTCCCAACCATAGAAGACCTGGAAGTCTCTACAGACAGGCAGTGAGGAGGCAGTCATGTGTTTGGGTTTACAACCAATGAGAAGGCTGAACAGAAAGACTATATAAAGACAAACACACAGGAAGTAGGCCCCCTTTCGGAGAGCTTTCTTGGCTGAAGAGGATCGCTGAAGCAGGAAGGGTAAGGCTCTTAGCTCTGACCTCTTGGCTTTCTTCTCTGAATCGGCTCTGTGTTTCTTATTTAATAAGACGGTTGGTTACATCTACACTGGCACCCTCTTCTGGCCTGCAGGCATACATGCAGACAGTTTGATGTATACATAATAAATAAATAAATCTTTTTAAAAAATGTCCCATGGAGCACAACACTTGAAGAGCTCATAAGAAATCCCAAGTATCCAAAATAGACACCAGTGATGACTAGAGGAAATGTATCTCTTACACATGCTGTGTAACACCATTTGCAGAGTAAGCTGGGCTTGAGGAAACACCAAGTATAAATAATTATTAAACCTACCCCACATATACAGATGAAAATATGGATGATCAGGGTCTGAGAATGTAGGTCAGTGGTAGAATGTTTACCTACTCTGCTTGAGGACTTGGGTTTAGTCTCCAGTCCGGAAAGGAAGAAAATAAGGAGATATGATGGGAGCCATAAGCCTAAGTGACCCTTGACACACATGCCGCCATATTTGGGCTTCTCTCTTCTTTTCTTAGATCTAGGCCTTGTTTAAGTCTCCAAAGCACCAGAACCTCTTCTCACAGATACCAGAACCTCTTCACAGAAATCAGGTGACTGAGCAGCAGTTAGGCAGTTAGGCAAGAATAGATAATCCTCATAGCAACATTCCCTGTTGGCTGAACAACCCATGATTAAAGTCCCCTCCCTGCTTGCACCCCCTCTTTTGCCCTTGCCTATATATGCCTTAAGAGGAAAATAAAATTTTGGAGCTTGATCAGACATCCTGTCTTGCTATCATTCTTTGTGTCTCTTGTCCTTCTCATTCACCGGCCCTCCCTTCAGGTCCCTGTTGAAGACCCTGCTGGCCGGGGCAGAGATAAGTTATACTAATGGCATCTCCACAATAACATACCAAATGTAAATCTCTGTCTTACCTGAAAGATGACATTTCTGAGCTTCATTATATGTTAAATGATATGGTGATAATGATAGAGTTAAAACTAAAGAGTAGAGAAAAGGATTAGGAGAAAATCAGGGAAATGGGAGAGAGAAGGGGAGAAATTATTCAGGAAATGTCAAGTAGAGAAGAAAAAGGTTGATGGTAAATGAAGGTACAGAAAATAGATTGAGAAGCTCCAAAATCCATCTTTCACCTACTAGAAAAATAAAATGCATAAGGGCTTTTATTCAAAACAATAAATTTTAAGGATTATACCATTCAAGTAAAGCATAAATCTTCTAATTTAAAAGGTGCATATATGTATTTATATATACACACACCTCTGCATATACATATATACATGCTAAACATTTTATCAGATAATGTTAAGTAATATTATAATTTGCCTTTTTCTTATATGTTCATGTATGATGTACATCCTTATAGGAGAAGTTTCTCTGTGTCTCAACAGCCACTTCCAAATAACCATTCAAAGACTTATTATTAATTATAAATGTTCAGCCAATAGCTCAGGCTGGTTACTAGCTCTTACATTTTAAATTAACCCATATTTTTTATCTACCCTCTGCCATGCGGTGGTAACTTCTTTTAACACAGCACATTCATTTTGCTTCTCTCTACATCTCTAGGGACTCCGGAGCCTCTGCCCTTCTCCCAACGTCCTCTGTCTGGCTGTCCCACCTATACCTCCTGCCTAGTTACTGGCCAGTCAGTTCTTTTATTAAACCAATCAGAAGATGCCTTGGCAAAGACACATTATCACAGTGTACAAAAAGATTATTCCATAACACATCCTAATTTATTTATATGTTATACAAGTATTTGGGGATCTATATACATATAGTGTATATACACTCACATACTCAGGCACACAGATATACATATAAAATAAGCAATGTTAAAAATAATGGGAAAAAGTCATTTTAAAATAAATAAATCTTTTTTAAAAGGAGTTTTATGTTAGCACCTAAATAACATTTTCATTTTGTTAATGTCAAAGTAATTATTGACATACCTTAGTAAATGAAGTTTCAGGGCTAGACAGAAAGGTGAAAAGGTCAATGAAGTTTGACCAAAAGCAGGACAAAATTTCACAAAACAGCCTTGTCTGTCAACCGTATAAACAATAGCATCCTGGAGAGAAGATTCTGTCACAGATTCAAGAGAATGTGTCAAACAAGCCTCCTCCTAAGTGAATCCTAAGTGAGGATTTATTTATTATTTTAAGGTTGCTTTTAATAGATTGAAAAAGTCACTTTAGAAAAGCACCATTTTTAGGGAGATATTTTGAAATAGAAAACTGTATGTGGCCAAGAGGTGGTGGCACACACCTTTAATCCTAGCACTCTGGGGGCAGAGGTGGGTTTCTATTAGTTTGAGGCCAATCTGGTCTACAGAATAAGTTCTAGGACAGCAAAGACAGCACAGACAAACTCTGTCTCAAAAAAAAAAACAAAGAAGAAGAAGAAGAAGAAGAAGAAGAAGAAGAAGAAGAAGAAGAAGAAGAAGAAGAAATCTGTATGTGAATTGACACTTTATCAGAAGCTTTGCTATCTCAGATCTCAAGGAAGAAAGAAGGTAATTCACTAGCACTTGAAAGGAATTGTCCTTAAACATCTCCATCAAAAAAAGTTTTCCATTTTTTTAAAATACATAGTTTAGCAAGCCAAAGCAGTAAGTTAATATGAAAATGTGAATCACGAGGTAGACATAATCATTTGTATTTTCAGTTAAATAATGGTAGTATATCTTGTTTTAAAAATTCAGGAGCCGGCCGGGCGGTGGTGGCGCATGCCTTTAATCCCAGCACTCGGGAGGCAGAGCCAGGCGGATCTCTGTGAGTTCGAGGCCAGCCTGGGCTACCAAGTGAGTCCCAGGAAAGGCGCAAAGCTACACAGAGAAACCCTGTCTCGAAAAACCAAAAAAAAAAAAAATTCAGGAGCCGAGTGGTGGTGGCGCACTCCTTTAATCCCAGCACTGGGGAGGCAGAGGCAGGTGGATCTCTGTGAGTTCAAAGCCAGCGTGGTCTACAGAGCGAGATCCAGGAAAGGCGCAAAGCTACACAGAGAAACCCTGTCTCAAAAAAAAACAAACAAACAAAAAAAAATTCAGGAATATTTGTCATGAATTTACTTAGACTTTTCTAAGAATGATTTTAACAGCTTTTTCAAAGGTTTGAGATTCTTAAAACAAAGGACTTCTACTGTGAATTAAGTAAATGAGACACTAAGAAGGAGAAAATCAAGCATCGACTGTAAGGGCCAAGTTGTAGTATCTTTCAGATATTATGAAACTTCTCAACATAAATTTACTGAGAAACATTTTCGTAGGAAGAAAACGATGAGAGTATATGAAATTTAATGGAAGACAGAGTAGCATACTGTGCCATATGCTCCAATGAGAAAGGTCAAGCTATGCCCTCATGCCAAGGCACCCTGCTGAGGGAACTTGGATTCTGACATTAATGTTCCTTTGAGGAAAAGCAATTTTTACAATGAAAGTACTATCTGGCGTATAGTTAACCCAGTAGCTTAAGTTTCTTGAAGACATTCATTTACCCATTCATCCAGTGAGTCACGGAGGTAATGAAATTCAAGATGGGTTGATTTGACATTGTTAAGGTCCTGAAAGAATGGGGAAGGACCTGTGCTGATTTGAGGGGTCAGGCCAGCACGAGGGAATGTGGAGTATGCTACCGGTAAAAGGCACCGAGGCCAGTGATCCAGAGACTGTGCCAGGCTCGTGTTGCTGGAGTCACTGCACTGGCTTTCCCACTGGCTTGTGTTTCTCCAGGTGGTCATGGTCATTCTGTCTTCCCCAGCATCCCATGCGCCATCTTTTCCTCTCCTTCCTTTTAAGTGACCTCTTTGGGTGGTATCTATAGGACTCTTTTTTCCCAATAAAAACGTATCTCTGCCTTGGGAACCAGCCTCTTAGGCAGCACTCAGGGCTAGAAGGGAAAATCCACAGCGTTGGTGCACACTGGACTCTTTCTATCCAAGATGGGGTTAGGAAAAAAACACTCATACAGTCTCTTGATCATTTCTTTCTTTATTCATCAGCCTCTCCTGATGGACTGACCAGGCTGGATTCAGTTGGCTGCTTCCAGCCCTATGGAAGGGTATTTTTTTTTTTCAAGACAGAGTTTCTCTGTATAGTTTTGGTGCCTATCCTGGATCTCACTCTGTAGATCACAGACTCACAGAGATCTGCCTGGCTCTGCCTCCTAGTGCAGGGATCAAAGGCATGCGCCACCACCGCCCAGCTGGAAGCGTATTTATCAATTGCTACATAAAGTATTTCCTCATACCAAGGTCCCTAACCTTAATTTACATGTCTTACTGAAGGAGACCATCACATGCCTCCGTGACTCTAGTCCATCATTAAATATTGTGTGCAATACACAATAGTACAAAATCCCCAGATGTGCCTGAGGTGTCCTGTGACCAAGGTCATGGGATGGCCACAAGATCTCCCTCAGCAAAACAGTCATTGTTTTCCACAAGGATTCTTTAAAGTCAAAGTACTTCTAAAAACCATCTGTTCATTCTAATCTCTCTCTCATACAGTGATTTTAGTAAATTCCTGCAGAGTACAGGTAACATGCTTTGGATCTCCCTTACATGATTAAAAATAAAGTCATCCCAATATCCCATGTACATTTAAGTCTAAGTAATTTATTGCAGATCAACAGAGCATGAGCAGACAGAAAGCATTTTTTCACAGACAACTCCCTTGCTGGCAGGGCGTAGCTACAAAGAAAGAAACAATCATTCTACTATCTATCTTGAAAGTTAATCTTACAAGGAATCCTAAAGGAATCACAAACCTAAACTTCTGTACAAAAAAGACAATCAGTGGGCTGTACTTTAGATCTTCAGGGTGTATACCCATCTATCACTAGTTTCTTAGATCAGGGGACTGAAGGGAGGAATGGGTACAAGGAGTTAATCATCACCTTTGATCAACAACCAACTTTAACAGTTGGGCTGCTTTGTATTTCTTAACCTCAGCTACATGTCCTTATGGATATTAGGTTGTTCTCTGTGGATTTTTCATCTTAAAATTGTTGTCAAAGCATCTGATCTAACCTGAAGTTATTACAAGGCTTGTTTCAGCCAAATGACACACACTGAGATCTGTGACGTATCTTTTTACGTCTGACTTCCAGATAATTCTCTTGTTCTCCTTAATCATTAACCTGAGCTGCGATCTAAAGCAACTCTTTAGGTGGAACTCAAAGGTCTTGGATGAAAAACATATCTTTGTATATACTTTTGTTCATCAAGGCTCTGTATAGGCTAACATTATTATTATCAATTAGACAGTACAGCTTAGGGAGGAAGTCATCTTCATAATGACTAGAAGGTAAAACTGCCCAGTAGAATGGGAAGTTTCCATGAGATAAACACATTACCTTATAGTCAGTGGGGAATTTCCCCACACCCAATCCAGCCATGCCAGATATCAGAAAGAGAGAGATAGCAAC
The DNA here is from genome assembly GCF_949786415.1 of Peromyscus eremicus. NCBI lineage: Eukaryota > Metazoa > Chordata > Mammalia > Rodentia > Cricetidae > Peromyscus > Peromyscus eremicus. The sequence goes on along the minus strand of NC_081418.1, from coordinate 8,796,190 downwards.
CGCAAGCATGCAAGGTAATAGTAGGAGCAAGAGACAGTCGGGGGTCTGGAGTCCCCGGGGGTTGCCTCCTGGTGGCTCAACTCCCTGAACCTCAATTGCCACCTGCTGCTCCTCTGATATGGCTTCTGGCATCCTGGCCTCTGGCAAAAACTCAATAGAATTTGTGCATAAACTTCAAGGAAAGTTGGTAAACAGGCAAAATATGTAGCTATACCTAAGGTTTTTAGAAGTCTTAAGACTCAAAAACAATCATAATATTTTTAAACAATTTCATAAATTATGAAATCAAATTACATAAATTATATTAATGTGAAATTATAACATATCTATATAAAATATAGTATATAAATTTATAAATTATTTCCTAGATTTTCAAGAAAAGAAAGAAAAATTTGTATTCTACCATTTTCAAGATGTTTCATCCCATTTTGATCAGACTAAAAGTAAAACCTTATATATAGGTTTTAATAAGGAAACTACAACACACAGAATATATATCTAGACTATTTCTCAGGATGAGTCATATAACAGCTTTGAAATTTCGGGTTTATTATGTGCAATCATAAAAGAATATCTTGCAGACAGAACAATGGATAAGAAACAAATTATGAAGAAAACTGTCAAGAAAAAAATACCAGAGAGAAAAGGCAAAACACAAATATTTCCAAGTGTTTGTAAAATAGTCTGTCCTTTCTTTATTGTGTCTCATTTAAATATGACCAAATCTGCTATCCTACATGTAATTTCTTTTTAGAATTTCTAAACGTAGTCAGCCTTGTATTCTTCATGTTAATAAAAAAATTTTTGTATTTGTTTAAAAATTGAACTCCTTGTGCAGTATAATGAGTAGAATATCTCTACTGTGAAATTATTATAATATAATATTATATTACATATAAATATTATTATTATTATTATTATAAGGGTATGTGAACATACAAAGAAACTCATAAGGCTAAAATAGTTTTGGAAAGTAAGAAATTAGAATGAATTTTTTTCTAAGGAGGGAATTAAGAGGCTGCAGATGAGAAATGGAAAGATATTTCAGCAGTTAGATTGTATACCATTTCACTCTCATTATAAAATTAAGCACAAGTATTATTTTTTCAAAAATGATTTCTAAGAATTTAAATTTTGATTCTATATTGTTCACCTTTGTTTATAATATTTATAGGTTGTATCACTTAAAGTATTAAATTTAAAACTTAAATAACATTATAACTTACAGTATTACAGGACCTACCAGCTCATAAATAAACTGATAGTTTCAGAATGTGAATTCCATGAAGAATGCTATAAAAGCAGAAGGTTCTAATTTCTCTGCATTTAAACAAATTTTTATTTATGTGTATTTGTGTGTGCATCGTGTGTGTGTGTGTGTGTGTGTGTGTGTGTGTGTGTGTGTGTGTGTATCAACGGAAGGCAGGCCTGAAGAGGATATTGAAGCCCTAGGAACTGTAGTTGTGGGCCATTGTGAGCTTCTGTGAAAGTGCTGGGAACCAAACCCAGGTCCCTTACAAGACAGTAAGTACTCTTAACCTCTGATCCATCACTCCAACACCACAATTTCTCCACAATTAGCCAACACTTATTGTTATTTGTATTTTGAATATTAAATATTCTAATTCATGTGAAGTATTATTTCAGTATAAATTTTACCTCCATTTCCTTAATGAACAATAATAATAATAATGTTAAGTACTTTCCATATGCTTGCTGGACTATTCTTAGGCAAATGTCAACTCAAATCCATTTATGAACTGAAAAGAAGCCTGTGATTTCTTGAAAAAGTTAAGAAAATTACTGTATGATCCATTGTTCTACTTCCAGGCTTCTACAGGTATACTCAAAAGAAATGAAAACAAGAGACACTTGTATGTGCATGCACATAGTGCCATCACTGATAATAGTCTAAAGAGTAGCAACTGAAATGCCCATCAAGTGATAAGTGGATGAATAAAGTAATAACTATAGTACTGAAAAGCATTCCACCATTAAAAAGAATGACTGGCTGATAGATGTCATAGACATAAGTAAAGCCTGGAAAAATTCTGCCATAAGGAAGAAGGCAGTCACACCAAGCCAGACATTGAATGATTCCACTGATGTGAAAGGTCATAAATAAAGACTGAAAAGGACTTTTTCAGTGGAGCAAATGGGGAGTGGTAGCTAATGCATATGAAGTCTTTGAGGGCATTGATAAAAATACCTTAAAACTTGGGTCTGTGAAAGGACACAGTAAATAAGACAAAACGACAGCCTACAGAATGGGGAAAGATCTTCACCAACCCCACATCTGACAGAGGGCTGATCTCCAAAATATATAAAGAACTCAAGAAATTAGACATCAAAATATCAAACAATCCAATTTAAAAAATGGACTACAGAGCTAAACAGAATTCTAAACAGAAGAATTTCAAATGGCCGAAAGACATTTAAGGTATTACTCAACATCCTTAGCCATAAGGAAAATGTAAATAAAAATGACCTTGAGATACCATCTTACACCTGCCATAATGGCTAAGATCAAAAACAATGAAGACAGCTTATGTTGGAGAGGATGTGGAGCAAGGGGAACACTCCTCCACTGTTGGTGGGAGTGCAAACTTGTACAGCCCCTTTGGAAATTAGTATAGCAGTTTCTCAGAAAATTGAGAATCAGTCTTCCTCAAGACCCAGCTATACCACTCTTGGGCACATACCCAAGGAATGATCAATCATACCACAAGGACACATGCTCAAATATGTTCATAGCAGCTTTGTTTGTAATAGCCAGAACCTGGAAACAATCTAGTTGCCTTTCAACTGAAGAATGGATAAAGAAAATATAGCACATACACACAATGGAGTACTACTCAGCAATAAAAAAAACAATGATGTCATGAAATTTGCAGGCAAATGGATAGAACTAGAAAATATCCTGAGTGACGTAACCTAGACTCAGAAAGACAAACATGGTGTGTACTCACTCAAAAGTGGATACTAAATGTAAAGCAAAGGATAACCAGACTACAACCCACAGCTCCAGAGAAGCTAGGTAACAAAGAGGACCCTAAGAGGGATTCATGGATCACCCTGGGAAGGGAAAATAAATGAGATCTTCATGAGTAAACTGGGAGTGAGGTGGGGCAAAAGAGGGTAGGGAATGGGGGATGAGAACATAAGGGAACAAGATGGTCAAACTGGAACAGAGACAGAGTGGGAGAGCAATGAAAGAGATACCATGATAGAGGGAGACATTATGGGTACAGGGAGAAACCTGGTGCTAGGGAAATTCCCAGGAATCCACAAGAATGACCCCAGCTTAGATAACTAGCAATAATGGAGAGGGTGCCTGAGCTGGCTTACTCCAGTCATCAGATTGGTGATTCTATGAGCAAGGGGCATCAAAATTAGGCCTGCCCACACCTTTAATCCCAGCACTTGGAGGCAGAGTCAGGCAGATCTCTGTGAGTTCCAGGCCAGCCTGATCTACAGAGCAAGATCCAGGACAGGCACCAAAACTACAAAGAGAAACCCTGTCTCAAAAAAACAAAAACAAAAACAACAACAAAAAAGATTATGATGAGGAGACCTACAGAGACAACTAAACCAAGCTAATGGGAACTCATGAACTTTAGACCAACAGCTGTAGAATCTCCATAGGACAGGACTCGGCCCTCTGCATAAGTGAGACAGTTGTGTAGCTTGATCTGCTTAAGGGGCGCCCTGGCAGTAGGATCAGGATCCATGCCTGGTGCATGAGCTGGATTTTTGGAGCCCATTACTTATGGTGGGACACCATGCACAGACTTGATGCCAGGGGAGGGGCTTGGACCTGCCTCAACTGAACATACAGGCTCTGCTAACTCCCCATGGGAAGCCTTACCTTTTTGGAGGAGGGAATGGCAGAAGGGAAGAGAGGGAATCTGTGATTGGTAGGTAAAATAAATAAAAAATTTCTTAATAAAAAAAAAAAAATGGGCCTGTGAGATGGTTTATCAGGTTAAGGTGCTTACCATCAGGCTGTTGATCTGAGTTCCCCTAATGTCAGACATGGTCAAAAGAAAGACTCATGGTGAACAACGCCTTTGGGACCTTTGAAAGAGGTTCTTACCTCACCAACTCCTCAGTCTGAAAAAGCTTCAAATGATAGGCCTCTAGCCAAATGAGCTTCCTCAGCTGAAAAGGCTTTAGCCTAAAGACTTTAGTTCATGTCTCCTCATGCCTTATACACCTTTGTCTGCCCACCACATCACTTCCTGTCTCAACCTTCCTAATGCTGGCATTAAAGGCCTATGACTTCCAAATCCTGGGATTAAAGGTGTGTGCCACCACTACCTGGCTTTGGTTCTCTCCTAGACTGAGTCAATCTCATGTGATCCAGGGTGGCTTTGAACTCTCAGAGATCCAGACAGATCTCTACCTCCCAAGTGCTAGGATTAAAGGTGTGTGCCACCACTGCCTGGCCTCTTTATTTAATCTGGTGGCTTGTTCTGTCCTCTGATCTTCAGGCAAATTTTATTAGGGTACACAATGAAAGCACATTGAAAGTGAAGTAAGATTGTCTACAGCATTAGACTGTAGTCTACCCCATTCTTTCAGGTCTTCAGATCCCAGGTCTAGCAGACAAGATCTGCACAGGTCAGCTGAAAAGTTGACATCTAGGATCTACATAGTAGATGGAGAGGACTGACTTGTGCATGTTATTCTTAGACCTCCACATACATGATATGCCACACATTTGTCCACATATACATGTGCACATGCACACAAAAATAAATGTAATGAAAAGGTAAACCGCTGTTATAGCTATACAATCGGGACTATTAATAAGAACCACCAAATTGTACTATTTCAATGAATAGTTTATATGGAATGAAAATTGGATCACAGGAAACCTGTTTTTGCAAAAGAGAAAACACAGAGTCTTTTGCCCATGACTAGAATTGGGCCTACCCATGTACATGCACCTAGCTGCTCTGGTGTCATCTTAAGTTCCTTACTTTGTAGTCAGCTGGACAACATAGCAAGACCTTGTCTCAAAAATACATTTATACCTGTCATGTTCCTTTTGAGATGATGTACTGTGACACGTAGAGGAATAGCTAGAGAGGTAAATCTGAGCATCGAGGTGTGTGATTAATGGGAGAGACAAAATGAGTGCTGAGCTACTGGAACTTGACTGTGGCACATTATTTCTAGATGTTGAGATGCTGATGAGGTAGAAAAATTCCAGCCAGAAGAGATGGCACTCAAATTAGCCTCAAGGCATCCATCACAGGAGCCCAGCCAAGTAAGAGGTTATAGCATACTACAGAGCCACACCCTTCCCTTCCCTACAACCTCCAGCAAGGATTTACCATTGATAGGCATATTGTTATTATTAGATCCACTGCTGGCCACAATTGACTAAACCATAAATAAATCCCTGGCCCAAGCTGCTCTGGATGCTCTCTCCCAGGACCTGAGAATTCGGACTTAATCAGCATAGGTAGGTGGAACATGAACTGAGGGCTGTAAGTGTAAGAATTATGTGTCTGCCATCATCTGTTATCTATATGGAGAGGCCAAGAAAGCCAGTCTGGGAAGATTGATGTTAAAAACTGGTACCCAGAGACAAGATATGAAAAGCAGTCACTACTTGGATACAGAGGGCTCTTTTGATCCTGCTTCCAGATGTAAGTAGTGATTCCTCAATTATGTTAGCTACTCCAAAAGTCCTCCAACAAAATTATCTTTGGGAAAAGTAGATAAAAAAAAGGGATAGAGTGTGGGGCTGGAATATTTCTTCCTAAGTAGTTAGTATGGCAAAACCACAGAAGTTTGAGATGAAGCAATATTATACTTGTTCAAATACATTTCATGTCTTTATATTATGATTGTTTACCCTAATATTAGAATAGTAGATTTAATCATTCCCTACCAAATAATATGCTGTCATTAGATAATATCTAACAAAATTCATTCAGATCCATTAGAATCCTTTTTTTTTTTTCCTATACAGAAACTTACAAACATCAATTGATGTGATATGAAAACAGGCCACAGAAATCCCTAGCTACTGGCTAGGGAAGATGATCAGAGGTAAATGAGGTAAACACTTTTGACTACCTGAATTCATTGCCAGAAAATACACACACACACACACACACACACACACACACACACACACACACACACGTGCATGGTATTTATGCATACAATAATGACAAATACTTGGATACTCTTGTAGCCCACTAGGTTTCCTAATGTCTGTACCCGGCAGGACTGCATAAGAGGATGATTGGACCACAGGCCTGGGTACCAGGTGTTTGTAAGGTTAACAAGGGGGAGGTCTTTTGCTCCACCCCTTAGCATTTGGAATAAAGTTCTGGTCTGGTGGGTAAGGATCCAGGCCCACCCGAGTCTGTCCTGTGTTTTCTCTCTGTTTCTCTCCCCTCTATTTCTAACTAAGTCTATTATTCCTCATTCCTCAAGAGTCCTTGGGGTAAATTATTGTGGGGGCTGGTCCCCTACAAAATACTTCTTAAATTTTAGTGAAAATTCATTTAAATTTGAGGCTCAGGTTTTGTTTCTCTCAATGTTCAGAGCAATGCTTAAAAATAGTTAGCATTCAACCCATATACATATTAGAAATTTTAATTTAAAAAGCTTTAGAAGTGAGAACTGATAAGGATGCAGTCCAATTAAAATACTTAAATTGAACACGGATTTGAAAAATTACATGAGAATATGCAGAAAGATTTTCAGAGCCTGTATTAGGTAGTATGAATAGGAAGAAACACAATAACATTAATAACTTTCTTAAAATTTGCTTACCACTTCCATAGACTTCTAGCCAAGAATGAAAATCTTGCAGTTCATTTTATTATCTGAAACTTTGCCCAATATCTTTTTGCTTGGATTGATCCATATGCATTTTAATTAATATTCAACTTCTTTTTCCTGTTATCATTCAGAAGAATTTAGCAAAGAGCATGACTCTGTGTCATTTGTCTTAGTCCCCCATACACTCCTCAAGGTGGGCTCACAAGAGTAGGTCCAAGTGCCTTGTGCCACTACAGTCCCACAGCTGGCATGACGTAGAATGAGGAAAAGAGGACAGAATTTAATTCTTACACCAAGTCATTTTTGCTTGCAAACGTAACTTATATATAATTTTGAGTTATGTGTCATCTATGCTATTTTTCCAAATAGGAACATTTATATATGATCAAGGCTGAGAGATGTGGCTAGTTTAATTGCTAATTTTCATACCTGTATTATAGCTCTAACTGAGGTGATGCTGTCAGTGTACTCTTCCATAAGCAAATCTATTATAAAATCACTTATATAATTTTATTAACATGATTCTGCTTGTTAAAAATGATCACAACTTTTCCTGAAGTATGGTAATGGACTTCACTCAAACATGTTTATCACTTGAGGCTGGAGAGATGGCCCAGTAGTTAAAACAATCACTGCTCTTGCTGAGGACACAGGTTCTGTTCTCAGCATCCACATGGTGGCTCACATCAATCTTGCTCCAGTCCCAGGGAGTCACACATGGTCTTCTCACTTCCACAGTGAGCAGACCTACAGTGCTGCACATAAACGCATTCAGGCAAACATTCACACAAAATAAAATAAACAGATCTATTTTCTTTTAATAAAAGTTACCACATAATGTTATTTAGGCAAACATAAATTTGGGGCATTAATAAAGTTACATGTACAGAGTCTAATGTAACCCCTCCTCCCTTTCCCTTTTATCTTCTCTATCTCTGCACCTGTCCTCTGGGCTCTATATTTAGTGTCTAGGTTCTCCTGATCATTTTGTCCCCAGGGTCTGACATATGGCCTATATACAATAGACCGTCATGAATGCTTAATAGGTTCATCACTTTAAAATACGTATTTGGGGATGGGATATGGCTGAAAGGTGAAATGCTTACCAAACAAGCTTGGTCAGCGGAATTTGTGTTACTGAAACCTTTGCAAAAGCGAGTTACACTGGTGCTTGTCAAGATCCCAGGACTCCTGTGGGTTTGTGGAGTCAGTCAGAATTCCCTGGAAGCTTGTAGCCCAGCTTGTTAGTTATTTTGCAGCGCTCTTACCCTGCGAGGAAATGTCACAAAACACGACAGAATCCGCTAATAAGAGTTTTATTAAGATGAAAGGGACAGAGAGTGCCCAGGCCTGTGGAAGACACATGTGTAGAGAAGAAGAAGAGGAGAGAGAGAAAGCCGGGAATATGGCGCCAGCTTATAAAGGCTGGGTGGCGTAGGTGCGTACACAGGTCGACGTAACTACTCCACGCATGGTTACGTTGCGCACTCTTACGTAACCATGCGAGACGCCTTGACCCGGAAATGGCTATCTTGACCTGGAACTGGCTAGGCGGAAGTGTCCAGGTCCACCGGGCATATGCAAACACGCCCAACTGTGGGTGCGTGTTGTGAACCCATCACAGCTAGCCTGGAGCCTTCAGTGAGGGAACCAGTCTTTTGTATTTTTTGTTGTTGTTGTTGTTTTTCCATTTTTCTTTATTAAGAAATTTTCTACTCACTCTACATACTACCCACAGATCCCATCTCCTCCCTCCTCCCACCCCCCAGCCCTCTTTCTCAAGCCACCCCACATCTCCACTTCCCCCAAATCAAGGTCTCCCATGGGGAGTCAGCAGAGCCCAGCTCACTGAGCCTAGGCAGGTCCAAGCCCCTTCTCACTGCACCAAGGCTGTGCAAGGCGTCACACCACAAGCATCGGATTCCCAGAAGCCTACCCATGCACCAGGGACAGATCCCGATCCCCCTGCCTGGGTGCCCCCCAAACAGTTCGAGCCAAACAACCCTATTCCGTATTCGGAGGGCCTAGTCCAGTTCCGTGGGGGCTCCACAGCCACCAGTCCACAGTTCATGGGCTTCCACTAGTGTGGCCGGTCATCTCTGCACTTCTTCCCCTCATGGTCTCGACAGAGGGAACCAGTCTTGAACATGATGCAAGATGATTATTGACATCTTTACTTAGGTTGCCTAATCTCCCCCCAGGGAGACACATGTACTATCGCACGTACACACACACACACACACACACACACACACACACAAACACACAGACATGTGCATGAACGCATGTGTGTGTGCGTACACACACACAAATAACTAAAGTAAATATTTTTAAACTTCATCTATTGTCGGGTCCCTCTGTAGGTAATGGAATAAACACTATAGTAAACTAATTTAAAAACAAACAAATCTAAAACAAGAATCCTACTCACATGAAGAAAATACATTTCTTGTAGTGAGATAGGTAGAAGTCTACTTAATTTCCTTCCAAGCATTAAGACATAAACTCTAAACTCTATGTTCTGAAAAATTGGTATCTAGGTATTTTTTCTGCTCCTCAACAATCTTACTCTCCACCTCAGGCCCCCTTCTGCTAAAAGATACAGGTTGCTGTAAGAGTTAACTGAATCATACACACAAAACACCTAAGACACACCACATCGTAGTGACTTTTCCCAGAAGCTGCTGAAATGTCTGAATACTAGGGCAGGGAGAATAATGGGATATTGAGCTTTAATAAGCCCTGAATTTAAAATCTTTATAAATGAAGGGACTGTGACCTAGGAGCTGACAAGAAGGGGACTTGGGTGGGGGGTACAGAGTAGCGGCAGGATCAAGGATGGAGTTAAAGGAAGAAGAACAGAACAATGAGGATGAGTAGGAGCCCAGCGGTGTGGAGGGCTAATTAACAATGTAGGGAAGGCTTTGGCCTCAAGCTTTGACCCTCCATATTACTCTCAATTGTAAGTCAATGAGGCTTACAACTTTAAACCTGAAATTAATATCCCTCCGAGTTTCTACCTGAAAATTCCGTGTTCTGGAGTTTACTTCTGCCCCCTGCCATCCGTTTTACTCTTCTAACTTTGTTTCCATATTTGCTATCACCAGCTAGAAGCAGGCCTTTGTTGGTCCACTGTGTATTTATTATCTTCGTGCTGGCTTTACCTCTGTTCCAGCTTATATTATCTCCCATGCATTCCTTCCTGCAACCTGTCCCCTCAAGCTTGATCATAATACCTAATATTTGTTACTGTTTTCAGAAGAAAGCTAACTGCCTCGGCCTGCCGCTGGACATCTTCTTTCTAGGCCCAGACCAAAGACCCTCCCAAATTTACACGGTTATAAATGACAGAGCCTCCCCTGTTCAGAGCATCCCCCAGGCCCTTGTTTTCTCCTTTCAGTGAATTTTCCTTTTGTCCTCCATGCTTTACAATCCTCCTTGCCTTCCAAAGGTTTTATCCTTGCCAGCTGCTCATCTGGATGTATTGTGATTTAAATTTTGAGGAATTATGCCAGAAAAGGAGTTGGGGAAAGGAAGGTGTCATACCATGGGTGGGCAAAAGGTTTGCTTTGATAGGGGAAGGAGGAAATAAGCAGGTTTGTGTGAGAACACTCAGCAGGAGAGAAAATCTACAGCTTTGACTCAAAAAGGCCACCCTTTCTGCTGGAGGACTGTCTCAGTATTCCACTAAAATCATGTGGTAATGGGATGGGAGATGAAGTTTAAACTGTAACTGCAATTAGCATGTCTATGGTAGGTCTCAAAGAACTACTGCAACAGTGTTTTCCCCAGAGGCCTGCAGGACTGCTTTGCTAGTAAAGATGGGTGACCCAGATTTGTACATGAATGGTTGAGGCTTTGCCTTGGTTCTCTAGATAAACTCCCACCCGTGGACTCCCTGAATTCCTACCATTGTTAAAGCAATAAGGCTGAGGAAGAGAGAATGGCTACTGAGCTGCTTCTCTATAAACAAGGATGAATGCCCTGAGCGTCAGAGCCAAGGACCACCTCAGGGTCATCTTCCAGAGCTGTGGGAAGTGGCAGCAGAGGCATATGCTTCTCCCTTGTAGAACAACTAGCAAGGTCCTGGGGACTGGGATTCCATTTTCCTTTCTTGGTCAAGGGACTCCCACCCCCGCCCCCACCCCCGCCCCCACCCCCGCCCCCACCCCAAGCCAATGCAGAGTTCAAGAGGAGGCCTCAAGTCCCTGCATCTGTCTCCATGGAGTGTAGAGGATAACAAGTGGGTTTGTCTTAGTGACTGTGCTCTGATCTGTTGGTGTTTAAAAACAATAGTTCTCTTGGGCTGAAGCCAATGTTTATCTTTAGACAACTGAAAACATTGAGTAGGCTTAGCATTTTTTAACTTGTGTCTCAAGTATCTGCTGGCAAAGAACTCAGAATCCAAACGACACTTCTAAGACTGAGAAGAACATGGGCATTGAAAGAAAATGACTTTAAATTCTAATATTAATTCATTTGTTCTCCATTTAAATTTCTAAATAGAAGACTTTTTTTTAGGCCAAGTAAAGATTTCCATAGGCATTTCAGGAAATATAGAAAAAGACAGGATTAGAGAATTAATAGAAATTATCTTGATATGGAAAAATTAAAAAGAAAGCCTGCCATTCTTGCATTAAACACAGCAACTGAGACAGGAGCATTATGAGTTGACTCTGAACTATGCAGTGGTGATAGGAAAGAATGAGGAAAAGGAAAGAAAAAGAAAAAAGTGAACGACTGGGAAGGCGGTGAACAGAGAGAGTGAGAGATGACAGAGACAGAGAGAACCTCTTGAAGGTTTGGGAAATGAGAGAACACAGGGAAAGTGAGAAAAGAGTGATTAACCTGTGCATTTTGCCCCCCCCCCCCCGCCCCGCCCCGCCCCGGCCCCGTCTTATCTTTACTTTGGTTCTGCTTTACTAATGGTTCTGTTTCTGGTGTGTCCTTTTTTTCATCTGTTGTCTTGCTAATATATGGATGTTTTTGCAATTCTTGTAAAAGCTCCGAATCCAGCAGCCACAAAAGGCTAGGCGTGATTATCTGTCCTAACAGAACAATTAATCAAGTGAGTAGTGTTGAAAGGCAGGGAGAGTTATTCACTGTGGCCACAGTGTGAAGAAGAACAAAGAAAGTGGTCCACAGACCCCATGTCTATCTTCTGGGTACTAATATGGGCTTCACACTTGTTGATGTTAAAAATTGGGAGAGGTGGGGCCAGAGGTATGCTCATTAAGCAATCCCAGGCAACGTGTGGTCTGGTTCTGCAAGGTGGTCCTGAGGAAGCTGTTATCACAGTCATTGCAGGAGGGAAACAATCTGCTTCTTTTGAGATGATGACTTCTGCTCCAGGATACAGCCTCCTTGTATGGTGGATAATTGCCCCTATTTGGATGCAGTCTGTCCTGCTGGCCTCTGATGGCTTGGGGGTAGTTTGAGTTAGATGGCAAAAAGATGTTTATCAATCAGTTCTGCTGCTCTTAATTCAAGGTGGCTCAAAGGGGAAAGGTTAAGAAGGCAAGGGAGGAACAAAATGGAGGGACACAAGTGACCACTGCCGTCCTACAGACAACACCTATAATTCTACCACAAAACACTAGCTAGAATAAAAAGCATTCAGCATGTCGTGTCCAAAGGAAGCTCTGGTCTCCTAACTCCAAAAGGCAGTCCTGGACTATAGGAGGATTTCTGGTGGTTAGATTGTTTTACATGACACAAGATCTTGCAAAAATGGAGACCCAAGCACCCAAGGGAAACTATCTACTTTTACACTTCAGTTTCATGAAGAAAGCACAGCACTGTAGACATGGTATGGAATAAAGGGCTAGAGCTCCCCCTTTAATAGACTGAAGCAGGAAAGCAAGCAAGGCCCTCTGTCCAGATTCTTCCTGACTTGTCTACAGCATTTGTCCCAGATGTCGGTCAGGAGCCTTCTGGATGTCTTGTATGGAGAAAGGAGAAGCTCTTTCTGTGTGGTTTAGGGTAGATGAGTTCTACTTTATAAGATCCACTTTGGAGAAGTAGAAGAGGTCAGAGGATCAGTTGTGGGAGTCGGTTCTTTCCTTCCATCGTGTATGTTCCAGGATCAAACTCGACATCAGAGTAGGCGCAAAAGCCCTTGCCTGCTGAGTCATTTAGCTAGTGTGAATTTTACTTTTAATTTTTAAATTCTTGTTGGGGTAAAAAGAGGTGCAAACAGGATAGAAGGAAAAGTAAGAGATGCTCCTTTGGACCTATACGATTCCTTTCCTTGAGTATAGCCACATGCTGCACAGTACTGTTTCAGTGAAGGACAGACTGTATGTGGTGAGCCCCAGGAGATTCTGTGACCAAAGAACATAGTAGCCTTCTGAGAACCTGAAAGTATCCTGCATGGTATTCCCTCAAAGACAAAATTGCTCACTAACATGTTTTTCTCAGAATACATCCCTGTCATTAAGTGACATGTGTCTATATTTGGCAATACTAAGCCTGGATCTCAACCACATCCATGTTTGTGATTTTTTTTTTTGAAATTTAGTATTTGAAAATTACTGGAGGTAGAGGGAGTAAAGAAGAATTTAGTTTCAAAGATTTCAAGGAACATTCATTTATCTTACTCCAGGAGACAGCATCAGGCACCAAAGAATAAGCTGTTTTCACATGAATTTCTAGATAATGTTTACATGCTAGTCAGCACATTCTTAGCCTGGCTTTCATTAGAATTTTAATTGCATAAAGATCATGTGGTAATAACAGACTAATAAAAATTGGACAGAACAAAGCCACATAAACAAAAGCAGACACGAAACACTTCCTTAGCATATCCTAGCACATGTTAGTCATGAATGCCATTGGTTGCTGAGGTTGGAACCCAGGTGAGATGTCAGCATGACCAAACCATGGTCTTCTTTATAGATGAAGACAGGGAAGCAGAGAAAGCATAAAACAATCTAACCACCAGAAATCCTCCTATAGTCCAGCACTGCCTTTTGGAGTTAGGAGACCAGAGCTTCCTTTGGACACGACATGCTGAATGCTTTTTTACTCTAGCTAGTGTTTTGTGGTTCTTGGTGGTACTAATGGAGCTGCCCAATCCTCAAGGAATATAGCCTGAAAAGTGTGCATTATACAAACTACCAATTTTCATATTTAATTTCAAATGCTCACTCTTGTAAGAAGGCATTTTAATTTTCTTTTTCTTTTCTTTCTGTTTTTTGGTTTTTGGTTTTTTGGGACAGGGTTTCTCTGTGTAACAGTCCTGGCTGTCCTGGAACTCAATTTGTAGACCAGGCTGACCTCGAACTCACTGAGATCCTCCTGCTTCTGCCTCTGGAGTGCTGGGATTAAAGGCATGCGCTGCCATCACCGCCTGGCTGGCTTTCTCATTTTCAAAAGGAACCCCCAAGCAAACCCCGATCATCTTGATAGTGTAACACAGGTGATATTCTACTACCACCTTCTCTCCTATCAGTTCTGAATTTACTCGGAGCAGCAACTGCATCAAGTTCATAGCAGAGATTTTAGGAATCGCTGCAACATAGAGGAAAACTCCAAACCATGGTCTTCTTTATAGATGAAGACAGGGAAGCAGAGAAAGCATAATGGGCAGATTAGAAAGAGACTGAAAAGCAAACCAAGTCCTCTATCTTAGGATTCAAAGTAATACACATCTCCACACAGCATTTGGAAAAATAACAAATGCTTAAACATGTTTGATGCATATTATCTTTCAACTGATGGTTCATAAGGTAAAATGACTTTATAGTAAGGAAGATAAAAATCCTGAAAATATGATTTTCTGAGAAAATTAAATCTAACATGTTTAAATTAATTTGAGATTAACATCAACACAAAGAATAATTTTTATTCACATTTGATGACTGAACAAAAATTTTGACTTCAAGAATTTCTGTACATTTCTAACTTAGTGAGGTAATAGTGTATTACATTTATTTGAAAAGATACACTTTTACAGAACATATAATGGTGTGAAATTTTGCAGCCACACAGAAATTGGTAATTTTACACCACAGCTGGAAATTATGCTATTAGTGCCAGCTGTAATTTTTTGCCTTATGAAAATTTTAGCTATACTCCAAGAGTTTCAGAGGTTTTGTAAAAACTCTAGAGATATTAATTTCATATTATATACTATTAATTTTTCATAGTAACTGTTTATTTTTATTTTCTTTGGAAAAGACGATGTCAAACATTATTTTGATAAATGGTGATATAAAATATAACCTGCTTTTATTTTATTTTTGCAAAGTTGATTGTCAATATAATAGTTTATGATCCAAACCTATCCAAATTATAAATATGTGAAATAATATAGTTCTTATTTTATTTTCCCTTCATTACTATATACACTGTATGTACTACAGCTCTTTTTTTTTTTGTAAAGTAGCTCCCTTTTTAGATTAAAATTAACCCTGAAGTTTCCAAATTTGTATAGCAATGTAATGCTTGTCTACAGTTTAATGATTCCTACCCACCCAATATGAAGATAAGTGTAAATTTGTCTTCCTCATACAAAAGAAATGTCTAGCACTCATGACTCAGTTTCCAGTTTTTTACCTCTTCTCACTTATGAGTAAGATTAACCTCTCTGCTTACCTTATCCAATCTCTTCCTGTTGCTCTTCTCCTTGTAATAGAACTAGCTGTAATCTGTAATTTGCCCTGCTGACCCCACATCCTGTACAGATCACACAGCTATGCTGACTAACACCCTATATGCTAGGTCCCCTTTCCACTCACCTTGTTCCCTTCTCATGGGTTGAACATATGTATCCATGATGCCTTCCTCTCCACATGGGCCTGTGAAACACACTGCTGTCTTCTCTGGGCTCTGCAAATCAAAAACTGTTGCTATTGCTTCCTGTGTTCCGCTATGTCACCTCTTCCACGTCTCACCTATCTGACACAGGAAAACATTTTTCCCAGTCAGCATTTTTCTACACAGGGGGCATTTTGATACCAATAAAGTGGACACAGGTCAGATGAGAGCCACAGAGGTGTTTGCCAGTATAAGCAATTTTCTTGTTAAAGGGATACCTGGTCACAGGTCAAACAATTAAGCTTAGGCTGTCTGCCAGGATAAAGAAACATCCCATGAAAGAAACACTATAAACATCTATGACAAAATCCCCTAAGTCCCATCAGAGAAGGGCTTGAGTTTATAGCTTTTCCCTAAGAGAGACTACAAATCCAAATTAGCAAAACACACACACACACACACACACACACACACACACACACACACACACTTTACTCACTTAAATATCTTGAACAAAAAAATTATAAAAGTTTTTACATGGTGTTTCTTTTCATATTGAACCATGTCAAGGAATGGGAGTGCAGAAAGATTGTGGATTGTGGCTACATTGCTCCAGAATGAATTTGTGCTCATTTAGGATCATCAAGCATTCATGCCAGTATAACTAGCATTAATAAGCCAGATCTTTTAAATCTTTAGATTGATTTTTCCTTGACCTCAATCGGCTCAATGCTGTGTGCTTCCTGCTCTTTTAGAATTCTTCAGGTGATCAAGTAGACACTAAAGGAGCAGACTTTAATCAGAGGCTATTCGGTGGAACACAGGTTTCTCTCTGCATTAAATAAATGTCATAAAAGTCCAGCAAGAAATGTTAATATTACATTGGATTGTAAATATTTCAACCTATGACCCGAGTTTATTTTAAGCTTTGCATTTCACAATTTGCTCTCTGTGTAGCACACCATCTCAGAAAGGTGTAGGAATTCAAATAACAAACTCCACACTTATCTCAGCCCTTTGATTTCTGTTTGAAGGAAATGGGTATTTTAGACTTTCAGGCAACCACATTATTTGCTTTAATGAGGGATTGAGACTATTTTTACAATGTAACAAAATTTCACCCTTGGAGCCAGTGTTATGCTTAACATAAAACACACTACTCATCATCTCTCTTTCTTCTAAATGGTTCTTCAACATGTTTAAGTAAAGAAAATGTCTTAAATATTTCTGGAGCTAACTATTTAAACAAAGAGTACACAAAATACACTTTGGAATGAATATTACACGGGAGTTGTTGTGAGGGCAGGCAGACAAGCACAGAGGGAAAGGAAACTTAGAAAGCAAAACAAAACAAAGAAAAGGCCCAGCCGACACCAAAACTGAGCCAAGCACCCCCAAGAGATAAAGAGCCATCAAGATAAGATGGAAATGGCCCACTGCAGCGCACGCTTAAATGTCTCTCACTATACTCACTCCTTGGCCTTGCGCAGGACTGAAGAAATTCAATCCTTGACCTACACCCTACTTACTGAAGGTTATTTTATGATTGAAAATTCAATAGCTTTCAGATCAGTTTTAGTTATACGAATGTAGACTAAAAATTTTTGGTAAGTACGTAAGACAATCTGATTGCGTAGCATGCAGCAAATAGTTTCAGTCAACCCAATACATTTAAAGCTGTTCCAATTTTAGTATTTAAAAAGGATCGTATTTAGGTTTTAGGCATTTAAATTAAATAGTTCAGTTCTGTAGTTGGCTTGCTGAGTAACACTAGGGAGTCACAGAATACTTTCCAGATCCATTGCTCTGAACCATTTACAGAGTGGTGAAGCACTTATGCATCTAATATAAAATAAGGGGAATCTTATTAGTAGCCCCTCAAATTCCCCATTAATTTTCAGAGGGAAAATAGCTGGCTGACTATTAATAGTGTTAGATGTGCTTGAAATCTTACAGGAAAGAGATCATCTCTTAATTATTGACCAAAACAAACAAGTATCAACAATAAAAAAGAAAATGAATTCATGGGAGTGGGATAGGTAAAATTACATTATTTGAAAAATCACACAACTAAGGTATTGGAAAATTAGCAAAATTGACCAATTTACCCATTATTAGTTTGATGGAAAATGGTGAGAGACAGGATTCATCTCATGCATTTTTATTTTAGGATTCAAATGTATAAGATTAGCCACTATTACGAATTATCTGATGTGTGAGTCTATAGCTCTTGATTTGGTTAACTGTTAAGTTTCAGACGACCCTTGTATTGAGATGAATTTATCAAATAAACTTGCTCTAAAGAAAACACTATGAATTAAGAGAAATGATGAGATAATAGTCCAAGAGCCCCAGACCTAACTTTGTGCTTCATTTATTAGCTTTTTAACTCTGGGAATATTGTTTTAAAATCTTATATCTCAGCTTTCACATTTAAAAACATAGCTCTAAGAATACTAAACATGATGATTTTCTTACTTTTTTAGGTATGCTGTGCATTAATGTTGACTATGTGGGGGTGCTATAGATTATATCTCTATCCATCGACTTTGCTTAATAGAAATTTTATGCCTATAAATCATTAATATTCCATACCACACTCGGTTAGCTACCATTCAGTCCTTTGTCAACATGATTTTGGCTATGTTAGGAAGCTTGTGTAAGTGTAAAGATGTGCTTATCTTTCTGTGACTGACATGTCTGCTAGAGAGTAATATCACCAAGAATACATCTCTACATAGGTGTAACAGAACCTGGAGCGCAGGAGTCTTGCTTTCTTTTTTAGTTGATGTGGGTTGAATGAAAATGTGTACGTGGTGCTTTTAAAGGTACTTTAAAATGCTAGTTCTCTTAGCCGTCAAGTGAGGCAGTGTCTTGAAGGACAAGCTGTCTTATTTGTGAACACCTCTTCAAATCATCTTTTCCTTTGGTTCCAGCTAACACCTCTTTGGTTAAAGGAACTGAATCTACCCAGAACTTTTCTTGTCTGCTGTAGTTATGACTACATATTGTGAAGTATGTGGTGAAGTACTTCCGTTCACTGCTTTAACCTCTCCATTACCTCGAGCTAGCCATGCTCATGAATGAGTCCGGGAGCTTTCTCTTTTGAACCCTGACCTGAGACAGATCATGCTTAGTAATGTACAACTCCAATTGAATACACTCAGAAATGTGACCTCAACATGATTTTTTCTGGGGACTGTATGGGCTCCTTGAATAAAACTCCTATGTGTCCTTTGTTCAAGCGTGGCCCCTGAGCTCAGAATAATTCCTTTTGATGCAGCAAACCTTCCTTTATTTATTTATTTATTTATTTATTTATTTATTTATTTATTTATTTATTTATTTATTTATCTGGTTGTATTTATTAGCTTGGCATTGACCATATTTGGTTACAGATTTTACTAATTCGTGCCTAAGGATAATTTACTAAGTTGGTGTCAGTTAGCATTGAACTGATTCATTCCCTATACTTAAGACACTAAAATTCTTTATCTTACTCAAAGAGTATGAAAAAGAAGGAAAACTACATCCCTAGAGGAGCAGAGACAGAGATCCAAGGCCCTTTGCAGCCTTAGCCACTCCTGCCAGATGCACGTCTCCTAATCACTGGGTGAGACCTAGGGTTGCACTCTAGACTAGTCTCTTCTAAAAAACTTGTCTTCTAACAAAATACAATTTTCCCAGTCTATTAAATTGTTCCTGAATTGTTTTTTGTTAAGCATAAATGACTGTATACTTCAAAAGTATATATACTAACAGCTAAAATAATGAAATTACAATCTGTGACTTCTGCAATACTTACGATATTTAAAACCAACTTCTAATTGAAAATTTAAGATGCTCAACTAATAGAATTTTGAATACCTAGTGTAACCTCCACATTTTCAAACACTGAACTGAAGCCCAGAGTGGTGAAGTTATCTCCTGAGGTTACACAGTTCCTGTTATCTACTGAGAACACATGCCTGTCCTCCGATCCTATAAAGCCCTCAAGTTTACTTTCTTCATTGCATAATTAGGTAGATGTTACAGAGGTTTCGATTATTTATGGCCATCATAAAGATTACGCCACAATTTTAAGCAATACTGTAATCTGAGTGAAGCTGCCTGGTCCATGCCAAATCTGTAGATGCGCTTTCAGATAACACACTCTTTAACAGCCTCCCTGTCCCTCAATTTGTTGTTTGCTTGGTTTCATTTCAGAAATGTGTGTGGAAATAATTCCAAGAGGACACAAGCACTATGATTTCAAGAGTATCGTCTTTGCTTTGATTTATGGGCTAACGCTGGCCCCGCTCCTGGTGAGTCTTGAATACCTCTTTCTGTCTGTTGAGGTCTGAGAGATGGTGGCGATCTGCCTGCTGTTTCAAAGCCTTAGGTAAAGTGGAGAGTCCACATTCCATCCATTCCTCCCTGAGAGGGAGTCTGTCAGGGCTTCAGAACCAGTGGCAGCTGAAACCGCCAAAGCGATTCCCACAACCCCAGGTTTTATTAATCCTGAAGCCCTGCCCAGTATTTCTGTAGATCACACCTGGGTACCTGCACCTTCCACCTCCGGCAAATCAGATACAAGCCCCCCGGTGCTCTGTAAACTTTCTCACACTTACTTAAACTTGCCACACCCTTAGAATTTCAGTATGGTCAACTTACAGAAATCTGAAGTTAAGAAAGTAACAATGGAACCAAAAATATGTAATTAAAAAGCATGATTTTCTGTAACTCTTAATATATCCTTGAGATCTTTTAAAAAGAAAGCCAATAGCTTTTCACACTATGCTGAAAACCCAATAGAACTTAAATTATTTGATAGCTAAGATCAGTTTAAAATATTTCTTGAGAAAACACGCAAATAACAATTAGTTCTATTAAATCTACTTGAAATTCTAATTTTTAATTTACAGACTCTGACAAATTATAAACCTTGTCAGTTCAGTGATATTATTTCAATAATAAATAAATATATCAATACAACAGTTTTGATACAGAGATGTATATTAACAAACACCACGATTCTAGCTAAAGGTCCCAAAATGTTTGTGAGAGCATCAAGCAGTAAAACAAGTGTTTACAGATACTATATTAAGAGAAAATGAAGACTTATTTTATTTTTAATTTGGTGGGGGGGGGAGGGTGCACATGTGTGTGTGTGGGGGGGTGCACGTGTGTTGGTGTGTCAGTGTAAGTTTAGTAAGCCACATGTGTCTCATATGCCTGCCGAGGCCAGACGCATTGCATCCCCTGACTGGAGTGACAGGTGCTTGCTAGTCAGCTGACATGGGTGCTATGGAAGAACTAATTGCTCTCTCAACCTTTGAGCCATTTCTTCATGCCCAAATCTTCAAAAATGTGGCCTATGGAGCTGTTTAGTTTTCAGCACTGGTGCATTTTATGTTTCCCTTTCTGTCCACAAAAGTTTATGTATTGACACTGTATTCATAGTTATAATCATCTTCAATTCACTTATTTTTATGTTTTTGGTGGGTTTGCCTGAATGTAGGTCTGCGAACTCTGTGTATGCCTGATCAACTTGGAGGCCAGAAGAAGGCTTTGCGGCCCTTGGAACTGGTGTTAAGATTGCTATAAGCTGCTATGTGGGTACTGAGAATCAAACCTCTCTCTGGTCCTCTGGAAGAACATCCAGTGTTCTTAACCACTAAGCCATCTTTTCAGCCCATTCTTCAGTTTATGTTTAAGGAAAAAACCTACAGGCTTACCGTTCCTAACAGTGAGAAATATTTTGTTATAACTTTACATTTTACTTATTAATTAAAATCTCTTCAGTTACAAATATTAAAAGTTTTTCTCTAGCTGGTAGAAATTACAGAGAATGTTTCTAAATAAAAGCCTCTATGTAAATTTAAATAAAGCTGAAGTATAATGAAACAAAAAAGTCTATGTAATGAAAACAACTTCTTAGCCTTTCATATATTAATTAGAAATTGTCACATTACACCAACAGCCTTAATTTATTTTGATATATATTGAATATATTTTGAGTTCAAAAGCTTTGATTTTGAAACTGTTGAGAACAGTGATATGATTTATGATCCTTATTCATCTCACAGATGAGAAAAAGCTCTTCAAAGAGTAAATTCAAGGTGAGAGGTCATTTGGGAAACAAGGAATTCATATGATCCTAATGTTATATTACCTTTTCAGCAGTCACAATGTGGTTGTGTGTCTACTAAATGCCTGTACCATTAAGCAGACCAGTGACTGCCCCCGAGTGATTGCCAATGCCAAAGCTCCTGGTGTGGTTTGGATTTTCTGTTTAATATTGGCTTATACTACTTTCTTGAACTCTTTCATTCTTCCCTTGGATCTTCTATGTTCAATATTGATTTTTCTTCCTTTGGTCCTCCAGAGTTCTGTATAAAACTAAGTATTCCTTCTTCCTTCAGCCAGCATTCTTGCATTTCCTCTTACTGAATATTTATTTCAAACCTCACAGCCCCAGTCTCAAGTTGGGTACAGAATTCACAGACTAGTCTCTTTCATCCAACACCCTCCAGGGAGTACCTTCCTGGTCCATTCTTCTACATCCTGTTCCCTGCCTCCACCTCCACTGTAGGACCTGCAAGGACCTTAGACTGAACTGCAGGAGTCTTTCTATAGTCGTAGTGCTTTGTCTTATTTTTTTTTTTTGACAACAACAACAAAAGCCAAGAAAGAAAATCAGGAGCTAACTCCTCTCTTTTTTCTTCTTCTTACTTTCTGCTCTAACGACAACAACCAGGCCCTGCAGGTTTTGCCTGTTTTTATCTGTGTTCTCTTTCTCCAATCACCATTCCAATTTTCCCAAACCATTTTTTTCTAGATCTTTGTAGCAACCTTTTAAGAACTAATTTCCTTTGCTCAAATATATCCCCCTCAAAGTTGTCAATGTGTGACACATAACGCACAAGCCCAGATGTATGTCTGCATGCAATTAGTGGTATTCCTGTTCCATGCAGGGCTATTGGGACCGGAAGGATAGAGCCTCCCTAATCTCCAATTTTCTACGGTATCCAACTTCATTTGTTCCTGTTTCCCTTCCACTTTAAAGTCCTGCCTTCCTTCTTGAATCAACCTGTTCTCTCAGCACAGATAACTGCCCTACCTCCAAAAAATTCATGTTTTGCAAAATTCCTGGGTTTTCTCTTAAGTTTGATGCATATTTGACCTCCTCTTGAAAGCTTCCTCTGATCTTCCTTCTAGCCTCACTTCCTTTCACAGCAAGAGTTAACAACTTTGACAATCAATAATCTTTACTAACCTACCATTTATTTAAATCAAACTTCTTTACTTTCCTATTTCTAGTTTATTAACTCGCCCCAAATTTGCCGTTCACTCCATTGAAGGTAGTGGAAAAGCCAATGAAGAATTATTAATCTTTTTAGATATGAACTAAGACCTTTGTACCAGCAAATTATTTGTGATCATATTTTAGACTACTCAATCATAAAGTTTGTATAATAACCATAAATGTATGTGTTCATACATATAAACTGCTTAAATTTTAACCCATGGTAATCTTGAAAATTATTATTAGAGATGGATACAAACACTAAATGTATATGTAAGTATGAAAGTTTACCCATGAGGAATGACTTGTCTTATGCTGAAGAACTATTCCTAGTGGGCACATAACAGACATATTATAGAACCTGATATGACAGTTTTCTTTTTGAATCAAACTGTCATCAAAGAACAATAATATAGTCAGAATCTTGGAATATAATAAAATAATACAGATAAACAATGCCTTTAATGTCCTATATAAAGACAAAGAAATTCAGCCATCTAAAATATGAAATGTACCCTTTCTTGTCCATCTTAAATACATTCCTAATTGCTTATTTACTCATGGATTTTTTTGAATTTTTGAAACATATTCTCACTCTGTAGCCCACACAGGCTTGGGACTCTCTTGGTAATTGAGGCTTACCTGGAATCTCCTGCTTCAGTTGCCCTGCTTCTCCTGGGGTTATAGAATGAGCCACAGCATTTTAATTATCATAATAATAATTATAGTAATAATGAAGTACACAGATTTTTATATATGATACCCAATTTTCTTCTCCTTTGAGCTGTATTTCTTATTCACAAAATTTAATCTGTAGAAAAATAGGATCATTTCCATAAAAGAATAAGAAATATTGTCCCAGAAAGATAAGTCAGGCAACTACTATCATTTTATAATTACTCTGGTTTTCTCAAAGGATTGAGAAAAGCAAAAGCTTAATCACATATTGAGAAAGGTGTCTCCTGTGTTTACATCAAATACTGGTACTAATGCTGGAATGATTTGTTACTCAAGAGTAAAAGTCTCTAATGGTTTTTTTCTCCTGAATGAGTACATTATCTGATTGATGTATAGCACCAGAACATTGTCTCTTTGTCATCTCACTTGGACCAGTCATTTCTCTTTCTCTAAGTCTTTACTTTCCCATGTTCTTTGACAAAATGTACCTGATTGGTTCGTATGTTGTCCTTGGCTTTTCTGGCACTGTATAATCACTTCAGAATCAGTATCTTAAACCCCAAAATACAGTGAAGATTTTAAGCTAAGGGCTTTGGACTCATAACAGATGGGTAAAGACACATATATTTTGTGGGTGAGGATGGTCTTATTTTAAAATTTGAATTACATTGCTTCGCAAACTTAAAGGTTTGGAGAATATGTGAAAGTAAGAACTCAAGCCCTCTTATATGAACTTGGACCTGTTAATACAAATGTTTTCACTGTGTTTTATAACAATAAGAGCAAAAGAATAAAGCTTTTCTACATACACCTGACAAATATCAGATACTACTGGGTAACCACTTTTACATAGAAATTATCTAGAACATTTTTCTTGGTGTAGATGAGAAAAGCATGGACAACATATGCATATCTTTACATTTGCTTCTATGATGAGTCAGTAGGATGGTGAGAAGTGAAATAGCTTTGAAACAGAGTGATAGAAACCAAATACAACCACTAACAAAAAATAGCAATGATTGCCTTAAAGCAAACACTGACCACATAAAGTCTATACTATGATTAATTAAAATTATAAAAATACTTAAAGGCAGTATGTTTTTATACATAGAAAAAGCTAGTTTTTTCCCCTATAGTATTCCATTATATAAAAAACTTTCAAGTTGAGCATACTGATACTTTTAGAAGATTAAATTTCATTCCCAGAGAATAGTCTTACAGATATTCCCCATTCTTTGTAATGAATCACGTGTAAATCTTAAAGTATGATGATTTGTTACATAAAACTTTTATGCCAATGGGAAAGGACCCACTTACTTATGAGCTATCTGGATATAAAAATAATTATTTGTACCACATTTTATTTATCCATTCTTCAGTTCAGGGTCATCCATATTGTTTCCAGGCTCTGGCTGCTACAAATATGTTGGGGACCGACTCCGGACAGCTCTGTCCTGAACTTTGTGTGACCTTCCTTGCTTTATCAAACCTTACAAAATCAGGAAGTTCCTGGCCTAACCTCGGGCTGTACAACTTCCTGGAGTATGTGCTAATCAGCCAGCTGCAGGGGCCTGGGACCAAAGTGACCTCACCCTCCCTTAGGAATTTTCCATCCTTGCTTCCCCTGCTTCCCCTCCCTGCCTGAAGCCCTGCTTATAAGCCTCAATACCCAGTCAATAAACGAGACCTCGACCGACTCAGACTGACTCTGTCTTCCTTTACGCGCCTGGTCTCCTTTCCCTCTCCCCCCTTTGGTTTACAGGTGGACCCTCCTCGAGACCCTCGAATAACCTGGCCCGCAGGACGGGTCAAGTGGCGCCCACACGTGGGGCTCGAGGCACGGTGACCCACCGGATGACAGCCGAGATAGAGGTCCGGACAAAATTCGGGTAGAGGCGCCCGGACAGCATCACTCGTGCACCGCAGGCGACCTTGAGGTAAGACTTGTCATCCCATAACCATGGGCAAGGTTCTCTCTAAAGAAGCTCTCTTCATAAAGGAAATGAAGGACAGTCTTAGGGAGAGGGGAATAAGAGTAAAAAAGAAAGACTTAATAGAATTTTTTTGTTTCGTGGAGGAGAAATGTCCTTGGTTGGTCATCAATGGCCCGGGCATTCATCCCCTGACATGGAACAAAGTTGGAAAGGACATCAATAGCATGCTTAAAGATGGGGAAAACATCCCCGATGCATTTTTTAGTTTCTATGGAGTAATAAGAGATATCCTAAAAGATTCAGAAAAGGATGACAGGATGTCACATTTACTGGCACTCGCAGAGGATCTATTAAATGATGTGTCCTATCCAGAAGAAAAAAAGGGTGAAATAGCTTCAAATAAGGCAGGTCAAGAGAATAAGGAAACTAGCGCTGTAGCCAACACGGACAGACAGGGCAGAACCGATGGCAAAGATGAAAGTAAAAATGGTCTCGTCAACGAGGCAACAGGGGAGGCTGGCTCCCGTACTCCTTCTTTAATAGACGAGCCCGTGTTAAATTAAAGCTTAAACATTTGAAGGACCGGCTGTTAAAAATTATGGTGTTAATGCCCCGTTTACAATTTCTGTCCTGGAAGGACTTGGGCAAGGAGGCAGTCTCCTCCCCCATGAATGGAATAAAATTGTCCAATCAGTCTTGACTCGCAGTCAGTTTTTGACCTGGAAGGCTGAATTCATAGACAGAGCCGAAACACAGGCTGCTTTAAACAAACGAAGCCCGCAGACAGGGTGAGGCCGATATGTGGTGGGAGCTTTGCGAGTTTTAGAAATGGTGCTGGTGATCCAGCCCCACACTCCAACCTTCAAAATGTTCTCAAAGATACAAAAGCTGATCCGTCAGAGGCCGCTCCCCTTTTTTATTGGCCACATTCGTGCCCACACTGGCCTGCCCGGACCCCTAGCACTGGGGAACGAACTTGCAGACGCCGCTACACGGGCCCCCCTGATTTTGCTTCTAGAACAAGACCAGATCGCGGCCGCCCGCGAGGCCCACCGATTACACCACCTTAATGCCCAGACCTTGAGACAAAGGTACTCACTCACTAGAGAACAGGCTAGGGAAATTGTCAAAAGCTGTAAAAATTGCCTGATATTTTTGCCCGAGCCCCATTATGGGGTAAATCCTAGGGGGCTTGTTCCAGGACAGATTTGGCAGATGGATGTCACCCATGTCACTTCCTTTGGAAAATTAAAATATGTACATGTCACCATCGATACCTTCAGCAGGTTTATCAGCGCCTCCGCTCACAGCCGGGAGGCCGCTAAGGATGTCATCAATCATATGCTACATGTCTTCACTGTGCTGGGACAGCCAAAATGCATAAAAACAGATAATGGCCCGGGGTACACCAGCAACAGGTTTAAACAATTCTGCTTGCAATTAGGGATAAAGCATGTCACTGGAATACCCTATAATCCGCAGGGACAAGGCATTGTGGAACGGGCTCACCAAACCCTAAAAAATACCATTAATAAACTCAGCTCACAGGAAACCTTGTTCCCTATCAAGGGAAACCAAAAGACGTTACTTGCCCATGCCCTCTTTGTGCTAAACTTCTTAACTTTGGATGGCTCAGGAAAATCTGCAGCTGAATGGCACTGGCACCCAGAGACCGGCCAGGGACACGCCCAGGTCCTTTGGAAAGATCCCATCACTGGAAAATGGCGAAAAGGGTCCGCATGCATCTATGACTCCAAGGAAAATGGGGCCCGCTGGTTACCAGCAAGGTTAATTAAACCCTACTCTGCAGGAAATGCCCCACAGCAGTAAATAATAATTTTGGGTCCAGGGATTAGCCGTGAGACATGGATTCTTTCTTTTGCAGGTGCCTCCCGCGGCCCGAGGAAGGAAAAGAACCATGAGTGCCCTCATCGCTCTTCCGGCGCGTCCCGGTATCTGGAAAACCCGTCTCTATGCTATTCCTTTTCTTTTAATTTTGCCTGCCATCTCTATGGCCCGGGCCAGTCCCCACGCTATTAAGAAACTCACTTGGCAAGTCATCTCACAAACTGGGGAAACGGTCTGGCAGACGGCTGCCAATCATGCCCCCTTTTCATGGTGGCCATCTCTTACCCCTGATTTCTGCCAGCTGGCTGCAGGGCTCGACTCTTGGGATATCTCCACCATAGAGTTGGGTGCCCTAAACGGGACCAAGATAAATAATTATTCTAACTGCAAAACCTTCCCTGGATCCAACAAGGGCCCCGTTACTTGGACGAGCCCTTGTGGAACTTTCCATGGTACAAATCCTGCCACCATGACCGCCCCCGGGTGTGTTAGCCCCACCTCTCGGTGCAGGTTGGCCAAATCCGATTTTTACGTTTGCCCCAAAGATGGCAGAAGTCGGGCCATGGCAGCCAGATGCGGGGTTATGAGGAATTCTTTTGCGCTCAATGGGGCTGTGAGACTACCAGTGCAGCTTACTGGCACCCATCCTCCTCCTGGGACCTCATTACAGTCACCAGGGGCTACTTAAAGCCCTCTGGCCGCCCCTGCCATTCTTCAGCGACGTGGAAGCCCCAGGCCCCTGGGTTGTCGCTGCCCCTCAATATCACCTTTACCGCACAGGGCAAGTCCAATACGGGCTGGACTTCGGGAAAGACATGGGGACTTAGATGGCGTCTTGATGGCAAGGATAAAGGAGTCAGCTTTAAGATACTACTGAAAATCGAACCCGTTAGTGCCGTCTCCATTGGACCCAATCCTGTCCTCCCTGATTCTCAAAGCAAAATCCTGGCCCTAGCCAAAGGAGCGATCACACCAGGACCCACACCTGGTAGCGCTTCCACCCCCTCCCTGCATAGTACTTCCCCCATCATTCTGCAAAGTACAGGCAACAGGTTATTCAGGTTAGTACAGGGAGCTTATATGGCCCTAAATGCCACAAGCCCAGATAAGACCTTGGACTGCTGGCTTTGCCTTACCTCCAGCCCTCCTTACTATGAGGGAATCGCCTTCCAGTCTGCTGCCAGCAACCTCACTTCCCCGAGCAGTAGGTTGTCAGACTAAGCCTCATAGACTGACACTCTCTGAGGTTTCTGGACAAGGTTCCTGTTTGGGCAAAGTCCCACCGACCCATAGGCATCTCTGTAATGAAACCTCGACACCCTATAAAGGAGGATATTATCTTGAGGCACCCAATGGGTCCTATTGGGCCTGCAACACCGGGTTAACCCCCTGTGTGTCTGCTCAGATATTTAATGGTTCCCATGAATTCTGTGTACTGGTTCAGTTGTGGCCTCGTGTCACCTATCATGAAGAAAGCTCGGTTATGGAATTCTTCGAGCAAAGGAGTAGATACACTCGAGAACTTGTGTCATTGACCATAGCCTTCTTGTTGGGTGTTGAAGGCATTGCTGCGGGAATTGGTACAGGGACCACCGCCCTTGTACAAAATAATCACTTGATGCAGTTACAGATGGCCATGACCACCGATCTGGAGGCAATAGAAAGATCTATTTCCGCCCTTGAGAAGTCACTTACCTCACTATCAGAAGTAGTGCTGCAAAATAGAAGGGGCCTGGATCTGTTGTTCCTGAGGGAAGGGGGCCTATGTGCCGCCTTTGAGGAAGAATGCTGCTTTTATTTATTTATTTATTTATTTATTTATTTATTTATTTATTTATTTATTTATTTATTTTTTGGTTTTTCGAGACAGGGTTTCTCTGTGTAGCTTTGAGCCTTTCCTGGAACTCACTTGGTAGCCCAGGCTGGCCTCGAACTCACAGAGATCCGCCTGCCTCTGCCTCCCGAGTGCTGGGATTAAAGGCGTGCGCCACCTCCGCCCGGCTAGAATGCTGCTTTTATGCTGACCATACTGGTATTGTCAGGGAATCGATGGAAAAAATAAGGGAAAGGCTGGCTCAAAGAAAAAGGGAGTTTGAAAATCAGCGCGGGTGGTTTGAAAATTGGCTGCAAGGGTCCCCCTGGCTCTCCACCTTGCTACCTACCATTCTAGCCCCCTTAATTGTTTTTCTCCTTCTCATTACCTTTGGTCCCTGGGCCTTTCAGTGGTTGACTCGGTTTATCAAAAATCAGATTGATTCGGCCTTACCACAACACATCTCAATTCATTATCATAGAGTAGATTCCGAGGAGGCCAGCCAGGAGCCCCATCAAGGACTCAGATTCAGTGTCCTAAGGCCCTAACGTCCCCACGGTCCTGCTAGAGGGTACTCAATGACCGGAATAGTACAGGGCCCACGCCGGAGACAACAACGTACAGAGGTCGCCCGAGACCGGCTCAACACGAGACCGGCCCCCTGTGTAGCCTAAGACAGGGACTCTCTCGGACCTTAGCCACCCCGATCACATGGACTTGGTCCATTTTTGAGAAAAGAGGGGGAACTGTTGTGGACCGACTCCGGACAGCTGTGTCCTGAACTTTGTGTGACCTTCCTTGCTTTATCAAACCTTACAAAATCAGGAAGTTCCTGGCCTAACCTCGGGCTGTACAACTTCCTGGAGTACGTGCTAATCAGCCAGCTGCAGGGGCCTGGGACCAAAGCAACCTCATCCTTCCTTAGGAATTTTCCATCCTTGCTTCCCCTGCTTCCCCTCCCTGCCTGAAGCCCTGCTTATAAGCCTCAATACCCAGTCAATAAACGAGACCCCGACACGACTCAGACTGACTCTGTCTTTCTTTATGCGCCTGGTCTCCTTTCCCTCTCCCCGCTTTGGTTTACAGGTGGACCCTCCTCAAGACCCTCGAATAACCTGGCCCGCGGGACGGGTCACTAATAAAGCAGCTATGAACACAGTTCAACAAGTGTCCTTGTGGTGTGATTGGGCATCCTTTAGGTATATGCCCAAGATTTGTATAGCTAGATCTTGAGGTAGACTAATTCCCAATATTCTGAGAAACTGCCATATTGGTTTCCGAAGAGGCTATCCAACTCTGTACTCCCACCAGCAATGGAGGAGTGTTCAAACATCCTTACCAGCATGAGCTGTCACTTGTGGTTTTGATCTTAGCCATCCTGACAGATATAAGATGGAATCTCAGAATCATTTTGATTTGCATTTCCCTGATGGCTAAGGATATTGAACATTTCTTTGAGTGTTTCTGTGTCATTTGAAGTTCTTCTATTGAGAATTCTCTGTTTCAGTCTACACCCCATTTTTAGATGGGATTATTTGTTTTTTTGATGTCTAGTTTCTTAAGTTCTTTATATATTTTGGAAGTCAGCCTTCTGTCAGATGTGAGGTTGGTGAAGATGTCTTCCCATTTTGTAGGCTGCCATTTCGTCTTATAGACTGTGTCCTTTTTCTTACAGAAGCTTTTCAGTTTCACGATGTCCCATTTATTAAGTGTTGATCTTAGTGTCTGGTATTGGTGTCCTGTTCAGGAAGTTGTTTCTTGTGCCAGTACACTCAAGGCTATTCCCCACTTTCTCATCTATCAGGTTCAGTGTGTCTGGTTTTATGTTAAGATCTTGGATCTACTTGGACTTGAGTTTTGTGCAGGGTGATAGACATGCATCTATTTATATTCTGCATGCTGACATCCAGTTATATCAGCACCATCAATTGTTGAAGATGCTTTCTTTTTTCCATTGTATAATTTTGGCTTCTTTGTCAAAAATCAGGTGTCCATAGGTGTGTGGATTTATGTCTGAATCTTTGATTCTATTCCGTTGGCCCACCTAGTATTACTCAGCTGTTAAAAATACTGACACCAGGAAATCTGAAGGCAAATGGAAGGAATTAGAAAAAATCATCCTGAGTGAGGTAACCAAGACTCAGAAAGACAAACATGGTGTGTACTCACTCATAAGTGGATATTAGCTGTAAAGTAAAGAATAACCAGGCTACAATCCACAGACCCAGAGAGGCTAGGTAACAAGGAGGGCCCAACGTGTGTGTGTGTGTGTGTGTGTGTGTGTGTGTGTGTGTGTGTGTATATGGATTTCCCTACGAAGGAGAAATAGAAGAAATATCCTAGGGGTGGGAGGGGATGAGAACTTGAGGGATTGGGTGTGTGTAGGGGGGGGGGGTGGATGGAGGGAGAGAATACTGAAAGAGAAGACTGGAAAGGCGGGGGGGGGGGGGGGAGGCATTTGGAGATCAGAAAGAAATCTGATGCAAGGGAAACTCCCACAAATCTACAAGTATGACCCCAGCTAAGATAGCTAAACTGGCCTTCTCCTCTGATCACATTGGTGACTACCCCAATTGTCATCAGAGATCCTTCATCCAGTAACTGATGGAAAGAGATGCACAGATCCATAGCCAAACATTAGGCTAAGTTCACGGAATCCTGCTGACGAGTGGGAGGAAGGATTGCAGTTCCAGTAGAATCAAGGACATCACAAGAAAACCCACAGAAGCAACTGATCTGGCTCATAGGAGCTCATAGACTCTGAACCAACAACCAGGGAGCCTGCATGGGACTGACCGAGGCCCTCTATATACATCTGACAGTTGTGTAGCTTGTTCTACTTGTGGGCCTCCTAACAGTGGAGCAGGGGCTGTCTCTAACACTTTGGCTGCCTCTTGGGAACCTATTCCTCATACTCGATTGCCTTGCCCAGCCTTAATACATGAGAGGTGCTTAGTCTTACTGCAACTTGCCTTTTCCTCCTATTTGTTAAGTTCAAGATCTCAGCTCATGTGATGGTCTGCCCCCTTTGGTGTGAGTTTTCACTTTTCTTTTCTGCTTTCTGATAATGCCCACACAAACACATCTAAAGCTGGGCCTCATCAATGCTTTATATGCTTTAATTCCATCAAGCTGATAATTGAATTTAGCCATTATAGTGAAGTTGTGTTTAACCCCAAGTTGGGACAGCAGATAGGAAGACACTATGTCGCTGTGCTGTTCCACTGATTTGAAGATGTCACCTCCTAAGTTATTTTCCATGCTAAAAAAGAAGGGGATGTGTCTAAGGTCTATGAGCCTACGAACTAAAGTTCCATAAAGCAGCATTTTTTATTGAAGATTCTGCAGACTGATTGACTAATTGAAACTTTGTGATCATGGAGAGTTTGAAATGCCTCTGATCCAGAGCCAAAATTATCTTGGGCTGTTGTGTTTATCAGACACTGCCCTGTTCCAAGTTATCCTACATGGTGACAAACAGTGGCTTTCAGTCTGTGTCTTGCTTTGGGTGACTACATTTTACAAAACAATATTTGACTCCATTTTGATTCTACATGCAGAGGCAGAATGATATGTTCCCTTTTACACATATACACCACCATTTGTTCAGCACCAAACATAAAGCACAGACCGATAAATTACTTATTCATACAAGTAAAAAGGCAACACCTATGAATTTATCAAAGCAGATTAGACACACATGGGCAGACCAGTTAATTATGAAATTGCATGAGAAGGCCGGAGAGATGGCCCAGCAGTTAAGAGTACTTTGTATTCTGTCAAAGAACCTGGTTCAGTTCCTAGCACACACATTGCAGTTTAATAACATTGCCATGACAACAGCCTCATCAACTGGTCATCTAAACACCTAATCAGGTTACCATCTAGTGTAGAGACTGTCAGATAGAGAACTTTCCACTATCCCCTACCTATGACCTCAGCTCATCAAGATACTGGATTCCAAGGCCTCAACGTAATTATTGGATCAACATTTCTTATCATGTACCTTCTATGACAACTAAAATTCCACTTTACATCAAAATATCACTTCAGACTGAAGCAACAGCATGATACTGACACTTTGTAGACATAGTATGGCATTTCCTATAAATAGCTATCTATTGATGAGTATCATGCTTTCGTAGCATAGTCAGTACAACTGACTTCCAATCAGTTAGATCTAGCATAAATCTAGAAGAAAGTAATTAATCTCTTTATAGCTATAGCCACTAACATCACCCTATCCATATTATTACCTTCTATCACATTTTGATTACTTCAGCTTAATATTTATAGAGAAAAAGTAAGCCCCTGTAAATGTGGGTTTGACTCCTTAGGCTCAGCCCACCTTCCATTCTCCATGAAGTTTTCCCTTGTTACCCACTGTTCAGTTCAGCTCACTGTGCTTGCCGTTGTCCACTCATACACCTTGCCTGGATGGTCCTGTGCTTCTGTAGCTCAGCTTGACACTATGACCTTGTGCCTCAGCTCTGTCTATCTCCAATGGCTCTCTGAATAAGTTTGTAATATTCTATTTCTCAGTTTCAAATTCTTTTTTTGAAATTCAGTGAATCATGGTTCAGTGGATTTATTTCAACAGTTACATGGAACAGTCTATTTTAGTTCAGGAATTGTCAAATATATTCCAAAAGCCAACTACTACTCAATAAAGACTAAATGTTAAGGGCTGAGGAATTTATATTTTAGATCACTTGAAAACCATGTTGTTCTGCAATGAATAATTTTAAGAAATCAAAACTTATCTGGAGGTAGTGTTGAGATGGAACCTTTGACAGGTCCAGTACCTTCTCTTAGAAACTGGGATAGTTCTAATAAAAATATTCACTTGAGGAACCAGAGTTTGTATTGGTGAAGTCAGCCATCTTTCCAGTACTGACTCCAAGAGGCATACACCCTGCCTTTCCTAGCTTACTCTCCTTCTCCCATCCCAGGAGGTACAGCAGCCAGTTACATCATGTCGAAAATCATATGGTCAGTTTTACGTTCCAATTCTTTTGCTTCTTTCTTCCTCTCTCTCTATTTGCTTAGTAAAAACTCTACACCTGCCATCCCTACCCCTTTAAATGTCTTAGCAAATAAATCTGTTCTTCCAGATGTTCATGCTATCCCAGCTGTTTACCTTACACCCATATCCAGTTGATTAGCAAATTCTGACAGTTCAAAATTAGGTCCAGAATCCAAGCTGGTTTTCATCATTTTCAATACTCTCTCTCTTTCTCTAGGCCAGGAAAACATCACCTTTTTCCAGTCCTAGAGTTTGGTTTCCTAGCTGGGCTAGTCTTTCCTTGCTCTCTACTCTCTCCCATTTGTTCTCCAAAGCGGAGGAGGAATTATCTAAATTAGAATTACTCTCTATTTACAACAAAATCACTTTTGCTTTAATCTGAGCAGCAGTTTCTACTTCTCTACCTCATTATCACCCCAGAAATGTCTTCCTTCATGCTTTCCCCTTTCTCAGTCAGCTCCCTGCCTCAGGTCTCCTTGCAGCAGAGTTTACCCTGCTGTTCCCCAGGAGGCAGAGTGAGCATAGGATAGAAGGCTTTTTTCTCTTTCTTCCTTCAGATTTGCCTGTAACTATCCCCTCAGGGACATCTTTACTGTCTGGAGGATGTTCTTGTTTGTTTGTTTGTTTGCAATCTTGATAACCCACATATATTTGTTTTCTTTTTGTAGACAAGGCCTCAAGTACATAGGATGACTCCGAACTCCCTACATAGTTGAAGATGGCTTTGAACTCATGATTGTCCTTGTCTCTTTTTTATAAGTGCTGAGATTACAGGCATGCACCAACAAGCTTGGCCTAACAACCCAATTTCTCTCCCTGATTTTTTCCCTGTATTTCACTAACAATATAATCTTATTTATCTTGCTTATTGTTTTGTTCTCCTACCAGCATAGAAGGTCTTTTAGAACATTGTCCCTTGAGGCTATTGTTGACTTCTCAGTAACTAGAACAATTTTTCAACTTTGTTTTGGTTTAATATATGTTTGTCAAATATTATGAAGTTTTTGTGTTGATTATTCTTTTACTTGATTAAAATTTGAAGTGTTTATTCAGGAAAAATGTATATTTTTTTTTAACCTTAATAATCAGAATGACTTTGGAATCCAGAAACAAAAGATCTTGTGTTCAAGTTATTTCACTCCTTGAGTTATAAGCTATATATCTATATGATTAAATAAAATGCCCACCTCATGGCATGATGTAATTGTGTTGACAGAAATCAATCAAGGCAAGATGTTCTGTAAAGTTCCTGGTCACTTTACCATTGCTTTCATTAAAGAAATGAGCGTGGGTGGGTAAATGTGCCTTAATCTTACGTGATGACTCTAAGTCTTCTTGCCTACAAATAAGACATGAAATGCTGTTGCCTCTGGAGCCTTCACAAATACCTGAACTCCCCCAGATTCAAGGAGGGAAGGGCACGATTGCTGTTTTACCTGGGACAGTGCCATGGCAAGTGCTCACTGGACATGTCATACTCTGTGTTCTAGTTACTGGTACTCACCAGAACTTACTAGAAACATAAACAAAGAATATTATTCATTCTGATCAATATGATGGGGGACATGATAGAAATAAAACAGTGTTATAAGTAAATTCTTTCTGAAACCTTGGGCAGTTCAGGAATAGTGGGGATCCCTTGTTGTGTGGATTCTTGGCTCTAGAGCTCCCCAGAGGCCTTCAGGGTGTTCACTTTCCATCTGGGTGTTGGCCTGTGACTCAGGTTGAATCACCACAGCTTAACTTAACTAGCCCAACTGTTTCCATTTGCAAGGCTGCAGGAACCTCCTTGGTGTCAGGCTGTCAGAGTCATCATTTTATGTTGATGAAGTGACTTCTGCCTTTAAAAAGGAAAACATAATTCTGAACTCTTGTTGGATTTGTGAATCTACCAAGAATCCAATCCTCAATTACAAAAAGTGGAAGAAAATGATTACTCTAACTCTCCACTTAGAAACCATTCAGGCTCTGATTTGATTTAACAGCACAGTCTAACCTGAAGGAAAAGAAAAGGGAGAACAGTTAAAAGTAAAATGATCACATTTCAAAAACACCTTTGCTCACAATATACAAGTCAAAAGAGTTAATCTGCAGGTCTAACATTTATTTTTGTAGGATTGCTATGGTCTGTAAATATAGTTGAATGGGTCCACATTATTTAGGAAGAAGAGATTTTATTGCTGTTTGTGGATGAGTTTGCAGGGCACTAGGCAGTGAAGTGTTCAAAGTACTGAGATGAGCGAGATCAGATTCTGGCTTATTTCCCAGAAAATACAATATTCTGTAAAGGAAAGCAGAATAATCAGTTTCTTATGCTACCCATTCAGGTGTCTTGTGTGTAGTGCAAATTTAAACCAGATACTAAAAAAGAAATGTACCTAAAATGTAAAGAAATAACCAAATGCCTACTATAGTTGAACAATGTTTTTGGGACAAGAAGTTTCAAAGCATGAAATATATAATTGTCATGGAGTTTGTGGAAAGAAACTGAAAATAATATTGTGGGCTAGAAAGATGGCTCAGTGGTTAAGAGCCTTGACTGCTCTTCCAGAGGTTCTGAGTTAGATTCCCAGCAACCACATGGTGGCTCACAACCATCTGATGCCCTCTTCTTGCAAAAGTGATACATGCAGATAGAGCACTCATACATAAAATACATAAATACATCTTTAAAAAAAAAGAAAAGGAAAGAATATCACTAGAATTCTTAAACAAAAGCAAATTCTCAAAGATGAACAAAAAGTCAATTTTACCTCCTAAAACAACATTATCAAATAACTCTTCACTGAATTCAACCAGACTACTGAACTTCTAATCCCATCCTAGTAGAAATGTGCCTTGTTTGAGGGAGGCAGTATCATCCCAGGTAATGTAAATTCAACTAAACTGGGTAGATTTGCACACACACACACACACACACACACACACACTATCTATCTATCTATCTATCTATCTATCTATCTATATATATATATACATATATATGTACACACACACACATATATATAATTCTAAGAAAACATAAAATAAGATGATTCCCTGTGGCTTTTCCACACACCCTTAGTGTTATTGATCCCTCATCCTCCCCTCTCCCTCTGCCTTGATCTCCCTCCCTCCTCCCCAGGTAAGTGTTGGAGACGCATTTGTCCTATTTACATAGCAGCCTGTCCTTCTATGTCCTTCTCTAGAATTCCTCTCCACTCCCCACCCCTGCCACGGTCCATTTTTAGTTTCCTGGTATCTGTGGTTACTCGAGGTTAGACTATGAAAAAAAACTCCAGCGCCAGGCATGGGAAAACTCCTTTCCCGTTGTGGGTCAGGGGAGTCCAGGAGACTGTACACTCAACCAAATGTAGGCCATTGCTGTTGCCCTGGGCTGTCTTTCAGAAAAAGGTTCAGACCCTTTTGCTGGAAGCACCACACGCTGTTGGCGGAAGACTTAAAAGGGTTTGCTCTGCGTGTGACCTGGAAGCATACTTCCTGATAAAGTATCTCCCATAGTGTCAAAAGGGGCTATGCAAGCTGCCAAGAGGAAAAAGAATCAATAGTGCCGTCCGGCACCTGTGAATCACAATGACCAGTAGGGTAATGCGGCATTTGCATCCTTCGGGTAACCAACAGTTACCTTATTGGACTTATGTCGACCTAAATGCAGGCATGACCTGGAGGTCAGACTACCTGGCACACTGCGCTTCTGAATAAGAAGCATGGCATACCGTGCTCCTGAGAATTCCCAGAAGTCAGAACACGGAATTCTGAAGTAGTGTGAGTAGCCGGTAGCTGGCCTGCTGACTTGTCTGCACTATCCACGACTCCTTTTATGTACTTCTTCGGCATGGAGACCATGGTGGTCTGAGCGCTCACTGTCCAACTAATGTGCTAACTAATCACAGTCATAGGCTTCCACTGTGTAAGTGGTTGCTCACACGCAATAAAGCAAACGCTGTTCCCTGAAACCATCTCTGGAGTGTATTTCTGTGTCCTTCATCGACGCAGTGGCACTGCAGTCTTGTTGGGGGACACGGGAATAAGACTCCAACAGCAGACTAAAGGTCCCCTGAATTACAGGGAACTCAGGCTGGCATTGTAAACTTAGCCAGTTCCTCATGGTCTGGAAGCTGGAGGAGAACCTGCTAGTGCCATTTTCCTAAACCGATACAATCTCTAACAAATTCTCAATACTTATGTTTATATCTGCAGATACTGTAGCTCTCACCACTTAGCAACATGGCTTCTTTTCGCATTAGATGGAGACCATTACAGTGTGCCCAATCAAGTGGTCATATTGGCCATATGCACAGAAGGTGTGGCTGCGGGAGAACCAGCCCCAGAGGAAGCATCTCCAACACAACTACACAGGTTAAGGGATCGCTTGGGGAGAGGGAGGGGTCGTAAGAAGAACACAACGTGGAGGCGTGTAGGGTGGATGGAGTAGGTATGGAAGCAATTGGGCACAGAATTCTCAAAAAACTAATAAGATATTATATTATTGAAAAAAAAATGTGCCTCATAGACATTGAATGAATAAGTGAGAAAAGTACCTGTGAAGCAAATCAAACTTTGTTAACACTCAAGACCTTTTGAGAAGTCAGCAAAAATGTCTAAAATTAGTTGAATGGGAAGATAATTCCACATTCCTATTCAAATATTTAATTTCAAAGTCCAGTCTGTGGTCTTTGTTTTGTTTCAGACGGGGTTTGTCTGTGTAGCGCTGGCTGTCCTGGAACTCACTCATAGACCAGGCTGGCGTCGATCTTGGAGATCCCCCTGCCTCTGCTTCCCCAGTGCTGGGATTAATTAAAGCCATGTGTCCCAGAGTCAGTCTTCAGTTTTTAAATCAATTAAAATGGGAAACAGACTACTAGTAGCTAGAGAGTTGCTACGAGAACACTGTTTTGAAAATATACTAACAAATATCATTCTGACTTTATAGTTACTGGAGAACACTATTAGCCTGAGATGATGATCAACCCACATTAGAGATACATTATCACAAGAATAATTTCTTACATCACTTTGTAATATTTTTCTTAAATTTCATGTACTCAAGAGCCTTCTAATTATCTTAATCTAGAATCTCATTGCATTTTACACACAAACATTCTTTGAATATTTTAGCTGTGCCAGACTTTCCAGGAATGCAACTACAGAGTAAATGAATTGAAAGTTTATTCACGCATGTATTTACTTGTTTTGTGATCTACAGACGCAGCATCGACGTTCTTTGTATAGTTTAAGCTGGGATTTGACACACTGGTCTCTTTCTGGACCTTCTTCCTCAGAACAACCATTTTTGTTAACCAGAGGCAAGGAATCCTGGCCCAGGGGAAAGAATATTTCTTGCAAGGCTATCATAAGCTGGGCTCGGCCGCCTCCCTTCCCCAGCTTTTCTAAAGGACCTCCCAGGGAGAAGTAATTGCAAACTCATCCTAACATCTTCCAGCCTGGGGGGAAAGAAAGTCATTTCAACTGTGTGGAGAGTCCAATCAGCAAAGTTTGCAACTCCTTTGTTCTTCCCCCAGCGTTTTCTAACACAATTGTCTGCTTTGTGTCTCAGTGGTGAGGACCAGAGACCTAGCAGAGCGGCTGGAGAGGGGCTGGAGAGCGTCTGGAGCAGAAGGCCACTCAAAAGAGCTACTTTGGCTGTTTTGCAAAAGAGCTTGGAGAGAATTTCTCATAAAAGGGATAAATCTCAGTAACCGTATTTTATTATTATACATTTTATAAGTATATGTGTCATTACTTTGTTATCAATGAACATGTTAATGACTTTGTAGATGCATAGCACACATTTTTATTATGACATGAATTACTGTATTAGAAAACTCAATGCTTGTATATGTCAGCATATTGAACTTTAAATTTTTTTTTTTATTTTTACATTTTATTGAATGGGTTTAGTGGTGTGGCACATATCTTTAATCCCAGCACTTGAGAGGCAGAGGCAGGAGGATCTGTGAGTTTGAGGCTAGCCTGGTCTACAGAGTTAAGTTCCAGGACAGGACAGTCAGAGCTACATAGTGAGATTGTTTCTCAAAAAAAAAAAAAAAAAAAAAAAAAAAAGAGTATTTTTCATGTAATATTCCTGGTTATGGTTTCTTGTTCTTCTACTCCTCCAGGTTCCTCACCACATCCCCTACATCCAGATCTACCTTGTTATTTCTCATTGGAAAACAAACCAGCTTCTATGGAATAAAAATAAAATAATTTCCAGGCCATCCAGAGCTGTTACACAGGAAAACCCTGTCTCAACACACCACACACACACACACACACACACACGCATACACACACACAAGTGAACACACACACAGTCTGGACAACAGTCCTGGGAGTGATACATCAACATGATTCTCAAGCTTTGCTCACTACAGTGTAGTTCACAGAAGCTTTAACAGCTTTGATGTCATCATTGATGATATTTTAACAGCATTGACACACTTGGAGTTTGATTGAATTGCTCAAGTCCAAACTCCAGACTCCGAATCAGAATTTTATGAATGTTTCTCTACAATTTTCTTATACACAAGTTTAAGAATCAGTGACAGTGAACATGGCCATCATATTTCTCCCAATGGCTTAAGTGAATATAGTAGGTTCTATGAGCCACTCTCTGTCTAAACTACTCAACCTGAAATTTGTACCAGAAGAGCAGCCATTGATCACAGGTAAACAAAGAGGCAACCTATGACCCATTCTCTAACTCTACTTTATGAGCATTAAAACTTAATTTTTACAGGTATTTTAAAAACTATCTTTGTTCAGTTCTTTTTCACTATTTAAAACTTTAAAATTCCTGAGTTCATTCTGCACTTCCTGATTGAGCTTGTGTCTTCTAGTTGATGACCTTTAAACTGAAGCACAACCATCTTCTAGAAGATGGTTATTTACAAAGAGGTGACTGTAAGAAGACTAGGTAAAGAAAATAATATGTCCCTTATTATACAGTAAGTCATGCATGTACTATATGCTTATGATAAAAATATTGAGAAGTATGGAGGAAAAAATTGACTATGAACATTGTTTCCAACTGCAAGGTATTTTATACTCATACAAATATTAGTATAGTTATAATTTTAGGCTACTTTCAAAAATCCTGATCTTTAATGACAGGCTGATGTTCTAAATAACAATGTGCCATGTTTTATTAGGCCTTGGTACTTAAAAAGACCTGCAGAAAATGCAAGAATGACTATATGTTAGGGGAATGAGTAATGTAACCAAGAGAATGAAGACAATAAGCATGCTAACACCATCCAGAATGTCTGCTAACAGAGGCACTGTACACTGTGTCCTGAGGACAAAGAGAAGTATGTGCTACAATAAAACTTCTTTACAGAGAAGCAATGACAAAGTGAAGGCAGCAAACACTGATGCACCAAAATGACTTTTGTAGCTGTGTGGGAAAAGCTGCACCATTTATTACCTTAACTCATCATGAACAAGAAAGTGAGGTGAGTCTTCTTTAGAGAAATAATGTCTTTCCTTCTAAGTCAGAGACGAAAAGAGCTGACTAGTAGGAGGTTAGGTAAATTTTACACAGTTTCAAATCTGAATTTTAAAAATGTGATTATTTTATATAATTAAATTTGATTTTAATCTAACAGGTTGTAAACATTTTGTAGCACAAATCTTAAAAGTTCTTATTAAGAAAAACAAACCTGGAGATGGGTGAATGCTGGAAGATCAGAGAAGCAGAACAAGCCACAGCCACCTCACCTTGCCAATTTCTCAGCTGATCCTGTTTCCTTAGACTGGAAGCCTCTGAGTCCTCATCCAGAATGAATCTCAGCTGAACTGCTGCTAAGAGCCTAAAAGCTTAACCAGGCTCTAGTTCCTGGTCCTCACACCTTATATACCTTTCTGCTTCCTGCCATCACTTCCTGGGATTAAAGGCTCGTGTCACCATGCCTGGCTGTTTCTAGTGTGGCTTTAAACTCACAGAGATTCAGGTGGATCTCTGCCTCTGGAATGCTAGGATTAAAGGCGTGTGCTTTTTTCTGGCCTCTATATCTAGTGGCTGTTCTGTTCTCTGACCCCAGATAAGTTTATCAGGATGCACAGTATATTGGGGGATACAATATATCACCACAACATTTCTTCAAAGTTTTCTTCATATTATCTGAATTCGTGAAGAGACACAGTGTGCTCATGTGGGAGTATATATGCGCTATTGTTTGTTCCTTAACATAAAGCTACTTTGGGTGCTTATAATTCATAGTTGAAGCATTATTAAAGGTCTGTATATGACAAGATAAGCCAACAACATATAATATCCAAGATGTAATTCTCCACAATTTCATAAGAGACAATTTTATTTATGAAATGGACAAATTATTAGACCAACTACAATTGTTATAACTTAGAGTTCCTGTAAAACACTAAAAAGAAAAAAAAACTGGCTATTGTGTTGATTTTAAAGCTTAAAAATATAACTAATTTGAATATAACAAAGCTAATATTTTAGTGTATATAAAGTCTTAACTGTTTTAATTTGAATCAAAGTGTTACTAATAATATAAATTATCTTAAGAGCAAAGTATAACTCAAGTGATATATTATTTCAATATAGCAAATTAACGTATGAACACTGAATAGGAGAATACACAGATAATATGAAATACTCTTTTTTATAATGAAAATGCTCCTTACAAGACCTAGGATGAATTGCTTTCTTTTTATTAGAGTAATATTTTTAATTAATTCTTGTAAAATTGTGTACAGTATATTCTGATTATATTTGCCTCAGCCTCCCAGGTCT
Organism: Peromyscus eremicus; assembly: GCF_949786415.1. Taxonomy (NCBI): domain Eukaryota; kingdom Metazoa; phylum Chordata; class Mammalia; order Rodentia; family Cricetidae; genus Peromyscus; species Peromyscus eremicus. Next base: position 8,753,272 of record NC_081418.1, on the reverse strand, counting down.
TTCCAGATCCATCCCCACTTTGATACCTACTCAACTTCTTGTTCACTCTCTTTCTTTTAAACCCATGAAGTCAAATTTGTGTTGCCTGCCTGAGCATGATAACCTATCAGGGATCACACCCTTAAGACAATTGACTTTTCCTCTATCAGCAGCTATCAAATGCATATAGATAGCTTCACAGCTAGAAATAGGGAATTATGCCCACCTTCCAGATTTGGAAAGGCTTGAGCTTGTATGCGTATTGTGCATGCTGTCACAGCGTCTTTGAGTTCATACATGAATCTGGTCTGTAATGTCTGGAAATCCCTGTTTCTTTGTAGCCATCACCATCTTTGGCTCTTATAATATCTCTGCCCCTCTCTTCTCTGAGATCCTTGAATCTTGAAAATAGGAGTTTGACATGGAAGCCACAATTAGAGCTGAGCACTCTACACTCTATTATTCTCTACACGTTAACCAGTTGGGAGCCTGTGTTAATTGGCATCTACAGCAACAATAAACATCTCTGAAAAGGGGTAAGATATGTACTAATCTGTGGGTATAACAGTAAGTTATTAGCATTTAATACTTGTTTTAATACTCTACCCATTTAGCTGAGTAATATTACCAGGTTCTCTCCTAGGTCCCATGACCTTTCTGGCCACAACTTGGCCCTAAATTGGTGTCAGCTGTGGGTTCCATCTCATCAAGCTGGCCTTAAATCCAATCACAGAGTAGTTTGTTGCTCCCATAACAGTTGCGCCACTATGTCAACAGTGGTCATATCTTGCCAGGACAGTCTTCACTGTAGCTCACAGGTTCACAGTTAGGTAAGAATAATGATTATCTTTTCCCTCCTCCGGTAGCATATATCCACATTGCAGCACTGCGAAAGCTAGCCGGAGGGATGGAGTTTCTAGATTAGTACCAGCTTTACTTCTTATGTTCTATGACTCAAGCATGTGGAATCTAGAGCAAGAGAGTCATGCCATTAAATTCTGGAGAGTAATCAAGAGGAATGCCTTTGTTACCCTCCAGAATATTTCCTTCTTACAGGTGAAAAGTTAATTTCCTCCTGGAAGAGGAGATTTTTTTTGTATCAACTCAAGTGTCCAAAAAATTTAAGTTTTTAAATTTTTTAATTGATGGAACTTGTAGACTGATGTTACAGATGATCAGAAATGCCATTGAGTCTATCTTGACATTTTGTTACTTTGTATTTTCTTCTCTGAAAAGGAAAAAAATAATTCTAGTAAGCTGTGGAAAAGCCAAGTTTTTGAACAGAACATGATGACTTAACATGATTTTCTTTCCAAATTTTTCCATTACAGGACTACACTGATACAATTCTAAAAAATAAGAAGCTCAATTTGTACCTGATATTCTATTTTCTTTAACTTTTACTGAGGCCTAGATGGCATGCAATAAAATATACTGAGTATATATAATTTGATAAATATTACACAGGAAAATCTCTATAAGCAAGATTGGGGGTCTGGAGATAAGGCTCAGGAGTAAAGAACACTTGTTCTTTTGGAGAATCCAGGTTCAGTTCTCAATACCCACATCACAACCATCCACAGGCACACATATGGTGCACGTACATACATGTAGGCAAAATGCTCATTCACATAAAATAAAAGGAGTAAGAAAAATTAAAGAGTGATTACATTCATCATCTATAAAATTTTGTTTATAATTTCTTATATTAGTAACAGCCTGATTTTTAGAATGTATTATTTTTTAAATTTGTGTGTGGTGTATATGTGTGTGTGTGTGTGCGTGTGCGTGCGTGTGTGTGTGTGTGTGTGTGTGTGTGTGCTCGCGCGCGCGCGCGCGCGCGTGTGCGTGTGTGTGTGTGTGTGTGTGTGTGTGTGTGTGTATGTTTGTATGTGTATGGGTGTGGGTGAGTGTGCATATTGTGTACTTGGGTGACCTTGGAGGCCGGAAAAGGGTGTTGGATCCCTTGAGGTTGGACTTACAATGGGTTGTGAGTCATTAGATGTGGGTTCCAGGAACTTAACTCTGGTCCTCTGCAAGAACAGAAAATGCCATTTTGCCATCTCTTCACTCTAACATAGTCTAACTTTAAATTGGTATATTGATATGTTTTATTTTATTCATTCTTTCCATTTTAATAAGTTTATATTTCACACTGAGATATGTAAGTGCCTAGATTTTAATGATAAGGTCAAGTAATCAAACAACGTAGATCTAACAGTAATTAATATTTGCCCAACATGTAGGTAATTGATATTTTTTTAAAATATCTTAATTGATCTGTTTTTAGTCAAATCTTTAGAAAAATCCTTTAAGAGACTGACTTTATAAAATACGTTCTCTTTTGCAGATGTAGTTATTTAGCAAATTTTTCAAAAACATTTTATACCTTTGATATTCTGACCACACAGAAATATGCTAAGGTAATTTTTCTATTAATTGTGGGATACGAGCTGCCTTTCATTCTGAGAGGTGTATTGTCTTGCTATAAAGGTCATCCATTTCATTAATGGGATGAAGAGGTACTGAGTTGCCTGATGCATAGATCTCTTCATCACTCCAGGAAAGTTACTCTACATCTGTAGTAATGCCTCTGAAAATATAAGACATTTGCAATGGCACAAGAACTACGGTGTTTGAATCCTGAAAAATCAGTTATGCTTCTCATAGGGCTATTTTCAGAAGGGCTTGATAAGAGGTAGTTTTTAAGAGAAAACATTATTTTATCCCATTGTTCACAAGGTAGGAATAAACCCTGTTACGTTTACACACAGGAAGATCTCCTCCTTCTTTTGAAATTGTATTTATTATTATTATTATCATTATTATTATTACTACTTGTTCCCATTATGCACTCAGAAGTCAGAGGAACTTTTCAGGAATTGTTTATTCTGTTTGCTTTGGTTCCGTGAATCAGACTCTAGTGGTCAGGTTTACAAGTCAAACACTTCCTCACTGAACCATTTTGTCCATTCAGATACTTTCATACTTCAAAAACTGAAGAAGGCAAGCTTATCTAAATACTTCAACATCCTAACTGTAAAATAGAACATAGACATAATAGCATCTAAGAATAAATATTTAAATTGAATCCTATCAGTCTAGGAACGCTTAAGCTCTTCAGTCCATCTTACATATGCTAGATTGTAATGCTCCAAACAGATAAATATTTTGATTAAGGCCACCATCCAGCTGCATGATATTAAAGCAGAATTCATACCCACGCTTTTACTTCAAATATCGGTATAGGAATTTTTTTCGGTTAAAAACATCACTATAAATATTTTATATCATTTAAATATAATAAATTAATGTTCATCATCACAAAGAATAATTATGTTTAATGTTGTTTTGGTGATTATGTATTCCCAAGGCTTTTGCTTTTAATAAGAAGAAGTATTTTCGTATGGACATGGAAACAGTGAGAACACCAGCCTTGAAGCAGGAATGTGCTTAGTGAGGCAGAGTATTTCCAGGAAGCCTTCAGTGTGCCTGGAGAAGCAGAAGAAAGGGACGTCAAGATAAAGTAACAACACTGCAGAGGCCTGGATCAAGGTAGAGTTCATAGACTATCGTAAGGATTTTCCTCTTCTGGTTGACATCGAGATGAGGAGAGATGTAAACATTTCATAGACAGAGAAGATTTACAGAAGGAAGGTTAGAAACCAAACTTGTGCTTTGAACATGTTAAGGCAAAGTTGTTGATTGAGCATCTAAGCAGTGATGTCTGGAAGGTGTTGGATATAAAGATCTGAACTTTAGTTAAAGAGCTGAGTGAGTTTACTGATATAGATTGCTATCTCATCTCTTAGATATGATGAAAAGACTTAGTCTTACTTGAGATTACCATTCCGTCAAGTCAAAGAATCAGTATATCTTTGGATAAACATGGATTTGTTACAGGGATTTAACCTGAAGCATTTGTGAAAACTGGTTCATAAATCTTTGTTCGGTGGTTTTCTTCATGCCTGGTGCTTGGATTTTGGAGGACACAGGCCAGCGAGAAGAGAATGGAAAGTGTGGAGGGAGAAAGCAAGCTGGGACCCACAAGCATGAACAAGAATGAGAGGAAGACAGATGGAAACCAGCCTGGTTCTGTTGCCTCTGACCTCAGTACTGTCAATGTTTTGCAGAGGCTTCAGCGGCCCTTCATCACAGAACTGAAGACACATACCTGGCCCAGGAAATGGAAAAGCTGAAAGGGTGGAACAATTGTAGAAACAGCAGCTGCTGTGTAATTAACCCATCGGTTCCCCACTTCCACGCTCCAGGCCTCTTAGGAATCTCCGTTTTGATTCAAGTGTAACCAGAAATAGATAAGAAATAGAAGTCTTGGAAAGGTAGATCAGTTTGGCAAGGTGGCAGATTGTAGGTCTATCCAAAGGGTCCTGTATAGATGGAGAACAGGCAAGGCTCTCAATCCTGAATTCTAAACTCCTGTTACTAAAACATTTAGATGTGAAGAAGACAAAAGCATCTAAGAGACATCTTCAAAAATTAAGAATGCATCCTCTTCACTACCTTCTAATTATTACTGCTTGAAAAGAAGATGCGATGCTTGGAGTCTGGACTGTGATATATAGAGATGATCCATGGAGGGCAATGAACTTCCGGATAGAAAGTGCTCTCATCAGACACCTGCACCTCCATGTCATTGCTGCATTATCAGGTTACAGAATCAGCCTAGGTGCCGTCAATGGATGAGTAGATAAAGAATATGTCATGTGCACACAACAGAGCTTCATTCAGCCATGAAGAAGAATTAAGCCGTCTGTAGCAAAAAGATAGGACTGGAGTCCATCAAGTGACGAAAATGTGTCAAAATGTCTCACAAATGACAGTATCTTCTCTCTCACAGGTGGAAATCAGGGGAAAACAAACTGAAGGTCATGAAAAGGGGATGATTAAAAACATGGAGGGAGAAAGGCAAAGGTAGGGGGAGAAGGTGGGCACATCCCCAAGTACAGGAGGTGAAGATGGCCCAAGTACAGCATATGCATATAAGGAAACGTCGTAACGCAACTCTTACTTTGTAGGATTTTTGTATGTTGGTAGAGAACACTGAGTTCACATCACTAACAATCATCACTCTGCCACAGAGTTCCTGAACCCACCTCAGGATGTATTTATAAGAAATCAAATTTGTCATAATGAAATCACCTTTTTTGTTGGTCTATGTATCTGATGGATTTGTTTGTTTATTTGTGATTTTTTGTTTACTGCCTGCACTCAATACAAAGTTCTCACAGAATGGACTTAAGGCAAAGTGTATCACCCATTCCACCACCTGCCACGTGGGTGCTGGGAACTGAACCTGGGTCCTCTGGAAGAGCAGTCAGTGCTCTTAATCACTAAGCCATCTCTCCAGTCCCAGGAATGATTTATTTTTAAGATAGAAAATGTAACATTTGTGAAGCTGAGGATTTCCAAGAGAAGAATTATTTTATTCTATAAAAAGAATTAATGCAAAGAATTATGCAGTGCATTGTGGGGGAAACAGGACATTCTAGGAGAAATATTAAGCTGAAAATGTATGCAGAACAGGGAAATTTATACTTGAATTATTTAGATCTTAGGTCAATGGTAATATTGTTGCACTTTAAAGAAAACTATACCACACAAGCTTCTGAGAAATTTTGTTAGATTATGAGAAAAGTAAATGGTATGTCACATTTTAATGCTATAAAGTTGGCTTTGTTGAAAACAATTGGTAAAGTGGACACTTTTGCTTTAAAATTTATAACATACAGTAAATATTTAATTTAACTTTTAACTTTATTTTTGAAACACATTGTTTCTTGTATTTCAGAGTTTATCTAGGTTATTGCAGGAACATAATGCACTCGTTACTTTTTCTTATTTAAGTATTAAAATTTCATATGGCAGGTTTTTTTTAACAGCTTTTCTTAGTCATGATAAATGATCCACTTTCAGATGATTAAACAATATGTTAAAATCTTTGTCATTAATTCTCTCCACAGCTCTATGCATGTGCACAAATCGCTGGGAACATGCTAATTTTTAACCTCAAGTAGCACAAAGTCAAACTATAAGTTGAGATAGTCTCTGTGTTAAGAACACTGGAGAAAGATACTATTTGGTTTTTGTTTTTATTATTTGGCAAGTGAGTGGAATTATGCTGAAGTTTAGGGTACTTGATGTTTTCTAATTTTAGTTTTACATTATTTATTTCCTACTGTAAATCAGAGTGCATACAGAATACACACACAGGAATTGCATAATTGTCCCATAATAAGAGTCATATTAGAGAAGATGTAGATATGGGCATTGGACTCATGAACCAAGCCTACTTAAATAGAGTTTTTCAAATTGTTAACATCTCAGCTGGGCTTGTTGGTGTTAAAGTGTTAACCCACCACATCTTCACGAGGTATACTTTTATCCATAACATCTGTTTATGACATATCTATGATCATCTTTTAAAATTCTAAGATGTTTGGTAAAAAGTATTTCTTGAGAAGTTTTAGTGTTCTTGAATTTTAAATATTCTACTGAAAATATTTAAATGTTTTTCTTCTTAACCAGTTATCACCCATTCCACAAACCATGAAACACGGTTATGTTCAAAACATAAAAGTTCACATTATCATTGGACAATGCACTTTTTAAAAATTTTTAACAAGAAAAACATAAATACTGTGAGTGTAAATAAGTTTGTAATTATAAATTTCCTCGATAGCTAAAACACGCAGTACCAGGCTCTGCCTCCACATGGCGCTAGTGCTATGCCTTCAGACGTAACAAGTAAGACCTGCCTGGCAGTGCAAAATTCCCACTCAGCACCATCTAAAAGGACCTCGACAGTACAACAGATTTGACTACAGCCGCAGCGATATAGCTGAGATCCTGCCGTATGTGAGATCTGGATTATGGATAGAAATGGTTTTTCTAAGTCATTTGTAGAAATAAAGTGAAGCCAAGCAAAGGTGACACGCGATAGCTATTTGAGATTTCCTGTCCCGTCTTTGGCTCTCACTAATGGGTTCACTGTACTTTCGTTTATTCATCCATTGCTTTCTCTCTTCACTGCACAGTTATTTGGAATATATTAAGAAAACCAGTCTTTGCAGGGAAAGAAGTCTCAGATTTTCACATGGCTCTGTGTATGTGTGTGTATGTATGTGTATTCTGTTATTGGTTATTGTAATGGTTTTGAACAATAAAATTTACTATCTAAGCCAAAACATGGTTTATTTAAAATATCTTGATTTTCCATTGTTGTCTTTGCAACTTTAAGTTTAGTGTTTGTTTCCATTTATTTAATGTGAAACAGGTACATTTATAGAGTTGATGGCAGCTTTATGGAACTCTGTATCCATTTTGTATCTATTTCTCAGTTATATGACAACTGAAGACGCTAAAACAATAAAATATTTTTGGCAGCTTTTCTTAGTTTCTTGCCAACCCACTGAAGGGTAACTGCACTATTTAGATCCTTCTTTTATGAGGAGACGGATTAGGTTTTTTTCACTTAATACTTACATAATGACCAATGTCTGTTAAGACAGGGTGGACAACTACATATGAGATCCAAATTATTTATAGGAAGAAAACAAGAATTTTCTAAATATCTTTAAATGCATGCAGAGATAGAATCTTGCAAAATGCTGAGCTGTGGTGGCACGTGCCTTTAATTCCAGCACTTGGGAGGCAGAGGCACTCAGATCTATTAGTTTGAGGCCAGCCTGGTCTACAGAGAGAGTTCCGCCACAGCTGGGTCTGTTACACAGAGAAACCCTGTCTCAGAAAACAAAACAAAATAACACAAAACGTCACTCTCATAAATATGTGTGGAAGAAGTCAATCATTTCATGCCAGTGAGTTTGGGTAACTTTAATAGTTGTAGTTAAGTACCAATACAGAAATGAAAGACTTGGAGCCTGGAAATAAAAATGGAAAATTTAAAAAATAACCACTGAATTGTCATTTTTCTCTCATTTACATCTTCCCTCTTCCCTTTCTTCCCCCCTTTTACAGAGTGAACATATGACAGGGTGCCTGACAGTGGAAAAACTTAGACCATTTGTTTCCATGATTAAAAAAATTGTGAGTGGTTTTTAAGTCTACTATGAGATTTCAGGATTAGGGAAAGCTTTTGCTACATTTTACAGCATTTAATATTGGTTTCACACTGAATTTACTTTTACACAGGTAGAATATAAAATACTGTCTTTTGTTTAGCTATTTTAGCAATAACATTGTTTGAAATTTTTGAGATCTCTTCTATAAAATAAATATCAGTAACTCTTTATAAATGACTTATTATCTTTAAAGCCTTTCTTGAAGACATCTTTATCTCCTTATAATTCTAACAATGCATACATATATCTGTGTGTCTATTAGTATATGGATATCATTATAAATATAAACAAAAATGTATCCAGAAACCAGAATAACCATTACACCTCATGATTCTCCATAAAATGTTAACTATCTTAGTTACTTTAGAATGTTTTCTTTAATAGTTTTCACTTCCATATTTAGCTCCAGTGATTCCTAAGTCAAGATAACTAGTCAAAACATGTCCACCTAAAATGGTCAATTTTCTGCCTTCTGACTCACCCGGGGATGGAGGAGCGTAGCCAATGATGTCAATCCCAGGTAACAACTGTTGACTAAAGTAGCAAGTCCCTGAAGAACTTTTTATTTAAAACTTAATGCAGTGTTACTAATACTTCTTAATGATACATTACATGGGGTGCTTGACAGAACCGTGATGTAATTTTGCCTCAGTCGTATTCTCTGAAAACTGAGTGTCCTAGTTGCAACTCAGACTCTGGAATCGAGTTTAATACGGGAGTCATTCCTTTCAATGGAGCATCATCATAGACAAGTCCTGGGCACCTGTGTCCTAGAGCCTCTCTGTGTATAAGTGCCAATGAAAAGGCAATGCCCTGCAAAGGCTGCTCTCAGATGCTAACTAGATTCCACACAAATGTCCGAGAGTGTCCAGGACACAGGAAACAGCACATTAACAGTAATCAGTATTTTTATTCTGTGAAAGTGAAATCACTATGAAGCACCACACTGTGTGCTGAGAATATTAGCAAAGCATTGGGTTTAACTCAGCAGAGACAGCACCAGAGCTCACAAGGTCACAAACAGGTACCACAGCATGCGTGGAAAACAGTGCAATAGTCTATAAAAGTCACTATGTAGCTTTTAAATGCAGAACTCTGTCATTTAAAAACAATTCTCTGTAACCCATACAGAAAAGGAAATAGAACTGGTACCTAAAAATTAAAGGGTTTCAGAGTGACTAGCATCCATAGTAATTTCATTTTGCCAAAAAAAGTGGCATGCATTGTTCTTTGATTAAAAACCCATTAAAGACATTTTAAATTATGAAAAACCTCAATGAAGATGAGAATAAAGATTATGTCATAAACAAAGAATGTGAAATTTTTTTGGAGACAGGGTTTCTTTGTGTAATATTTCTGGCTCTCCTGGAAACTGCTTTGTAGCCCAGGCTGTCCTTGAACTCAATGAGATCCACCTGACTCTGCCTCTCCAGTGCTGGATTAAAGACATGCACCAACACCGCCAGGCTAGAATTTGAAAATTTTTATAAAGGAAATTTCTTATTCCTTTCCCCTTTCCTCCTCTCCCTCCTCCTCTGCCTTCTCCTCCTGGAATGGCTCCTCCTCAATGAAGGTTGACTAATTGACTTTTCATCTAAATGGTGACATTAGAATGGTACCAGTTGCCAGTGGTGGCGCATGCCTTTAATCCCAGCACTCAGGAGTCAGAGGCAGGCAGATCTCTATGAGTTTGAGGCCAGCCTGGTCTACAGAGCTAGTTCCAGGACAGCCAAAAAAAAAAAAAAAAAAAAAAAAAAAAAAAGGTGGGGGGAGGTGGTCAACCAGTCAACCTCTTTCATGTGGGGAAGTAGATTTCGCACCCTGAGTGGGACTAGTTTCTTGCAAGTTTACTACCAATGTAAGCATAAATGGAAAATAATTCAGGGGCTGTTTGTCCTCTACTTTTTAAGTTACAAGATGGGGAGATAGGTAATGCAGAGGCAAATCTTGTGAGATAAGGCAGTTTAGTTGAAAGGCCAGTAGAGGCTGGGCGGTGGTGGCGCACGCCTTTAATCCCAGCACTCGGGAGGCAGAGTGTCTTTGTGAGTTCAAAGGCCAGCCTGAGTGAGTTCCAGGAAAGGCGCACAGCTACACAGAGAAACCCTGTCTCAAAAAACCAAAAAAAAAAAAAAAAAAAAAAAAAAAAAAAGAAAAGAAAAAGAAAGGCCAGTAGAAGACCCAACAGGTTTTTGTCTGTAACATTCAGCCTGAGCCATAGGAAGCAGCAGCTGCAGCATTGATGGGACACTTGAGATGCTCCGGCCTGGAGATCCTTGACATAGCATGGCCAGCTCAAGCAGAAGAGGGATTAGTGAAACCAGAATTCCATGGCTACCATAAAGAAATTTTATCTTTAGTTCTAAAAAGGCTCAGCACTATTGCTATTGCGATACTGTGGCCTATGAATAGTTTTCATCATGATGTCCTTGAGGTGTGGTTCCACATTGTTCATGGGTAAGTGGTGCTAATGACGTGATTTCTGTACCCAGTACTCAACCAGAAAAGCTAAAGACATTTCCCGCCATTCTCACAGTGACTCCAGCAATCAGTTTACCTCCTATTTAGCCTCCAAGTGTCCGTATCACTCTCCGGCTTTACTAGTGACTTCTTGACGCCAGTGACACACAGGAAGGAGAGGTGACAACTTTGTGATACATTGTCTGAGAGCCAGATTCTCAAAGCAGAGAAGGTAAAGCATATAGTTTGTGTTATATGGTATGTTACACGCACATGGGCACACACACACACACACACACACACACACACACACACACAACCACCCAAATAGCTTAGCATAAGTTTTCGATTCCTGCTCATATAACATCTGTTGTGTCACTGAGTAACTTTCTCTGGAAACTGCCTCCAATACGATGATTCAATAATCCAAGATGCTTCAGTCTCCTACCCAGCATTCACTGTTTAGTCCTCTGCTCAGAAGACATGAGGAAGCAGAATGACTTAGGAGTACCTATTCCACTGTCTCAGGCTAGATACAATACCTATCACTTCTGTTCATCTTTCTTTGGTCAGAATTAGGCAAATGGCTTCACAAATTGCCAAGAGACTAGGAAAATTGTGTTCCATATGCCCAGAAAGAAAGATGGGATATTCCTGGTAGCATCAATGAAGCCTAATCTCTCAAAGTATACAAGATAATGTTAAACTGTACAGAAATACCTGTTCATGATTTGTATTTGGTCTGGCATATACTTGAAAGAACTTAATATGAGGTAATTGTTTTATTTTATGTAAATTTGTTGTGTTTTAATTACCTATGTTATAATAATAAAATGGTGAATGAAGCATACTCATATCTAATGTTTAGATAATACTGGTGAAAGGAATTTCTGTAAACTAAATTTAATATGTAAAACTTCAACCAGATTGAAAGCCTGGGCTGTAACATAGGAACCTGTCCTTTTAACAAATATTCCACATGATTCACAAGCTGGGCAGGAGTACCTACTGGGAAGGATTGTGTTAGAAGTCAGTTTCTCTTCTACTCATAAAGTTGGGGATCCAGTGATTAATGTGTCTACACCAATTGGAAGGACCTGGAACTTGTGGTCTTTTTAATTTTCCCTCTGCCTTATTTCCAGATTACCCTTATTTCCAGATTGAGATTGTTCATATAGTAAGATTAACATCAATGGGGGATTTAGAGTGAGATATTTGACTTGACAAGAATAACCTTATTACTGGCATTGGTTACCTGTTTTGTTCCACACGTATTTCTATTGTTTAGACTGACAGCCTACAGCATCTCCAATCAAACCTGGAATCACCAGATACTGATGTTTATCCAGGAGACCAGAGATCAACAAAGACGCTTCACTCAGTGTTGATTTTATTTTATTTCTTCACTTTTTTTCCCCAATCCAATATTTTCCAAAGTAAATGGTAATCGTCCCAAATATCATAACATTTATGCCCTGGTATGTCTAGATTATTCTTTATATGTAATTACTAAAAAAAGAAAAATCCACTGCCCAAAATGTCATACTGAAATGATAATTTGAATTGCAAACCCACTTCTGAGGATTATTCTTAGTTTCTTTCACAATATGAATGGCCAATTTTGTCTCAAAGACTATTCCAAAGGAGTATCTAAAAACACATAGAGGAATCTGAGAACTTCAGAAGTTCTGGATGTTTAGTTTAGCAGTCATTATTTATTTATTTAGTTTGTTTGTTTATTTTGCATTATCTGTATGTTTTCTATCACATACAGAGAAAGGTAGAAGGCCATATAGAAGATTAGAAGGAACACACAATGGAAACATGATGAACCAGAGCACAATTTGTGGTGCTCATGGAATTGGTTAATGTGGTATATGTTTTGAAATTGCTCTGTAGTCACTTTGAGGGTGATATGTAAATCTGAAGAAAAATTTTAACATCAATAGTGTTTACCGCCCCCCCCCCCATGACTTTGTGTCCTAAGGAAATGGCTGTGATGGTTAGTATTGCTTTTATCCATGCAAACCGAGGACAGACTGCATTCTTAAGTAGATGTCAGTTGAATAAGGGTATTCATTTTAGTAAAAGGCACAGACCCTCCATTTACTTTCTTTCTCTAGAATTCTGCCCTTAGATAATGCTGATAAAGTTATCTATGCTCTGGTTACTCCAATTCTGTAATAAAATGAAAGAGGATTGTGAAGTTACAATGTATCACAATTAGGTCTGTAGCTCATCAGCCTGGCTTTTAAAATATGCAATTGCCTATGGAGACCACCCTGTGTTAAAAGTCTCTGCATACTTCATGTTGTTTCAGTGTTAAATACTGTTTAGGGTTTGTTATCTTTTGTAAACCTGGGAAATATAATTATTTATAATCTCCAGTGACATTTACATTTGGCTAAACATACTCTGCTTGTATAAGAACATATCATCCTTTAAACATGGGTAAAGAATGCTTGGTTGTACTCTTTGCTTCTATGTGATGTAGGGTATTGGAATGACCTAAGTTACCTTTTTGTTATAATCACATGATTCCTAAGCACATCATTCTGAAAGCCTGTCCACAGCCATTGCTATGCAGGATAAAGACTAAGAACAAGTCCCCACGGCTGCTATCATTTGTTTACCATTTAACTCTCGGCTGTCAGACCAAACATCTATTGCAGCTTACTGCTATCTTGAAATAATACAATTCATTTCCATGCCAGCAGCTCTAGAATGTCTGGTGTAGTTTTTGAAACTGATTGAAAGTACACGGAGTAGTTGACCTGTTGTGTTAATCTTATTTACACAAACATGGTGTCAGGAAAATAAACTCTGAGAGTACACAACACTGAGTTCTAAGGCGTTGACATCCTGCCTTCTCTAACTAACGCCTGTCTTATGCAGACCCACCAGGTAGAGTCTCAACTTTACCATGGACACCTCACGCAAAGAACCAATACCTCAACGTTTAATTTTTCTTAAATTTGAAGTGAAGTGTATTTTTCGCTTTATAAAAGTGAATCTAAGGCAAATCCTTTCTTTCACACTAACCCATTTATGAAACGATGGGGGGGGGTGGAGGAAATGACACCCTCCCCTTGACCCCCCAGGCTCTTGAAAAAAAAATCCTCAAAAGAGTCAAAAGTAACATTTGTAAGATGGAAGCAATACAGAAAGCTTGAATTGTGAACCAGAGTCTGTGGAAAGAGTGAACAAATTAATTTGGCTACTGGATGGTGGCAGAGGATTTAAAAAGTGGATGTGTTCAAGGACCACTCTTGGCGAGGGAGCATTTAAAAGTCCTTCCCCAGGCCACGTCCCAGCCTTTCACATTCTTAAATAATCAGGGTATTATGCAGGTTTTCTGGCCACGCCCCGTCAGGGTGAGGACCTGTCTCCGAGCCCGGCGGGCGCGTCACGGCCGCGGAGATGCAGCGGGGCACGTGGGCTGGAGACACTTCCTAGAAACGCGCGCGGGCTCAACCCTGCCTGAACTTTCCTGTAAACAGCGCGCTGACAGGCGGCATCCCCGCTGGGTGGATCCCGCGCTCCTGGCGCAAGTGGCACTTCTTGCTTTTAATTAGCGAGGGGAGAGGCGAATAAGAACTAGCTGCTCGGCAAGTCGGTGCAGGAGGCTGACTTCTGGGAGGCTTGGGGGAGGCTGGGGGAAGAGCCGGGGGAGGCTGCTGGTCTGCTCCGGCTGTTTTCTCAATGAATAGCTGGCGGGGAGACTGAAGGCAGCCACAGCCTCCTCCTCACGCCCGCGGCTGGGTGACGGCGACAGCTCCAGCCGGGACTGGCTCACCAGACGCGCTCCTTGGAATGCTCTCTTGCTCCGCGCTTCTGAACCACCGGTCCCGAGGAAAAGAAAGGCTTTGCGGATCCAAAGATTGCCCGGCAAATGGCACTTGGGGATGGTGTTTTCTGATGACAGCCCCTTCTGTTTGTGACAAAGCCTGTCGCCCGCAGTTGGCCCTGGAGGGAAGTCCTAACTAGAACTCAATCCTGCCTTAAAGTGTGGCTGCTGGGGCTACGGGAGAGCCAGCACGCACCATGGCACCCGCCGGACGCATCCTCACCTTGCTGCTCTGGGGTCACCTGCTGGAGCTTTGGACCCCAGGTCACACCGCGGACCCCGCCTACCCCAGGCTACGCCTGTCACATAAAGGTAGGTTACCTTTTCGTATCCTTTTGTTAGGAAAATGCCCAAATGGGAAGTCACTTAACACAGGTCCATGATCTTCCAAGACCTCCAAAGTGCACCTGAAACATATCGCAAAACTCACCCAGGATCATAAGCACCTCGAGTTAACATATCTTACCTCATCTGGAAAAAGTGTTAAATATTATGCCAATTTGGAGGTGTTATTTTTGCCCTAGAAATATCAGATATTATTCTTGAGAAGTTCACTCGCCACTGTGCTGAACTGAGAAGGTGGGGCGCAGTTGCTAATAGCTGGAAAGGCTAAATCCGCCAAGTGAGCAGTAGGTATTGAAATACCACCACTTGCATTATGGGAGGTATGTGGGACAGGCTTTAAAAATAGAGGTTCACTTTTGTTGTTGTTGTTGAGTATTTTGTTTGTTTTCTTTATTATGAGATTGAGAGGAGGAGAAAATTCCCGAGGGAAAAAAATGATACCATCCTGTGTAATTAAAATCACTAACAACTAATACAAATTAGCCTTCACACTGAGTTGGTTATTAGAATATTTTAATGTGTGGCAAAATAAAGCAGTTTTTTTGGCAATCATGGTAAATTGACTTATAGTGATTGATTATATATTAGTATGCACTAGCTGTTTCTTTTAAATGTGCATTAATCCTATTTTTACTGAAAGTCTAGCAGAGTGTTTATTTTATTCTGCACTTAGGTCTTACAGAGCTATATCATATTCATAAATAAATGATCAAAAGATGATAGGTTTTGCATCAGGACCAGTCAAAATCAATCAAATAAACAAGGAACAAAACCTGTTTTGAGAGGAAGTGATTTTGTTGACTTAAAAGGAATTTGGAATAAATTATTGGGAATGAAGTATTCATAACCACCACCAGTTAAGACAGAGAACAGATGCAATAATAAGGATTACATAAGAGTCATTTTTTTTTTCAACTGAGTAAGCTTAAGTTGTCTTTTACTACAGAAAGAACAGAACCTGTACTTTTGGGTACAAGGTAGAAGCCGGAAGCACAAAAGTCTGAGTTTTATATGACATAATTGCTCTTTTTGTCTTCTTATTGGACAGTAGGATATGTATAGTGATTGTAAAAATTCCTCATCTTAATACTTAAAATTATGGATATCTTCTTGATTTAAATAATTGTCTTGTTAAATTATGCAATCAGTACCAAAAAGTATTTAAAATGTGGTGTCCTGCATTAGCACATGCTTTTTGATTTAGGACGATACAACATGATAGGTATCTAAGTCTCTATAAGAAGTTATAACCAAATATATCAAGGTGCAAAATGGATGGAATAGAATATGGAAAAATGAGAATGCCAGAGATAAATAAATTGATTCTGTTTCTTACAAGGGGTGTTTATCTTGGAGCTGTTGTTAATGAATTATTTTTTCCTAATTTCTTTTTCTGAGTGTGCATTGTTGGTAAAATATATGAATCCTACTGTTTTTCATACCGGTTTTATGAAAAAAATAAAATCACAAAATTTGCAGGAAAATGAATGGATTCGGAAAGCATACTGTTAAGTGAGGTGACCCAAACAGGCAGAAAAACACTGTATATTCTCCCTGATATGTGGCTCCTAGCTGCCTGTCATGTGTACTGTGTGACGTGTAACTAACTGTAGGTGTAGGGTAACATTTAGAAAGCAGACCAAGGAAGGGTGATATTAGGTGATGAAGAAGGTTGGAATGCAGGTAAAAGGACACATGAGTCACAGAAGAGGATTTAAAGCTAGTTTTTTCCTTCTAATTTCAACTCTGCCATAGTTTTCCTTTTTTCTTTTCTGTGGTGGATAACTGAATAAAAATATATAGAAAAAAAAAGTGGATAAGCTGTCAGTCTTAACACGCTGCTATTCTGTTATGCCTTCTATTAACCTTAATACCTCGCAATACTTGGCTTTTGATAGCTCAACATCAGTACGTTTTCCAAACTGTTTCATTTGATTTTGAACAGGAGAGCTTATAATTTGGTCAGTGTACCAAAATTACATGGCAGAGTCGATCTCATTTTTTTATTTTTATCAAGCTCGTCTTCAAGATGTCTCTCTTAATCAGAGAAATGATTGTCACTGATTTTATGAGCTATGTCATATGTTGTCGAGAGGATCTGCAAGTATTTGTATGTACTAGACTGAAAACTGTCACACGATTTCTCTTTGGCATTTCTTCACCTTTTATTGAGACTAGCTAAACAGACACTTTCATGATGATGATTTTATACAAAGACAATGTAGAGATGTCTGCAAATAAAATGTTCTTACTTGTGCAATTTAGTTAGGAAATCCAGTTATGAAATCACACTAGAGAGACAACCTGAAGCAGCAAATGCTTGTTGTACCACAGGTGCCTCAGTGACAGGAAAAGCAGAGAATGTCAGAGCAGAGACATCCAGTTCAGCCAACACAACATGAACCATTTCCTCCTTCACACTCTGGAATTCAGTAGATGTTTGAAGAGTCTTCAAATATTAGGAAGAGTGCATTGCAGGTTAATCTTCTGAAGTATTGAATGGTGACAGTAATGTTGGTTTTTCAGTAGCAAGAGGATTTAAGCAATTACTATTCCCAATGGATGGTCAGTCTTTCCAAGTAAGATATATGAGTGTATGTGACACAGCACCTCTGTGTTACTGCCTGGCCCCACAGGGTAACACTGTCAGCTCCCTAGAGGTGGCCTGTGGTGTTCATCCATCATTCTTCTCCTGGCAGTGGTCTATGTCATGTGGGAGAAGGGCAGTCATTTTTCTTATAACCTCCACTTCCAAGATCAAAGGAAAAAAAACCCTTTTTCTGAGAAGAAGGACATATACAAAGCTTGAGTTAATTTATATAAAAGTATGTCCAGAAAAAATATCCAGAGACCCACCAATCCCTTCTGTTATTCTCTACTTCCGGAAATGGCCTGTTCTTAAACAGACCTTTCTACTACTAAGGAAAAAGTACAGCTACTAAGTAGAAAGGAAGCGTGGGATAGAGAGCACCTTCTAGCTTATTTCCAAGCATTCTTCACCTGTGATGGGAAGGTATTCATTCCTTTGATCTTATTACTATCTCATCACATCTTATTATTCAGAAAATGTGTCAATTGGGGGCAAGTAGAGGACATGAAAAGACAAGGCAACTCCTATTCAGAAAATACACGTATCTCTTGATAAATTTTATAAGAACAAATAAGTTTAATTAACAAATGAAAACACAGCTGGGAGGTGGTGGCACATGCCACCACTTGGGAGGCAGAAGCAGTCGCATCTCTGAGTTCGAAGCCAGCCTGGTCTACAGTGAATTCCAGGACAGCCAGTGCTACCCGGAAATCCTGTCTTGAAAAACAAAACAAAACGAAAAGGTGGCAAGATGCTATCTCAGCCTGAAGGAATTTTCAGTCAGGATTTGAGGTGAGTTGAGGTTGACTATATAAGGCAAAAATTTGAAAGCTGAAGAGTCTTCATGCACCATGTGCATTTAGGTGTTTATTTGAGCTAATGAGGATGATGTTGAAGAGATTAATAAAGAACGAACTTTCTGTTCAAAGGGTTTTCTTAAAAACAGTGTTTGTGATAACAAATGAGAAGAATGAGGAGGAGTCCTGAAGAACTGAGATGTTCCACGTTGGTGTCTGTTCTTTCCTTATCTGTCACCATCCTGCATTAATGAGGTTACTGGGAAGATAAAAATAACCTTCTCGATAATGGAGTTGAGAGAAGGAAAAAACAAAAAACAAATTAGCAAAGAAGCAATCATAGTAACTGTAGAAAGGCCCCATCAACTGAGCATCCAATCAAGGACAGTCAATCAGGGAGTCTGGAAGATAGGAGTTCAAAGTCCCCAGGAGGAAGGAGGGTCACTGAAGACACAGCAAAACAATGTTCTCCTAGGATGTTTGGAGAAGAGGCAGTTAAGTCAGGATATGTTGACATTATAAATGAAGACTTTGAGGAGATACCCGTACACATAAACTTTGCCCTAGAAAGTGTTAAGCAGCATTAAGCATTTAGGCATTCTAACTATTTACACACAGATCTGTCATAGTTCAGAGAGCTCAGGATTTGACATCAGTAGTATCCATTCTATGTCCTACTCTTGCTCATAATGGCAATTTGTGCATCAGTGTGGAAGATACTGGTTGCTGCGGTGCCTTTCTCGAATATTTCTCTGAGGGGTAGAGAGGACCCACTGTCACTACAATACTTGTGAATGTACTTTGTAATCTAAAACTGTGTATATTATTAATAGTTCTTAAAAACTACTGTATTGGTTATTTTGGAAGGCAGCATGTTCTAAGGGAAATAACCCTTGGGAATGGAAGGAACTTAGATATGGACAAGTGTTAAAACTTTGCTGCCATATAAGGAAGAATTTGGTCTCAAGTAATATAAAAATGTTATGACTGATCCTCATGAACCACTCATTCTAAGTGCCCCCTTCCACACCTTTGTCCCTTAGTTATGCCAACTTAGAGGACCACTACTCCATCTTCATTGTCAACTTTTCATGGCCAATATTTGCTCTGATTGCTACAGTAATTTACCTCTCACATCTTTTTTTTATATTTATAAAACCAGGACACTAAAATACAATGTAAGAAAAACTTTGCATGACTGTCCTGGAGAGTGATGTTTATTTTCTATCCTGAGTAAATAAAAAATTAAATGAAATGAAACAAGGCAGTAATGAAGCTGCTATTTTCTGACCCAGCTCAAAGTTTTGGTTTCAGCCAGTAACTAAGCATTATCAGTGGTGATATTAGTCACACATCTCTGGGTGTTAATAAATAAAAACTGGTCATAAGGCATGATTCATAATCACAGTAGTTAAATAGAACTTCGGAGTAAACATTAACCTACATGCCAGACTATCAGGGAGTGTTGGTGAGAATGAAGGGATGACTTTAGTAACCAACAGTTTATGTTAAGAAATAAACATGGAACAAAATGTGAAGAATTAGATGTTTTGTTGAGTTGGGCTTACACAAAAAACGCTTTCTGTAGAGTAAGTCTATGTAAGAGTGTTATTTATTGAGCTTTTATTTTTATATTGATTGGATACTACATGGATATCATATCAGTACATCTTATATACAAAAGTGTCAGTCATTCTATGAATCATTCAGTTCTTACATAGATGTTGAAGATCACAGTAGAAAAACAGCTATTCCTTCTTATAGACTTTAAGGGTCATGAGGGTCAGGGTTAGAAAAAGCCATAAAAGGAGTTTATAAATGAACTAGACGTTAATTTATGTGTTCACACCATCTTAAAATCCTTGTGAGGGCAATTTTCTGTATGTAAAACATGATCTATACCTGGTCTTGATTAATAAATACATACAATAAGAATTAGGATATCATAATGAAGTATTCTTTTAAACCTTGATTTTGCCATATTGTTGTCTCACTAGTCATGCTGTATCTGTCATTTAGCCTCAGCGTATTTCATAGAAGGATCTTTCTGTTTCTTCTTCTCTCCCTGAGATGACATCACTTCTCAATTCCATGCTTCAGTTCTGTGTTCACATAATAAACCACTAAGTAATTAAATTAATTGTTACTGGGAGAAATTGTTAACAAGCTGTTGAGTCAGTTGTGTTTCCTTAATGATATCTAAAGGGTTCATCACAGGTTTCTTAATAGGAGAGTGTGTAAAATTTGCTCCTTTATCTTAAACTGTCCTGTGGTTTAGTAGAGGAATCTGGTCAGCAGGAATCCAGAAGTGCATGTTGCATGCATGCACACCCCTTCAGACACTGTCACTGCAGTGGTGAAGTGGCTCCCTCTATCCATTCGATTTTACAGTTCAGAGCAAAACAATGCTGAAGTGAAATCACCCAGAATATTTTCTAAGGGTGCATAGTGAAGATTTAGATTACCTTTTCAGTTCCGATACTGGTGTTGCTAGTTCACACCTGATGCTTCAGAATACTCAATAAATTATATAAGAAAATGGTTGGTTATATTAAATAATGGTTTCCATAGTGCAGGATTTGAAACATAAGAAAAATAGCAAAGTCTTTAAGATATTCCTTAGACATGAGCAAACATTGTTCTCTGTATACATCACAAAGATGATAATGACAATACATTTTTAGATGAGATATTCTAAATTTATAATGAAAAAATGTCAATGCCACATGTAAACCAAAGGTTATAGTTTCTGCTGTTGAGGGAGCATTTTTTTTCATGACTAATGATTTTAAGAAGTCTCTTCCGGACTGATAACTTGCCTTCCTGTAAGCCTGGGGTGGTCAAGGCAATTGATGACTCAAAACCAGCTCTGCCTATTGGAATTCTGTCGTGTAGATCATAGTGTTTACACCTATATCATTATTCTCTGACCTGGTAATCTTGCCTTTCAATGGCCTATAAAAAAATACAAGAGAAAATCACTGATTTACCAGAAGTTTTTTTTTTTTTTTTTCCTTTGTTTTTTGAGACAGGGTTTCACTGTGTAGTACTGGAACATCTAGCTTCCCAGCTGTCCTGGAGCTCATTATGTAACCCAGGCTAGCCTCAAACTCAGATGTGCCTGCCTCTGCCTCCTGAGTGCTGGGATTAAAGGCTCTTGCCACCACTCCCGGCCCACTGCTTGAAGTTTTTAAAACAGAAAAATGAATTTCCACATCGATCCTTGGTAACTAAATTTTCAGCCATCAATGCTCTTTGCCCAGGGGCTTAGCAGTGCAGGAATGGTAAACAGAACACATGCTTAAGGCCGAGACACTAAAAAACGTTCTTCCATTCTGATTTTGATGGCCTCAATCCCCCTAGTTTTTGATGAAGCATGTCTAATTTAAACCTAGCTTCTGGTTGCATGGCTTGAGCAAATAACTTACGTTTTGTGAGCACGAGTCTTCTCAGTTTTAAAGCAGTGTAGCATTTAATTTGCAGATTGTGAAGGACCAGTGAAGACAGAAATTGATGGAGCCCAATACGCTACCCTTAGGAAGCATTTCAAAAGTGACTCAGTGAACCAGAAGACAGAGAGTATCATCTATGCTGCTTTTCCTTTTTAATTGTAAAAGTAATCGTGAGCAAACTCTTAGCTTCTAATTTAAATTAAGAGACGCTGCTTGTCACAGGTTTTCACTAAAAGCCAAAGATTTTTCATTAAAGCCAGTTCTGATTGCTGTAGATGACCACAAATACTATGGGGTGCTGGTGTATCTTGTATTTAGAAGCCACGGCAGAATTTCTTTGTTAATAATTTAAAAGAAGTTGCAACTTTATCATTGGCACCTTGAAGGCAACTGATCAAATCCTCAAAATGCCTACTTAACAAAGGTAATTGTAGGCTCAACATTGTAAAGCACAATAGGGCTGATATTACAAAAGCCAGACCACACTGAGCAATGTTAGTCTAAACAGTGTCCGGTAGGCGGCTATCAGCTCAGCATGTGTTGTTTGCTTTGAAAGTGAAAGAACCTTCTGCTCTGCCTTTCTCGGGACAAACAAGGTAAGATGGCTGGGATAGGACTGACCCCCAACACTTAGTTGGACTTCAGTAAGTGCCCATTGCCATAGGAGCAAAGCTAAACATCTTGGACACTGTGATTTCCAAAGGGGAGTGTGATGGGCTGGCTTGTGAAAGGTTCCAAAGAGACTAAGGCATCCTTAGCAACTGTTTATGGCTCCTTCAGTAAAGCCCACTTTAGAAGAAGGGCTTAGCCTGGCCTGGGTATTCAACGCTTTTCTCCTTGGTGAGTGAAGCAGCAGGGCTTCAGGAAGTCCCTTGGAGGCATCACTCACTTTCCCATCTATGTGTAATCTTCCATTTTTAAAACACTACTTTGCATGCACATGCCATTTCTTGGGTAATCACAGGCTTCCTCTTTTTTTTGTTACTTGGGTCCGGTGCTACTCAATGTGCAGTTCGTACCATCTCTCTCCCATCTCTCCTTATCTTTTCCTCACTTCAGGCCAAAAGATGAAAAGCAAACAACTTGTAGTGAATGAAATGTATTCATTCATCCTCAGTTTACCTCCAAACTTCATTTTATTTTTGTTATCTAATTTGATGATCAGAAAGCAAGATCTTTAGATTAGAAAAAAATTACAATTATTAGGTACTCAAAATTCATTGAAACTCATCCTATAATGAAATCTTAGATGAATAGCTCACGGAACAACCAGAAATCTAATCTCTTTTCTCTAGCCTGTTTTTTTCAGGCTGGTAACTCAAAGGTACCATGAGACTTTGGCAGTGGGAGCATGGGGGAGCCGAACCTGTTAATTGATATAATCTGTAGCTAAACTTGAGAAAAAGAAAAAGAAAGACAATTATCAATGCAAACCTCCTGACTTGTATGCTCTCAGTGTTTTGAGCTTTAGCTTGGGAAAGCCAGAATAAAAAGAGGTTTTTATTTATAGGTTACTGTGGGGTCACGAAATCTCTAAGAATAAGTTCCACTGGTGATTTCTAGTGGCCATTGCTCCACAGCCAGATAGAACAGCAGTAAAGAGAATGAGGATAAAAGAGGGAGAGAATAGCACTCAGCTGGGGACGCCGACTCCTCCTCTCCTGACCCATCCTCTCCTGGAAATGAGGGGACTGAAGTGGGCTTTAAATTCTGAGCTCAAAACATACTGTAGATCAAAAGGCCAAAGAAAATGCATTCACAACATCACTTGCAGCTATTTACTGCTCCTGATTGCTTGTTTCCTGAGTGAAAAGTTTACTGTGGACCACGTGCTGTCTCAGGCCCCTTCCAATTCCACAAAAGCATAGATTCCTTTCTTCTGATAGACCCCCCTGTGCGTCTGATTTCTCCAGATTCTTTAAAAATGCCGCACTTGGGGAGCCGTATGCTGTAGTGGAAAGTGTACAGATGAACAATTTTTAAATTTTTGGATTTGGGTCCACAGTGTATCTTATTTTTACTTCATGATTCTTGTGAGCCACTGAACTCTGAGACTCACTTTCTCGGGGTTAAAAAGAAGCTAATGAAGCTATTCTGTCCCAAGTGATTGCTACAGAAAAATGTACCACAACCTAGACATATAACTTGATATTGTGACGTTTATACTGTTCCTTAGTATATAGAACTGTCTTTAAGTTCCTTGAAGTCATGGGAGAATTTTTTGTGGTGCCATTGTGTAGGGAATAAAATGACTTACTCAAGTCATGTCTAAAGCCTGTAGTTATGGACTGGGTGTTTACTATCTACTGAATTTCAAATGGAAGCATGTTTAGTTGGCTTCTACAGTATGGTCAAATAAAGGCCAGCTTGATCTAGAGCTACTGCTAAATACAGTATCTTAAGGTCCAAATTATAGGATTGGTCTGGATAACATGGTATAGAAGTCGAACTATGGTACCATTCCCTGATTAGTTTTAATTGAACGTGGTGTGTATGCACTTATTGATTGCAATTTAGCATTTATATATGTTTTATTCATTAATGATGTTGTAAATTGGACATACATTTCTGCATTAAGTTCAGAAGTTTGGTCAATTGTGGAGAAGCATTCTGTGAAATTCCAGAACATGTACATCTCACATAGGGAATTTTCCCTGGATCAATGGACAGAATGATGTCATTACTGTTTAATTCCTGTGCGCTGAATCTTATCTCCCACCTTGGGAATTTAGAAGTTTTTAGCTTTTCAAAAAGATGGGATCATTCAACAATGTCTTATTCTTTGAATATTTGTTGAGCTTTATCAATGTTTAGAGAGTGAGCATGAAGCTAGGATTTTAGAATGCAAGAAAACAGTTTTATAAATATAAATGATATTCTGAATGGAATTTTGGGAGTAGCAAGGTTCATCAGGTAAAAACTAAGAAAATCTAAATCAGTACAAATTTTAGTTCATAATTATGCATCAATGTTGGTTTATTAGCTGTGATAATGTTACCATTAGGTAAACTGTTAATAAATGGAAAACTGGCTGGGCGCCAGTGGTGCACGCCTTTAATCCCAGCACTGGGAAGGCAGAGACAGGCGGATCTCTGTGAGTTTGAGGCCAGCCTGGTCTACAGAGCGAGCTCCAGGACAGGCACCAAACTACACAGAGAAACCCTGTCTCAAAAAACTAAAAAAAAAAAAAAAAAAAAAAAAATGGAATACTGGGTCTAGGGATATGGGAACCTTCTGTATTAACTTCACAATCTTCCTATGAACCTTGAATCTAAAGTTATTCTAAGATAAAGTTCTTTCTCTCCTCTCTCCAATCTCTCTCTCTCTCTCTCTCTCTCTCTCTCTCTCTCTCTCTCTCTCTCTCTCTCTCTCACACACACACACACACACACACACACACACACAAAGAAAAAGAGAGAAAGAGAGCTCCCAAGATGTATTTGTAAAGAGGCTTACCATGATAAAGCAAGGCATTTTTATGTACTAGATGTTGGGATAAGGTCTAAGGAAGTATAAAGTTTTGATGGAAAGGGGAACTAGAACTTGATTAGTCTGAATGACTAGTGGGTGGTGAGGCAGAAGCCATGAGCCAGTCATCTGTATCTTTTCTCTACCTTCGGCCCTCCTGCTGTGCGCCCTCCGCTCTCCCCTTCTATTCAATGATCCTGTCAGAGAAACACTCTACTAGACCTCTACCTTCGACCATCCTGCTGTGCGCCCACAGTCCTCCAATTCTATTCAATGATCCTGTCAGAGATACACTCTACTAGATCTCTACTTAACCATTTTCTACTTGGTAAGCTTACTGTAAACAATAGTATCACACATGTCTTTTGCTCAGTTATCCACCCCCCAATTCCTGTGTTAATTTGAGGACTTGTCATTTATTTAGTATGAATGATATATAATTACTGAAAATTCAAATAGATTTGGAAATTAAAAACGTCTTTTGTTATATTTATTTATTTGTGTATGTGTGTGGGCTTATGTGCCATGACCTGTGTGTGGAGAATGGAGGACAGCTTTTGGGCCCAATTTTCTCCTTCTATAATGTGGCTCTGGGAATCTAACTCAGGTCATTAACATTCACCACTTTATCCTGGAGCAATCTTGCCTGTACAGATTCTGAAATTTTTTGTAGCAGTTACAGTATTTATTGCTTATTTTGACCCTAATGAATGTTAGTTACATAATATAATTTGTTACTTATTTTAATGTCTATAATATATTTTCTCTACATAATGACATTAGTATTACCTATTTAAATTTTGGCTGGAGGCCACTTATAAATATGTTCCTAACAGACATCGAGGAAAATGAAGCAATTGGGTAAGGACAACACCAAAAACAGGAAGGAAAGAGCATTTATTTTTTACTGCTTCTTCAGAAGGTCTCGATGCCTTCAGCTTCTCCATTTTGAAAGTGCTGGACAGGAACCCAAAGCACTTTAAAACAATCCAGGATGCACTGGAGTTCGAAGTTTCCACAGAAGGGGTCTGAGCACATGCGGGCTAGACACCTGGTTACAGCAGTTACGTCATCCCGTCTTGGGCTGCCGATTCCAATGCAACATCCTGTTGATTTCCCCACTGATAACTCCTGAAGCAACAGACACACGGAAGCCATAAACGGCCACGGTGACCTCTGCACCAGAGAAGGTGCTGTGAAAGGACAACAACTGGTCCAGCACTCTGGTTTGGAAGCCGTGGCCTTCATGGACCAGAGCAAAGCCTTTTTTTTTTTTTTTTTTTTATCAGTTTGTCCATGTGAGAAGTTATTGGATCAAGCTGTCTTTGACTTATCATTCTAAATATCTGGCTGTTAAGAAATAAGATAATGAGAAGGAAAAGTAATGATTATGGTTGATCAGTGTACTGTTTTTTTTACCAGCTAATAGCTGGGAAATGTAACTTATTTCTGATCTATATTTTAGAACTTAGACAAAATTTTCTAAGATTGTATAAAATAATATGCCATTAAATAAAATTGTACTTAATTCATCAAAGTCAACTGAGAATGCATTTTGTTACCCATAATCTTTTCTTTTTCATTTTGTTATCAGATTGATAAGTACAATATACTTCAATACAGATGGAAAGTAATGGATACAAACAATGAAGAAAAAGTATTCATTTTTACCATCGTATAAAGAATAAACATAGAATTATTTGATTAGTTTGAGAAACCAGAATAAAGATTTTAAAACAAATAATTAGATGACAGGATCATTTCATTTCTAAACTGTTTGTGTGTGGCGGGATGTCCTGGAGAGAACTGTCCGATCCTGTGGGTGAATGTGTGGACTGGTGCTCGTGTGAGTACACACGTGCGACAGGGAGGCCAGAGGTCATCCTTGCTTGTGTCCTCAGGAGCCACCTTCCTCATTTCTGAGACAGGGGCTGTCATTTGCCTGGAGCTTGCATATGTCTACAATGACAGCCTGGTGGATTGCAATGACCTTCCTGTCCCGGGCTTCTCCGCACAGGTGTTACCAATCCACACACCACACCTGGTAAATTCTGGTGATTATGCTCAGGTTCTTGACCTCAAAGAGCAAGCTCCTTACTGACTGAGTTATCTCCTAACACCCCTTCTACAATTCAAGCAAGACAAAAATTATATTTAGGTGAGGAGTGGTGTCTTTATAATGCCGGCACTCAGGAGGCAGAAGCATGTGGATCTCTGTCAGTTTGAGATCCTTCCTGGTCTACATACATAGCCAGTTCCAGGCCAACCAGGGCTATATAGTGAGAAAACACACACACACACACACACACACACACACACACACACCCCCTATGAAACTATAGTGTATACATACATATTTATGTATATATACACATACTATCTATCTATCCATCTATCTATCTATCTATCCACATATATATGTATTTCCTCATCTCAGGCAAACCCACAAAATCCATAAGCAACAACAGTAAAAAAAAAAAGAAAGGTAAAAGATTTTTCAAACTCAGTACTGTAACTTTATATGTTATACACAGTTTTGGCTGGATGAGAAGTATAGGCCACATACTCAGAATTGCTTAAACTGAATACCAAACATTGAGCCTGCTGTCAGCTTAGGGTCTGGATGAATGTGAAATAATCATATGGCTTATTCTTAGAAGAGCTGCATCACTAATATTTAAAATGTAAATTCAAAAGAAAACAAAATCGATTTTCACAATCAAATGTTAAAAGTTTTGCTTATCAGAATATTTAATTATCTGTATCATTGCATGTTTTCACTACTATGGGAACCCAAACTATTTCTCTTGTATTATGTCCAGAAAGAAAAAAAAGAAAAGAAAAAAGATATGAAATAGTGGAATGGATTTAACAGCCACTAAAATATCAGTGTCAATACTAATTTGTTAAAGTCATGAGAAATGAGTGCTTAAGCTTCTATGACATTAATATCCTTTAATTTTCTTATAAATTTCTACAGCAAAATTCAAAGAACTATAGGAAGAAGGAAATATCATTGTTCAGTTAATTATAACTCCATTTAACAGAAATAAATTTTATCTCTATCATTATATCCCTCAGATGAAGGAAAAGGTTATGAGTTGGGCATTGCTTTGGACAGATTTTCTTTTTGCCAGTTTTTTCTTTTCTTTTTTTTTTTTCTCACTGCACAATGGATAGTCTCAAATTGGGGTCAGATATATTTTAGGATTGCAGAAAGAATGATCTAACTCTTTTTTTTTTTTTTTTTTTTTTTGGTTTTTCGAGACAGGGTTTCTCTGTGTAGCTTTGCGCCTTTCCTGGAACTCACTTGGTAGTCCAGGCTGGCCTCGAACTCACAGAGATTCGCCTGGCTCTGCCTCCCGAGTGCTGGGATTAAAGGCGTGCGCCACCACCGCCCGGCCTGATCTAACTCTTAATAAATAAGCCGGGTATGGTAGCACACACCTTTAATCCTAGCACTCAGGAGATAAGGGCAGGTTCATCTCTGTGCGTCCTAATCTACAGAGAAAGTTCCAGGACAGCTAGGGCTAGGCAGATAAACCCTGTCTTAAAAGAAAAAGAAAGAGAGAAGAGAGAGAGAGAGAGAGAGAGAGAGAGAGAGAGAGAGAGAGAGAGAGAGAGAGAAGGAAGGAAGGAAGGAAGGAAGGAAGGAAGGAAGGAAGGAAAGAAAGAAAGAAAGAAAGAAAGAAAGAAAGAAAGAAAGAAAGAAAGAAAGAAAGAAAGAAAATAGGAAAATCTATACCAATGCCTTTAGGCCAATAAGGGAATACTTTCTTAAAACACATCCAATTCTTTATAGTGTCAGATGCTGTAAAATAACTACTATACTAGGATTTCATTATGTGCAGTTTTATTTCCGAGTACATAACTGCCTGTGCTAGACAACTACATTTCTGTATTAGTCAACATGTAATAACCACAGCACGTTGTTCTGGTTTAGGAATGCTTTTTTGCCTTTTACTGTCAATTTATTTCCACTGGATCATGAGAACAGACCTTGGAGTTGCTTTGGTGTTGGATGTCCACATAGTGATCAGTAAGGAACTGCTATTGGTTTAGCTCTGTGATAGGTGGGGAAAGCCCTGGCCAGCAAAGGCCTCCTGGGTATGCTCCACGAGAATGGCTTGTCAGTAGGCGGTGTGCTGTAAGGTCACTGTGCAGCTCGCTCCCGAGCCCACCCACAGCCTGCCTCCCGGACTCCCACTCACAGTGCTAGCCCCTGCAACCGCCCTTTGTCTTGCAGACTGTTTCCTCCTTTACACAGAAGCCCAGCTGCTCCGGCCGCAGCTTGTTTGCTGGTACTCCTCCGTCCTGCTCTCCGAGAGCATGGCAGCCAGAGTAAAGAACAGCAGCTGGGACTGGCTTCCTCTGGCATCCAAATAATTTGGGTGGGTCCGTTCCTAATTTTATTTCATTCAGTTTTATAATCTTTCCTTCTGTTGATCTTTACGGAACAGATATAAATGATATTTTTCTAAAATATTGCTCTTATCTGCCCTTCTTTTTTATATCTGTCCATTCAAGTCAGGAAAATTATTGCATTTTACAAATCTTTGTTTTCATCCCTATTTTAAAGACTATTTAGAAAACAAATAAAATAAGGAAAATTTTATTGATGTGATTTTTTTTAGACATAATAAACAGCATTTATTTCATTGGTTGGATAAGGATTAAATGGAAGAACTTTTTAATGTCTTCAGAATAGGGCTTGGCACATAGTTATTGCTACGTTGGTATTTGATAGGAAGGAAACAGAGTGGGGAAGGGGTGGGGAGGAGGGAGGACGTGAGGGAAGGAGGGAGGAAGGAGCTATGTAGGGATGGAATGCTGAGTAATAGCTGCTGAATTGAAAACCTAATTGTACTTAGGCAACTAAAACCAGCATGGTGAACTTAGCATTTTATCTATCTCAAAATACAAAATAAAATAAAATCACAAGTGAAAAAAAAAAGGCATGGGTTAGGAAAGCTTTTATACTTTTATTCATATCAAGAAAGTTTTTGAATATGTGAAACTCATTGATTACTGCCCAACTTTCTTAGGAATCACTTGTGGCTTCTAAACAAGTGGTCAGGTGGCCACACATCTGCCATGTAGCACTTGTTCAGTGTAGCTTTTAATAGTCGAGTGGAGAAAAAGCAATTGTCTACATAATCTCCAGTCTGATTTACTGCATCTTCCCTCATCTCCCTCCACCTTAACTTTTTCATCTAATGCCTCCAGGATAGGAGCCACCGCAGATCAATAAATAGTTAGTTAGTTGCTGTGTCCTTCTGTTGTAGGTGAATATATATTTCTCTTTCCGTGGAGATTATAAAGACATTGTCCATGCTCTGGTCATGTTCCTGTTGGCCAGTGTTCCTCTTCAAGTTTGTACACCATGGTTTCCTCATCCAGAGATGTCTACCATGCTCACAGAACATGCTTTTAACCAGCGACCTTTATTATCAAGGCCCTTGGGTTCACATGTTTGTCAAATATGCTTTCTATTCATTTCAACTGAGATGGCTGTCAGCCCTTCTAAGGGCTTGGCATTGCCTCAGTGAAACCAACCCTTTTCTTTATTTCATATGTGTGGTTCTTAGTTGACACTAAAGGAAGCCCTCTTTGCTGTGGGATGTTCTATATGACAAATGTGTTGCTCTGATTGGTTAGTAAATAAAACACTGATTGGCCAGTAGTCAGGCAGGAGGAAGTATAGGTGGGACAAAGAGGAGAATAAAGCTGGGAAGTGGAAGGCTGAGTCAGAGACACTGCCAGCCGCCACGATGAGAAACAGCATGTGATGATGCCTGTAAGCCATGAGCCACGTGGCAAGGTATAGATTTATAGAAATGGGTTAATTTAAGATATAAGAACAGTTAGCAAGAAGCCTGCCACGGCCATACAGTTTGTAAGCAATATAAGTCTCTGTGTTTACTTGATTGGGTCTGAGCGGCTGTGGGACTGGCAGGTGAGAGAGATTTGTCCTGACTGTGGGCCAGGAGGAAAACTCTAGCTACACCTCTTCCTCTCTTGTCAAGCTGTGTAGAGCCTCAGCATAGTAACAGCTCATGATACCCAAGGCAGGACACGAGGTTCCGGGAGACATCCCCTCATCCAAATCGTAGATTTTCCTTAATCTCCTTAACATCAGTTTCCACATTTATTATCTTCAGAAAGCCTAGTTAGAAATGACATTGCACTAGTTATAAAAATGCTTTAGAAGTTAGAAATCTAATATAAAATACACAGATCGTGGCTCTATTTAAATACCAGTATTTGGAAAGAGAGTTGAGACATTTTTTTCATTAGATTATATAGCATATATGTTTTTGGCTTTTATGGAACATGAAGACCAATAAATGTCACTGCTGTTTTTTAAGTAAATATTGTAAAATTATTTATATAATTATATCTAATGAAATAAGAATTTGAAATTAGTTAAAAGACACAGAATCTTTCTTCATAGCTAAAATAAACAGGAGACTTTAAAAATGTCTGAACAAATTTTTATGTAAAAAGAATCTGGAATGGTCACCACAACAGAATGGCAGAATTAAAATACCACAGTAGCTGTGATCGCTTAATTTCATAACTTCAATTTGCTGTCATTTTGTAGATTTGCCAGTCTCTCTGGGTATTTGTAGCAAGTCCCGTGTTTTAAAAAGAGGCATATGATTTTTTTCAGAAAAAAAATGTTTTTTCATTAACTCCTTGTAAGTCAGACAGGAAGCTGAAGGAAATCATCCTTGAGGATGTTTCACATGTCTAAAGTATTCTTCATTTCTTCTGAATTAAAAAATGTCTAGTCTAACCAAATTTCCCTGTAGTTTTGACTCTTTTTTCCTTATAATATTTGCTTCACCAATGTTGGGTTTCTATATTACTAGTCTACACTCTGCATGTAACTTTCCTTGTTTTAATATACAGGAGAAATGCCAAAGGAATATACTATTAATAATCAAACATCATCATGATAATGCATATTTCACATACTATGTGTTCATTCTCACACTGTCATTTTTATATTAATAAATTATTGAGAGGGTTTCAAAATTCTACATTGTGATAAAAGAGATCACTTGACCAGTCCTTGAAGGTGTCATGTGACAGACCCACCCATCTGCAGTAATTCACATTTGTTTCAGAAGTTGGGGTTGCTTTACACTCACTAATAGTAAGCAGCCCTTAGACGTGTTCCAGTCTATTTGACTGTATTTCTTCCCTCCAAATTATATGCATTGATGAGAAGATTAGGTCTTTGGAACTCCTTCTACTTTTTTCAATGTGATAGTCATATCAATTTAAAGAAATGGAAAAATAATTACATACATTTATTTTAGTATAGAAATAGTTCCTTTTTTCTGAAAATACTATAGTTTATGCAGGCAATTTTATTTCTATGGATCATCTAAGTTGTTCTATTTTCCTCTTATAGTATAACTACTCTTATGTCCTTGTTTCTTTATCTCCCAACATCAAACTTATTATTAGGTGACATGATGTTTTTGCCATGTCCTGGTGTAAACTCAGAATAATACCATTTCTCCACATTCTATCCAAGTGTCTCCTCAATACCAAGTCACTTTAATATGCCTATCTTTTTTTTTTTTTTAAGATTTATTTATTTATTATGTATACAGTGTCCTGCACGCATCCCTGCAGGCCAGAAGAGGGCACCAGATCTCATTACAGATAGTTGTGAGCCACCATGTGGTTGCTGGGAATTGAACTCAGGACCTTTGGAAGAGCAGCTAGTGCTCTTAACCTCTGAGCCATCTCTCCAGCCCCAATATGCCTATCTTTTATGAGCAAAATGTATTCAATGGTCAATGTTTAGTATACGTCAGTTTTGATTTATGTGGGTAGTATAATATAATATAATCCATAAATATATCAAAGTTAGTGAGCAAAATTACCTTGCAAAATATTATATTACATTCATCATCTGGATTACTTTCAGTATGGGAGTCTGCAGAAACTCTTCCAGGATAGAGAACAAAAGCTTCTCTTCTATCACTTCATTTTATCCACTATAAGCTGTGCAGGTAATGGGAGAGCTACTTTCTTCACTGTTGGGGATGTCTTGCTGGGCCAGTCATAGTTCATAGGTTTTATAGTTGGGTAGGGCTCCCTTGGCATCTTGCATATCACCTTCTAATATTAGGAGATCCAATCCTCAGGGTAGGGGCTTTTAGGCCAGTTCCAGCTAGGTTCCTCCAAGTTTTGAGTTCAAGTATGGCATCTTCAGAAATAGAAAGAGATTTACCATCAGTCTAGGAAGCAATCAAGGCAGTGCAATGTCCTGTGATGTGTTTGGAGTCTCCTGGACCTCTGACCAACAAGTATAAGGGAGATTGCTCATGCATGACACTTTTTTTTTTTTATAGTCTATTGCTATTGGGAGGAACATTATCACATTGGGTAACACAATTCCACTTAAAGTATATTCACAAGCATATATATTTATATATATTAAATAAAGTTATAAAAATAACATTCCCTATGGCTTTTCCTAATACCCTTAGTGTTACTTATGTCTCCTTTCTCCCCCCTGTCTATATTACTCTCAACCCCCCTTCCTAATTAAAGCCCCCTCCCCCCCAATTTTTCCTTTGTAGCACCAATATAAGATCCTCTCTCTTGGGCTTCTTCTCCCACATGGTCCTGACCTACTTTTCTGGTTCCTGTGCTGTCTCTGTTGTAGATT
The DNA here is from genome assembly GCF_949786415.1 of Peromyscus eremicus. Taxonomy (NCBI): domain Eukaryota; kingdom Metazoa; phylum Chordata; class Mammalia; order Rodentia; family Cricetidae; genus Peromyscus; species Peromyscus eremicus. The sequence continues at coordinate 8,719,540 of NC_081418.1, read as the reverse complement.
CACAGTTGAGGATTTAGGAACTGCAGATGAGAGAGAATGTGTGGCATTGGCCTTTGTGGGTCTGGGTTACATTATGCTTTCCAGTTCCATCCATTTGCCGGCAAATTTCGTGATTACATTTTTTCTTTATACTCAAACAGTATTCCATTATGTACGTGTACCACATTTGTATTATTCATTCATCTGTTGAGAGACTTTTAGGTAGTTTGAATTTTCTGGCTGGTGTGAAGGAAGTGGCAAGGTACAGAACTGAGCAGGATGTTGAGGAACAGTGTGTATGGCTGGGCAGTAGAGAAGGTCCACTTTCAGCTTTTGAGACTTTCCCACACTGATTTCTACACATCTGCACTAACTCCCATCCTGCTAACAGTGATGAGAACTCTTTGTTCCTGGAATCCTCACCAGCATTTGTAGTTGTTTCTTGATCTTAGCCATTCTGACTGAGGTCATACGAAATTTCAAAGTTGCTCTAATTTGTATTTCAGTAATTACTAAGGATTATGAATACTTTTACAGGTATTTCTTGGCCATTTTAATTTCTTATTTTGAAAACTCTCTGTTCAAATCCATAGCACATATTTTAAATGAGTCATTGCATATAAAGAATATTTTTCATAAATCTAGTGTTTAACTTTATTTATCCATTGGAAGCAGCATATGACTTATTTTTTCTTTCTCCTTAGTACACAGCTGTACTATCTTTTTATTGATATTTATAATTAGAATACCTACAAAAGTATTTTATTTTTATCATAAAAATTGTTAAACTTGAGCCGAAGAGTCAGAGACTAGCCTGTCTTCCTTTAGCTCGGTCAAAGTCAGTGTATGCAAAATCGGGTGTTGTCTTCCACGCTGGTCACCGTGCCTCCAAAGTCAGTGTATTCAAAATCGGGTGTTGTCTTCCACGCTGGTCACCGTGCCTCCTGTTTCGAAGCCCAGTGAATTGCACCTGCATTAACTCACCTTGCCCCGTCCCAAAGGACTGGGGCTCATTAATCTCCACCTCTTTCTCACTAACCCTTACCACCAACAGTCCATCTGCTTATGCAGAGTGAGGCAGCCATACAGTTCACCATTGCATTGCTCTCAAATCCTTTTGTAACTCTCTAGTTCCATCAATGTTTTGGAAGGTGAGCATTATCGAAGTTGTCTCATGATTTATATCTTTCTTACCAGCAATCCAGTCTACTCTGCATATTATAAGCAGAGTGATTATTAAAAATTCAAACCATTCTGATTCCATTCCTGAAAATAACACTAATGGAGGAATACATAATACATTTTTAGACAAATGCACACTAAGCACAATGTATGGTGCTTTTGAAGATCTAAGACCTGTTTACACCTCTCCTTCTTGTCTGTCCTAGTATTTCATTTGGTTTGATTTTTAGACAGAACAACTCATTCTGTTGCTCAGGCAGTTCTCAAGCTCATAGGCCAAGGAAACCTCCTGTATCCAGATATCACGTAGCTGAGATGATGTCATGTGCCACCACACCCAACTTGCTGTGCTGCTTTTTTTCAGCCTCACTCTGACTATCTTGATCTCAGCCATTCAGGAGACCTGTCAAGCATGTCTTGCCTCCAGGCTTCTGTATTTTCTGCTTTTACTCCTCAGAATGCCTCTTTCTTTCCCCTCCACACTCCCTGGCCACTCTGCCCTATATTAACACCTTCCCACCATTTGGACTTAATGTAGACACCACGAGTGCTGGTTGTACCTAAGTTGTACTCCAACAAACATTGTAAACCGAGTACTACATTGCAATCATGTTTACCTGTTCAGTGCCCTAGAGTAGACTCGCTTGGTATAGGGGCAGTATTAGATTCACTAGTACAGACAAGCACTTACCAGAAGAGCTATGAGAAACAACAATTCAATAAACACATGGAGTCATTGAATGTGCTGAGCAGGGTGAACTGGTCTTTTAATTCGACACAAGAAACATGCAGAGAAGTATCCACATTTTACACAAAAGAATCTTTTCTCCAGCCAAGGAGATAAACAGCCTATTCATAAATTACTTCAAAATTACCCACAATTACGTGTCCATATACTTAATCATCTCTAGGTTGATATGACTTTTTTTTTTATTGTGAACAAGTACTTTTCAGGCACTACTTTGTGTGAATTCCAGACTTTACTCTGTCTGAATTCCAGATCAGCACTTTGGCAAGAACTAGTATGTAAAGAAAGCTTTTCAAAAGCCGTCAGTGATTTACAATTTCCTCTTTCACAAAATCACTTAGTTACTAACATATTCAAATTATAAAATTCCACAAATGAAATGGAAGCCATTTATACTCTGTGAACTTGGTTATGGAGAATACTTCGGGGTGAGTTTTATCGCTCTGTAGTTAACCTCCTTAGAGCATACATTAACCTTCATATAGGAAATGTGAAGCAGTCACTCTCAAAGGAGGGCTATGCAAAATCACTCTTGCAAAGTGAGCATGATACAGGAATGTAAAGCATTAAGAATATAAAAGGAAGATTGTAAAGATAATTTATGGCCATCAAACACTTTAAATCCTAAAATATATTTGTATATTGTGTTTTTCATGGAAAAGAACGGTTCTAATGATATCTTGAAATTTCAATCATATTAATTATTAAAGCAGAGGAGGTAAGTTATGAGTTAGGGTACATGAAGACTGTTTCTTGGCATGGGTGGGATCTTTTCTAGACCTGGATGGCTTGGCTGGATTTGAATGAAGAGAAAACCAGCCAAAAGGCCTAGAAGTTTGTTATTCTACGTGATGAATAATTTACTTATACAAAAGTAGGAAATACAAAAGGGCACATGTAGTTTTAAAAAGACATCTCTCTAATGACAGCTAATGACCTTAGCTAGATTACTGTAATAATCAAAGTTTCTACATTATTCATTATAATGGATACCCCACTTGGACATGGCTTTTGTACACATATATTCCATTTCCCTAAAGATGAGGTGGCTCATATCCAGGTATCAGGTACAGTTTACCCCCAACTGGATATAATTATTTAAATGATGGAAACCCAGATTCAGAAGGCCCCAGTAGGTTGTGCAGGTTGTGGTCTGTATATTTTCCAAGGCAGTCTCTAAGCCCCACAGCGTAAGTGCCTTTTCTCTTCTTGTCAAGTGGATCTACTAGGCTACCTTTAAGGAGGGCTGTGCAGAACGTCTTCTGATGAGAAACGTTCCCTTTAGTGCGTGTAGACACTGGAGACGGCTTACAATAGACACCGGAGGTCGTTTGCAGTAGCTTTTCGTGTTGACCTCTGCCTTTGTTTACCCAAGCTCACAGAACCAATTGTTCATGATATTTAGTGTAGCTCTCCTGTTTCATCCACTGAAACCCATTCTCCCCAGCACTGTATGGCTCATGCATGATAACAGAAGAACTACTTCATAATTGCTAGGATGTGCCTTTAGGTGGGAAAGTGTGGTAGACACCGAAAATTCTCCTCTGTTTTAAAAGCAATGAAAGGGAAGGTACAAAGTGAGTGACAGTATTAAGACCAGTCTTCTGTTACCCCCCTTTCACAAACTCAAACATCTGCCTTTCTGCCCAACTTCCAGTGGCCACTCCACTCACATGTAGCTAGTGAGCTCTTTTCTTCTTCTTTCTTCTTCTTCTTCTTCTTCTTCTTCTTCTTCTTCTTCTTCTTCTTCTTCTTCTTCTTCTTCTTCGTCTTCGTCTTCGTCTTCGTCTTCGTCTTCGTCTTCGTCTTCTTCTCCTTCTCCTTCTTCTCCTTCTCCTTCTCCTTCCTTCTCCTTCTCCTTCTCCTCCTTCTCCTCCTCCTCCTCCTCCTCCTCCTTCTTCTTCTTCTTTGGCAAACCCAAGTTTCTATGTTTTTCTTATCATTCTTTTACACTATTTTCAGGTCCCTCAATGCCATACTTTCTTCTCATTAAAGAATCCACAAAACCTCTCATAAAAATTGAATGCTATTTTTAAATGGTATACTTAGCATATTTGTGTTTTGGAACTATTTTGAAAAGCCAACCTTCATGATGAAAATTAAGGAAAATAGTGATGAACACACAAGAGCCACAAGACAAAGATAATGTCCAACTCACTCCAGCTGTAGCTTATTGGCTATGAGGCGGACCCTGCCGTAACGTTGTTTAAAATGTCATGACAAGAACTGTGCCTTTTCCACTGCTTTCTCCCTTGGACTATAATGCTTTCTTCTATTTAGGATGTGTGTTTGCTCTTGTTGATTTAACCAAGATAATTTTTATGTACCAGCAATATGTTGGAAAGTTACTTCTCCTCCTGAATCTCGTCCTGCTTCATGGGCATCCTTTCTAACAACCTTCTGTCATTTGGAGGGTAGTATAGCTTTGTGACTAGCTTTGACAAATGACTGAAGACAAACTTGATAAATGCCATTGTGAACAGAACCTGAGAGCTTTATTTTGAGAGAGTTATTGTTCCATTTCCCTTTCCTACCCCAACAGTCACAAACACATTTGCCAAGAAAGAGTCTTTGTCGCCGCTGTCTTGGAGTTACCGGCAAAGCAGGGTTCACTTGAGGGCCTGTTTGAATACAGCAAATGAGATAGACATAGAAGTGTGTCTGAAGCCTTCATGGTCCTGCTATTTTCTTCAACATAAATCATCCGCTCTTGACTGACAGCTTGTGATACACTTGTTCACAGGAAGACAATATTTTTGCAATTAAACACGACCAAGCAAACTATTCTCTCGGCACACAGATAAATTATGCTCAGGTGTTACTCTGCGTAATTGTCTCACACCAACTTTCCTACTCAAAATGTGGCAGAATTCGTCCCTTAAAGCAAAGAAACAGCAGATGCTGTGTTTGCACCGGGAAGCTGCTTCTGGCTGGCTGTCCACAGTGCTGAATCAGGAATAAAGTCCCGCTGCTGCAGCTTTTATTCCCCCCTTCTTCACTTTGTACTATTATTGCTTATTTTTATGACTCAGTGAGACTTACCTACATGATCTTTTTTAAAAAAATTATTTCAGTGTCATGCATTATCCAGGGCAGAAGTGTGTAGCTTAGTAGGACAGCATTGACTTAGCACTCCCTACCCCCGGATTCTTCCCCAGCAGTAACCAACAAACAAACAGAAAACAAAACAACAGCGTGAGTAAGAGGGAGAGAACAACTCCTCTCTGCAGTAACTTGCCTATCAGCAGGTACGATATGAGTCCTTGGGGACTTTGCTGAGCAAACACAGCCATTTTTCTCCCTTCACAAGAGAAACTGAAGTGTAGAGGAAGTGACGCCCCCCCCATTCCCATTTGTCTCCCTCATATTCTTGGTGCTTTGCTTAGACATTCGATGATATTTATGGAATTCTCCTTTTCTTCCTTTTACTATATGAATATTTTGTATCTTGAATTCTTTAAAGGATGCCTTATCCTTAGAAATCATTTGATTGGAATTTTGGGTAAGTGCTTATAAAGAAACTTGCCTTCAGTTTTGAATGGAAATCAGTAGGAAACTAAGATGAAGTCTTTAGTTTTTGGAGCAAGAGAGGAAGGTGTCTTTAGCAAGCAGAATTATCTGAAAGGTACACTAGTAAAGGGAACGAACTTTCCAGCTCTTCCTGTCTTTCTCTGAACTACATTAATTTGACTACTTTGGTGTTAGGAATAAGAATTCTTGATCTAAACAGTTGAAATAGGGGCTGTAATAGACAAAAGAATAATTAACAGAAAACTACTGATAATCTTACTCCCAAAGCACTGCTAATCATATTCATCTGATTATTTTTAGATCTGAATGCTTGGTTACTGTAAGCCTGATGCTCTATGCAGACGGTAAATAGGGCTCCTTGTTGGTTCAGCGTCGGATGAAATGGGTAAAGAAAGAGTACTTTATAAAGCAGTAACCGATTCATATTGTATTGTGGTTTTACAGTGGTCTGCTTAAAACAGTGCCGTATTGTTAGGCTTGTGGTTAGCTGTCATAAGGTTTCATTCAGAAAGCAGCACTGGTAATTCTTTCCTATGTATTATTTCTGTATATCATTAGTTATTTTCCTTTATGTTACTTTCTTATTAGTAGGAAGGCAGGATGGGTGAAACAGACACCCAGTGAATACAAAGAAAGCTCAAGTCTCCGCTGCCTTCAGATTGGGGAAGAGCGACTGAACTAGGACAGTTTTCCCATCTGAATAAAAGTAACCGTCATTCAAATCTGTTCTGTGGTTAGAACTCCAAATGACCAGTGGTAAGCCACCGCACTTTGTATTATTCACGTATCAACTAAAAGAAGATCAATTGTTTTATAAAGACATGTAGCCAACAGACGACATTGTTTATCTGTACACTGAGATCATTGGGTTAATAGGTGAAGCTTCAAAAGATTATTCACCTTTAATATATCAGAATACCTCCTCCGGTGGCAGGGAGAGTGTGTTTTTCTGAATGAAGCATTAGATATGGTAAATGTTTCAAGGAGGGAGAACTCTTACTGGTTAGGTTACTGTATGAACTCCAAAGCATTGATTCTGTAGCTTGTTCCTCAGGCTCGGAGTGTGTCTATCCCAGAAATAAAGTTTATGGGACTTGCAGGCTCATAGGAGCACTTGGAGCACTCAGGTTGGTAACATTATATAAATAAGGTTTCCGCAGGGCAAGCAAACGTTATCCAAGCTTGCTCAGCATTAGAAAGGCAGTGGGGGTTGGGGAGGGCATTCCGCTTGCTTATTTTTCTGGTTAATTGAAAGAAGAGTCATGGCAGTGTCACCATGAACATTGACTTATAATACCCATGCTTCAGTCTGCTACTAGAATCCTTCTTTGGACTAATTTAAATATTACATTTAATGTTTGTGTTACAGAGTCTGGCATAACAAAACCTTAAAATAGTAATAATTTCCCAGGAACACGAAAGCATAGTTAAGAAAGGAATTGTTTGATTGTGAGGATCTACAGAAAACCCAACAGAATTTCTGCCCTGTTTAAAGGGAGGAAGAGGCTCTTTCTTCCCTCTTCTCCCCTCCCCTCCCCTCCATTCCCCTCCCCTCCCTTCCCCTCCCCTCCATTCCCCTCCCCTCCCCTCCCCTCCCCTCCATTCCCCTCCCCTCCCCTCCCCTCCCCTCCATTCCCCTCCCTTCCCCTCCCCTCCCCTCATCTCTTCACTTCTCTCTCTTCTCCACCCTGCTCCGTCTCCCACTCTACTTGCTGAATAGTACTCTGAATTAAAGTAAAAATTAAATAAAGCAGTTTCAGGCAGAATACGTCGAGGATTCTCTCACACATGGTGTGGCCAGGGAGAATGCCTCTGGTAAAAAGATGCTTACATAGATAAGGAAGGGAAGTGACCCATGGGTGGGAGAGCTGTAAGTGAGTGCTCTCCACATCTGTCGTCCTCTAACCTTCAGGATAAAGTCATTGCTGCGAGTGTCCATTACTGTCTTACCCCCCTAAACAGAAGCCTTCATGTCAGGTACTTAAAACTAGGGGTTGGTTACTATCCAGAATGGACACAGAATTCACACAATGCAGTAACAAAAACAACCAATTAAGAAAAGGAAAAGGAACAAAACCGAACAACAAACAGACGTCCAGCAGAATCGGTACCTTGTACAAGGAAGCAAGAGTGGCCAGCCATGGATGCGAGCAGAAACATTTTGGTTTGGAGTAGTCTCTATGGCTTATTTTTGCTTTTGTTTTCCTTGTTTTGCTGTCATAATAAAAAATTCCCTGCCAAGAAAAAAAAATGCATTTTTTTCATAACTTGTGGTTTGTTTCGATTTTAGTCACGTTTAGAAAACTTTGCAAAAAATGTTTTTACTTTATTTTTTAGTTCACTGTAAAGCATTTACATGGTGGTATTGAAAAACCTATTATAGCATTTTATTTATCAACCACCTAAAAATATTTCATTGTTTTGAGATTAATTTGGTGTATTTATTTTATTTCGTGAAGAAATAAAGACCTGTCATGCCGGATGGTTGGCCATGATTTTTGTGTGACAGAGAACTTGTGACTGGCTAAGTGAAACCGGTCATGTCACTGTTGTTTGTCACCCGTGGCCATAATGTGAAGGACACAGCGCATTGCAGTGAAGGAGTAACAGGTTCACGTGCTTTTGTGAGCTCTGTAAGGGAGAATGCCGGTACTCTCCTCCAGGACAAAATAATTCACGTATTTAGAACAGTCTACTTCAGTGAAGTTTTAAAACTCAGTGAGAATCAATTATCTAAAATACTCTACATAACCCAGGAGCCATACGATGTGGTCACTTGTCTCTGAAGACATAAAGAAACAGAAAAGTTAGGGGCATACAGTTGTTAAAAGATACACTGCACCCCAAGACACAGCTCTTTGTTTCTCAGTAAACGTAAACACGCTTTCCCCCTTATTAAATAGAATTTATATATTTAGACAGGATCATCATCCTATTTCATAAACTAGGGACTGATGTACATGATTTTGACATAACATGTTTGTGTTGTTGGTGTAGCAATTTTGACTTTCATGGTGGTGCTATGGTATAAAATATACAGTAGTGGTCAAAGCATTGTTCTAATGAGAAGGAAAATGTATAAAAATGAAAGCATAATGTTTAAATGGTCATATACAATACTCACAAATCTATCAGTGGTAGTTATATACTTTCTCAACACCTGAAAATGAATTCTAGGCCGTTATTTTTATGTATTGGCAAGCCTTCCTTGAGTTCTTCAAATGAAAGAAATTTTAAGATCAAATTGTACCATCAGCTGTTACCTCTCATGTGATTTATCAAACAATGAGGTAAGATTTCTCCTAACTGTGAAAGCATTTTGGGTCCATAACCATTTTGGGTTGATATCAATTGAAAATATGATCAACACTATATAGAGGTTCTGCAGAAAGATTCAAAACATTGTATATACACTGAAAGTATAACATGAAAAGTCGAACAATTCATGTGTTTCTGAGGGACAACATGAATATTCCTAGACTGTAAGTTACAGTGCTGTTCATCGAAATAAAAGTTGAGTGATGCCGATTTGGGTATATTATCATGATGGATTATATAATATAATAGAAGAAATAGGAAGGCTGTGTTTAACATAGAGTGAATGTAATGCAAAAGTTCCTGCAGTATTGTATGTGCACTATACGGAAAAGAAAGGTGCATCCTTTAGAAAAAACATGCAAACGCTCATGTACACAAATTAGCTTTTGAAGGGTAATGAGATTATAGATACTTTGGTGCTCTTCTTTTGGTTTGTTTTAGACTTCTTTACTTTATTTTATGTGTACTGGTGTTTTGCCTGTATGAATGTCTATACACCATGTGTCTGCTGCTCATAGGGTTCTGAAGAAGGCATGGGATCCCCTGAAGCTGGGGAGGGTACTGGGAACAGAACCCAGGCCCTCTGAAAAAGCAACAAGTGCTTTTAGCCACCAGACTGTCCCTTCCGGCTCTTCAGACATTATTGTTAGTGCTGTTAAAGTGATACGGTAGTACAGATTAAAATAACACAGTGATAGGAGCCTCAAGAAAGAGTGACAATTTATAGCCTGACAAATGTCACCGTCCCCTAATTGCTCATCAAGCCCTTATTCTTTCACTCTTTTCTGTGCCCTTGAATGCAGCTGAACCAGTCTTTTTGAAAGTGTCTGTCTGCTTGTCTGTACTTCTGAATAACACTCTCAAGGACTTCAGATAAAACCCCTAACGCCACCTCTGAGATTCCGCTTGCTGGGATGGATGCCTTGTGCCATTCCCCACCCTTCCCTACAGTCTGCACTGTACCCTGGGGGCGCTATTCTCTGCTTAGACTTGTGATTTTACACATTCACTCCTTTGCCACCCTTTTCTCTTTCCTCAGATCCCACTTAATCTTTGAATTTAACTTCAAAGTCAGTTTCTCAGGAAACATCCTGTGGATTTTCCCTCTCAGATCACTGACAGCCTTCCATTTTTGTTTATTTGTTTGTTTTGAAACAGGGTCTCACAATGTATTCCTATCTGGCCTGAAACTTACAATGTAGACCAGACTGGCCTTGAACTCACAGAGTTCCCTCTGCCTCTACCTCTGGAGTGCTAGGATTAAAGGCCTACACCGTCATGTTCACTAGTGTTTTATATATATTATATGTAATTATATATATATAATTCATAGTTTTTTGATTGAACAAATAAATATAAATGAATAATAAGCCAATGAACTAGTTTATATTTCATAGCAAACTCTAAAACTATGGAGCTGGAGTTTTCTACATATAGATAAAACCAAGGGTGGACCATTGATGTTATTTCATTTACTCCATCTAGACTCTCTCCTTTCCCGCTACCTCTGTTTATATGTAAAGCTCTGCAGGATAATACGGTAACACAATTTGCGGGTTGGTTGGTGGCTCAGCCATTAAGAACACATACTATTATTGCCAAAGACTCAAGTTCAGTTCCTAGCATCAACATCAGGAGGCTCACAAACTGTCCATAACTCCAGATCCAGGTATTCCATCACTTTCTTTTGTCCTCCATAGGTACTTGTATTCATGCACACACACACACACACACACACACACACACACACACACACTACAAACACAGATACTTAAAAACAAAACAAATCTTAAGAAAATGCAAGGAAAAATACTCAATGATTTGGAAGATACTTCAAACATTTAGTATTTATTTATATTTTGAGGTTTAGACTGACAGCATGACCCCAATCTTTCTAGTGATTGTGATTTTTATATATTCAGAGAAAGAGAAACTGAATTGCATTGAAAAAGAGGAGTGAAGTGTATTATTTGTTATCATGTGGACATAGTAGTTGACTGCACCTGTATTTTTAAGGTAATGCATATGCAGTTTTAGTCATGCCACGTGAGAATTGTTCAAATACAGAAACATTGAGCTCCCTGCAAGCCTCTCGGCATCTTCTCAGTTGTGGGTACAGCACTCACTTCTGCTCACTCTGAAGCACAGACCTCCTGAACTATTTTCAGTTGCAGCAAGAAGAAAATGATGATCTAATTGGACATCATGTTACCAGTGCACTTAAGACTTAATAAAGAACTGAGAACAGTACCTCCTACATTGCATTTCTCACAGCCTCACTTCAGCACAAAGATGACAAAAGTGTGTGCTTTTTAATCTTTAACTTCACGAAGTTTGTGGAATCTCAGTTTAATGAATCCTACTCTGTAATCTAATATTAGTGAAATAAAATGCAAGAGAATGTATATGTTTTTAAACAAGAATTTCAGCCGGGCGGTTGTGGTGCACACCTTTAATGCCAGCACTTGGGAGGCAGAGGCAGGTGGATCTCTGTGAGTTCGAGGCCAGCCTGGGCTACAGAGTGAGTTCCAGGACTGACACTAAAACTACACAGAGAAACCTTTGTCTTGAAAAACCAAAAAAAAAAAAAGAATTTCAAATACATTTTTGAAAATACTATATTTCTAACATAGCAATATCACATCACCAAATCAAGGGCTTGTAGCTAGATTTTTCCTGCCTGGCCCACGGTCAGGACAAATCTCTCTTACCTGCCAGTCCCACAGCTGCTCAGACCCGACCAAGTAAACACAGAGACTTATATTGGTTACAAACTGTATGGCCGTGTCAGGCTTCTTGCTAACTGTTCTTACAGCTTAAATTAATCCATTTCCATTAATCTATACCTTGCCACATGGCTTGTGGCTTACCGGCATCTTCACATGCTGTTTGTCATTGTGGCGGCTGGCAGTGTCTCTCTGACTCAGCCTTCCACTTCCCAGCTTTATTCTCCTCCTTGCCCCGCCTATACTTCCTGCCTAGCCAACGGCCAATCAGTGTTTTATTGATTAATCATCAACACATTTGCCATACATAACATCCCACAGCAAGGGCTTTAAAAGATTGAATGATTAATTGCTTGATTGCGCGGGTGTGTGTGGTATATGTTTACGTGCATGTGTTTTTCAGGTGTTTGCACAATAGGTGAGTGTGAAGTCCAGTGGCTGACATGGAGCTGTCTTCTTCAATCACTTCTTTGTTATTTTTTATTTTTTTTGAGACAAGGTCTCTCGTGAACCTGGAGCTAGCCTTGACTATGCCTTAGTGATGGTCAACCTTGAAAACACACATACAAGTAACATTATAGATTCGACAGGTTGTATTTATGTCTTTCCGAATACATGTATATACATAAACATATAAGGCTGTAACAGCAATTAATGGAAAAAGAGGCCATGCATTTGAAAAAGGGTAAGGACAGGTGTATGGGAAGATTTGTTGGGAGAGAAAGGAAAGGGGAAATTATGTAATTATAATTTCAAAAAAAGTAGTAATAAAAATGATTAAACATTTTTAGATATAAAGATTATTCTAGAAAAAATGGCCTCTCTTGGTATCTCTACTCACTGAAGAGATATACTACATGGAGAGGCTGTTACTCTGTCTGGCACCACTACCCATGGTCTAGCCTGCACTTCCTTTACATTGCCTTCTGAAGCATCTCACCATCATCTTGCAACCTCACATTCTACTCATTTCTACTTGTCTGTGTTTCTACAAAATACCTCTATTTAGCAAAAGTCGTTTTTTGGTTTATTTGTTTGTTTAAGATGTACATTTTTTGAGACTGTCTGTTACGTTTCCAATAATTCATATATTCTGGTCTTGATAGTTCCTAGGCCACTACTCCCCCACCCCCCGCTCCCCGAGACAGGGTTTCTCTGTGTAACAGCCCTAGCTGTCCTGGAACTCACTCTGTAGAACAGGCTAGCTTTGACCTCACAGAAAACAGCCTGCTTCTTTCTCTTGAGTGCTAAGATTAAAGGCCTGTGCCACCACTGCCCTGCCCTGGCCATTAATTTTTAAGGTTATTTACCCATTATTTGAAGTGGTTTTTGAAGCAAAATTCTAGTTTTGATAGACAGACATAGGGGCACTGATGACATTTCATTATGAAGAATTTTTATTTAAAAAAATCTCCAAACAAGATAATATGAAATAGGCATAGTAAATAGTTCACTATATAATTAATAAGAGCCTTTGTTGGAAAGATTAAAAAAAAGAAAAGTAAGATGAGATCCACATTATAGGAGTTATCAAATGAATATACAATGTAATAACATAAGATTGATGTAAAACTGATTCTTGTCATGGTATCAACATTTTATAAATTTATCTTTATAATGTTTACAGTTGTTTTGAAAATGTCTATTATATAATCATGGGTTTACTCTTCAAATTTAGAGATAATTAAAAATTGTTATACTAATCATTTATTACTGGGAAACACACACAGCTACCAACACTGACAAGACTTCACGAAATTCTGTGCAAAATGGTATTTGAAAAATCATAGATATATACCTTTGAGGAGAGATTTATTTGATTTGGTTTATCTCATTCAGTAGTTCTGATTTTTCATAGCATTGGCTGGTTGTGTGAATCTTAGCAACGGTGCACATTGTCAGGCAGCAAGCAGTCAATAGCCAGAATGTATACTTGTTTTAATTTGATTCAACTTGCATAGAACTATTCATGTCTATGTTGACATGAAAAAAAAAAAAGCAATTTAAATCCAATGACTTTCATGAAGGACTAACTATGTAAGCATTTAATGCCCTATGTCAGGTCTGGAGCAAAGTTAGGTTATTTGAATTTGAACTCTCAGTATAAATGAACTATTTTGGCATTTGTTAGATTAAAATGATTCAATTGCTTCTCTCCTGTGTCTCATATTCACATAGTAACTTTTGTACTTTTGTTTAACTGAAAAATACTTTACCCTCTAGTAGGGGAAAAATAGTTCCACAGCTTCTTTTTATTTAATTTTTTTTTTTTTAATTTTTATTTTGCAATACAATTCAGTTCTACATATCAGCCACAGATTCCCTTGTTCTCCCCCCTCCCGCCCCCCTCACCTTCCCCCCAGCCCGCCCCCCATTCCAATCTCCTCCAGGGCAAAGCCTTCCCCACAGACTGAGATCAACCTGGTGGACTCAGTCCAGGTAGGTCCAGTCCCCTCCTCCCATGCTGAGCCAAGGGACCTTGCATAGGCCCCAGGTTTCAAACAGCCAACTCATGCAATGAGCACAGGACCCGGTCCCACTGCCTGGATGCCTCCCAAACAGATCAGGCCAATCAACTGTCTCACCCACTCAGAGGGCCTGATCCAGTTGGTGACCCCTCAGCCATTGGTTCATATTTCATGTGTTTCCGTTTGTTTGGCTATTTGTCTCTGTGCTTTATCCGACCTTGGTCTCAACAATTCTCTCTCATATAAACCCTCCTCATTCTCGCTAATTGGACTCCCAGAGATCCACCTGGGGCCTAGTCATGGATCTCTGCCTCCAGGTCCATCAGTAGTTGGATGAGGTTTCTAGCACGACAATTAGGGTGTTTGGCCATCCCAACACCAGAGTAGGTCAGTTCGGATTGTCGCTCGACCATTGCCAGCAGTCTGTTGTGGGGGTATCTTTGTGGATTTCTGTGGGCCTCTCTAGCACTTTGTTTCTTCCTATTCTCATGTGGTCTTCATTTACCATGGTCTCCTATTCCTTGTTCTCCCTCTCTGTTTTTGATCCAGCTGGGATCTCCCACTCACCCAAGCTCTCTTTCCCTCGACCCTCGCCCTTCACTACCCCCACTCCTGTCCAGGCTGTTCATGTAGATCTCATTCCATTTCTCTGTCGTTGGGCGATCCCTGTGTCTTTCTTGGGGTCCTGTTTTCCAGGTAGCCTGCCTGGTGATGTGAGTAGCAGTCCAGTCATCCTTGTTCCACATCTAGTATCCTGTTATGAGTGAGTACATACCATGTTTGTCTTTCTGAGTCTGGGATACCTCACTCAGGATGATTTTTTCTAGATCCATCCATTTGTCTGCAAACCTCATGATGTCATTGTTTTTCTCTGCTGAGTAGTATTCCATTGTGTATATGTACCACATTTTGTTTATCCATTCTTCAGTTGAAGGGCATCTAGGTTGTTTCCATGTTCTGGCTATTACAAACAATGCTGATATGAACATAGCTGAACAAGTGCTCTTGTGGTGTGGTTGAGCATTCCTTGGGTATATGCCCAAGAGTGGTATAGCTGGATCTTGGGGGAGATGGATTCCCAATTTTCTAAGAAATCGCCATATTGATTTCCAAAGTGGTTGTACAAGCTTGCATTCCCACCAGCAGTGGAGGAGAGTTCCCCTAGCTCCACATCCTCTCCAGCATTCTAGCCAGAGCAATAAGACAACGTAAGGAGATTAAGGGGATACAAATTGGAAAGGAAGAAGTCAAGCTTTCCCTATTTGCAGATGACATGATAGTATACTTGAGCAACCCCAAAGATTCCACCAAGGAACTGATACAGCTTATAAACACCTTCAGCAACATAGCAGGATACAAGATCAACTCCAAAAAATCAGTAGCCCTCCTATATACAATGGACAAAAAAGCGGAGAAGGAAATCAGAGACACATCACCCTTTACTATAGCCACAAATGACATAAAATACCTTGGGGTAATACTAACCAAGCAAGTGAAGGACCTATATGACAAGAACTTTAAGTCCCTGAAAAAAGAAATTGAAGAAGATGTCAGAAAATGGAAAGATCTCCCATGCTCATGGATAGGCAGAACTAACATAGTAAAAATGGCAATCTTACCAAAAGCAATCTACAGATTCAATGCAATCCCCATCAAAATCCCAACACAATTCTTCACAGACCTGGAAAGAATAATACTCAACTTCATATGGAAAAACAAAAAACCCAGGATAGCCAAAAGAATCCTGTACAATAAAACAACCTCTGGAGGCATCACGATCCCTGACTTCAAGCTGTACTATAGAGCTACAGTAATAAAAACAGCTTGGTACTGGCATAAAAACCGACATGTGGACCAATGGAATCGAATTGAAGACCCTGATATTAATCCGCACACCTATGAACAAATAATTTTTGACAAAGAAGCCAAAAGTGCACAATGGAAAAAAGAAAGCATCTTCAACAAATGGTGCTGGCAAAACTGGATATCAACATGTAGAAGGCTGCAAATAGATCCATATCTATCACCGTGCACAAAACTTAAGTCCAAGTGGATCAAGGACCTCAACATAAATCCAGCTACTCTGAACCTGCTAGAAGAGAAAGTAGGAAGTAGTCTTGAACACATTGGCATAGGAGACCACTTTCTAAATAGAACACCAGTAGCACAGACACTGAGAGAAACAATCAATCAATGGGACCTCTTGAAACTGAGAAGCTTTTGTAGGGCAAAGGATACGGTCAACAAAGCAAAGCGACAGCCTACAGAATGGGAAAAGATCTTCACCAATCCCACATCTGACAGAGGACTGATATCCAGAATATATAAGGAACTCAAGAAATTAGACATCAAAATGCCCAACAGTCCAATTAAGAAATGGGCTATAGAACTAAACAGAGAATTCTCAACAGAGGAAACTCAAATGGCTGAAAGACATTTAAGGAATTGCTCAACATCCCTAATCATCAGGGAAATGCAAATCAAAACAACTCTGAGATACCACCTTACGCCTGTCAGAATGGCTAAGATCAAAAACACTGAAGTTCCACAGCTTCTTAATGAGAGGAACATTGTTAGGTTCCTTAATGTTCCCTCTAGGTTTACTGTTTTAGAAAAGGCCTAGCAGTGGAAAATGTTAAGCATTAGCAACTTACAATGACATCACTGTGTTTAATTAAAAATGTGTACTTAATATTTCACCAAGGTATTCAAACCAAAGATCTTTATCTAATTTTACTTAATTTTTTTAAATTACACTTCTTTTAATTTAAACTTTTAAATTTTCATATTTGACACATTTTCTGAAGTCTAATGAAAGGCAACTCAAAATATTTAGGTAAATTCAACTCAAAAATACCTTGCATAAATTTTATTTTTGGAGATTCACATTGTTTCCTACACATTATTTAACATACTTTAGGTCACATGACTAGAAAGATACAGGACACGAGGAAAAAACTGACATAGAATTAAACATGGCACATGGTAGAACCAGAGCTGAAAGACACTGACATAGACCCAGCATCATCAATAGTTCTCAGAGACTTTCTGTTCAGACCTTCTTCATGCCGTTGGTCCCTTTAAGAAAGGTTGGCCTTTTCCCTGTTTAAGTTCTGCAATGTTTGAAGTAGCATCCTGCAAGTGTTCTTTTTTTTAAGTATTTTTTTTTATTTTTTATTAAATATTTTTATTTTATAATTAACTTACTTTCACATATCAGCCACAGATTCCCCCATCCTCCCTCCTCCCACCTTCTAGCCCTACCCCCCAATGCACCCCCCCCCCATTTCCATCTCCTCCAAGGCAAGGTCTCCCCCGGGGAGTCAGCCCAGCCTGGCAGACTCAGCCAAGGCAGGTCCAGTCCCCTCCTCCCTACACCAAGGCTGAGCAAAGTGTCCCAGCATAGGCCCCAGGCTCCAAAAAAGCCAGCCCATGCACCAAGGACAGGACCCAGTCCCACTGCCTGGGGGCCTCCCAAACAGTTCAAGCTAATCTACTGTCTCACTTATCCAGAGGGCCTGGTCCAGTTGGGGACTCCTCAGCCATTGGTTCACAGTTCATGTGTTTCCACTAGTTTGGCTATTTGTCCCTGTGCTTTTTCCAGTCATGGTCTCGATATCTCTTGCTCATATAATCCCTCCTCTCTCTCGCTGATTGGACTCCTGGAGCTCCACCTGGGACTCGGCCGTGGATCTCTGCATCTGCTTCCACCAGTCACTGGATGAAAGTTCTATCATGACAGCCAGGATGTTCAGCCATCCGATCACCAGAGCAGGTCAGCTCAGGCACTCTCTCGACCATTGCCAGTAGTCTATAGTGGAGGTATCTGTGTGGATTTCTGGGGACCTCTCCAGCACTTTGCTTCTTCCTATTCCCCGGGGTCTTCATTCATCATGGTATCTCCTTCCCCGTTCTCCCACTCTGCTCCTTATCCAGCTGGGACCTCCCTCTCCCCTAAGTCCTCTTTTCCCCCCGACCCTTGCCATCCATTACCCCCACCCCCAGTTTCCTCATGTAGACCTCATCCATTTCTCTGTCGTTGGGCGATCCCTGTGTCTTTCTTAGGGTCCTCTTTACTAGGTAGCCTCCCTGGAGTTGTGAGTTGCAGTCTGGTTATCCTTGGCTTTACATCTAGTATCCACTTATGAGTGAGTGCATATCATGTTTGTCTTTCTGAGTATGGGTTACCTCACTCAGAATGATTTTTTTTCTAGTTCCATCCATTTGCCTGCAAACCTCATGATGTCATTATTTTTCTCTGCTGAGTAGTACTCCATTGTGTATATGTACCACATTTTATTTATCCATTCTTCAGTTGAAGGGCATCTAGGTTGTTTCCAGGTTCTGGCTGTTACAAATAATGCTTCTATGAGCATAGTTGAGCATGTGTCCTTGTGGTATGATTGATCATTCCTTGGGTATATGCCCAAGAGTGGTATAGCTGGGTCTTGAGGGAGATTGATTCCCAATTTTCTAAGAAAGCGCCATATTGATTTCCAAAGTGGCTGTAAAAATTTGCATTCCCACCAGCAGTGGAGGAGAGTTCCCCTAGCTCCACATCCTCTCCAGCATAAGGTGTTTTCAGTGTTTTTGATTTTAGCCATTCTAACGGTGTAAGATGGTATCTTAGAGTTGTTTTGATTTTCATTTCCCTGATGACTAAGGATGTTGAGCAATTCCTTAAATGTCTTTCAGCCATTTGAGCTTCTTCTGTTGAGAATTCTGTTTAGCTCTATAGCCCATTTTTTAATTGGGCTGTTGGGCATTTTGATGTCTAATTTCTTGAGTTCTTTACATGTTCTGGATATCAGTCCTCTGTCAGATGTGGGGTTGGTGAAGATCTTTTCCCATTCTGTCGGCTGTTGTTTTGCCTTGTTGACCGTATCCTTTGCCCTACAAAAGCTTCTCAGTTTCAAGAGGTCCCATTTATTAATTGTTGCTCTCAGTGTCTGTGCTACTGGTGTTCTATTTAGGAAGTGATCTCCTGTGCCAATGCATTCAAGACTACTTCCTACTTTCTCTTCTATCAGGTTCAGAGTTACTGGATTTATATTGAGGTCTTTGATCCACTTGGACTTAAGTTTTGTGCACAGTGACAGATATGGATCTATTTGCATTCTTCTATATATTGACATCCAGTTATGTTATGCCAGCACCATTTGTTGAAGATGCTTTCTTTCTTCCATTGTATAGTTTTGACTTCTTTGTCGAAAATCATATGTTCATAAGTGTGCTGATTTATGTTGGGGTCTTCAGTTCAGTTCCATTGGTTCACATGTTGGTTTTTATGCCAGTATCAAGCTGTTTTTATTACTGTAGCTCTAGAGTAGAGCTTAAAGTCAGAGATCATGATGCCTCCAGAGGTTGTTTTATTGTGCAGGATTCTTTTGGCTATCCTGGGTTTTTTGTTTTTCCATATGAAGTTGAGTATTGTTCTTTCCAGGTCTGTGAAGAATTGTGTTGGGATTTTGATGGGGATTGCATTGAATCTGTAGATTGCTTTTAGTAAGACTGCCATTTTTACTATGTTAATCCTGCCTATCCATCTGCAAGTGTTCTTAGCAGAGTGTTCTCCCAAGGAGAGGAGACTAGGCTCTATAATAGTATCATCTTACCATTAATAAAGGATACAGAAACGATGAGCAGATTGTCTATATGGTCAAGCAATGCATGGATGAATAAAACACAAAATCACTTTACAAAAGGCATTTCAACGTTTTCTCTCAATAAGCCATTTACTAAAATTGGCCATCAGAATAATAAAATGGCCTCATTCATTACAATGGAATTTTATAGGGTTTTTTCTTTCTTTCTCTTTTGGGGTTTTCAAGACAGAGACTTTCAATGTAGTCCTGTCTGTTCTGAACTTGTTCTGTAGACCAGGCTGGCCTCAAGCTCAAAGATCCACCTGCCTCTGCCTCCCAAATGCTGAGATTAAAGGAGTGAGCCACCACTGCATGGCTAACAGTTTTTTTGAAACTGTAAAATGACTGCAGTTTGGTATGAAAATTTAAGGTATATTCAAAGATAGAGAATTGCTAGTTCTAGGTTCTCGCTGAATTTATGAGCATGGTACTGGTGCCTCTGTCTGCTGTGCACCCAAGATTTAACACTGCTCCGAAAGTGATATTACTGCTGCTCCAGCCTTCTCAGTTTCATCGAGGCCAAATGTCCTAAGTATCCATCCATATGCAGGTGAAAAGATATTTTGTGATAGAGCCTTTAGAAATAATATGGTAACCCTAGAATCTATAAAAGTGCAAAATTAGAGGACAGTGTCTTTTCTTTCCAGAAATTAACCACTGATCAGTGTTTTAAACTCAAATTACTTGATATATTTGACATTGTGATAATTCTATCATTATTTCAAAATTATAGACTATTATTTATAAAGGAATAGCAAAATTAATGATTGTGTTAGAACTGAGTATCATATTAGCTAATAATTACTAGCCTCTGTCCTACCTTCATAGTGAATTTCCATGATTCCATATTAATTTTTTCACAATAGTCAAAGAATAGACACAAATAGTCAAGAATATTATAGTTGTGTTAGGCTATTTAAAATATGCTTAATCTGTGTTTAAGCAAACATGAATATGGATCCAATGAAAGGTAACACCAGTTGCTTATAGGAAATGAGTAAATTAGAAATCTTGATAAGGATATATTGAGATAGTTCGTGCAACCCACAACTAGTGAGAGAGCAGATAGTAAAGGAAGTTATTGGTGAAATTATTAAGGCAACTCCACGTAGTTAAAAGGGAGGTTTATTTTGTGGGGTAACTCACAAATGAAGGGATAGGTTACAGGGTCTGGGAAAGGTGAAGCGCAGTCCGGCAGTGTTCTCTGGAGAACTCTGATCGGTCTACCTCCAGCGTCCAGGGCCCAAGAACCAAGAGAGCTCCCCCATCCGGATCTCGGGTCTGCAGGGGTTCTCTCTCAGCTCCGCCTTGTAGGTGTGACAGTTACTGAAGCCTCAAAGGGTCAGGCTGGACCGGCTACCCACTACAGAAGTTGTGTTGTCCAAACAACAAGCAAGAGAGTAGAATGGTTTCCTGTGATGAACAGTGTACTAAAACAGAAAGAAGCCAGTGAGGATTTCCTCAGGGAGTGCCAGTACTAGACGGATATACTAAGTACTACAGAAGTCCTTTTTGGCTGTGATACATTTACACTAGCACAGACAATGATCACAAAGAAGTATGAGCCAGTAAGAGGATCCTGAGGTCAAGGCCAACTTGGGCTACGATGAGGAACCTAGCTCAGAAAACTAAACACAAAACAAAAAGTATAAGACTTTCTTTTTAATATAAGAACTTAAATCTATAATAAAAAGAGCCCTCCATGATCAAGTCTTAATTGGGGTTACAGTATGACTTCAGAGGTCTTAGTTGTGTTCTTGCTTATGTGAACATAAGACATTAATATCAGAAGAGATGAATGCATCTCTAGCAAGGAATGTAACGTAAATGATGGTACTGATGACTCTTTATAAATTGAGTATCATCATTCTGTCTTGTATTATCAGTCAGTAACCAAGTTGGTCTACCCATTGATTTGTTCATTCACTGAGATGCTTGGCTGTGGCCTGTGGTGGGCAAGTTAGAATCAGGGCAAATCAAGCGACTGCTGAAGAAGAAAATGTCACTGAGAGAGGTTGCTACATCCCTGCTTGTCAGCTGTTGTTTCAGCTAGTTAGATTATTTGACTCTATGGATAGTTCTCTACTGTGTCTAGGATAATTTTAGGGGAGCAGCCAAAAGATTTTCACAGGTCAGAAAACAGAGCAAGGCCCAAATGTCACAAATGAGATTGAAAGTCACCAGAAGTTCACAGAAGAGAGACTGGTGGAATCATGAACTGGAATGAGCAGCTAGACACTGATCAGTAACTCATCTAGAGAGTTACTGATATCTCTTCTGATATTAATATCTCTTCTGATATTAATGTCTTATGTTCATCTGTGCATTTGAACCAATTTCACATTGTCCAGTTCTTAAGTAGACATAGGAGACAAACCCACTGGCAGGTGACTGTCTAAACTCAGATGTGATTCTAGCAGTGCCATAATTATATGCGTGTGTGTGTGTGTGTGTGTGTGAGTCCTAGGAAGGAGAAATGTGTTAGGAAATAATGTCCACTACCTATTTTAAAACATTTTCAAATTAAATTTATGGAAGTCATCTGATGGTAATAAATATGTTGATGTGACATAAAAAGCTAGTTTAAGTTACATAGCCTTCTAGACAACTGGGAAGGCTGTGCTAACCCTGCTGCACCTTAGTGCTACAATTATTTCATTAACCTAGGGGGTTAATTTATTAATCTTTGAAATTCCATCACTGATTAGCCTGATCCCTTTCCATGTATTTCAGTCACTACCCATGGAAATAGTTCCTTTGTTTACACACATTTGGCACAATTCCCACCTCCTAATTTGATCATCTGCACCTGGAAAAACTGGTAATTTCATTTGACAATTCAGGTGCCCTCATTAAGGAACAAAGCGTTACATAAATGCTGGCTGAACAAATTTGAATTGTTCTCACATAAACACCCTGCTTTCCTACATACAAAATGTTCGGTAAAAAACACAACAACATGGTGCCTTTTGGTAAAGGGCAGAAATGCTCCATGCTGTCCAGAGGAAAACTCTGTGTAACTGGAATGAGCTGGTGAAGTTCTTTCCATTTTTAGCATGGTTCAACATGAGGAACAAACCTCAGCCACCAAAGTGGCCAGTGTGTATTCTCTGTCCAAAGACACAGCTGCCTTGTGGACCTTTAAACACAAAAATGGTTTTTTCATGACTGTGAAATGAAACGGATTTTACTTGCATCTGCTTTAATCACTGAAATACAATTTTTCGAATTATTTGCAAGTCATTGCATTTGTACAACTCCCACCTACATAGTACATTTTATCCTATGGACTTCCATAGTCTGTTTTGACATGTTTTACAACATGAGTGTCCCTACTGTGGCGTGGAGTGGTTGTGTGTGTATCTGTAGCTCTGCTTTGATCCTTGTTTTGAGATACAGTTGTCTTTCTTGGTTGTTACATTTCTCCATGTGGACAAACCCTGATGAACTGGATTTTTCAAATGTAATTAGTTATAACACAACCTCTTCTGTATCTGTATGTTTAAGTGCTGATGAAGACTCCAAGGCAGTCAATCACTTCCTGCTGCTGCTTAGCTTCAACATCTAGTTACCAAGTGCTATTGGTTATGTATCTAGTATTCTGCCAACCCGTGCTGTCCTGTTCAGTCCCTCAGTTCCTACATTTAGTGTGGACTATGTACTCCTAGCTGACTCCAGAGTCTAAACTTATCCCCTCGTTCCCTAAGTACACTCACCTCCCTCTCCTCCTCCTCTTCCCTTTCTCCTCACCTCTCCTCCTCATTTTCTTCTTTTCCTCCTCTTTCCCCCACCATTTGTCCTCTTACTCTTCTTCTAAGCCTGTAGATGGCACATAATTAAGATTTTACTATTCCTCATTTCATATTTGATGGTTCACTACTGGCTAGGAAGTAAATGCAATCAACAAACTACCCCCAAATTTGGGCCCAAACAGTCTTGGTTTTTAATTATGGAAAACGTCTGCTTCTATCATATCCCAGATACCTTTCCATCTTACAGATACTTTTTTTTTAAAATCTCATCTTGACTTGCCATTGTTGGCAAACATCTTCTTTCATCTTCCAGATAGCTTTCTTTCCTATTTCAGTTCCCCATTTGATTAGGACTTATTTTGATCATTCCATCTGCTCCTCTAATTTCCGCCAGTGCCTCCATGGAAATTGCTTCCAGATTTTGTACCATCAGCTGAGTAACTTCCATGAAATTCAAACCTACACAACAACCACCAACTACTAAATATATGCTCTTGGACATCAAATCCAACCTACCATTCCGTCACGCATTTAGTATGTCCCTTTATGTCCAATCACCCATGTTTCAACAAGTCCAACTCATAAATGATATAGTGGTGTATGAAAGTGTCAAGGCCTTTAGCTTGATCCAACCAATGGCCACTGGGAGAATGGGAGAAGAGACAGTATAAAAAAAGTTCCTTTGGGTTTATTGTTTGAAAACTACACCTCATAGAGAAAACATAAAGACTCCAGAATAGACTAAAAGCACTTTAATATCTTCACATCTTGTAAGTAAACAAGAACATTTTCATTCCAATATAACCATTGGCATAATCTTAAGTATAAATTTACTCTACCTAGCAACTGTCCGTGTATAATATGAGGTAGATGTTTGCTGTGGAACATTAATACTCAAATAAAGATGCAAAGTAACTAAATCCTAAATTGCTGCTATATTCCTTGTTCCTGTTTCCATTTTTTATATGTATACAAGTGTGTCCACATATTTTTGCGTTTGTGTGGGTACATCGTGTGCATGCCTGTACGTTTGGGTAGAGGTTGATGTTGGGATGATCTTTGGTTGCTCTTCCACTTACTGATTGAGGTGGTGTCTCTCAATTGAACCCAGAACCTAGAGCTCACAGAAATAACTTGTCTTGCTGGCCAGATTGTTCTGGGGATCCCCTGACTCTATGGAATTACAGTCAGTCTACCAAGACTACTTTGTCTATATGTGCCATTTTTGGATAAGACCTCAGTACTCATGCTTGAATGGGAAATGCTTAACCACTGAGATGTTTCCCCAGCCTTCTCTTGCCCTCCTTATTTTTGAGGCAGGTTCTCACTGTATTACATAGGGAAGAATTAAGGATTGCCTAGAATACACAATCTTCCAGCCTGTGTCTCCCAAATAAAGAACTGCAGGTGTGCATCATCATTCCCATCCCCTAATTTTATTATTTTGCATGAAAATGATACATTAAAATAAAAACATTATTGTTAGCATTTCTAAGTTTATGGCAAATATATTTTTACTATGCTGTTTACAGAATGCTAAAAGACATTAATTAATGGCATGATACGTTGAAGTGCAAATACTTCAAGGAGAACAGAACACAGTAAAGTTAAGATTGCATTTTCTTATGACTTTGTATATAAGAATGGGCTAATATCATAGCTGGGAGTTAATGTAGGAAAAGTGATTTGAGCCATTAAATTCTACAGAAATCCTTATTTCACTCCTGTTCCATTTTCTATGTTAAAGTTGTCAGGTTGAATGTAATTATAGTTTGCTTCCTCTCTCAAAGTATTTTTTTTTCCAGATAGGGTTTCTCTGTGTAGTTCTGGCTGTCCTGGAACTCACTCTGTAAACCAGACTGGTCTCGAACTCAGAGATCCACCTGCCTCTGCCTCTGGAATGCTGGGGTTAAAGGTGTGGGTCACCGCTGCCCAGTGCTGATATTTTTTAATGGAAAGTCTTTACTACATCCCTGCTTCTTGTATCTGTTAAGACACTTCAAGTTTCAGAAAACTCAAACAGGACTCAGTCTGTTAATGAGAAGGCTCTTACCTCAAGAAGATGCCAGTTTTCATCAGTATCAAGGATCCAATTTCTTGCCATTTCTTTCCCTTCCAAGTCTTGATTCATTCACTTGGACTGTTAAGTTGATTACTTAAGAACTCCACCATGGCTTCAGGCATAATAGGTTGAAGACAAAAAGACTATTTCTTTCATACAGCTGTGTTTTGGTGTTTGGAGCAAAACCGAATCATTTCCTAGTCTTTTGTTTTTACTGGACAGAACTATAGCACACACCTCTGGCAAGTCAGTCATTGGCTAGGAAAAAGTAATACCTAATTGACTTAGACTAGTTGATATTCTCCGTTTAGTGTTTCTTTTTGCACATGGTAATTGGAAAGTGAGCAGTACGCTTCAATGGTGGCTTTGTCATCAGCAGAGAAATCAGTGCCTTAGGTTAGCAGGCTGCAGTTCTGATAGTCATCAGACATGTTTATTCGCTAGACCTTGCTAATGAGCCTACAAGTCTCCACCAAGGAAGGAAAACCCACACAGAGTGTTGTAAATGCATCTAGGTTTTAAGTGCATTTTCTGCACATTTTTAGAAAAGTTACAGGATGGTACACAGGGAACCTCTGAGGAAAAGGGCAGGAGAGATGATATGGAGGGCCTGCATTTGCGTTCTTTAAATTTATGTATTTTTGTGTGTCAGGTTTTTACAGTGAGAATGTATCATTAGTCTTGTAAATTAGAAACAATAATTATGGTGTTCCTTAGCTGTATATTAAAATATAAAAGTTCCTAGATTAAAATATTCTTTCTGCAATTCAAAAGATAGAATAAAGCATAATGGCAGATACCATTCTGTTATACAGTCATCCAAGAAAGCAATTTTTCAAGGTGTAGGAGGGTAATTATTGAATACAATGGAGAGAGGTTTGATATTTAAAAATATTAAAGGGTTTATACCAGTGTAAGCCACCGAAACACTTTAAAACCAGGCATTTCTGGGCCAATTAGTTCTTTGCCAACCAGTAGAGCAGCCATTGGCCACTTGGACACTTGGAGTATGGATAGTTGAATCAAGATGTGCTAACAGTATGAGAAACATACTCAGTTTCAACATAGATAAAGCGTGTCTTCACACAGTATTCTGGATATATTTGGCTACTCAAATACAGTACTAAAATTTTATTTATCTGCTTCTATTTATTTACTTACTATTTATTGATTTATTCATTTATTTTAGCTCCTAAAGATGTGAAGGTACACAAACGACTCACCCTGTATCCATGCCATTGTGTCAGTCTAGAGCAGTGGTTCTTAACCTTCCTAATGCTAAAATCCTAATGTCATGGACTGTGACCCTTATACTGTTCCTCATGTTGTGGTGACTCCTAACCATAAAATTATTATCATTGCTACTTCATAACTGTCATTTTGCTACTGTTATGAATCATAATATAAATATCTTATATGCAGAATATGTGATATGCAATCCCCAAAGGGGGTTGTGACCCGCAGGCTGAGAACTACATGTCTAGAGGTTTCATGAGGTGATTGAATGAGCTTGTAAAGAATGACTGGCCTCATGTTAACACCAGTAGAAACTGCTAGATCTCTTAGAAGCAGTATCCATTTTAATTGCACAGATAATTAGAATCTAGATAGATGTGATCTAATAGAAATTAGGAAGATAATTACAGGTAGGGAAGAAACTTACTCTAAAGAAACAAGAAGGGTGACTTTTAAAAATCTGAATAAAGAGATGTTATTAAGAATACCACAGGATTCTGTCAATCATATTAACTTCTGGGCATGATAAAAAGGATGGATCCAAATGCAATTAACTTACCAAAGTGGTAATTGGATAAGTCAGTGTGTTATACTCCACTGCATTTGATTATGACCTAGTGATGACATTGAGCTTAGCAGTGGACGGAATTCCTACTTCTCTTCAATTCAAAAACTGTAAGTTTATTGAGGCCCCATGTTTACTAGAAAATAGAAAGACACTTTGATTGGAAATTTCTGAGAATATAACAATAGAGACACACAGTCTTGTTGGGCCTTATGAGGGATACCCGAGGAGCAGGATTCTATGACTGAAGATATCCTGGGAACCTCAGAAAGTAGCTGTGGGAATTTCAGAGTGAGCTATCTGTAGAAGTAGGCTATTCTAATATATTACTAAAATTATATTGATATGTTTCTGCTTATTATTTATTTATTCACTTGTTTATGTTAGTCCTAAAAGATGTGAAGATACATATTTGAC
This sequence comes from Peromyscus eremicus, assembly GCF_949786415.1. NCBI lineage: Eukaryota > Metazoa > Chordata > Mammalia > Rodentia > Cricetidae > Peromyscus > Peromyscus eremicus. Next base: position 8,691,911 of record NC_081418.1, on the reverse strand, counting down.
TCGGCCTACTGGACCATAGCTAAGATTTTATGCTTTCCTCTTCTGTCATTATGATCTTCACTTATTTTTCATGCTAATGGCATCTAAAGCCAATGTAGACTACAATTTAGACCATGTGGGAATGACTTGAGGGATGCGCTTGGCAGTAATCAGGAACAAAGAACATTGACTATTCAATGTGTACATTCAGGATTGAGCACCCCTCTTCAACACTCTCTGAGATCAACTAATACTTCCACTCCCTCCAAAAACAAAAACAAAAAAACACCAAACATTTTCTGCTGCTTTTAATACCAGCTTCTTAATGCCCATTGCCCAGTGTACTAGTTTACTTCTTGTTGCTATGGCAAACACCTTAACCAAAAGCAACCGGGGAGGAAAGGGTTTACTTTGCTTACACTTCCATTTCATAGCCCATCATTAGGAAGCCAGGGCAGGAACTCAGGACAGGAACCTGGAGAACTGAAGCAGAGACCATGAAGGAAAGTCGCCCATGGGCTTGCTCCTCATGGCTTCCTCAGCTTGTTACTTTATACAACCCAAGATCACCTGCCCAAGAGAAGCAATGCCTCCAGTAGGTCGACCCTTCCATATCGATCATTAAACAAGAACATATCCCATAGACATGCCCACAGGCCAATCCGAGGGAAACAATTTTTCTATCTAAGTTCCCTCTTCCCAGCTGACACTAGTCAGTGTTAGTGTCCAAGTTGACAAAAATATCAGCAGCACACTCAAGGATACAATATTATATTCTTTATTAAATTTGTAATTTTTTCATCTTTACACATTTGAAAATCAAAATATTTGAATTTTAACACTAAATGTAATAAAGTACATAAAAGGCTTTTAGTATAAATACTGTCTGTTTGTATATAGGTTACATACAATAAAAATCACATGAATACAGTGGTTACTTAAATATATAGCTCTTAGGAAAATATAGATGTTATTAAGAATTTCATAGGATTCCTTGCTTGGATGAAAGTATTTATAACATGTTTGCATACATTTTTAAAAATAATTTATTTTTATTTTATATGTAAGTATTGCTTGTATTTCAATGTACATGTGAGTGTATCGCTGGAGGAATCCAGAAAAGGGCCTCAGCACCCCTGGAACTGGGCTACAGGTAGTTGTGGGGGGCCATGTGGGTGCTATGAATTGAACCCTATTCCTGCAAATGTAGCCAGGGCTCTTAACCAGCTCTGGGTTGCATATCTTGACACTGATATTCAACTCCATTTCTCTCATGTAAAAATTAGTGTTAAGTATTAAATTGTGAGAAAAGTAAGTACACTTTGAAACATTTTACAGGCTTTCATGTAAAATATAAGAAATGACTATATTCCTTATAATTTTCTATTTGCATATAAAATCACATATATGTAGATATACATATAAGTATGTGTGTATCAGCACAACCAGATAACTAAGTTTTTAGACATATTTCAGTGTGTTTTGGGTATTTTTCAAATTTCTGCATTTTTTTCCCTAAATTTTATCACATTGTATAATAATACAGTATTTAGGAGCTTGATTTTCAATATACAATGTGTGTGAGATTATTCCGTTTTAGCACATATACATCTATTTCATTCTATGGAAAGTTACTTGTGTTATTTAGTATGTACAAATATTTAGAATGTACTTCAACAACATTTGAGGGAAGCCATCTACTTTACTTATGAATGAATAAACTACAGTTTTACTCCTGTTCGTGTATAATTTTGGATTTGAGAGGCTGATGTCTGCTATCATCTCCATTTACAAATAAGGAAACACTGTCCAGCAATGTTAGCTCAGATCAGTCAGAAAGTGCCACTCTGGCATCCGAATCTCCTTCGTAACCTTTCGTTTTTGTCTATGGGATTAGAACAAAATACATAGAACGAAGGATGTGGGCAAAGGACAGACTTCCAAGCTGCATAAACAGCTATGATAAATAACTATTTACAACTGAAGAAAATTCTCACTAGATATTGTGAAATGTAGATTGTGGTTGTGTGAATAATGAAATCCCAAACGCCTAGGTGACTGCAGCAGTATTCCAGTAGCACTCCATACCACACAGATGTATGGACCAACCACTACCTTTCAGGTAAAAGCACACAGATCTAAAAATAGGGGAAGAAATCTCCACTTGTTTTGCAGAAGGCTGGGCAAACAAATGTACAGTGACTTCCTTCTCATTCCCTCTGTTGCTTCTAAGATCACAAGACTGAAACAGAATCCAGTAGTACATGGTGGAGAGATTTGCATCCAGGCCATTGTTTTTAAGAGTTTGCACTGCTAGTCACCGTGCACCAAGGAGGCTCTCTGGCCTTAATTCAGCTAGTTTTACAAGCCCAGTAACGTTGTTGTTGGAGAGAGCAATCACTTCAAGCACACACCATTTTAAATGTATTTGATCCATTTTACTGCGATGGTCTTTATCCATATGGTTTGCTATTTGTCAGACAATAAGCCGCATTACTCTCCATATGCCATAAACTGTCCTCCTGGTCTGCAGATTTACTGCATGTGGCCCTCATCCAGTAACCCAGGTGACCATCATTCTCTTCACACATTAGTATACTTGTAGGGAATAAATTGGAAATTCAGTTCGTTTTAATTTTCAGGAGGTACTGCTAAGAAATCCATTCTATATTTTTTCTAATAAGCCCTAATAGATACAATTCTATTAAATTGAAAGGATCTTTGTGTATAGATAATGTGTTTACAAGAATGTTTACCATACAATTCATGGCATATTTGTACTGTTGATATTTGCTTAATGTGATAGAACTGTACAGAAAGTGCCTAGTTTCTGTTTGTTACTTTAGGAAGGAGTAAAGAGAAAGAGTAATTTCTAAGAACATCATAGCATCTAACCCTTCTCAGATAGATTTCCATTCTAAGCCATGTTTTATGAGCTTGAGGATACAATGGAAAGATATGGCTGATCCAGTAAGGAGAACCTTGAAGCCTCCTGTGCTGAAAGAAAGAAGGAAGCTGTGTGTTTGTCATTTGCTTGCCTTGCTTTGTCTTCATGAGTCTCTGACCCTTCAACTCGAATATAGCAATTTCAGAGCTCAAGGAAACCTGGACTCTGTATTTATGCTGTTGACTATAGCGATTACTTCCTTTGCTGGAGCATGGTGGGTAATGACAGACCATACACAAGAAAACGGAAACCTGTCGATTTTCATTATAATGTTTAGAGGGAGATAGGTTTACTTAAACCAACCTCTATTATAGCCCTTTCTTTCCCTTGTCCTTTGTGTGCAGAGGAAGGATCAGACTGATTAAAATAGCATGCCAAGCCTCCTTGGTTGCTTCAAAATGATAGAAACCTGAAATACTATATCAACACCACAATTAGAAAGGACATTCATGTTTCTTCAGATCTGAGGTCCTAAGGTCCCAGACCCATCTGACATCAGATGAAAGTCACATTCTCCCCAGAAAGAGAGACATTGGAATATAAATGTAACATTTCCTGGATAGGCAGTGCTTCAAGACCCTCAGGCGTCCTTCAAAGTCTGTTAATGTTAGATCCATAACTTCTAATCTGGCTCAAAGTCACAGTTTCATAGATAATAAAATGATCCAATAAGATAGATTTGAGGACACAGGACATAAATACAAATACCTCCACAATGCCAATATCTATTTGCATAAATATGTATAGTAATATATTTGCTTATTATGTAAATTGTGTCCTGGCAATCCAGCCTCTGCCTCCCAATTTCACAGATAAACTTACTTCTTATTGGAATGACTTGATAATTGAATTTAAGGCAATGCCATCCTGGAAACAATTACATCTACAAAGATCCTTTCCCACTAAGTCGTCTTCATGTGCTCTAGTATATGAGAAAGTTTTTAGAGGAGGTACACCATTTAACATATGATTACCATTTACGAATCATTTGCCAGATACAAGGCATCAAATGTGTAATTTCTATATATTTTGTCCAAATCCTCTAGTTAGCTGTAGTTGGTGGTAGAGTTGTTCTGGCCCTGTGTTCATAACTGCTTAAGAATGAAGAACTCAAATGCTGTTCCAAAGTATAACAAACATCCTCTAGAACCTCATGATTTACTGAAATAGAAAATACATCAACACAATTACCAGGAAAAAGTATATGTGCACTCATTAATGGAGTACCCTATACTGTTACAAAATCAGAGGGCATACTGGTTAACAAGAAGATAAATGCCAGCTGTGTCATCATGGACTGTACATTGCAGTGCCAGAGCAAAACAGCCAAGACAAGAGAAGACTAATGTACGAAGTGATGGGTAGTTCTGGTTGGTATAGTGAAAACCATGGAGGATTAGTGCAGAAGGGCCTTGTGAGCATGTGGACATCAGAGAAGATCACTCTGAATGGAGCATCACAGCAGAGATATAAACACAGAGAGCAACTTACCTAAGAGGAGAGATAGAGGAAAGATCAGTGCAGACTAGGAGAGCAACATGTCCGTGTGGCCTGGTTCCAGAAACTCTAAAACAATGCTTGGTTCAGGAGCATCGGACACTGTGAGACAGGTCTTTCATTAGATAAGCAGGGAAGATTATTGTCAGGTATACTGGAAATGCAAAAGTGACTTCACTGAGTTATTTCTGAAAACAATGTGCTTGCTGTTCCTTGAAAAATGGATTGGAGGGTGTCCAGATGGAAGGAAGAAGAACCAAAAGACAGATTATGCAATTTGAGTATATTTCAGTAATCTAACTTCACTTAAATCATGCCCTGTCACTGGTATGTGAAGAGTGCATTGTATATTCAACAGTAGGAACTGATAACTGTGGGTACTCTGGGGAGGGACTTTGACAGAAAAAAAGTGAGAGGGACATAGACATTTTTCTTTGCTTTATATTTCTGAACTGTTTGGAAAGTTCAGAGCTGGTGTTTCTACTGTTTCTGAGTCGGGGTCCAATACCTCCTTTAAAAAATGACTAACAAACTCAGATCCATTGCACATTTCCTCCTTTACAATGGTGTTTTCATGAATTTAGTCATCAAATCCAAATCATTTATGAACCTGTCAAATTTTTGTTTTGGCAATAAATACATCAAATTGTAGTTCTAAAGCTTTACACAAAGTCATTAAGGATGTGAGATACTTGCCTTCTGAACTTCCAGAGCATAGTCCTTACTCTTATGGGCTGTGTAAATTGGGCACACAACTTTTTCCTAATATATCCAGTTACCTCATTTGCAAATATATCATAGTATCTTACAGAAAGGAATATAATGAGCTTTCTACTACGTAAATAACACAAATATTGATCATATATAGTAATTCCCTTTGGTTTCAATTCTTGTTTTGCCTAACCATAAGTTAAAATGCAAATATATGTAAATAACAGAAAGTCTCATAAACACAAAAGCAAGTACATTTTTTAAAAATTGGAAATAGATTCTCCTCTCATACAATACATCCCTACCACAGGTTCCCCTCCCTCCTCTTCTCTCAGGTCCCCTACTTTGCTTTCTCCTGGATTGATTCCTCCTCCATTTCTTCTTCAGAAAGGAACAGGTCTTCAAAAGGCAACAACCAAATACTACAAAACAAGACTCAATAACACAAAGCAGAAGCCCTCACACCAAGGTTGGACAATGCAACCCAATAGGAGGAAAAGGGTCTCAAGAGCAGACAAAAGAGTCAGAGACACACCTGCTTCCATAGTTAGGAGTCCCACAAAACCACAAAGCTAACAGCCACAGCATATATGCAGAGGACCTGGAGCAGACCCTAGCTGGCCCTTTTCTTACCGCTTCAGTTTCTGTGAGTCCATGTGATCCCTGCTTAGTTGATTCAATGGGCCACCATCTTTTGGTGTCCTCCATCCCATCTGACTGCTATATTCTTTCCACTCCATTTTCTGTGGGGTTCCCCATCTCCAAGGGGAAGGAGCCCATGGAGACCTCCAATTTAGATTCCTTTTTCACATAACGTCTGGCTGTGGGTCTCTGCACCCACTCCTATCTGCTGCTGGAAAAAATATCTCTGATGATGATGACTGGATGAAGAAATGATCTATGAGTATAGCAGAATATCATTAGAAATTATTTCACTAATTTTTATTTTAATTCGTTATTATTATTATATTTTTTAGACTAGTTATGTTTGGTTCTACTCTAGGTCGCTGGGCTATCCAGGCTTTAGTTCCTAGCCATGCAGGTAGTGTAGGAATGGGTACCGTATTGTGGAGTGAATCTCAAGTTAAATAAAACATTCGTTGGCCACTCCCACAATTTCTGTGCCACCATTACCCGAGCACAACTTGCAGGCTGGACAGATTGTTGCTCAATGGTTTTATGGATGGGTTTGTGTCCAGGTTTCTTTTTCCATAGCCTGCAGGGAAACTTTCCTCACCAAAAGGGACTAGAACATAGGGATGAAGGTTCCAAGCCTGCACCAGCTTGAACTCTGTATGTTCAGTGAGCTATGTGGATGTTGTCCTTGGCAATGGGGCCCTACTGTCAGTTTGTGGAGAGAAACCCTCTATCTTAGCATCAGCATGGGTTGTTTAGGGAATCTCCTCAGGACCCCCTTGGCCAACAGCTCAACTGAATGCAACCCAGTCCTGCCACTGGTAGAGTTGTCTGGCTATAAGAGCTGGCCAGTTGAGACTCGGTATCCTCCCTTACTAAGGATCCACACTCATAGATTTCTGGTAGTTTCCATTACACTAGGTTTCCACACTGCTCCTCAAATGGCCCCCAAGCCTAGCATTGTCTCCCCACACTCTTTCCCTCCATTTCACCTTTTCTCACCTGATATCTCCTGCTCCCATCCCACCTACAAAATCTATTCTATTTCTCCTTCACAGAGAGATCCATGCATCCCCTAGACTCCCCTCCCCCATTTACCTAACCTCTCTGGGTCTACGGATTGTAGCTTGATTATCATTTATTTAATGGCTAGTATACACGTATAAGAAAATACATGCCATGTTTATCTTTCTTGGTCTGTGTTACCTCACTCAGGATGATTTTTTCTAGTTTAATCCCTTTACCTGAATATTTCATGATGCCATTTAAAAAAAAAAAAACGCTAAGTAATACTCCATTGTGTAAATGTACCACATTTTGTTTATCCATTCTATGGTTGAGGGGTATCTAGGTTGTTTCTAATTTCTGGCTATTATGAGTAAAGTCACAATGAAAATGGTTGAACAAGTGTCCTCGTGGTAGAATGGAGACTCTTTTGGGTATATGCCCAAGGGCGGTATATCTAGATCTTGAGGTAGGTCAATTCCCAACTTACTGAGGAAACACCATGCTGATTTAAATAGTGACTGTGTAAGTTTACACTCCAACCAGCAATGGAGGAGTGTTCCCCTTGCTTTACATCTTCATTAGCATGAGCTCTCACTTACTTGTGTTATTGATCTTTACCATTCTGACAGGTGTAAGACGGAATCTCAAAGTAGTTTTGATTTGCATTTCCCTGATGGCTAAGGTGTTAAACATTTTTTTAAGTGTTTCTCAGTCATTTGAGATTTCTCTATTGAGAATTCTCTGTTTAGATCTGTATCCCATTTTTAAATTGAATTATTTGGCTTTTTGACATCTAGTTTATTGAGTTCTTTATATGTTTTGAATATTAGTCCTCTATCAGATGTGGAGTTGGTAAAAAATTTTTCTCATTCTCTAGGATGCCAGTTTGTCTGATTGACAGTGTCCTTTGCCCTGCAGAAGCTTTTCAGTTTCATGAGGTCCATATATTATTTGTTGATCTTCATTCTGTGTTCTATTTAGAAAGTTGTCTCTGCTCAAGGCTATTCCCCACTTTTTCCTCTATCAGGTTTGGTGTCTCTGGTTTTATGTTGAGGTCTTTGATCCACTTGAACTTGAGGTTTATGTAGGCTTTAAATATAAATTTATTTGAATTCTTCTCCATGCAACAATTCTGACCAGCATCATTTATTGAAGATAGTTTCTTTTTTTTAGTGTGCACGTTTGTATTCTTTATCAAAAATAAGATCAACAAATAAGGTGTCTATAGGTGTGTTGATTTATGTCTAGGTCTACAATTCAATTGCATTGGACAGTGTATCTGTTTTTTATGCCAATACATTTTATTTTGTTTTGTTTTACTATAGCTCTGTAGTACAACTTAAAATCAGAAATAGTAATACCTCTAGTAGTTCTTTTATTGTTCAGGATTGTTTTAGCTATCATGCCCCCACCTCCCCTCCCCATATGAAGATGAGACTTGTCCTTTCAAGGATTGTAAAGAATTGTGTTGGATTTTTTATAAGGATTGCACTGAATCTCTGAATTGCTTTTGGTAGAATGACCATTTTTTACTGTATTAGTCCTACCAATCAATGATCATGGGAGGATCTTTCCATTTTCTGATATATCCAATTTCTTTCTTCCAAGACTTGAAGTTCTTATCATATAAGTCTTTCATTTGCTTGATTAGAGTTTCCCCAAGATATTTTGTATTATGTGAGGCTATTGTAAAAAATGTTTTCCCTGGTTTCTTTCTCAATCTATTTGTTGTATAGGAGGGATACTGAATTTTTTGAGTTAATCATGTATCGCTTCACTGAAGGTGTTTACTAGCTGTAGGAGTTTTCTTGTGGAATTTTTTAGGGTCACTTATGTATACTCTCATATCATCTGCAAAGAATGATACTTTGACTTCTTCCTTTCTAATTTGTATCCCCATGATCTCCTTCACTTGTTTTATTGCTCTAGTTAAAACTTCAAGCACTAAATTGAATAGATATGGAGAGAGTGGACAACCTTGGCTTGTTCCTGATTTAAGTGGAATTGCTTTGAGTTTCTCTCCATTTAACTGGATGTTGGCTATAAGCTTGCTATACATTGCCTTTATTATGTTTAGGTATGTCTCTTGTATCCCTAATCTCTCCAGGACTTTTATCATAAAGGAGTGTTACATTTTATCAAAGGCCCATTCTGTATCTAATGAGATGATCATGGCTTGTTTCTGTTTTTGTTTTGGTTTGTTTATATGGTGAATTCCATTTACTATTTCCATATATTGAAGCATCCTTGAGTCTCTGGGAGGGAGCCTACTTGATCATGGTAGATGATCTTTTTGATATGTTCTCGGATTTGGTTTGTGAATATTTTATTGAGTATCTTTGCAACAATTTCATGAGAAAATTTGTAATTTCCCTTTATTTAGTCTTTGTGTGGTTTGGGTATCAGGATAACTGTGGACTCATAAAATGAATTGGGCAGTGTTCTTTCTGTTTCTATTTTGTGGAACAATTTGAGGAATATTGACCTTAATCTTCTTTGAAAGTCTGGTAGAATTCTGTGCTAGAACCATATGGCTCTGTGCTTGGAGACTTTTAATGACTGCTTCTATTTCACTAAGGGTTACAGGTCTAATTAATTTTTATCTGTTCTTGATTAACTTTTGAAAATAAAGTCATACTTATCAAGAAAATTATCTATTTAAATTTTTTTTTCCAATTTGGTGGAGTTTAGGTTTTTAAAATATGTCCTTATGATTCTCTGGATTTTCTAGGAGTCTGTGCTTATGTCTCCCCTTTTTGTTTCTGATTTTGTTAATTTGGATATTCTCTCTCCCTTTTAGTTAGTTTTGATAAGGTTTTGTCTATCTTGTTGACTTTGTCAAAGAACCAAGTCTTCATTTCATTGAATCTTTGTATTATTCTCTTTGTTTCTATTTTATTAACTTCACCCCTCACTTTTATTATTCCTGCTCTCTACTAGTCTTGGATATGCTACTTCTTTTTGCTCTAGAGTTTTCAGGTATGCTATTGGTTACTAGCATGAGATCTTTTGAACTTTTTTTATACAGGCATTTAGTGCTACGAACTTTCCCATAGCACTGCTTTCATTGCATCCCATGAGTTTGGGCAAGCTGTGTATTCATTTCCATTGAATTCTAGAAAGTCTTTGATTTCTGTCTTGCCTAATTTTTCATTCAGCAGAGTTGTTCAGTTGTCATAGTTTTGTAAACTTTCTTTTGTTTTTGTTGTTGATATCCAGCTTTGATTTGTGATGATCTGATGAGATTCAAGGAGTGATTTTACTTTTCTTTTATCTGTTGAGACTTGCTTTGTGGCCTAGTTTATGGTCAGTTTTGGAGAAAGTTCCATGAGGTGCTGAGAAGAAGGTATATTCTCTTTTGTGGTTGGGTGAAATGCTCTGTTAATATCTGTTAGGTCCATTTGGTTTATTCATTTCCTCTTGAAGAACCTCTATCATCTTCATATAGTTGATTTTAAAGTATTTTCTTATTCTTTGGCTATGTTGGAATATTCACAGCCTGTTGTGGTAGGATAACTGAGGTCTGGTGGAGACACAGTGTCCTGCTGTTACTGGCTGTGTTCTTACACTGGTGTCTAGGCATCTGGGTTTGGGGTTATTATAGGTCCAGGTGATGACTTCTGGGTTTGTCTTTGTTGGGTGGGTCTTTTTGTTCCTTGGTTTCTATTTCCTTTCTGTTTTTTCAGAGAGTGTGATGGCTGCATCTTGCCTGTTATATTGGCCTGCTCAACTGACGTGTTCACAAGGAACAAATGACTGTGTTGCAGTTAGCCACTGAGCATGAAGAAGTGGGTCTATGGCAGTGATTCTCAACCTGTGGGTCTTGATCCTTTAGGGGTGGAAGGACCCTTTCACAGGCATCACATATCAGGTATACTGCAAATCATGTATTTGCATTAGAATTCATAACAGTAACAAAATTACAGTTAAGAGGTAGTAACAAAAGGAATTCTACTGTTTGGGTCACCACAACATGAGCAACTGTATTAAAGGGATGCAGCATTAAGAAGGTTCAAAACCACTGGCCTAGAGGAACAGAGATCAGAGAAGGCCTGTGGGCAGGCTGCCTGATCTTCTGGCAGGTGTGGTCTGTGGGTGAGCAGGGTGTGTCCACCAACTAGGGGCTGGGACACAGAGATGGGTGGAAGTCCAGGAGGAGATGGTTTGTGGGATCCGCAGGAGACATGGGGTGGGGGGAGCAGGAGGGCACAGCTAGTGATTGTTGCAGCACTAAGGAGGAGACTGAGGGATTGGGTCTAGGGGAATTTAGAGACTGGAGAAGGTCCTAGGGCAGTCCACCTGCTTTTCTGGAAGGCATGACCTGCACTTTAGCAGGGCACATCTGCTTTAGTTGGGGCCAGGATACAGCGACCAGTGTGGGGAGGGATGTTAGGAGGGGACAGTCTGTGGGATCTTCAGGAGATTTTTGGTGGGTGAGGGGTAGGGTGTGGGGTGTGGGAGAGGGTTTGTTACAGTGCTGGGGACAAACCTGAGGGATTAGGTCAGGGGAACAGAGTGGAGAAGGTACACCAGTCTATTTGCTTTTCTGGCAGGCATGGCCTGTGTCACAACTATATTTCTTAAGTCAGTTTAAGAACAAAATTCAGAGCTAGGAAACTCCAAAGGCTCATATCCTAGTGTGACTTTGTGAATATTAATTGGAAAGGATCAACAATGTGATCAAACTCATTATCTATCTCATTTCCTAATCTAGAGTCCAAGCTCACTTCTTAGATCTGATTCTCCTACTCACAAGTGCCTTGTAGCCACCCTAGCACTCAGACATAACAAAGAAGATATGATATACCTCTTCTTGCAGGGCTCCTTATAATAGGAGATTTCAGTGTCTACCAGCAAATTACTGTCTCATAGTCTGACATGCCCAAATTTAGGTGAGTCACTGAGGAAGAACGTCATTGACAAGGGAGGCAGCAGTCGACATTTGACTGCAGAGCTTGGAACAAGATGAGGTGACTCAACAAACATGGGGAAGGCAGGCAGGGGTGCCCATGACAGACGGAAAGCAGCATCTCGACGGAGGGGCCCCTCCTCCTGTGCATTCGTTCTTCCCTTTCAGTTTTAGCACTGCTTTTTGTCTATCTGAGATGAGCCATTTTCAGTATCCAGGAACACATGGAATTCCAAAGATTATAGCTGAAGGTTTTAAAAAATACATCACATGAACAGCATGCAGCCTGTTATTAAGACTATATAAACATTGCACATAAATACTGTGTGACCTTATTAAACAGTAATAAATGTTTAATCATATTTTAATGTCAAGATCAGAAAAATTATTTACATTAATATAGTCATCCCATTAAACGAAGTCATCACAAGGAAAGGGTAATTTGTTTTTTAATATAAATGTACCTATACACATTGAAATTAAAATTGAGGTATTTTATTTTTCATTGTTCATATACATTCATGTGTATAGGTATATACACAATGTAAGTGAGAAATAATGTAATTTATTTTTATAGAATGATTGAAGACTATCTAAAAGTAATTTCAGGAGAAGGGTTGGCATTCTTTTCAGAACAAGATAATTCCATTCTTTTCCAACGTCATCCAACAAGTAGAATCTAATCATTGAAGGATACCCTTAGTGATGTCCTGTCTATGCTGCTGGCAAGATTTAGTAGAATTGATTCATTCTCTCCAGCACGGTCTGGTCCTCTGAACTCCATCCAACTGGTAGCAAGCAGAAGCTGTTATCACCCTCACTCCAACAGCCTCGCATCGAGCTGTGGTTTGCTTCCAAATCCATCTTTTATGTTACAGATTTTATTATTTTATTAATTTGTGATTATTGATTTTTATTTGTTATGTATATAATCTTATTTAGACGCCTGATTTTAGCCCATGATTTAAAATTTAACTTTACTGGGTTTTTTTTCTGTTGTTTCTGTTTTTTATCCTTTAACATTTAATTGCAATTGTGATGGAAATTGAAAAAGGAAGCAATATTCTCTGCACTACTGGGGCATTAAGGGTTCCCAGAAAGTTCTAACCCTCATTAGACTTCCTTTTAACAAGTCAGCATTTTTTTTAGACTGTAATTCTCTTCCTTTTCTCAGCACATTTTAATAATAGTATTAGTTTTTGCAGTTAATTTAATTAGTTTCCACTTTGAAATGGTGATAGAATTTCCTATTACTGTGAAAGTCCTCCAACTATTATCTTTTATGAGCATTATGGACAAAGCTTGTGAATGAAATAAAAAATGCCAACTCATGTCTACTCCCACACAGATGATGTCACATGGGATTTCAGTGCATGGCCTGAGCTTTCTACTCCAGTAGCAGTTTCCAGATTAGTTGGCTAGTCCTACTTACAAATTCCAGCAATGATATGAAGAAGTAATGTCATCTTATATCTTATTTGCATTTAGATATAAGTTAATGATGTTTACAGGGTTTTTTTTTTGTATGCTGAAAAGTTCAGTGTCTGAGAAGTTCCCTGTTTATTAAATCAAAAATCCTAAAAAGGGTAATTTGTTTTTGTTTTTGCTTTTCTGGTTTTTGGAGCCAGATTTTCTCTGTGTAGCCCTGGCCATCCTGGAACTCACTTGGTAGACCACGCTGTACTTGAACTCAGGGATCCGCCTGCCTCTGCCTCCTGAGAGCTGGGATTAAAGGTGTGTGCCACCACCACCTAGCTAAAAGGAGTAATTTGAAAAAAATTATTTAAAAATTGTTAATCTAATTAAGCAAACAAACATATTAGCATAAAATGAACCAAAGACATTTGATGTTAAAAAGCAGACGGCAGTATGAAAACAAGTCCCTCACATGAGATGAACTCACCTCTGTTCTTGCAACATAGAACTCTGAATTGCAAGAAGACTGTCTCTGGACCGTTAACAGTAAATATTTGCATGAGCAATATGTTTCAGTAGACTGTGTGTAGAAAGCTTTTACAAAGAAGTTTACAGTCTTATTGGTAGTATAATGCACACTGTATGGGAGCATAGATGATACATGTGGAGTTTTATCTTTAAAGGCACCTGAGAAGTTAGACATATTAACTTTGTTGTGATTTCCCAGAGAGATGCTGAATCGTGTGATGTTCTAAGCCTTTATCCTACTTATGCTATAAAATGACTTAGTATTCTCATATTGTTTTTGAAAGGTTAAGAGGCCAGGCGGTGGTGGTGCACGCCTTTAATCCCAGCACTCGGGATGCAGAGGCAGGCGGATCTCTGTGAGTTCGAGGCCAGCTTGGTCTCCAAAGCAAGTTCCAGGAAAGGCACAAAGCTACACAGAGAAACCCTGTCTTGAAAAACCAAAAAAAAAAAAAAAAAAAAAAAAAAAAAAGAAAAGTTAAGAGAACAATTTCTTTTTTTTTGATTTTTTTAAAGTTTATTATAGATATTCCATTAATTATTGCTTTTGCTTTCAATTTGGATTGACCACAACACAAATCCCCAGGGGCAATTTATTAATCCTCAATGAAGTTACAGATTTCTAAATTCTTAACTCAAGCAGGCTTTCAGTTTTCTTCCCTACAGTCCCTGATGATCATCAGGTTCTAATGCTTTTTTTTTTTTTAATTTTTTTTGCAATACAATTCAGTTCTACATATCAGCCACAGATTCCATTGTTCTCCCCCCTCCGGCCCCCCTCATCTTCCCCCCAGCCCACCTCCCATTCCCACCTCCTCCAGGGCAAAGCCTCCCCCACTGACTGAGATCAACCTGGTAGACTCAGTCCAGGTAGGTCCAGTCCCCTCCTCCCAGGCCGAGCCAAGCGATCCTGCATAGGCCCCAGGTTTCAAACAGCCAACTCATGCAATGAGCACAAGACCCAGTCCCACTGCCTGGATGCCTCCCAAACAGATCAAGCCAATCAACTGTCTCACCCATTCAGAGGGCCTGATCCAGTTGGGGGCCCCTCAGCCATTGGTTCATAGTTCATGTGTTTCCATTCATTTGGCTATTTGTCCCTGTGCTTTATCCAACCTTGGTCTCAACAATTCTCACTCATATAAACTCTCCTCATTCTCGATAATTGGACTCCCAGAGATCCATCCGGGGCCTAGCCATGGATCTCTGCCTCCAGATCCCTCAGTAGTTGGATGAGGTTTCTAGCATGACAATTAGGGTGTTTGGCCATCCCATCGCCAGAGTAGGTCAGTTCGGGCTGTCTCTCGACCATTGCCAGCAGTCTGTTGTGGGGGTATCTTTGTGTATTTCTGTGGGCCTCTCTAGCACTTTGCTTCTTCCTATTCTCATGTGGTCTTCATTTACCATGGTCTCCTATTCCTTGTTCTCCCTCTCTGTTGTTGATCCAGCTGGGATCTCCTGCTCCCCCAAGCTCTCTTTCCCTCGACCCTCACCCTTCACTACCCCCACTCAGAGAAGAATTTCAAAGTTGATATTTACAAAGTTAAATTTATAAAACTCTACTGAATACTAATTTAACCCTTCTTAAAATCCAAGTTAATATAAAAACCTACTACTTTAGAAGTTTCCTAAAATGTACACATGCACATATATGAAAGACATTTGAGTGATGTTTCCCTATAACTGAGGAACAATGTTTCCTCAAGACACAATGTGATATCAAATAAAAAGCCAAGGTCCAGGAATGGGTTTCCCTTTCTTGAGTTATTAGTCTCAAAAAACTCCTAGACATTACAGAGTATTGCCCTTGCTCTTAGTTACTCTTCAACTTGATGGCAAGATGTTATTTCTAAAGACATCATGTGCTTGAGTCATAGGGCATGAAGAAAGCAAACTGGTATGGACCTGGAAGCTTTATCGCTTTTGGCTAGCTATCATAGTCCTGGAAGGTACTATGCACACTACTGGGGGAGAAAAATAATCAAGTCTTACCCAACTGTGGACCTTGTAAGCTACAGTCACTACTGTCCTGGCAAGATATGCCAGCTGATGCAATAATGATCTGACTGTACTGAATGTAGTTGCCTACTCTCTAATCAGATTTAAAGCTTGCACCCTAAGATGCAACTCATGTCTGGTACCAGGTACTGGGACAAAAGCCAGGGCTGGCTAGGCTTTAGGCTCTAGGGGAAAAGCTAATACTGTATTATTCTATGGAGTTACAAAGTTTCACAAACCTAATGTGCCAATATTTGAATAAGTTCACTTTCGTTATGTCTACATTTAATCAAATTTATACATGGATCTGTCTAAACTGAAGTCATCTGCTTTTTGTTATAGTGGATCCTCAGTTTCTAGGTTTTTTTTTTTTCTTTTTGAGAAAGGAGTTTATTCTGGAATAGTTTTGGAAGAAATAAAATGTTTTACTTTCATTTAATAAGCAGTATTGCACATGTTTTATGAACTTATGAGTCTTTCAAGCCTTTCTCTGCATTGGATGGTATCTTGTAATAGACCAAGCTATGAATTCTGTATTTTAATAAACAAAGAAGAAAAGATAACTGGCAGAGTAATATCAACAATGTAAACATGACATAGCCATTAATCCAGGACATGCATAAAGCTGTGCAACTGAAAAAAAACACTTAAACACCTGCTACATGAAGAATATTTCAGAGCTTTGTGATACGGAATTCTATTTGATTGTCTATGGCTGGGATGTACTCTTTCTCTGAAAATCATGGAATCTACCTTGTTGTTCCATGAAAGAGTTATAAGTTGGTGTACTTTCCTTCTCACACATAGCAGTGTGGCAAACTAGCTCCCCCCTTTCAATTAATCAAAGGGTAGAAAAATCAAAGGACATAGTGCTGTATTTGGCATTCAGTAAGAAAGTGAAAACACAATGTGTAGTAACACTTACCCATCACTCACAGCAGATCCTGCTGCAACTGTGCCATTAATTATGGCCCTAAGGAATTATATAACTTACAATAAGTATTTTCACTTGAGTGATTTATACTTAAATATTTGAGAAAGTAGAAAACATAAATAGTAAATTGCTGAGTATATTGAAATTTTTTTGACAATTATCTTTCCAATTAATTTTGGAAACAAAACTTGTATCTTGTAGCATATGTAAGTAAAATCAACAAATGTTATGATACTAAATATTATAAAATGATTTCCTATTAGTTCTTCTCTATATGGTAATGCACTGTAGTTATGTACTGGAAGCTGCCATCTTTGATTCGATCCTGCCCTGCATGGAGTTGATCACACTGTGATACACCTCTCTCCAAAGAAAAATTTTAAGGCATTCCACCATTGCTTGTGCTACTATTCTAAAGTGCTTGTGGCATGGTGAAGATACATTCTTGTTTCTAGCTTTCATAGCAAAGGTATTTTTTTTCAGGGTAAAAAATATATAAATAAAATTTATGAAACTAATGCCCGTTTCTAAGGGAAGTGAAATGACTACCTGTACCGTACTCATCAAATACAATGAACCACTTACTAGAGAAATAAAAGAGTTGGATCTTTTATGTCTCATCCAGTTACTTCTCCCTAGTTCAGTTTATTATTCCTTGTATCAGTCAGCTTTTGTTATAAAGCATCCCTTCTCCCAAGTGTACTGACTGAAAACACTTGGCTTCTATGGTTGAAGTTCATGGTTCTGTATTTGAGACGAGCCGTACATTTATTTGATTAGAACCTCACCTGTGTTTGGTGGCCCTGTGTCTGGTCAGCTGCCAGGTTGGCTGGCATTGATGTCCCAGGTGGCCTGAAGCATGTCTGGCTGTTGTTTTCTGTGGACTGGTGTCTGTTAACTCAGGTGCTTCAGTTCTGAACACAGCAACCGGTTCTGCAACAGGTTAATGCAGGTTTGCCTTCAAAGTGGTCACTAAAGATGAGAACACAGAAAGAAAGAAGGGTGCCACACAGACTTATGCTTTTGAAGACTGCTTGTAAAATGTGCTCTCCCCCATTGACTTAGAAAACCACATGATTAAGCTTACGTTTGGGTAGGTAAACTAGTTCAAGACTGCAGATACCAGGCAGTGGATTACTGAGCCTTTTTCGTGAGTAATTTACTTCACTTGCATCTCTTACTTTCTTCCATCTTCTGTGTGTGTGTGTGTGTGTGTGTGTGTGTGTGTGTATTTTTTATTATTTAAAATAATTTTTAAATTTAAACAGATTCTGATCACATTCTTCCCCACCCCCAAGTCCTTCGAGATTCTCATCCCCTCTCTACTTATCCAACTTGAAGTTCTTTCTAAAAAAAAAAACCAATAAAAACAACCCCTCAAAAAACCCAAAACAAAATAAAATAATATCCTCCCGCACACACCCCCCACACCAAACTGTAACCAAATAAAAATACACATACAATAAAACTGTGGGCTGTATTATATGTTGGTAACTACTCTTGAACATGAGACCTGTCCTGGAGTGATTGATATGCCCAGGTCATTCTAATGGAGAAAACTGATTTCCCCTCTCCCAGAAGATATAAAGGACAGTTCAGTTGTTAACCTCTACCCTAGTGGCTAGGTTTTCATTCATTCATTTTTTTAAACATACAAGAAAATAAAATATAATAAGATAAAATAAAAGCTATCACATCCATGTTGGACAAGACAAACCAACCGAAGGAAAAGGGTCCAAGAGAAGGTACAAGAAACAGAGACCCACCCTTTTGCACACTCAGGAATCCCATAAAAATAGGAAACTGGAAGCCATACTATACACATAGTATACTATACACACAGTCTGCCTACCTGTGCAGACCCTGTGCGTGCTCCCTCAGTCTCTGTGAGTTCATGTGTGCCTTGCTCATGTTGATTTAGAGGAACGTGTTCTCCTGGTGCCCTCCATATTCTCCAGTCCTTACACTTTCTACCTCCTCTTTCAGATGGGTTCCCTGAACTCTGAGATGAGGAGTTTGATGGAGACATCCCATGTAGGGCTGTGTTCCAAGGTCTCTCACTCTCTGTGTGATGTCTGGCTGTGGCTTTGTGTTTATTATTTTTACTTCTTCCTCTCCTCTACTCTGAGTATTGAATTGTTTGGATTTTTGCCTTTGGTATCTTTGTGTAACAGAGATTTCTTTCTCATGATCCCATTCCTTTGTTCTTTCTTCCTTTTCCCTAATTCTACTGAAATCTTTGGATCCTAAGAACAGAACTTTCCCGTTTGATAGCTTTGTTCTTCAATTCTAAGTAGTTTTGGGGACAAACTTGAGGGTCCCTTGGCAGAACTTGTTATCAGTGACACAAATTCCGCATTAGGGTTTTTCAGTTCTAACTCTGTGGAACCTGAGTTGAGTTAATACTTGTTTGGTTCCTGAAGAACCTGGAGAAATCACGGTTAACACTGAAAAACCGATTAAGCTGCAGGTTTAGCATTTACTTGAAAAAACATTGGTCACAAGAAACTTTAAAATTCAGAATTGTAGTTCATTTCTAAAAGCTTTTCAGGAAACTTCAAGTAGCTTAAAAATTGGTTTCTAGTAGGGAGTAATAAATTAATTAGGGTTCTTAAGATTATTTTGTTTATAAAACACCAAATGATTAAGTATTTTTTAAACAAAATTAAGAAACCAAGAAGAATATAGTATAACGTTGTGTATATGACCTAGTATCTATTTTTATTATTCCATAAACTAAAGGGCATTCAAAAGCATGTATGGCAACGCAATAGATGTTAAGCAATGAAAAATTTCCTAACTTTAAATATAGTATTTAATTTCAAGGAAAAAAGAAATTATAACTGTATATACATAACTTATGCATCAGTAAAAATAATTTATCCTCTTGTTATATTAATTGACCAGATAGTTCGATGGCACTGTTCCTCGGAACCTGGAATATTCTTAAACACTATCAATTTCAACTAGTATCACTTTTACATATGAATTAAGCTGTTGTATATTTGTACATGTACTGATATATATGTGATATAAAGCTAAAATTTATTAAATGTATTAGTCTAGGAGCATATAATATTATAATAAATATAATAATTTTCATTATTAGAGTAATTCAAAAGAGGCAAAATATGGCAATGAAACATTTAGCATGTGCCCAGTATACCACGACAAAGCTATTTTCACAAGCCACATTCCTCCCACATGTGGCCTCAGTGCTCCTATAGTAACATAGGTAGACATTGGGATATAGAGACATTAGCTTAGAAAACTGGCAACAGATACGAATAAGGACTAAGTTCTAGCTTTTAGTCATAGGACTCTGATGCTTGAAGTTGATTGACCACTGATGTTGGAGTCTAGAAACACCCAGGAGAGAAACTTCTGGACATACCAGTGAAGAATTTTTTAAATTAGGTAATTTGAGGTGAGAAGACTCAGTCTCTATGGGAGACATCATTTTATGCATGGAAGGTCCTGGGCTGATTACAAAGGAGAAGATGAGCTGGGCACTAAAGTTGTTCCTGCCATCTTTCCGACTGTAGACACAATGTGACCAGAAGTTTCAAGCTCTTGCCTCTGTGATTTCCCTGCCAAGATAGACTTTACCCTGGAATTGCCCAAATCAACCTTTCTTGGCTGTAGCTTTTGCCAGAAGATGACATCATAGATGACATCACAGCAACAAGAAAAGTATGATGACATGGGAAAAGTACAAGAGACGGAGATTTCATAGTCAGTTCCTTGCCCTGATAATGCTAGTCCATGCATGAGGCACAATCCCTCGTGACTAATCGCCTGATAAAATGCTACAGTGACAAGCCAGTTTCAACATGATTTTGAGTGGCAAACATTCAGGCCATGAATGACAATCTGCTTAGTTTCCATTTGAATGTCTTCCTTTATGAGACTCCTAACACCACCATTTTTTTTTTTTTTTTGTAATTAGTTATTTTTGTTTGTGAGGCATGGTCTTACTGTGTAGCACAGATTATCCTAAAACTCACTACATAGTCTAGGATGGCCTTGAACTTTCTGTAATCTTCCTTTCCAGTTCTGAGTTGAACCAACATGGCTGACTAAATTTTTTTTTTTTTATTTTACAAGTATCATTTCCTGAAAGTTGTAATACTTAGAATATTTAAACAAATATGATTCTAACTGAAGGCTTAAGGCTCAGCTTTCATTACTGATTGCCTTTGATTTTTGCCTAATACTAGTCTCTTGTATGTACACCATTATCTAATCTTGTTAAATAGTGTTAAGGGAAGGGATTATTTTGAGGAACAGGAAAACTAGGCATAAACATGTCAATTTCCTGAAATCCTAAAGTTAACAAATGTTCCAGAAAGGATTTGGGCTCATTCTTCTGCTCTGTGTCATTTGATATTTCTGTCCCACCAAGATTGACCCAAAGTGGAGCCGTAGTTACCTGTGGTTATTAAATTGTTATTATTAAACACCACAATTGGCTTATTACCATATACCTGGTTTGAGTTCTATTTTCTTTGAGATATAAGATTATATAATGTAATATTATAATATAATATAATATAATATAATATAATATAATATAATACAAATAAAATATAAGTTCTGTTTTCTTTCAATGTAGCAGATAACTTTGATTTTCAACTACAGAGACAAGTAGACTAACTTCAAAGAAAACTCAGGAAAGAGCTCATAGACTGGTAGTTTATGTTTCACTAATGCTGTGTTTAATATTTTTTAAAAATGTCTTTATTTTATTTCATATGCATTGGTGTTTTGCCTACATGTATGTCTGTGTGAGGGTGTCAGATACACTGGAACTAGAGTTACAGACAATTTTGAGCCGCCATGTGGGTGCTGGGAACTGAACCAAGGTCCTCTGGAAGAGCAGTCAGTGCTCTTAACTACTGGACAACTCTCCAGCCTGTATTTCATAGTTTTTTTTTTTTTTAATAAAGAAAGTGTTTTGCATGTCTTGAAAGTGTGATTTGGTGGTGACATGACATGCTATTAGCCATTCTTAATGAAGTTAAGTGTAAGACTGCTAATCTTCCAATCTTAGGCCATTGGAATACAAGAGTTATTATCTCATTTTATTGTGTTCTATCATAGCACTGATTCTCAAGTATGTTTTTATTAAAATACTTAATCTCTGAAATATAGCCATAATTTAAGACACCCATTTGGAATATATCTCTGATAATATTAGTTGCCTGTTTTTTTTAATCAGCATAATTTAACAACTATAGAGTTTGAAAGGTATATAAATACATAGTTCTATAACATTTTCCCCTTTTTAAAAGCTACATTTCAAGCTGGGTGATGGTGGCACATGCCTGTAATATCAGCACTTGAGAGGCAGAGGCAAGTGGATCTCTATAAGTAGTTCAAGGCCAGCCAGGTCTACAAAGTGAGTTCCAGGTCAGTCAGAGCTATTGCACAGAGAAACCCTGTCTTGAAAAACAAAATCAAACAAAACAAATAAGCTACATTTCCAATTTTAAAGGGAAATTACTAAATAAATGCTCCATCTGTATTTTTTTAGGCAGAAGTATCTGTCCCACCAGCAACTCCCAAATACCCAGCAGATGCTTCCCAAATTACCACACAGAGCCATACATTAATTATAAATGCTCAGCCAGTAGCTCAGGCTTATTAATAACTAGCTCTTTCACTTAAATTATTCTTATCTATGTTTATCCACATGGCTTGGTACCTTTTCTCGGTACGATATAACATTCTCATCTTGCTTCCTTTGTGTCTGTCTGGCGACTCCCTAACTCTGTCCTTCCTCCTCCCAGCATTCTTAGTTTGGTTGCCCTGCCTATATTTCCTGCCTGGCTACTGGCCAATCAACATTTTATTAAACCA
Organism: Peromyscus eremicus; assembly: GCF_949786415.1. Classification (NCBI taxonomy): domain Eukaryota; kingdom Metazoa; phylum Chordata; class Mammalia; order Rodentia; family Cricetidae; genus Peromyscus; species Peromyscus eremicus. The sequence continues at coordinate 8,669,489 of NC_081418.1, read as the reverse complement.
GTTCAAGTGACAAATCTTTACAGTGTACAAGAAGATTATTCCACGTCAGTATTTATCTTTTGAAATCAAATGCCAGTAGCACAGAAGAACATAAGCTATTTAGTAAAGTATTGGGACCAGTCTCTATAAATTAAAGCAATATGGAAAATATGTTGCTTTCAAAAATCAAGTTTGGTGGTTTTTTTCATATTCATAATCACTTGAATTGTTACTCATAATATGAGTAGAGGTCATAATAGGAGAGCTCTGGCGATTTCTTCAAATGTTTGTTTGTATAAAAATATTTTTAGATGTTTCAAGGTTGCTTAAGCCACGTTCTTGTTACTGAATTTGTCTACCTCATTCCATCTCTTTTCTAGTTGTTAACTTATAAATGTAATAGTAGTTACTGAGAATATATTTTAAATAACAAATAAGTGCAGAATGCAATTGGATAGTAGTCTCAGTTTTCTCCTATAACCTCAATACCTAAAGAACATATTTTTCCTGTTTCTTTGTTTTATAACCCATTTGAGCATATGTGCAAGTAAGAAGGTAGATATACTGGAAATACGTTTTGGGCATTCCAAACTAACCCCAGTGCTCTGTTCCTGTGGCTAGAATTGGAGTTTGTACTTCACTTACCTACCAAGCAATTCTTAGAGCAAGGGAGTCCCAGAGCAGTGCTCTTTGACATAGCTTACTGTTTGATGAAGGCTAACATAAGATACTAGCAATCATCATCTCATTCTTCAGAAAATCAGGTAAGACATGGGAAGAAGCTTATTTTGTTTATGCAGTTGTCAAGATCATCTTTATTTCCATAACATATAGAATTAAATTCATGTTAATTTATAAAATATTCTGAAAGGATTTGAATAACTTGTCAAATAATAATTAATGCTCATTTTCCATATCTTTCTCTGTCACTTCATAGTTCCTTGATAACTAGTAACACTAAAATTAATGACCACTGCTTATTAGTGTTAATTTACATAATAATGAATACTGAAATTATTATAATGTGAAATGGAGTGAAGTTTAATTAATGATGTTGATTACATTCAAATTCTGTTTTGCTATACTGTATTGACGTAGACTCTTAGTCTATGTGTACTAACTAGTGGTAATTTTCATTATGTTCTGTTTATAGATTTACAAAAATTAACTTTTACTTATGCAATAAAAATGAGAACGTTAATTTTATTTTAAATCATCTAACTGGGCTGCAGACAGTACTTTAGATATTTGCCAGTCTGCTGCCTCTTTGTAATGTAGTCAATAAACTATTCTTAAAAATACATCATATAATTGAAGAAAATCATATTTGTTAAATAAATTTTGTAACTAAAGCAAATACACTTTAAAATAAAATATATTGACATAAGACTTTGATCTTTTATATATTATATGCCTTACATTTATTCCCTAATTTATTAAGTTAGTAATTGATTTAGTTTATTGTTATAAAACAATAGTTGATACTGGGCAATTTGTAAGTAACAGGAAAGTATTTCTCACAGTTCCAGAGGTTGGTGTTCAGTATTATGGTTTCAGTGAATTCTGTGCCTAAGGACAGTGTGGCCTCTTTTACCAAGACGACAACTTGATATATGCTGAAGGGATGGAAAAACAAAAGGCCACAAACCATAAAGTTAATTCTCTCCTGCCTGTTATAACTCTTCAAGTTGCTCATAAGTACTGAGTCCTCAAGGTTTAATAACTTGTTAATGGCTGTGCATCTTAATAGTGTTGCCCTGGGCATTAAGGAGCAACAGAAATTTTGGAAAAGACAAAAGCATACAAACTTCAGAACTTGAGTAATTCATCAACAAAGCTACAAGTTTGTATCATGTGATAACTCTTTAAAGATCTCCAGATGACAGTCCATGTCATCTGTATGCTGCTTGTATCTACAAATGCTTTGAGGACATATACCCTATTGTGCTAAATAGAAAGTCCTCCCCTCAACATTTAGGCTTTCATGATAAACAGTTTTCTCATAAACGTCTAAGATCTGAGAGAGCTTAGCAACTAAGAGCACTTGCTGCTATTGCAGAGAACCTGAATTCAGTTCCAAGAACTCACACAAAGGCTCAGAACTTTCTAGATCTAGCAGATCTGACATCCTTTTCTGGCCTCTAGAAGTATCAAACATGCATGTGGTGCACAAATGTACATGCAGGCAAACAGTCATAGACATAAGGCAAAAATACATAAATCTTGGAGAAAGTGTAATGTGTGTGAACCATGAATCACTATGTATTCCCTTCTTGGTATATTGCGATTCTCAACACTGCCTGGCATTTAACAATAGCCTAAATAAATAACAGTTGAATTAATGAATATTATTGGTAGCCATTATGGTAGGTAATACAGATTGAATATCTTTGCAAACTGACAGATTGGATCCCATTTCTGCCTGAATACTTACCCCATTATTGTAAATAATTAAGGAAGAGAAGAAAATGCGCAAGGAAGGACAGAAGGAAAAATGACCTTTGGGGATAAATAAGTTGATTTTTTTCCTGTTCTGTAATTGCTAAAATACATCATAAAAGCTCCAGATATGTCTTCCTTGTTTGCTGTAAGAGGTTCAGCCAGGAGTGTTATAAGAAGCAAAGCAGAAACACTGAATCTTGTGATTTAAAATAGAGGACATTAGGCTGGGTGTGGTGTTGCCCATCTTTAACCCCAGAACTCTGGAAGCAATATCAGGTGGATCTCTGTGAGTTCCAGGCCAATATGGTCTACATAGTGAAGTCCAGGCCAGGAAGCTACACAGCAAGACCCTATCTCAAAGAAAAATAACAATCAGCCAGTCAATCAATCAATCAATCAATCAATCAAGTTCAGGGCTGACCACTTAGTATTGGATAATGAACTGGAGTTTCTTCCCCGAGGAAGACTGTCCCACTTTCAGCATGCCTTCTTTGCTTGTTGTGGAATAATCTTTTTGTACTCTGTGAAGATGTGTCTTTGCAAAGGTGCCTTCTGATTGGTTTAATAAAGAGCTGAATGGCCAATGGCTAGGTAGGAGGAAGTTATGTTGGACTTCTGGGACAGAGAGAGGAAGTGGAGGTGAATCAAAGTGGGGAAATTACACCAGAGGACACAGAGAGGAAACAGGAGGCACAAGATGGAAGAGGGGTAAAAAGTTATAAGTCAATATGCAGATGAGTGTAAATGGGTTAATTTAAGTTGGAAGAGCAAGTGGGACAAGCCTAAGCTATAGGCCAAGCTTTCATAATTAAAAATAACTCTCCATGTCATTTTTTGTGAGGTAGTGGCCCAGAGAAAAGTCTGACTATAGCTATTTGTCTTTCTTTATCTACAGATAAGAACACACACATACATGCACGCATGTACACACGCACACACACACCTACAATTACAGAAAAAAAGGCCATGAATTTGAATGGAAACAATGGGTAAAGAGTGTGTGTGTGAAAAGGGGTTGGAGGAAGGAAAGGGAAGGGGGCAAATGATGTAATTAAAATTAACATTTTAGTTTGAAAAATGAGAACAAAAATATCAAAGAAAATTCTGGAAACCTAACACACACACTCCTAGTAAAGCAGTTTCTTGGCAAGTTCTTCACTTTGTGATTCTCCTATTTCAGTGAGTGATCAATTTGGAATAAATTGACCCATACTATCAAACCTGAGTACAAACAAGCAAATAGGCTTCACTAATGTATAGTGAAATTAGCATCCTCTGAGGTGCAAAAATTAGAAGGCATCATGAGGATGAGAATCAGAAATCCAATTTTCAAAATGGGTAAGCTATTGTTTCAGTAGGGGCCTTTTAACACTCCAAATTACCAGTAGATTCATTTACTGATTTTCAGTGAGATGTAGACAGTCATGGTGATGCCACATTTCAGTTGAGACTATCATCATGATACTGTATGTCAGTTGACTTAGGTCTCATTCTTCACAAGGGAAATATGTTTGCCTCCAGTTGGAGAAAGGAGTATAGAAACTGCAAAGATAATGGGAATCATTTAGAACACAGTCATTTCAGCTAATGAAGCACATATTTTATATTAATTATGGGAAACACTATGTCTTCTAACATGATCCTTGATCTTTAGGTGCATTCAAGTGAGATAAATTAATCAGGGCAAAGTAACCCATCAATCTTTTTTACCTCTTTGACATAGAAAGAAAATCAAGGCTAAGGAGATTTACTCTGTACTCATCAGGACAAAGCATTTGACTGATGAAAAATACAAGAGAAATATCATTGCCTATTCACAAAATTTCAGACTGCATGTACTGTAGGGGAAGAATAATTTCTGCACTTCAATCTAAGCAGTTTCCATTTACCTGAGTTGTTTTTTGATAAAAGCTCATCTTTATAAAGTATTCTTAATCTGGCTGTAAAGTGAAGGTTCTGGAAATAGGAAAAACACAATGCACAAGAGTGGGGGTTTCTTTCTTTTAACTTCTATCGTGGTAATTGCTCTTACATTAATGGATTTGGGGTTGTTGGCAGTCTGTTAATTTTTTTTTATCGTAAATAAAAATTTTAAACTATCCAGCACCTTATTTTGTATATGTTTCTTGAATGTTTGTGAATTTTTAGAGCAGTAAGAACTATTGGCTCAGCTCTGTGTAGATATTGGAAGCATTATTGTGTGCACATATCTGCAGCTGATGCCTGGGGATGTGTGGTTACTCTCATGTCAGAGGTGATTTGATTTAATTATTTCTCTGTGGATTTATTATTATTAATATTATTTGTAAATTGACAGCTTAGATTTGAGATGACTGTTGAATTTTAAAAGGACATTATGGGATTTTACACTTAAGCCTTAAATTAGTATTAAATGTTAAACAAAATAGTGATTCATTTTGACATTTTTATACATCTGTATATTGTAATGATTTCACTTAGCCCCTACTACCCACCTGTGTCTGTAGGTGGAGTTTTCCTTTCCTGACTGCCTGCTCCCAAATAGCCTACTGGGAGACTTAAGATAAATGCTCTGCCGATAGCTCAGGCTTATTACTACCTAACTCTTACTCTTAAATTAACCCATATTTCTTATCTACGCTTTGCCATGTGGCTCATGGCTTGTTACCTCATTTTCTACATGTCTTGCTTCCTTGGTGGCTGGCTAGCATCTCCTCTGAATCTGCCCTTCTTCTCCCATTATTCGCCTAGTTTGATTTTCCCACCTGTAATTCCTGCCTGGCAACCAGGCTGTCAGCTTTTTATTAAACCAGTCTGAGTGATAAATCTCTGCAGTGTAGAAAAGAATTATTCCACAGTATGTGTCTCTCTCTTCCCTACTGCTTATCTCTTTCCCTCCCTAGTCCCCTTTCTACTTTTATACCTTTTCCCCATGTAGATTCCCCACCTGAGAAAAAGCATGTGCCACCTGAGTTTCTCATTCTGGCTCATACACTTAACAGGATGGTTTCTCTTGTTCCATTCATTTTCCTGTTGAATAAATTGTGATGAATCATGTTTTCTTTATTCATGGGCACTTATGCTAATTGAATAATGTAGCTATTTTTAACATTTCAAGTAAAAACCCAGTAGTCACTACTTTGGTCAAAAACTGAAAATGAATACATGATTTTAACAAAATTATGTCATTAAAAAGATCATATTTGTGTCTTAATTTCTTACAAAAAGTTTCATAAGAATATGTTAATTAAAATTTAAGTATGCCTTTCCGGCGGTGACAACCTCCCTAGGAGAACATGCCTCTCACAAAGGATCTCCTTCATCCCTCTCCAGAAGAGGAAAAGAGGAAACACAGAAAAAGCGCCTGGTGCAGAGCCCCAATTCCTACTTTATGGATGTGAAATGCCCAGGATGCTGCAAGATCACCACGGTCTTCAGCCTTGCACAAACGGTAGTCTTGTGTGTCGGCTGCTCCACTGTCTTCTGTCAGCCCACAGGCGGAAAAGCAAGGCTGACAGAAGGATGCTCCCTGAGGGTCTCAGTTGAACTGCTGCTTAGTTCCTGTCTCTTCACTCCTTATATACCATTCTCCACCCAGCCACATCACTTCCTGGGATCAAAGGCATGTGTGCTTTCCAAGCAAAGGCGTGAGATCTCAAGTGCTGGGATTAAAGGTGTGTGCCACCACTGCCTAGCTCTGTTCTCAGTGTGGCTTTGAACTCACAGAGATCCAGGAGGATCTCTGCCTCCTGAGTGATAGGATTAAAGGTGTGTGCCACCACTGTCTGGCTTCTGTGTCTAATCTAGTGGCTAGCTCTGTCCTCTGTTCCCCAGGTAAGTTTTATTGAGGTGCACAGTATATCACCACAGAAAAGGGAAAAACCAATTAATGCTAAACTTGAAAATCTTTGGATTAGCAAGCCTTGAATACCTGTGAAACTATTCTGTCACCTCCTGTATTTAAAAAGATAAAGTTTACTTGGTCTGTATGATAAGAAACTTAAATCTTATAAAATGTTCTAAGTTTTGACCAAAATAATTCAAACTGTATTTGACTTACAGTTTCAGCCATGAGTTAGTAACAGAACTGATTAACTTTGTTACTTGTTTTGAAGTTAACAAAGCTCTCAAACTAATTCATTGATTTTAAGCTTTCACCGTGCAGTTATTGATTACTTGCTGAGAACACTCAACAAGCTCAGCTTCGTTTATTAAAATGAAGAAAGCATGGAGCTAGCCTCGAGGAGAGTAAGTGGATGGAATTCAGTGTGTGTGTGTGTGTGTGTGTGTGTGTGTGTGTGTGTGTGTGTGTGTGTGTGTATCAGATTGCAACAGCATGTATGGGCTGTACTGGGGACTAGAGGAGGTAGGAGAATGCACAAAGCAGGAAAAAGGATGAATTCCTTGTGAGTCAGAATGACTATAATTTAGTCAGAGATAGAAGCATTCCTGAAAGAATAATATGTACAATTTCATGTAAAGGTAAGACTTTTTCAAGGTCCAAATTCTTGCAGAGCCTTTGTACACATGCATTGCTGACTCTGAGTCATAATATTTTATGTACAATGAAAAGCATCTGATAAGTAAAAAACAGTATTTTAATATTACAGGCGATGTGCATATGCACATACATGTGTATCTGTGAAACAGTGACCATATCAGGGTTTTTAGATCCTAATATTTGCTTGAATGAATGCAATATAAATTCTTGGAAATTTCACACAACCTATTTATACAAAACAGTGGATCTCTAGTAGATACAGTTTTGCCCTCAATGAGATGCTTGGTATTGTATACAGACATTTGTGGGTTCACAACTGAATGCTTGCTTCTAGTATGAGGAACAGAGTCAAACATGCCTGCCAGTGTCTGACAATGTGTAAAAAACACTCACACCATAAAAATTTGCCCAGCCCAATGAATATATCAGTAGTGTTGAAATGAGAAAGCCTGCTATGAAATTACTGAGGAATATGTCTTATAAAACGCCTGGACATTTATTATTCATATTTGTGAGTATCTTCTATGTATCATAATTATTCATGTTCCTGAGCATCTGTTTCAGTTTAAGAGCTAGCCTCTCTTATGTGAGTCCTCTACCTATACGCTCCTCATCTTCTTATCTCTATTTAAACATTCTCATTAGGCAGGATTTATGTTTTTCGTTCTTACTGCTGTTGCTTACATTACACTTTAATAAGGAAGTATAATCTATATGTTCTTCCACTGTATGTCTTTATGATGGTCTGCTTGAGTTTTAAGATTCTCTCACACTGGTGTAAATAGCCATATTTTGTTGTTTTCACTACTGTATATTACTGTACGAAGCAGGCCATATTAACTTTATAAGCCTCAGACCTATTCTTTTGATGGACATCTGGGCTGGTTTCAGAAATTTCTGGGGCAAGGAACTTGATTTTTATCAATATATGCACTTTTGTGTGTGACATGGTGACATTGGTTTTAAGTTCCGTAAGATTGCAAGTATCTATGTATCTCTCTATGTGTCCTCTCTCTGTCTATGTTTCTCTTTCTCATCCTTTCTTTCTCTCTTTGAAGCAGATGCTTGCTGTGGCATCTCATGTAGGCCAGGCTGGCCTTGAACTTGTGATGTAGCTCAGGATGAACTGTAATTCCTGATTCTCCTGTCTATACTTCTCAAGTGTTATGATTAGAAGCATGAATCACCACACGCAGCTCTTCTTTAGGGTATATACTTCCAAATAGAATTTCTAATCCATAGGTCATATGAATGAATGTTATGAACAATATTTTTCCAAAGGTTATCCTCATTCTTAAGGCCACCTATATGTATGTGTGAGTGTTCCCTTGATCCATATATTCACTAACACTTTGAATGATCTGATTTCATTAGTTTTGCTGATTTGTTATGTCTCAGATAAAATCTCGCTGAGGTCTTAAGTATGTTATTTTTTGAGGTTGTACATTTTTATAAGTTTATTCCTACCCATTTGAATATTTTTGTAGTAAAAGTCGAGCCAAATTTCTTGTCTTTGACATTGGGATATTTGGATTTTATTATTGACTTATTATATTTCTTATATATTTACCAATCTTCTTGTGTAATGTCAAGGATTAATTATCCCAAGAAATATCAATGGTTCCTACTTCTCAGTTTCATCAGAGACCTTTAATGAATGAATAAGTTCTCTGATGAATGTATCATAGAAAAATATATGCAATAATAGAATGAGATATCCAATCTGTTTGTTATTCTTTGATTTGAAATGCATGCATACAAAATGCCTTTTAAAGGTCATGTGTCTCCTTAATAAATAAATAGAATATCTCTCATTCTATGAATGCTACCTGTATGCTTCTCACATAATTTCTTCTTTAAACTTAGAATATATTATGATGTGTACTTGTGACAAACAATTGTTTAAGCAATTTGAACAATGAACACAGTAAAGAGACTAACAACTCTGATGTCTCTAACATGGTGAGAGGTCTAATTCCTTTTCCATATATAAGCACCCCATTGATGTTTGTTAGGTACCCAACATGTACACAGAGATAGGAAATTCACCTACTGGAATTGAAAAAAATAACAAAATAGTTTGATCCGATCTTTAAATCAGAGGTGTTGATTCACATAAAGTATCACATGTCATATTCAGTTGTGAATATAGGTGCTCCATTTCTCTAATTTATAGGTGACCTTCAGAGTCAGTCCCATGTGTGTTTAATATTACCAGGAACTAGATAAACGGAGATGGTTGATTTCCTTGGCAATGAATGTTTCTTTAGCATATTTTCTGTGGAATGATTTGTGTAACCTCAAACAATGTAAATAAAACTGTGGTCTTTACTTTGCAAAACTAATGGACTAGGGTAAATATACTGCAGAGTAGGGAGAGGGTGCTCAGACATGTCAATGTTAATAACATAGATGGTTGAGGTTGTTTGATTTAAACTAGGATACCCTTGATTTTGAAAATGAAAATGGCTAAATATGATTATTTACAATTCAGTGTTGAACTGAAATTGGCAAGGCAGTGAATACATAGCAGAAATGGAGTCAGGAAGGATAAATTTCTTCTAATGATCCCATGATGATCACATTTTGGGAAAATAAGTGATCATCACTCATGTTTCTGGCATTGGTGCTGAAGACAAGACCTTGTGAAGCATTTGTCTGGGGTCTAAAAGAAAATGGATAAAGGAGGACTGGTCATTTAAAAACACTATTTTACCTTTGGTATTGTGACCACAGCTCATGGATTTGGGTGTAAAGAAAGAGGAGTAGTACATACAGAAGATAAAACTTCGATGGAAACTGGAGGAAAGTTTAACAAGAGCAGAATTTCCCCTCTTTTCAGTGATAAAGAAAGTATCCAATGATGAAAATGAAATTATTTGAACATTCATACTTTTATGTCGAGGAAATTACGTGTTGACACACTTAAAAGAGGGGAAATATTTTGGTGCATTTAATAATCAGACTAATAAGTAGTGAAGATTCCAATTCAGAGTTCTCTGTCAGCTGATGCCCTTGATTCTTAGCTGTAGCCTTATAGTATAAAACAGCATTATCACAGTATTTATAGAAAGTGAGAATTGCCTTAGTTTGTTGAGGCATTAAGTAAGATTAAACGTTAAAACATAAATAAAGCCACTTGCAAAAGTAAAATTCTTACATATGATTATTTATGATTCAGTGCTAAGCTGAAATTTGCAAGACAACGTATGCATAGAAGAAAAGTAGGGATTAGAAAAGTTATAATATTGGTGTGAATGTTTCCATATGACTTCCATATGAATTTTTATTGTGTGACAAAAGATAAATTCCAATATAAAAATTTTGTCTTAGGCTGTAAAAAATCTATTAAATTGAGATATTAATATGTTTCTTACTTGCCAATTCTGAAGGGATCCAGACTTTCTAGGAGGCACACACTATGTTAGCAGTTGCCTGACAGAAGCAAACCCTCTTCCTGGGTTTATTTCCAATCCTGTTGAGATACAGAAGGAGAGAGGTGAGAATCAAACATGTGGTTGAGCCACATCCATAGGATAGAGTGGGTCAAGGCCTTGAGGCATAAGCAAGTAATGGGGAGGATCACCCTTATAGTTTCTTGCTCTGGGAATGTGAGCTGGGTTCTATACTCAGAAAACAGTGGATAGTCTAGGTAGGGACATTGTCCTAGTGCATCTGGAGACAATGCATCAGTGCCTATGGCACCAGGGACTACAATTCTCAGTTTTAGTAAGAACCCAAGTGCCCAAGGTTGGTGGCTACCAGAGGGTCATAGCCTTATAGGGTAGTATGCATATTTGAGGCCACAAACATATTAGAAGTGGCCAGATGTACCTAGGACCAGAGATCAGAGCTCAGGACCAGAGATCAAAGCATCTTTTCACTAACTATAAGTATAGATGTGAAAGACTTAGGGACTTTCTCAAGACTGTCTATCAGGAGAATGTGTCTGAATAATCCACCATGTTAAAACCCCACATTCTTTAATAGAGTCTTAGTCATAAATAGATTGATGTAAATGTGTTTGACTTCTTATGAAAAGACAAGTCTTAGATAATAATAAATTATACATGTTTATAACTTAAAGTCATTTTTTCCTAATGAAGTCAAGTCTAAAGTGGAGGAAACAAAGTCATTACATATTTTCATCCACCTAAAAATTACAGCATCAATATGAGGGATAGTTGTGATCTAGTTCATCTCAATTCTGTTTCTTTAAACACTCTTCCATGTTGCTGTGAGAACGGAGAAGGGAAAGGCCTGGGGACAGACAGTGCTATAACTAAGTAAAGAAAGATTGATCCAGGAACAAAGACAGGAGAAGGTGAGACTTCAGCTCTGGTCTGTGAGCCACGCTGGAGCCACATACCGAAGGAAGGGATACTCTACAGAGGGTAGCAAAGTTCAATCCCCTAATCTGGCTGCTTCCTCCAGACTGAGAAATGCTACCAATTCCTCATTCCTCTGTAGTTTATTTTCTGTTGAGAGATTGATGACTACTTTAGCATCTGAGTGGGTGGACTTTTTCATATGTCTGCTGCAGTAAGCCTACTGGGGTCTGGCAGCTTGCCTCACCTGGCAGCTAAGAGGCAGGATATACCCTACTGAAACTCTGTGGGTGGAAGAAAATTTGCCTTGGCCCGTGTTTGCCTTAGAGAAACCCACTAACCACCATTTCTAGCAGCAACCAAGAAGTTTGGGCAAGCAGCCAATTTCCAAAGGTTAAATATAAATCTTTAAATATGATTTGATAAGAATATAATACCATGCATTCTTCATTTGGGGAGCATTTAAAACAACACAAGTCTGATCTTAGCAGACCAGGCCAACTTTTGTACCTTAAGTTGCCTTCCTTATTTAGGCCACAGAGGACGACTATTGTGAAGATGAAAATTCATATACTAATTGGAGCTAATGGCATTGCTGCATACAGTGTAGACTGTGTTAAAATGCTAACAGCAGTTTGGCATGCTGGATCAGAAATAAGGAAACATAGATCAATGGTTGTGCTGATGGCATCTCTCAGAGTGGGACTTTATGTTGTGCATGAGGGTGAATGAGGCACATTTCTAGTAGCTGTGACTGTCTAATCATTAATACGTAGTAACTGGCAATGGACTAATAATTATAAAATATTTAATTTTAATGTTTATTAGAATTCAGAATTCTTATAAGATTATTTGGACCCAGTTGATGTTTTTAGGTTTTTCAATCATTGGTGTATACACACACACACACACACACACACAGAGGTGATTGAGCTGCCCATAGCTTCCAATTGTTGCTATTCTTCTGAGATGAAGCATTATGTTTGCTTCTTGCTTCTTCAATTAATTTTACCACTCACTTTTTAAAAAAGTAACTCTGGTGTCATCAAAGAATATTGGCCTAGACTTTATAACAGATTTTACCTGTTTTTCATGGTGACTCCCATGCAAACAAGCTGTCTCTCTATTGATATATAACATAAATATACTAAATCCAGCAAGGTCTGGAAACTATGTTTCCTATTAATGCACTTATGGTTCTCATTTCTTCAGTTGATAGCATTTGTTAGATGATAGCAAAGACTTAGGATAGAGAACGTCTTCTTCATCAACCTGAGTATCTGTGAACTTAGAAAACAAAGTTAAGCACTGAATTTTTTTTTCATCAATTGCTATTTGTTCAAGTCAAAGAGTCACTGAATCTCGATTTTTCAAAAAGAAGTGACTAGGGCTAAAACGACAGCTTGGTGGTTAAGCTGTACTTCAGAGAATCTGGGTTCAATTCACAGGAACTGCGTGGTGGCTTGTGACTTCCTGTAACTCCTCTCGCAGGGAATCTGCCCTCCATGGGGACACTAGGCAACCATGCATGTGGTGAACACAAATAAATGCAGGCAAAACACACATGCACATAAAATAAATGAACTAATTAATTAATTAAAAAGAGCAACCAATCATCTAAGGTGCCATGAAACAATGATATAAAGTGCTCCACTCAGATAAGACACAGGTACTGTAAAATGATGCCATGCAAATCCTTCCAGTTAATGGTTACTAAAGAGAACTAGAAGGCTTAGATTCCAGGCTTCTTACGTTGTCATCTCAGTTCTGCTGTGTATTAGCAGTATGTCTTTGGTGAAACGAGTGAAATCCTGTGTCAGTTTCCCTTACAAACAGAATCTACAAGGTTGAGTTTGTCCTGGCATTAGAGAGGCAACACATAAAGAATACTTAGAAAGAAGTGCGTGTGTTGATGCATGCAGATTTAATACCTGACATTTGTTATGTTATCTGGTGTTCAGAGCACTGTACAGGGGACATTTTCTCTTTCATCATTGACGCTTTCACACCTTCCCAAGTGGAACAATCTTCCACAAATCCCACAGGTAAATAGTAATCAGCCTGGAGTTTAGAGATGATTATTATTTATGTGTGCAGCTGTTCAAATGAGGAATTAACATGGCTTCTAAGTGATACCATTATTTGATATAATATACACTGGATTTGTTCAAGCACTATGATTTTCAATTATCTTCAATTAAGGTTTTAAATAAATGGCGGAGGACGGAAACAATACGAAGAATTTACAGATCCCTCTTAAGCATGTTTTAACCTTCCTGTCATTAAAAGCCCATAAAGAGTTACTATTTTCTACAAGGCAATTATGCAGATGTCTGTTTCTAAGATGTCTTATGAAATCACAGGAAATAATTTAATTGGCACTTTACAACATTTTTGGTTAATGTCTTCATTCTAAATGAACCTGCTCTATGAAGTAGAAAAGGGAAAGTAACAATTGAAATGGAGTTTAGGGTGAAAGATTAAATAGAACGTATAATGAACAAGGAATTTTTGACCTAAGTAAAGTTTAAGGGTGACAGTAAAGGGATCAGAACACATTTCACCTGGCTGGTCCAGGAGCCACTCTGAATGGGAGGTTTGATCGTGTTTCCTCTTTGCCCTACACCTAACACAATGGTGTTCTCAGTGCTGAAGGCAGCATTCCCAGTACATCATTTTATAGGCATGCAGAACAAGGAAAACAGTTATTCATCTGCCCAGTTTCCCCACCTCTTTTTGTCTGTGCCATTCTCTTTGGACCAGCAGGGATTCACTTTACTGTTTTCGTTACAAAAGAGCTGCCTTAGCTTGTTGGTTTCCTACAAGCATTTTTACAAGCATATATCACCTTTAACTTTGCCACCCATTAAATCACAAACTTCTCGTTAAAAAGGAGCTTGTTAAGATGATATGAGCTGGAACTTTACCATTTTACCGTACTGAGAAGCCAAAAATGGAGACGAATTAATATGAGTCTGGACACATCACAACAGGCCCCACAGAATCACAGTAGAGATATTTAAGTGCTTGTAACTTTTAAATACATTTGCCCCTTTCAATTATGTATCACAGAGAAATCTTTAAATTTTATGCCATTGATACTTTTGGCATAATATGTCACATATGTTAGAGTATGAATGAAATGAATGGTTTTTTTTTCTTTCTTTAAAGTAAAATTGCACGGTTTACATTTTTTGGTGTTTGTTGAAGCATTTTTATTTTGTGATTTGTGTGTGTGTGTGTGTGTGTGTGTGTGTGTGTGTGTGTATTCCATAGCATGCACGTAGGGGTAGAGAGAGTTCTCTTTTTCCAGAATGTAGGTATCAGTGATCAACCTAAATTTGCCAGGCATGGTAGCAAGTTGTATTTGCCCTCTGATCCATCTAGCTAGTACCCCAGACCCTTTTTGACTGACTCATTCAAGTATCTTTACATTTGTTTGGGTCAGTTAGCTACACATCAAATTCAGTTCATTCAGGTATTGCTGTTGGTGAAATATTGTTAACAATGGCAGCTACTTATTGAACATGTACTATATGCAAATACATTATAAATTGTATAAGCTTTATGGGTTGGGATAAATGGAGAGGCATGTCAACACACAAGGTAATTTCCCAAAGTCTTAAGATGAGTAACCTTTTTATTTCTGTAAAAAAAAATAGTCCAGCCAGATTTAAAACATTGGATATTTTGAAAGTATAAGCCACAAAATTGTTTTTATTAAAATTTCCATTGTCTCTTATCATGTTTTAAATTTATAACTTAGTTTAAAAAATTTCATATCTATTATGTACCAGCAGAAGTCTATATTGTAAACAGATACATAAACCATAAAACCTTATCATTTAGTAGTTTACAGTCTAGGGAGAGACATGTTTTTAAGCAGTTGATAACTGCAATTTCTATAGGAAAAAGGCAAAGCTGGGCATGCACGGTGGTACAGACATATAATCACAGCTTTGGAAATGAGAAATCGGGAGAATCATAAGTTTCATTTCAGCCAGGGTTGTATGGGAATACACTGTCTCTGGAGGGAGAGAAGATAAAATTAAGACTATAATCCTTGACAGCAATAAAATTATTGTATCTTCCACTCGCTCTCTAGGGTGAATTGTTACATCTTATTTTTAGTTTTGCTTTGGAAGTGGTCTGTTTTTCTCTATGCGTTTACTTTGCCTATCCAGCTATCCAAAATTATACAACAAAGACATTGATTTCTGTGTGCTTGCATTTTGAGGCTTTGTAAATATAAAATAGAGTTAACAGAGAAAACATAATATCTCAACAACTACTAATTCTCTAAACATCCTCAGGGTTTTCTGTTGCTTCGTCTGATCCTGGCTTTGAAAGTGCTGCTTCATCCCTAGCTGTCAGGGAGTCCCTCCGAAGGAGGTTTTCTGGAGAGCTAACCCCTGCGGGGTGTGGCTGACTGCAGCAGACTTTGCCAAGCTCTTCCAATCTGCTCTCCATAGAATCTACTCCCTCCCATTTTCTCCCTGAGGGGCCTCTTCTGCAGTCTGTTTTCATGCAGTCCCCTCTAGGAGAGCTCTTCGGGGAAATGTTTCTTCTTCCCTAGCTTAGAAGAAGATGCAAGCCGCCTGTACTCTGTGTGTTTTTGGCACTCTCCGGATTTATGCCAGAGTGCAGCTGTCTCTTCTTTCTCTGAGGAAACGGAAGGATGCCGGAAGTAACCAGTATTCTGCCCCTCTGCCCAGCAGAGGGGCAGACCTGGTGAACAGGGCTCCTAGTGCTCACTGACGGAATGCAGTGGCGTCTTCCCTTTGGAGTGTTCGCACTCTTGCTTTCTTGATAATGCGGCTTCCCACGCTCTGGTGTGGTTCAGTTGCTTAGTCACTCATCACCGGCCCCTGCTCTATGTGGCAGCTGGCTACTCTGCTGAATGCTGCAGACAAGACAAGGCATTTGATAGACGTGGGCCCAGCTCCCCCCACCCACAGAAATGTTAATTACCACCCTCATGCCACTTCAAAGCCCTTCTGAGCAGCTGAGAAATGAGCCCAGCCCAGGCCCTTCAGCAAGAAACTCAAAGATATACCTAGAGTTCTGAAACTCTAGTACTTACTGTCTCTAAACCAGTGAAGTAAGTAATATCCACAATGTCTTTACCTATCTCCCTATGATCAAATTAATCAAAAGTATATATTAATTTTTTCTTATGGATTTGTTCATCTGAAAATAACTGGCTCTTCACTTAGAACACAAGCAACTCACCTCTTTCCTGTAACTCTTATGTTATATCCATTCTGTAGAAATTGAGCCTTGACCCATCCTTTCTTCCAGGAAAAAAAAAGTTGTTATATTTAAACAAAACCTCTATGCTTTAGGTGATTTGGTCTACTAAAAGTTGATTAATACCTTAATATAAAATTAAGTCTGTAGCTTTGGTAAATGTGGTTTGATTTCAGCAGAATTCTGTCTCTTTTGTCGTGTTCCCCGGAACATTGACTATCCATCTGGTCCAATCTTCTAACTTCACCCTAAACTCCCTGCACAGAAGTTTTTGGATGGTGCTAAAGAGACTGTGTTTGTATTTTACAGTTTCGTTTTTAAACTGAAAATTATCCGTGGAACAACCTTGAGAAATGTTATTTTAAGTAACATTTCCCTATCCATTCTTAAATTACAGAGGCAGAGTGTCTGGTAGGACACCAGCAGATAGATTCACCTATTACAACAGTATATGCTTTCTACTGATCTATTTTGAATTAATGGAACATTCTTACTTTAAACTTTTGAAATAAAGTAAGATAGAGTTTAAAGAAGAAATGTTGTTAAAATATGCTAATCATATATATTCTTAATGAGTTATCATAGTTTAATATATATTGGCTTATTCTCAGTCCCAAACCAGTGGTGCCATTGAACTTTTCAAATGAGAAAACCCCATAAATTAATAGTTGGTAGATGTGTTCATCCACTTTCCACTGCTGTAACTAATACATGACACACTCAATTTAAAAGGAGGAAAAGGTATTTGGAGTCACTGTTTCAGAGGTCTGCGGTGACCCGACTCTCTGGTTTCGGGACCCATTGGTGCACAGAACACTGTGGGAGGGTTGTGTGGCAGGCAACACTACGTAGTGTTGCTGGGAAACAGGGAAGGCTCCAGTGGTGAGGATACACTGCTGCACAGATTGGTTCTTTCTTTGAAATACGTGAAGATAAATGGAGCTTTAAAATATTCATAGATTTACTTATTGTGTATATGTGTGTGGGTTTGCACACGCTGCTGGGAAGGTATGGAGGTCAAGGGATAACTTGCAGAAGTCCATTTTCTCTTTTCCCCAGGTGAGTACTGGGATGTAAACCCAGGTCATCAGGCTTGACAGCAGGCACCTGAGCTGCCTCACTAGCCAGCTGTCTGAGATCTCAACTTTGATCTGTTTCCATTCCTCAAGATGCATGATTTTAGTCTTCCTTATGTTAGAAACAGTGAGATGTCCAGTTGTGTGTGTACATAGGAGAATTCCATCCAGTGTGGGTAAAATTTCCCTTAACCTCTAGATTTCAGAGAAGCTCGGCTTCCACTCGATTGTGTGTGTTGTCTAGAAAGCCATGCTTCATCCTGTGTAATAAACCTAAATTTTCTGAGGATACAGAAAACAATGGGTAGCTGCTCATAGAGAAGGATGGGAGAACCCTTTTCTATTTGTTTAGTAAATAGACTAGTGTGGTGAGTGCTTTCTCCACCCAGCCATCACACCAAAATCACTGTAGATGAGAACTATTTCACCAGACATAATCTTTATGTCAATATTCTACAATTATGGCTTCAGTATTTTTGGGACACAGAATCTCCATGGCTGGCCTGGAACTTGCTTTGTAGATCAAGATGAACTTGAACTCACAAAGAACCTCTCCCTTCTTTGTTTTGAGTACTGTTATCAAATGTGCGCACTACAGTATCGGATGGTGTCTTGGATCTTGAATATCTCCCAGAGACACATTTTAGGAGCTTGACAAAAACCATCCCTGGAACCACTGGGAGGGGCCGAACCTTTGAGAGGCAAGGACTACAAAAGGATTTGGGGCGTAGGAAGCCAGTTCCCACTGTAAGGACAGAAGAGGATCGTCATGGACTTGTCAACCGGAGATATCAAAGTATGTCAGACCACACGACTCTAGAAGATATTTACTCACAAGAAAATAAAATTGCCTTTGATGTTATGGGAGATTAGTATAACTAAGAAAGAGCTCAGATATAGGGTAGTGAGAAGTACACAGAAAATTAAACAAAGTAACATGGCAGTTATTCCAGAGTGGTAAATATTATAAATAATTTTGTTCTTTTTTAAAATTAATTTCATTGTTTTTAGTTACTCATTTCTTTTTTGTTATTAAATTTGTTTTCTTTTTAAAAATTTTATAAATAATTTAATTTTACATATCAGCCACGGATTTCCCTTTCCTCCCTCTTCCCACCCCCCCACCCCTGCCCGCCAATCCACTGCCCATTCCCACCTCCTCCAAGACAAGGTCTCCCCTGGGGAGTCAGCCCAGCCTGGTAGATTCAGCTGAGGCAGGTCCAGTCCCCTCCTCCCTGCACCAAGGCTGAGCAAAATGTCCCAGCATAGGCCCTTTGTTCCAAAAAGTCAGCTCATGCACTAAGGACAGGTCCTGGTCCCACTGCCTGGGGGCCTCCTAAATAGTTCAAGCTAATCAACTGTCTCACTTATCCAGAGGGCCTGATCCAGTTCCATGGGGGCTCCTCAGCTATTGATTCACAGTTCATGTGTTTCCACTAGTTTGGCTATTTGTCCCTGTGCTTTTTCTAATCATGGTTTCAACAGTTCTTGCTCATACAATCCCTCTTCTCTCTCACCGGTTGGACTCCTGGAGCTCCACCTGGGGTTTGACCGTGGATCTCTGCATCTGCTTCCACCAGCCACTGGATGAGAGTTCTGTCATGACAGTTAGGGTGTTCAGCCATCCGATTACCAGAGTAGGTCAGTTCGGGCTGTCTCTCGACCATTGCCAGCAGTCTATTGTAGGGGTATCTTTGTGGATTTCTGGGGACCTCTCTAGCACTTTGTTTCTTCCTATTCCCATGGGGTCTTCATTTCCTTGTTCTCCTTCCTTGTTCTCCCTCTCTGTTCCCAATCCAGCTGGGACCTCCCGCTCCTCTAAGCTCTCTTTCTCCTGACCCTTGCCCTTCATTACCCCGCCTCAAATCCAGTTTGCTCATGTAGATCTCATCCATTTCTCTGTCGTTGGACAATCCCTGTGTCTTTCCTAGGGTCCTCTTTACTAGTAGCCTCCCTGGGGCTCTGAGTTGCAGTCTGGTTATCCTTGGCTTTACATCTACTAACCACTTATGAGTGAGTACACACTATGTTTTTCCTTCTGCCTAGCTATTTTTCAAAAGAAATACTGAAGAATTTTCTTGGATGTTTGACTATTTAAACCATGACAGGTATGTCTGAGTCAGCTGGGGCTAACTATAATAAGATATTATAATGGCTTATCTTAAGTAGCAAAAATGTTTCCCACCACTCTGGAAGGTGGACTCCAAGATTCCCAAAAGGAGGAAAGTAGGGAAGAGATAGCTCTTTTCCTGTCGGGCTGGAGCCCCACCCTAACAATCATAATTACTTCCTATAATTCTTATCTCTGAATAGTCACATTGAGAATTAAAGAATAACCTTCATTAAGATGTGTGTGTGTGTGTGTGTGTGTGTGTGTGTGTGTGTGTGTGTGTGAGATATAAAACAACACAATTCCCCATGGCTTTGATCGACATCCTTCCTGCTGTTCCTTCCTCCTCCCTGTCCCTCTGTAGTATCCTGTGAACCACGCTGGATTCTCTACCTCCTTTTCATATCCACTGTATCCTGCTGTTCCCCTCTCTAGGGCTTTTCCTCCACTCCACATGGTCCCTTTTTATCTTCCTGTTTTCTGTCATTTACTTCAGGCTATATAGTTACATCTAAAGAGTTGGAGCTCTGGACTGCAAAGAAGAAAGATAATGTGGCATTTGGCTTTATAGTTCTGGGTTACAAGATCAGTATAATACTTTTTAGATCCATCCATTTACCTGTAGATTTCTTGATTTCATTTTCTTTATGGCTCCATTGTCTACATGTACTACATTTTCATTATCAATTTGTCAGCTGTAAACCATTTAGAATGCTTCTCTGTCCTAGCTCCTGTGAGTGCAGCATCAATGACATGGCTAGCAAGGCTCTGTGGAGTAGGATGTGAGTCTTTTGAGCATATGTCAAGGGGTGATATTGCTGGGTCATATAGTAAATTTATTTTTAGCTTTCTGAGAATTCTCCATACTGATTTCCAGAGTGGCTGCAGTAGTTTGCACAGCCACCAACAGTGAATGAGTGTCCCTTTCATCATATCCTCATCAGCATTTGCTGTTGGGGGTTCATCTTCGCATCCTGGCTGGGTTAAGATGAAATCCCAAAGCTGCTTCCATTTGCATTTCCCGAATTGCTAAGGATGATAAACACTTTCTGAGATATTTCTCTGCCATTTTTATTTCTTCCTTATGGAACTCTCTGTTCAGAACCATAGCTCATTTTAAAAGTTTGGTTATTTGTATCTTTGATACCTTGATTTTTAACATTTTAATATAATCTGGACATTAATCATCTTTCACATGTAAAGCTGGCAATGATTCTCACCCACTGTATGAACTTCCTCTTCAATTTATTTATTACTCAATTTATTATTCAATTTATTAATTACCTCTTTCATTTGCTTTATAGAAGCTTTTGAGTGTTGTGCTGTCCCAGTTGTCAATAGGTGGTTTTAACTATCCTTGGGCAAATGGAGTCCTGTTCAGAAGCTGCTTTCCAATACCTATACCATGTAGGGAACTGCCCATATTTTCTTCTAGCCATTTCAGCACTTTCCTTTTCATCTTGAAATCTTTGATCCATTTGGAGTTAATTTTTTGTGCAGGGAGATAGATTTGGGTGTAATTTCATCCATCCACATGTGGATGTCCAGTTTTTCCAGCACCTTCAGCTGGAAATTCTTTTTTTTCTCCAGCATGTGTTTTTGCATTTTTGTCAACTACTAGACAGTAATTGTTACACACATTTACCATTGGGTCTTCCATTTTGTTCCATCGGTCAACAAGTTTGATTTTGTCCCAGTATCCTCTGGTTTTTCTTGAAATGTGGAGTTAGAATCAATTACCAGTTGGGCTAAGGGTTGCTTTGCCTACCTGAGGTCATTTGTGATTACATATGAGTTTTAGAATGTTTTGTTTTATTTCTGTGAAAAATGTTGTGGAGTTTTTTGTTGTTTTTGCTCTTTTTGGAGCCCCACCACCCAACTCCCAAACAAATCACTCATGGAGGTGTATTCTTAATTATGAAATACCCAGCCTTAGCTTAGGTTAGTTTCTAGGCAGCCTTTCTTAACTTAAAATTATCCCATCTAACTTTTGCCTCTGGGCTTTTCTCGTTCTCTTACTTCTGTAAATCTTACTTACTCCATGGCTTCTGTGTAGCTGGGTGGCTGGCCCCTGGAATCCTCCTTCTTTGGCTACTCCTTTCTATCTCTTCTCCCAGATTTCTCCTTTTATTTATTCTCTCTGCCTGCCAACCACACCGGTTTCTTTCTCCTGCCTCACTATTGTTCATTCATCTCTTTATTAGACCATCAGGTGTTTTAGATAGGCAAAATAATACAGGTTCATGGGATTAAACAACTGCAACATAAACAAAAGTAACACACCTTAAAATAATATTCCACAACAGTTTTTGTATTGAGATTGCAAAGAATCTGTGAATTGCTTTTCGTAGAATAATTGTTTCCGCAATAGTAATTCAGTTTAGTCTATAGTAAGATGTTAATACTGAATAAAATAAAACATAAAGCTTTGATTGTTTTTTAAAAGAAGAAATCCTATGAAGAAAATGTCATAGAAGTTACTCCTCTAGAATTCCTTATGAGGACATCAGTGCATAGATAGAAAGATCTTACTGTCATTGGGACATCATTAAAAATGTTAGGAATTTATCCCCATTTTTCACTTTTATTTTGGCTTAATCTTCATAGTTTTTTATTTCAAAGTTTGTGATGAATTAAAAAAAACTATCTCAATTTATCTGGGCTGTTTTTTTCTTACCTGGGGTGTATCAGTGACATGAAACTCATTTTTAATTTATTTGCTTTATTGGGGTTAAGATATATTTGGACACAAATCAGTATGATACTTTTCAAGAGCTTCACTAGAAAAGATGCCATAAATGAAATATTTGCCCCAATATTCTACCTCCAGCAATTTATGGCAGACTTAAAACATGCATTGCTATCTATTACTCAAAAACTTCACATTTGGTGTTAATCACACAATAGTTCAGTTAACCCAGGACCCTCTTCTTGCAAACTAAAGTCATTTGATGTAATGATATTTACATATACATTCAATCCTTTAAACAAGGATTCTGTTAAAAGTTGTTATTTCATCAATTCATTGTAAAAATCAAAGCCTCTTGGTCCAAGTGATCAAAGCTTCATTTATATTTTTAGCAAATAATTCATCTTCTTTTTTACTATATACATTCATCAACATATATGAGAAATACCCGAGCAGGTACATTTGAAAGAATTACCCCATTTATCAAGCTGACTCCTTGGCTGCTTCACAAAAACAGCAGATTTTATCACTGGTGTATAGAGAGGCAAATTCAAATCAAATCCTGTGTGCCATTTGGGGACACATGATTAATGGGAACATGCTTGGTTTTATTAATCTTCCTGAATTCTTGACATCCAACTCTTTTCACATAATCTCTCATATTGGAAACCATCTTTATTTTCTGAATGTTTAATGTATATTTAATAAAAATGTAGGTTTGGAATTTTTCCTTGAATTTTTAAAACACACGTCTTATGAGACCTTTATTCCTATGTTAAATACATCTACCTGCCCTACTGCATATTATAAATAGCTATCTATTTCTCCAACCTTTTATTAATAAAACCCTCCTGGCCAATCACATATTTAAATAATTATCTGGAGCTATGACCTCAAGCATATATTGCTGGCCACAGTTCAGAATATGTAAAGCTATAATGAAGCTTTAAATTTTAATATCAGAATAGCAGTCATTTTAGTAGCCCTCACAAGGCCAGTGGCAAGTTCTTGAAAGTAATTTTTGAAACAAATATGAACAGAGCCTAAATCACCATGAAACGATGTGGTGTCAGCCATAATTATCTACAGTAGAACAATGTCATGGCTACCCAAATGATGGGAATGTTTAGTGACTCTGCTAATGAGTGATTCACTGAAAAAATGCAAGTAGATTTTCCCCACTTTTAATTTAATGAGTTTATAGACATAGGTTCAGGCAGGGAATGATTGACCACCAATGCCATCTCTAAGGGAACAAATAGAAACCATCTCTAGGAAGATCCAATATGTCTGCTGGACATAGGCCAAGGTTATGAACCACTTAATGAGACTCAGGACTTGTTACAAATAGGAAAGAAGTCATGAATTTTAGGAGGTTCATATTTAAAATTACGAAAAGGCTAAGTTCACATTTTGTGGATTCACAGGAGGGTCAATTGCTGGAACCTGGAAATGCACAGAAACAAGTTATAACTGCATTGTTACTTAATGAGCTCCCTTGTCAGGGCTTCAGAACCCATGGGAAACTGCTGAATGAAACAGAACTCCACACCAATGAAGGGACACTTCATCATCACCCTGAGAACACCTGCCCCCGGGTTTAGAATACCACTTGATGACTGGATCCTCTCTCCTGTGCAACCTTATTATCCTTACCTTAAACCTGACCCTCCAAGTTGAAATCCTTCATTTAAACAATAGCTAGACAATTTCTATAGAACCTAGTACTAAACAGCTTAGGCTTTGAGGCTACACAGTTGTTATACTTAACCTTGCCATCCTTTCAAGAAATGGATGGTGGATCATACATTAGCAATCTACCTGACACCAGTACAGCTTTATTTACAAGAACAGGTGGAAAACCTACTTTCATCACTTTACAGATTCCTGCTCTCGGCCAGTTGATTTGCAAATTGTGACTATTTGGTGGTATATGTACAGTCAGTCTTCTATGACAGCCAGCATTTGGTTGTTTGTACTGTTTTAAATAGGTGCTTAATATAATTACCACTACATCATTTTGAAAAGTTTCAGGATACACTAAACAACAGACAGAAATAAAATGTATATTGATTGGAAATGAAAACATAAAATTATTGGAAGTTACAATTTAGAAGACCACAATCCTCCAAACTGAAAGACAATCCCCTGAAATGTCTCTAGAATAATAGTACCCCATATAAGCATTGCAGCTTGGATGGAAAAGTACCCTGGCAGTAGGGAGCCAATGAATGCCACAAAGTTACTGTAAGCATAGCAGCTTGCAGCTCTGCTCCAGAGAAAGGTCTCTCCAATGCAAAAGCAAGACTGCTCGTGCAGGGGAGGGTTTCCCCCGTGAAGTTGTTACAGCTCTGCTCCCCTAGGAGAAAGTTTTCCCAGCGGAAGTGTTACGGTTCTGCTCTGCTCCTCTTTGCTCCAGCTCTTATGACAGATATTACAGCTGGGCTCAGCTCAGGGGACAGTGTCCCATCACACAACAAACCTCACTGAAGAGATTTATTGGGAAGGAAGAATCCCGGAGGGTGGCTGCCTCAGGTGAGAAACAGCAGCAAACTGAACAGGGTACAGACCTTATATAGGGTTCCATTGTGGTGGTGGTAGTGGGGGGTGGAGCTTTCCAGGGTGGCTTTGGATTGGTGGAATTTTGTGGTACGATTCTGGGGCAAGCTCAGGGATTGGTGGCCCTTCATGCTCAGAGATAGGTGGCAGGGACCTCAGGGATTGGTGGGATTCTGCAGCCTGACCCTGGGGCAAGCTCAGGGATTGGTATAATTTCCAGCCCGGCCCGGGGGTCAAGTCAGGGTCAGGGTGTTTTTACTTGGCCCAGGACTCAGGTCCAGTCAGGGGCAGGGTGTTTTTCACCCTACACCCAAAGCTACTTACAAACAGGAACCACTGCAGTGTTATCATCATTATACAGTCACAGAACTGATCTAGTTGGCATTTAAAAAAAAATTCAAATAGGATAGAAAACATCCTTGTACATAAGTAGACTGAGCAAGCACTGTTTTGTGAAACCTTGTTTTGGATTTTTATCACACACAAGTGTGTATACTGGTTGCTAAACTGAATCTATTTGCTGCTTCTGGGTGTGGGGTGAACAGGAGGAAGTTCTAAGTTACACACACACACACACACACACAGTTGCACACACAAACAGAGAAAGTGGGAGAGGGAGAGGGAGAGGATTGTCTTCCCATGCTATACAGCACAGAGCAAAACTTGAGTTGCTAATATAAGTGTGATAAAGGGCATCCCAGAGAAAAGAAGCCCTTCTAGAAAGGCCACTGTAGGTCTTGATGAGCTCTGATTGAGATCCACTTTAGAACCATAGCTTAAAGCACAGCTGGGCAGATAGGCATGTCTGGTCCCCATCTACACTGCCCAGGCCAGCTAGCCAGGGCTCAGCAGTTTTTTTGTTTGTTTGTTTTATATCACCTCCTTTTCAGGTACCTGGTTCTCATGTAGCTAGACTGGTAAAACCAAAGGAAGTTTGGGAAGCAACTTTTCCCACATAAAGAATCAACATCCTTGTTTGGGATATAAAAAATACCGAAACCTCCATCTCACTGTCTTTTCTCAGGAGCTCCGTGGCACTCAGTTCTATTTATTTCTTTTCTCAAGCTACATAGCCTTGTTCATTCCCTTTCTGTATGTGTGGTTCAAAGATGCTTTAGGATAAGAATGGGTAGGATCTCTTTAGGTTGTAGCTACTGGACTGTATATGATTCCCTAAGGAAATTGGACGGATCAAGGAGAGAATATATGTAGGAAGTGACTGTACATGGCTCACTAAGATGCAACATTTGTGCTTTGGGGAAGGAGAAAGCATGCAGACTTCTAGAGGATAAATGTGGAATCCGTGGAAAAACTAATTATATACCTTGGAGATAAATACATGTGTGTATGTGTGTGTGTGTGGGGGGGTTTGCACATGCACATGTCTGCAGGGCTGCATTTTGAAACCTTGTTTCAAAGAAGTCATATTATCTGTGCATTAATAATCAGTTTGTAATACATGCAAGGCCCTCTCCTAAAAGTTAGATACACTTGGTGTCTGCTCTCTTAAGTTCATACTCTTGCAGGGGAGAGAAATAGTAAGTCACCATTCCATACACAAAGATTGTTGAGTGTAGCTTTCCACTGTTGTGTATCTGGATATTAATTGAATCTGACTGTTAAGAATATGAGGACAGCTCTTTATCTTCATTTATGTTTTCAAGTTCCAAGAAAATATGTCATCAATTTAACAAGAAAAATAGTCAAGTGAAATGAAGACCATTAAACTCTGAAATGAGCTTTGTCCTCAAATATCTTAAATTTTTGCATTGATGTATCTCTGTCAGCCTTCCCTAATCTGTGCATGTTTTTACTGGGAAGAAATAGCGGACAGCAACATACGCCAGTTTTCAAAACTCACATTCATTCCACTGGTTGAGGGCCCACAGCCACATGTCCCAGCTCTTGCAAATCCCTGGATGTAACAGTGGAATGCAAATATTTAGACTCAAGATATTTTCATAGGTGCCAACCTTTTGTCTTAAGATGGTTCAAATTAATAAAGAAAAAATATACAATGCAGCACAACTTTCCTGTCATAATTTTTGCAGTGCTAAAAGTAAAATACTTGTTAAGTAAAATATTTTGACATCTTGAAATTTATGCATTTTTGTACTTAGTATCTACTGGAAATTAAAATTTCATTAGGTTAATACAGATTTGTTGGGTATGTCTACGTAATGATTATTCCAGTGAAATACAACCACACAAAACTAACTTACTGTTTAAAAATTGAATAGTTTGGTTCTGATGTGCAGCATGTCAAAAAAATAAGAATAATATAGACTAAAATTTATAAATTTCCTCCAGACCTTTTTTCCTTGTTTTGTTTTTGTTGCAAAAATAATAATAAATAACAAATAGTGTCCTTCACTGCTCATTTCAATGAGTTGTTATAGCATCAAGTAGACATTAGGTCAGGCTTCGCTTATGTTATAAATTTATTATATTATAGTGAGTGCAAAGATAAAACTTTTTACTGGATTGCAAACATTCTTCATCATAAGATGAATAATAGTTTGAATGAAAAACAACTCTGTGTATAAACAGATGTGTGCCTATGTGATATATATGTATTACATATATATGTGTATATGTATATATATATATATACATGTATAAAACAAAACATAATAGACTCCTGCTGCTGACTGAATGCATGAACACTTATTTGTCTTAATGTATCTTAGAAATCATTTCAAGCAGAACAAATAAAACTTAGTTCTGCCTTTCAATGGCTGTGTAGTGTTTCCTGATCAGAAGATCCCCCTAAGACTTACATGTAATCAGTAGATTTACAGCTTAGGAAAGGAAATCCAGACTACACATGTGAAGGTTTGTACACTGTGTCAGTAAAGCGACAGCATGTGCTCACCTGGAATCTTGTGATCTCCTGATTGGAATCTTGTGAACACATCACTGTACTGAGAAACTGAAGCACATAGGGCTTCAAAGGAGGCAGATTTGTGCAATGGTACCCATACCCCAAACTAAGTGACTTCCAGATTCATTTTAAATATATTTAGGCAAGTAATTCATCATACAGTTTTGTGTGACACATTCATGGTGTGTGTGAACCACTATCCTTTTCAATTAAATTAATTATGCATTTATTTATACAAA
This sequence comes from Peromyscus eremicus, assembly GCF_949786415.1. NCBI lineage: Eukaryota > Metazoa > Chordata > Mammalia > Rodentia > Cricetidae > Peromyscus > Peromyscus eremicus. The sequence goes on along the minus strand of NC_081418.1, from coordinate 8,641,453 downwards.
ATATTAATATTTTAGCATATTCTTGAAGCCCTTATAAAAACATCACATGTTCTATATTGGATTGCTTATGACACAGTGTAAACTGGAGTCCCAAAGTGACAGATGAGGTGGATGAGCCGCCAGTTAAAATACATCAGGGTTAGGATTAGTAAAGATCATGAGGAAAAAGTTGGCGATGTTTTAATAATGCATGCCTCTGTAGCAATCAATGTCTTCTTAGATTTTTTTTTAAGTCTTATGCTAAATATTTTGACAATGCTGTTTTATTTCATAATTGTACCAAGGCCATTTTAATTAGTACTCTTTTGAAAGTTTAGGAAATAAAAACATATAATCCCATATGAAAATATTTTGATTATTCTTTGAAAAACTAAAAATATAGATAATGTTCTTTTAGTTTCAGCTTAATGTTGCAATGTTTTCTGTGGAAGCTATAACCTAAACTACTATCATAATGTTATCATTTCCCTGAATAAAGAAGTTTGCAAATATTAAAAACATTTATCCAAAATAAATGCTTAAAGCAGCATGAGCATTGTGTTTGGTAGTGAAAACTGATATGGTTAGTGATTATGCTTCTGGTACTCATTCGTTAGGAATAAGCAAAAAAAAAAAAAAAAAAACCTCTGGAAGAACAATTCTTATGCCTAAATCTATGGTGTGAACTGCTTTTGGACTTCTGATATGATTTTGATACATGGAGAATGGATATCTTAAAGATTAGTGTTAAGATAGCGCAATGTTTTACTGGGATTAAATGATGCTTCATACAGTCATGTAAATAAACAAGAGTAGGCGCAGAATCAATACCAAACAAAGAGTTCTTGTTCTGATTTTCCCCTCCTCCTTAGCTTGACAAGAGAGAGAAAGATACTGCCGACTGCTTCTCCCTGACACTGTTCATAACCTTACATATTTCATTGTATTTATAAGGGAATTTTTTTGGACAAATTATATTTTACCTGATTAGAATTAATATTGGGAGGCAATGAATGTAGAATTCCCAGAGAAATGGTGTTTGGGGAAGTGATGAGTTTGAAGAGGGATCTTAGAGTCCACGGGAAGGTTAGGTGATGAGAAATGGGGTGATGCACGCATGTGGTTCCAGCCATTACATCCCGCAGGGAGAGCTCTGAGGCTGCGATGATCCTTTGGGTTCACCTGATTCTGGCTTTTACCCTTCCACGGACCAGTCCCAGATGTGGGCTACCTAGGGGAGGAGTTGACCTAGGGCAAAGAGCCTCTCTACACTACTGCACAGACACCAGATGAAAGTTTTGACAGCTGAACTTCGTTGGCAATCCTCTCAAAAGCTATGGGAATAAATTTTTTTATTCCCATAGGATGTTGTCTATAGCATATCACAGTTACTGTCATCAGATGGAAAGAATGACCCCAGAAGTCCAGCTAAGAAACAGAAATTTTGTTAAGAGAATGGCAGATCAGAGGTGAAGGATTTTTGTAGCACTGGATTCTATACTTATCCACTCCAGACACTAATAAATACTTTCTAAAGGAACAATTCCTATTATTTGTTCATAATCAAGAGATTACCCATTTATACTTCATGTCAGTGTGTATAACATTGGGTGGTGATGGTACACATTTTTAATCCCAGCAGTCAGAAGGCAGAGGCAGGAGGATCTTTGTGAGTTCAAGGCCCAGCTAGAGTTGTTACACAGAGAACCTCTGTCTCAAAAAACCAAAAAGAAAAAAGAAAGAAAGAAAGAAAGAAAGAAAGAAAGAAAGAAAGAAAGAAAGAAAGAAAGAAAAAGTCACTTCTGGTGTTTGTTTGTGATAAAAGGCATTTTTTGTAAACTTATTCAGAAGAAACATTTTGAGCCAAAATTCCCTTATAGTTACTTGAGAACTTTTGTAAAGAGAACTTTTATTTAACTTCATAATTTCTAAATTGAAGAAAATGATGTTACCTACCCACAGACTATTGTAAAGAGTTACCTGATAACACAGTTCCCAAACCATGAACACTGGGGAAAAACCCACCTCCAAACTGTAGCATCCACAGGTCTATACCTTTACTTCCTGTGCTCTTTGCCAGTATACAATGAAAACAGTCTGGGGAACATAAGTAATATTTCATTGGTAATATTCATCTATATGCATAGTGTTTTTATCCATTAATCCTGATTTATTGCTTTTTTGTTTTCATTTATTCAAGACACTTAACTCAATTTATAATTCTTCATAAATACTATATTTATTATTATTTTCCTTTGTCTATCTCCTGAAAACATTTGGTGACTGATTTTACAAACATCTAACAAGCATGCCAATGCCCACTTCCCATCCATGAATCTCAGTGTAAGAAAAACAACTGTGAACAAATGCTCTAGTTGTTCAAGGTACTCCCATCGTCCAAGGTGACGGACAGTTTAGCAAGTCAACTAGTGAAGAAACCACAGCTGGGATGTGGTAAAAAAGGATCTGCAGAGTTTGGCCTCATCATGACACTAGGTGACAGGGCTAGGTATGGGGAGACCAAAGGTACAGAGCCTTTGAAGGACACATCCTAAGAATAGCACGTTTTATATAAAAAAAAAATGTGAATAGTTTCAGTGATGGAATAATTAATACATCCTACCATCTTCAAACTCAAGTTCTTGAAGAATTTTAGACATTACTTATTCCGAGACTTTGACACAATCCCTAGATAGTGCCTACAAGCACATAGCTGTTGTGAATTCATCTTTTTTGTAAGAATGCCAGCTTTTAGTTGACCAGGAATGGTCTGGACATGTAGATCATTTTCAGTTAGGAACCATTTTCTTCCAGACACCTTGTTTACTCTAGTTCCGTGCTTGGAACATTCTGAAATGTGGTAAGATTATTTTACTTTATGTTATTTGTCCAATTACCTTTCTCAGCCAAGGCTAGCAGGAGAGCCACCCTTGAAGCCTTACTCTAACTTTCCCTCCTATTCTTGACAGGTTTGTCAGTCATACATAATGGTGTTTTGTAGCTAGAGTTTTCCTGCCTGGCCCACAGTCAGAATAAATCTGTCGCCTGCCAGTCCCACAGCCTCAGACCCAACCAAGTAAACACAGAGACTTACATTGGTTACAAACTGTATGGCCGTGGATGGCTTCTTGCTAACTGTTCTTACAGCTTAAATTAATCCATTTCCACTAATCTATACCTTGCCACATGGCTCGTGGCTTACCGGCATCTTCACATGCTGTTTATCATCATGGCGGCTGGCAGTGTCTCTCTGACTCAGCCTTCCACTTCCCAGCTTTATTCTCCTCCTTGTCCCGCCTACACTTCCTGCCTAGCCAATGGCCAATCAGTGTTTTATTTATTGACTAATCAGCAGCACATTTGCCATACAGAACATCCCACAGCAGTGCTCTGGAATATAAAATTAGACTCGAGATGAATGTGAATCTATGTGAGGGTAATCAGAGTTGTAACCCTTAAATTCTCTGACATGGAAAGAGATCTGTCTGTCCAAGTATAGTTTTTGGCTATTTGACAGCTGATTTTTGTCACATTGAGCCTCCTATCCATAGATAAAAATAAGAAAATATAATCAAATACAAAATTAGGGGAGGAGAGGAAAAAGGGAAGGAAGTATAGAGGAACCCTCCAAGTTTCCCTTTTAATGCTCAGCCCAATTAGAGAAGTGGTTCTATCCCAGCTTTCTGCTTCAGTGATCCCACCCCACATTTGTGCTCTGTGACTTACAGTTACTATCCTGGGTTTCCATCATTCCTTAGCTTTGTCCAGCCCTCTTCATGGTCACAACAGACCCTTAACCAGTCAATATTTAATAGTGAATGTTCTGTACTCGTGGGATTACAATAGTTACTTACCTAGACATGATAAATTTAGAATGAAAACTTGTATGCATAGATTATCTGGGGTTCACAAAATGTTTGATAAATTTCTTGAAAGCAAGGTTTCATGCTAATGAGAATTTTTACTTTACCATACTTGTCATGTATAATTTATGTATTACTAATTTTTGACAGTATGATTTTCCACTAATTATCAAGAGTATGCAATGATAGCTCTCAGCTCTTCTATTTGTCTGTTGTCTCCCTGGTTCCCTCAGCGTTAACAAGAAGGCAAAGGCATAGTCAAATGCATCGATACAGTCACTGCAGGAGAGTTAGGCAGATGCTCTCCCCTCAGTATGTCTAGCTACAGGACCGTTGGATAGAGGAGAAATGGCGTTTCTATCGTTTAACAAGTGCACAGCTTCTAAGCACCTGAAGGGCTACTTCCCAGGGGTTATCACATTCTTTAGCTGATGCTGAAAGCACTTATGTCACATTCCAGTGATCACTATGTGAACCATTTCAAATACTCTGTTAGAATGATAGCCTTTCACAAGGGGTAGAATGGGCAACTTGAATATTCTTTTAATCTCAAGCTTTGTCTGGGAGATTTTTTGTAGAGACACAAAGGACTCATTATCTAAAAAGTATTTACTTCATCACTTCAGAGCATATTTCCCAGATACTTAAACCTTTTACAGTATAGTACAGTACATTAAGCCGCCCCCTCAGAAGACTCACAGCGTAGAAGACTAATAAATCATTGCATTTTCATGGGATTTCATTATATTTTTTTGTTGTTGTTCTCATATGTCCTTCTGAAATGTATTTCTCTTAAATATTAAAATTAACTTGAGAATGAATATTTAAATAATTTTATTTTAGTCAAAACATTTTGCTAATGAGGTTAGTAACTGAAAATGTTTAAGCAACTGGTTTGTACCGGAGTGGCCACCTTGATAATAAGGTCTTCAGTTTCATTCACACTTTCGGTGCCAATATCCATAATTGTATGCATGCTTACATGAAAGTGAATAGTGATTTAACTTGTAGAGGAAGCTTGACAATGAAGTTTATCTATGTCAATCTTTATGGTTTTGACAGTAACAAATTAAATTTTGCATTTGGTCAGTCACTCTAGGACTAGAATCTGTAGTACTATTTATTTAATAGATTAAATAATTGAGGTGAAATATGCAAGAATTTAACATTATACCCAATTGGACCTTGGTTTATTTATAAGACGCTTACATTAGTACTGATTGACCAGTAAATCTTTCTCCCTCTATGCTTACCTGCTCCAGGGAAAAAGTGGAGCCTTGAAATCAGAGCCTTGTTCTCAGTCCCTAGGGATGGCACAAAAATGCTCCATAGATTCAATTCCATTGAACAATAGAAATCTGTCCCCTCATGATTCTTGAGGTTACAAGGCGGAAGTCAAGGTGCCTAGAGGGCCAGGCTCCTTCTGGAGGGTCCAGGGAAGCATGCTTCCTTGCTACTTGCGGCTGCATCACTCCTTTTTTTTTAAATCCAGTCACGTGGGCTTCTCTGCTATGTCTGAATTTCAGATTTCCCTGATCCTGTGAGCTCACCCTAATCCAATATGCTTTCATTACCTTGATTATTTATGCAAAGACAATATATCCAGATGTCACCAATCTGCTGACCCATGGTTCTTTTCCTGTACGTCTGCAGAAAACATGGGTGTATGTGGGGTGGGGGGCGGCAAAAGTCTTGAATGGTGGCTTTTGTTTCCTGAGTGTTTAACAACAGTGAGCAATAGCATTAGGCACGAGAGAGCAATAGAGTGGTGCTGTTCAATGTCGGAGTGTGCTTGAATGACTGAGGCATGTCGACTCCTTTGCCCTACAAGTGTCTCAGTCCCTAGGAGGGAGTGCCTCAGGTATCCTAACAACTTGGCCATTGGTAGGAGTCAAAGCTACAGCTCTCAGCCTGCATCCTGACACTTGCTCTAAAGACGTGACAACTCCGTGGCTGTCAACCCCTTTGTACTCTCTTTATGAGTCTTCACAGCCTTTTATTAGCTCTCCATTTTCTCTTGCATCTATTTCCATTTTCCTTTTTCAACACGCCCTGGCTCCTCTTGAGATGTCGAGCTGCTTCTTCCCCTCTTTGGGAAGCTGGCTGATTGAGTACTTCTATGCTCAGTTGCTGCTGCTGCTTTCAGGATGACCGGGAAGCCTGCCTTTGCTAGGAAGGCAGTCAGCAGCTGAACTGAAAACCCTGGCACGGTGCTGCTGCTCAGGAATTAAGGGCTACCCAGTAACCGGACACTGGGCTCAGCTGACGTCACAAAGGCAGAGGAGCCCATTGTCAGCTGTCAACAGCCTCTCCGTCAGCTGATGTTGTAAATCCAGCGCAGAGATTGCTTCTTTTCTCAAGTCAGGCCATCAGTGCTTCAGCTTCAAGCCACCACTGCCACTGTCCCTTCCTCCTCTGCCAGCTCTGCCTCTCGGTGCCTCTGCTGCTTCTGCTTCTTCATTCATGTTACCGTCGTGGCCTGTTGGACTGAAAGGAGGCTCGAGAGAACACACAAGAGACGTCTAGACTGGGCCCAGTGTTGAAACACCAGGGAAGCAGCCCCTGGAAGCCCGAGAGGCCTGTTTATACAGCACTGAAGGGATGTTTGGGCTGATCTCAGCCACTTTTTGGGCCAATTCTGGATTTATTGCTATCATCACTCACAGTCAGATTTGTGATTTGGGCCAGTCATGGCCCTGTCCTTATAACCAACAGTCTCTCCAGCAGGGAATGGGCTCCCTTTTTGGTGAGGTTGGAAATGGTTTCTCTAGGCAGAGGAGAGCAAAAACTCTGGTGCACACAGTGCCAAAGAGCTGTGGTCGAGGCAGTGCATTTCAGGAGCTAGGGGATCTGTGCAGGTGTATGGAGGCATGGTGGAGGTGTTTCGGAAGGCTGATGCTGGCATGATTGTCATCTAGACTGACGTTTAGACTGATAGCCCTTTCGTTCAAGCTCTCCCACCCTCAAAGTGAGCACATGCCTCTGACGGTGAAGTTGGGAAGAAATGCACATCATCTACCTTTAGGATGAAGCACATGTCAGGTTCAGTCAATCACGAATTAAGGACCACCTAGCTTTCTCCTCCTAAGGATTCCGAATGTTAGCTGTCCTCCAGAAACACCGGTAGGCTACTCAGAGTGGACTTACTGGTTAACAGAGTATCATCTTGCCTGGCTTCCTGACTGGAATATTCTGCTAGAGCTCTCTCAGCAATTCTTTCCATTGTCAGGTCTTGATCCAGGGTTTTCAAAACTAATGTTCTTAAGCCCTTCTTAACCTTAAGCATGTGTCTCCAGATGGATGGAAAATGGAGAGGGCCTTCTAAAATAAAATCCAGAGATGATTTGAATAGAGGAACTTAGAGGAAGCAGAATCCATTCTGTTAGAAGAAAGGACTTCGTAAAACTTAGAGAAGCTACAACATCCAGGAACCAAGTTCAACTTGGTGTTTCAAACAGGAGCTGAAAAGCAAACAGCGCCTTGAATTTTAAAATAAAAGAAGACTAATATCCCCAGGGCTGTTTTAAAAATTAAAATTGATGAGATAGCCCATAAGTGTGGAAAAGAACCAAAAGAAGTAAGTGAGAAAACTGTGAAAAATGAAGGCCGATTGAAAAGTTCCAAGAGGAGAAAATGTAGAAGGAAGGCATGATGTGTTAGAGCAGTTAGCACAAGGTCACCCAAGGAGGTTTCCTCCTCATACTGGAAGGGATATGTTGCACCGAGATAGCCCAGTTCACCGAAGTTCTAGCAAAGGTTATCAGTGTGACCTTTAGAAAGAGAGATTCCTTGGGGTACCAGGGAAAATAAATAGTACAAACTTTTCAGAGTTCAAAGTTGCTTTGTTTGTTTTTCCTGTAGATTTAACCCGGATGCAAGAGACAACAAAAATTATCTTCAAAATTCAGAGAGAAATGATTTCTGATGTGAATTCTTCATAAAGTCGAATTATTAATTAACCCAAGGGAAGGAATAAACAGAATACATAGTCCAAAATTGCTGTCATCAAGGACATCACTTTCATGAGCCATTTCATAGAGAGCTGTCAGATGATGTACCCTGCCAATACAAGACAATAACTACAGCAAAAGAGCTTCTGGGCCAGGAAGGACTTAAGAGAATCTCAGAGAGAGACAGAGAGAGAGAGAGAGAGAGAGAGAGAGAGAGAGAGAGAGAGAGAGAGAGAGAGAGAGAGAGAGAGAGAGAGAGAGAGAGAGGAGGTTTGGAGCAGAGTGTGTGACCAGCAGAGCGTGGTTCCCGTAGAGAGTTCTCAGTGAAGCTGAGGGACCACCCAATCCATTTGGAATTACTGACAAAAGGCATTAGGCAGCAGGTGGAGAGTTGGAAGTTGGATCCATGATATGAGAAGAACACAGAAACTAAGCAGCCAGAAAGTATGGGGTATGAGGGAGGCATAGGGTGAGGGGACAGAAAGAGAGAGAATATAGAATTCCAGGACTGAAAGTTCAGGAGAAACCTTATTTTCACCTTATATATAACTCCATTCAGAGATAACTTTAAAAACTCACACTATCATAAGCAGCCAGGAGTCCATACATGACACACACTGATTGTTTAAATTCATTAAACATGCCACCTGCTTCTCGGAATGTGGCTAGCCCCTCACAAATGTCCTCTCCAGATTCCTAGAATTACTAACTTGGTGAGTAATGTGACAATTTAGAATTTCCTTCTCCTTTGACTAATACTCAAGCAGCAGAAATGTCTGAGCTTTCAAGGAATTAGTCCACTCTCCACAGAGAAATTTTGCCTTTGAGTTTCACCTTTTCAACAGTTTCTCTTTCTCCCCGTCTGCTATGAACACTTGATGGATATCATTGCTTTAGTCTCTGAGGTGGGTTCACAGAACACCAGTGCAGGAAGTAAATGTCTTAGTGGTTTGAATTCCCCTCAAACAAGAAGAAAGCTGGCATACAATTCATGCAGGAAATATCAGTAAAAGATAAACTTTTTCAGTTTTCTGTTTTTACTGAGCTAATTTTGTTGTTTTGTATAGTTCATGAAATGTTAGATAACAGTCTTTTAATTAGTACAGAAAGTGGTTTCATAATTCCCAAATGAAATTAAGCAAAAATAACTTTTAAATGTAGATTTTTAAAAATAAATTTAAAGACTTTTTCAAGAAGAATATGTGAACTATTTTTGATAGACCATTTATAATAACCATGTTTTTATTCAAAATTCACTTTCTGGTTGTCTTGTAGATATTGAGCAACAGGAAGTCTTAAAAGCAAGACTGTCTACGTCCTCAAATAGCCATGAAGTACTTAGTATTCCAGGTCTTAGTGAGATCTTCTGTTTGTTCTTGAGAATTTCATGAATATATTCAGTGTGTTTTGATTGTATCACTTACCACCCAGTCGCTGCCTCTTCTCAACTCCTGCCAAATCCTTTCCCAATATCATGTCCCTTTTTTCATCACCCACTGTGTCCATCAGTGTTTTCTATATATGCATGGTTGTAGGACCACCCATTGGAGCATAGGCCACCTACCAGGGATCGCTTCCCTGAAGAAACGGGCTCTCCCTCCAGAAGTGTCAGATATTTGTTTGTTTACAATATTATCAGGGTTTCCTGAAATTTCATAAAGTACACTTAAATCCATAAGATGCTAAAGGAAAGCACACTGAATGAGAAAGTTCTTAACAATATAATAATTTATGGTAAAATTAAGCAAGCAAATTCTGCTAGGGAGTGATTGGTGTGTGTGAGAGAGAAAAGCACATACAAAGATACATTAGGTAATTGAGAAAATGCAGACTTCAAGGTAGCAGGATGAGAGAGCTGATGACACACAGGTTACTAAATCTAAGGAAAAACTGAATTATCTTCCTAGATGCAATTTTCAAGTACTGATACCAACTGAGACTTTTTGCTCATATTGGAATTTCTTTGTACTCCTCAGTCTCTTCACCAGCCATATGGACTGATCTGTTCCTTGAATATTTCCTTATGTAACTAACTATGTAGTCTCCAAATACAACTAGAAATGGTTCAATACCTAACTCAACAGAAGACAAGGTTAGAGAGGGCAGATAGACCTCTCACTGCTAAGCATAGTGAAGAATGGGCAGAGCCACACGGAATGCACTGGAGGGAGGTTGCGGATCTGAAACCCGAGTCTGTCTCCTATGACATTCTCTCCTCAGCTCTTCGTTCTGCTATGCTGCCTCTATTTTATTGTATCTGTCCGTTTTCTATGCTGATGGTGTTGTCATCCCATGCTTTTCAAGTGTCTGTACTTAGTGGATTAAAAGTTGCAGATTTACATTTCCCCATGTCCTAACTGCATTTCCATCAATTCAGAGAATGTGCTTTGGAATCTATTGTGGAATGTTAGTAAAAGATTGGGTGTCATATGAGACAAAGCATCATACAAAGTGCAGGAGGGTGAGAGTTTAAAGCAGAGACTGGAGGAAAATTTTTCAAATTAACAACAAAAAATGCTCTAAAAGACAGTAGCATGTAGTGTATTATGCTATCCTTCCCATTTTATCTCTTTATTGATGTTGGCTATGCAATCTTAATTTCTGTGGTAGGCTGTATTCCCCAGAAGATCCTGCTAAGACTGGGATGTGGTTTGTCTCCACTAGATCCATATACTGAAGTCTTGATCACCAAAATGACAGTTTTAAAGGTAGAAGAATCTTTAAGATGTTAGGCCTAGAGTCAATGGTTAGGTCACTGGGACATCTGCCCTTGGAAAAGTTTACAGTAGTTTTCTAGGTACCCAAGTTAATTCATTCTCAGAAGAATGGACTATAAATTGAAGCTACACACATGAGTATGCACTGATTTCCTCTTATAGTTCTGTGTTGTGACCCAACAAAGTGGCCTGACTGGAGATAGACAAGATAACATTGCTCATTCTTGGACTTAGGCCTCCACCATCATGAGCAAAACATACTTCTCTTCTGAGTGCTCATTTTTAAGCATTCTCTTATAGCAACAGGAAATGCACTAAGGGAGACCGTGGCATGTGTTAGGATGTGCAAGTGAATCATCAGGAAACCTTCCAGGAGAAGCAGGTCAAGTGGGAGGATCAGTTCAAGAAAATGATAAAAGACAGATAAAGATGTGACCACAGGCAAAAAGGCTTTAATTTCCTACCTTCCTGTGAGAGACTGTAGGATACAAATTAAGTACTAAACGTGTGTGATTAAGGAAAGGGATTTGGCCCTTTGTACCCATAAGCTGATCACATCTTAGTTACTGACTGAAATACATTCCTGGGTCCTCTAGTTCTTTTTCCTATTGGCAAAATAGCTTGGTAACTGAGAGCAGTGACTTGAACAGACACAAATCTGAGAACACAGACATGAAGGCCCACTGTGTTAGAGAAACAGGTACGGACACACATAGAAGAATGAACAATGACTTGAGTCAATAAATATGCAGCACTGACAGGAACTTGGGCTAATATTATTGATCAAGATAACGTTGGAAATTTAGAGAAATCTGATTCTTAATTTCTCAGAGCAACCATGAGTCAGCTGTATGATACATCTGAGTTATACTTTTGAGCGTTTCCTTTAACTATTCTGTGGGAAAAATGATATGTGTACTCAGTAATAGAATGTATATGCACACACACACATACACATACACACACACACAAACACATATACACATTTCTTGTCTGTCTTGAAGGTCCTCATGCCTTCAGTACCTTAGATAACAGGGAGCTTAATGATTTATAAAAGTGTCAGCAGTAGACTGAATGGTATACTCCAAATTCATATATAAAAGTCCTAGGTCTGCAGTGTGAAAATATTTAGGGTGAGAAAATATGAAGGCTGTGTGGGATCTTGATTGGATTAGTACCCTTTGTAGAAGAGGTGAGAGCTTGCTCAGTTTCTATGTTATGTGAGGCTCTCTCAAGGAGATATTTGAGGCCAGGAAGATATCCTTCACTGGGAAATACATTAGCTGACATCTTTGGTCTTGGATCTTGGATTTTCTAGGATCAGAAATTGTAAGAACTAAATTTCTGTTGTTTTATTTATCTTGTTCATGTTAGCTTGTTGGAAAAGCCTGAGCATTCATCTTTAAACATGACTTTTTTTTTAAATTTAAGATAAAATAAAACTTGAAACAAAAGTCTCACAATCTTCTAGTTACTGTGTTTGTTCTCCCACGTGAACAGTAATGCAAATTTAGGTTATTTTCTATATAATTTTAATATATTTGTTGTTATAAGTTGTATAAACAGTGGGATAATGATGTGTGTATTTTGCCTTGCCGGGTTGAATCTGAATGCTACATATTGTTATTTTAATGTATTCTAGTGGAGATTGTCTTCAGGACTCTCCAAGGAAGGACTATAATTTACAAAACAGAAAAAGAAAATGATTAACAAGAACTACTGGACAGGTCCCTATTAAACTTTCATTGAAATTTTGAATATTGATACACAGGCCCTAAAAGTCTTAAAAAGTCCAGATGCTTCTGGAAAAAAAAAAAAAAGGAACTGAAATGTCTGCTCACTGCAATGAGAACATTGTGTTTACAGGCACACTGTAGAAGAGGGTGTTAGCCATATGGCTGATAGGTTCACTACTCACCTCATGCCTCATACTCGTAGAGTGTAAGACAGAGTAAGGCAACATTCTGTTGGGGACCAGCCAGCAATGCTGGAAACATTCCAGTTTGCTCCTAAATCTGGTGCCTGTGACTGACCGATTACCCAGAATGTCAACTGGCAAATTTGTTGTTATCAAAAAGCAAGTCCTATATTGGATTTAGAATTGGTTTTGGTGGTGATGTCTTTATGCAAACTCAACAATAACTTCTATACCATTTATCCCTGTAAACGGTTTCTGTATTATAAAAATGATATTTGTATCCATTTCTTAAGTTGTAGTTTACAGTCTAGTCCTGATGACAGAAAGGATTGGTTCCTTAATATCTATGCCTCTATTACCATGGACAGCATTGAGCTTGTTTTCAAGTCTCTTGCCAACACTGTCCTGTACATTGGATCTTCTCATTCTGTTCCGTTCCCACTGGTCTTAGTGGTTTAATGGCAGGTGTTGAGGAATTTAGGTGAACTTACATCATGCTTGATAAAGAGGGAGGAAAGAATGAGAAAAGCCAACATTGATTCTACTGCCAAGTGTTTGTTTCCAAAGAGCCCTGCTGGTGAGGGATCTTGCTAAGTGAGACAGAAGTAGCTGGCTTGCCAGTCCCATTCTTGAAATTCCCTATTTTCTAATGACTTGAAAGGAGAGCTGTAGTTGACAATAAATGTGTACATGAATGTGAGCTCTCTAGTGCATGATGGTTTGGGAGCTTATTCTACACAGAACATAGATAAGACATTTTTCTGAAGAAGGAAACCATCTTGGCAGTACCAAAGGCAGTGAATATAAGGCCTGAACTTATAATATAAGGCTCTCTAAATATGGCTAATTCACTAATTTGTCACCGATGCAATTAATGAGAACAAGGCAAGGTCTGGGTTTGGGAGGCTTGTGCGGTATTTAGAAATGAGTGGCTAGGTTAGATCACCTCATTCATTTCTCTGTCCTGAATATATCTGTGATAGTTGAGTGGCAATTGTGTCCAAGATAAACCCTCTATCTTGGAGAGAAGCTCATTACCATACAGGATGTTAAAGAGGAGTAATGCCTTCCCTGCATCCAGGAAGTTCCTAAGGCACAGGATGTTCTAAGAGGAAGTGAAACATTCCATTCCTCAGGGAAGCTAGTTAAGCTCAGGAGATAATTAAAATAGTAAATACTCAAATAGTAGATTTGAGTATTTAAATAAAAAATTTTAAATATTAAATAAAATAGTTTAATATTTTAAGCATTAAAGTATTAAAATAGTAAATACTCAAATAGTAAATACTAAAATAGTAGATATTCAAATAGTTTTTTTAAAAAAGTAAATAACTTAGAAGGAAGTCCCTGAAACTGACCACATACATTAGGCTCTCCCATCCCCAAACATATATGTTATAAGGACTGTTGAAAGTCACTGAGACAAGCTGAGCTACCACGAAGAGACATAGACCAGCTGAGCTCTCTGGAAAAAGACACACTCCAGCCTGTTGCAGGGCCCTCAGGTTGTGTACTATGCTTCAGATCTCAAGCTTGTCACCCATGCTGGGAAGGACTTTGGCCATGTAGCTATCTGAGTCATTTCTGCTCCTGTAAGTATCCCCTCACCCATATTCTTGCAAGTCACCTCAAAGTTTATTGGTTCACCAAATTGGACTTTGGTGGCATTTGTACTGCTCCATAGCTGGTTTCCTATCTGAGTGAGTACACATTTGTGCACACCTCTCCAGGAAGAATGCCAATGACAGTGACCTTGGGGGAACTTTTGTAATTTGCCTCCATGTCTCAAATTCACCTTATGTAAATGGCTGGTACACTTAAGAAAGATGTGTCTGCTCATTGCTTTCAGGTAAGTTGTATCAGGCATGTAGTAACACATCTTCAATGAAGTAGTTATTACTATCACGGATTGTTCCAGGTTAGGTCCTATGCATATGGAAACCAATATGAGTATACCCAAATTTCAAATACTTTAGTAGGGTCTAACAATAATAAAAAGTAACAATGAGACATAATGTGTGCTGTTCTCAGAGCTATGGCATTTATCGCAGATCTTCTCCTTCTTCTTCTTCTTCTTCTTCTTCTTCTTCTTCTTCTTCTTCTTCTTCTTCTTCTTCTTCTTCTTCTTCTTCTTCTTCTCTTCTCCTCCTCCTCCTCCTCCTCCTCCTCCTCCTCCTCCTCCTCCTCCTCCTCCTCCTCCTCCTCCTCCTCCTTCTTCTTCTTTCAAGACAGGGTTTCTCTGTGTAGCTTTGCTCCTTTCCTGGAACTCACTCTGTGGCCCAGGCTGGCCTCAAACTCACAGAGATCTGCCTGTAGCTAGAGTTTTCTCCAGTTCTGCCTGGCCCATGGTCAGGACAAATCTCTCTCACCCACCAGTCCCGCAGCTGCTCAAATCCAACCAAGTCAACACACAGAGACTTATATTACTTATAAACTGTATGGCTGTGGCAGGCTTCTTGCTAACTGTTCTTATATCTTAAATTAACCCATTTCTATTAATCTATAAGTTGTCACGTGGCTCGTGACTTACCAGTATCTTAACATCTTCTCATGGTGGCAGCTGGCAGCATCTCCTCTTCCCCAGCCTTCCTGTTCCCAGAATTCTCCTCTCTCCTTGTCCTGCCTATACTTCCTGCCTGGCTACTGGCCAATCAGTGTTTTATTTATTAACCAATCAGAGCAACACATTTAACATGCAGAATATCCCACAGCAATCCACCTGCTTCTGCCTCCCGAGTGAGTGCACCACCACTACCCGGTTGATATTATTCAGTCTAAGAAGAGAGATATAATCTCTCTCTCTCTCTCTCTCTCTCTCTCTCTCTCTCTCTCTCTCTCTCTCTCCCTCTCTTTCTCTCTCTCTCTGTCTCTCTCTGTCTCTGTCTCTCTCTCACTCTCTCTCTGTCTCTCTGTCTCTCTGTCTCTCTGTCTCTCTCTCTCTCTGTGTGTGTGTGTGTGTGTGTGTGTGTGTGTGTGTGTCTGCGTGCATTGTATGTTCATGTGTTTGGATGCTTTTGGAGGCCAGAGGCCAACCTCAGGAGTTGTTCCTAAGAGACTCCTCCATTGTTTTTTGAGAAAGGTTATCTCTGGGTTTGAAATCACTTCCTAGGCTAACTGGATGTCCAGCAAACCCCAGATAACCACTGTTCCCCCGGTCCCAGCACTGCAGTTAAAAGTGCACAGACAGATCTGGCTTTCACATGGGTGCTGTGAAGCAGACTCAGAGCTTCATTCTTGACCAGCTAGGTCTTCCCAGCTAAACTATTTCCCCAGCTCTGGATGAAGAGTTTCAGGGTTTGGTATGTGTCCTGAGAAATTCATCATCAAGACAAGAAAAGAATAAACATCCTGGAAAAGATACAGAGACATGAGGAACCAGGGTGCTTCTGGGAATGGAAAATGACTTAGTGCGGCTCCACTTAGAGACAGCTCTGATGTCAGTGTTTGGTGCTCCGCTGTCACTTCAGAGCAGGGGTTCTCAACCTTCCTGATGCTGAGATCCTGGGTGACCCCCAACTGTAAATATATTTCCTTGCTGCTTCATAACTGTAACTTGTTATTGTTATGAATCATAATGTAAACATCTGTTTTCAGATGGTCTTAGGTGACCCCTGTAAAACAGTCATTGGACTTCCACAGGTTGAGAATCACTGTCATAGAGCTTGGAATTCACTTGCTGGAAAGTCCAATTCATGCTAAAACTATATGCAATTTTGCAGAAAATGTAAGAAAAGGTAAGTTGTAGCACAAATCTTAACAGGTCTTATTAATAAAATCAAACCTGATGCCAGGTATTGGGGTGAATACTGGAAGATCAGAGAAGCAGAACAAGCCACAGCTTCCTCCCCTTACCAATTCCTCAGCTGATCCTGTTTCCTCAGACTGGATGCCTCTCAGCTGAACTGTGCTGCTCAAAAGCCTAAAAGCTTAACCAGCTTAGTTCCTGGTCCTCACGCCTCATATACCTTTCTGATTCCTGCCATCACTTCCTGGGATTAAAGGCTCTTGTTAATATGCCTGGCAGTTTCCAGTGTGGCTTTGAACTCACAGAGATCCACATGGATCTCTGCCTCTGGAATGCTAGGATTAAAGGCGTGTGTGCCCCATTTTTCTGGCCTCTATATCTAGTGGCTGTTCTGTTCTCTGACCCCCGATAAGTTTATTAGGGTGCACAATATTTTGGGGAACACAATATCACCACAGTAAGTCTTATCTGGGAAGACTTATATATATGTATGTATGTATATGTATATGTATATGTATATTAGAGTTGATAAGTTGAAGTCCAGGCCAGACAGGTATTCATGAGGAAATAAGAAATGCAGTGGGGCAGCCTCAGCATGCTGTGAGCAAGGCCTTAGACACCGTGAGGACAACCCCTGGTTAGAGCTCTGTGATAGAGGTACCAGAGAGCTGAGGGGTGGCGCTTGCCGGGGACCACGGGCAGTGTTAGTGTCTGGACAATGGGGATGTCTGGACATCACTGAGGAAGGGAAGGAACTCTGTCACATTAGTCATGAACATAGAGGTGATTATTTTGTTCTTTATATAAATCAGTAAACTGAGTCTTTTATAAAGTCCTATCTGGCAGTTTCTTCGTGGTATGAATAAGAAATGGAGCAAACTGAGAAGGTTAATCACTTCTAAGATTAAACCACTGCCTAAGATCAGATCACTTCTAAGAAGATGAAATTACTTCGCGACGAGGTCAGACTAAAACGAATATTCATCTCTCTCCCGCTTTTCCAGGCAACCTGGCTGTGTGTCTCTCTTCACTTCACCAACCACTGATTTCCAATCTCTGCAAATTCCCTTGTTTTTTTGCTCTCCTAGCCTCTGCTTCATCGACTCTCTTACTTGCTGCCTCTTACTTCTGGACCAATGGAGATATTTAGGAAAAATAATAATAAAAATTTAAAAATCATACTGTTAATTTGCTTTCTCCAATTTCAGTCCAGTCCTTGCTGTTTCCCATAAGCTTTCTGCCCACCTCTTTCCTCTCCTGTGACCTCTTACATGGAGACTTGTATCTGTCCTAACCCCAAACTCCCAACTTTCATATTGTTTTTGCCTTTTTTCCCACATGTATTTCTTTATATTTTTGTTCCTCCTATAGATACTCTTCTCTCATTGCCCACACTTCCCCTTCATGTCTTCCTGTCTCTAACAAAAAAGATAACGTTGGGAATTCCCAACCTCGAATGGAATTAACTACTCTATTTTTCTCATCGTCCAGACCCATTCTTTTCCACCGTGATCCTCACTGTACAGACTTGTTCTCATTCATCTCACACCAAACCAAAATGTGTGTTCTTGCTTTGATCCGACTCGTGTTTGAGAAACTTGAATGCTCACTTTCACTGCATGCCTATGTACGGGCATCCTTCTGCGCCCTGGCAACTTCCTGTGTGTGTGCAGGGCATGGCGCTGAGCTGAGTCTGCTCTCTAAAGACAGTCCCTTCATCCTTTTATTCTCTTTTCCTTATCCCTGCCTTTTCTTTTCCATCTCTTCTATTTGTGGACAATTGGCTGGTTTAGGCTTTTTCTATCCTCTCTCTAATCTTTACCCTATTCTTCAGCACAAAGGTTGTGACTAGGCAAATAAAATATCCGATCTCTCAGAAAAGGAATAGGGAGATGTCCGTAGCTAACACATTGCAAAAATTTTACTTAGTGATTGACGTCTTTTGAAGAAATGTAGCAAAGGCATCATTTCTGGGTTTATAATTTGCAGGGAAATTTAAAAAATGTGAATATTCTTTCCTTTTCTAAAACTTCTGGGTGAAGAAAAGGTTTCAGTGTTGTGGAGATGAGTCCCAGCTCTTAAAGTGATATTACTTCACTGCTTTGCTTTCTCTCTGTGGCTGCAAACACAACTTGTATGGAGTGCATGAAGGCCACAGAGCAGAGGCTTTCATGCTCTGTCTAGCATAAGGCAGCTGCAAAAACACATGATTTGGAGGACCAAAGCTATTGCTGATGTCTTTCTCCAAAGACGCAGATGTGCAGTTTAAATGCATGGGCTTGTAGACCCTGAAAGCACGAGGTCGGGCTGCTATAGGAACACTGAAGAAGTGTGTTCCTTTATTCTTGCAGTCACAGGCTAAAGTGTGTTCCGGGAAGTCGAGTGTTCTGTGGAACAGACACATTTCTCTGGCCATAGCAAGCTCTTTTGTATAGACCACATGACTTATTCCACACTGTGTGAACACCCAAGGCACACTTAGGTCACGCCTATGATTACACATCCTTAGTTCTATTTCTAAATTAAGTATTCAAGCTTCACTGGAAGGAATGAGTGAAAACAAACTTTCTCAAGCATTCCTAGCATCTGTGACTGAGATAAAGCACAGTGGGCTGGTAAAGAGGGAGCACCCTATTTCTGCTTCAACAGACTCTTTTGCCTGCATTGATGTTGAGTGTTAAATTATGTGCTGGAGATATCAGAACAAATTGGCCTCATCGTTGTAGTATGTGTATTCTCTCTGTTCTAACCCCTTCACAATCCATAATTCTTAAAAGTTTACATAATACTGATGTATCATCTTCAGTCACATAACTAACATTATCCTTTGACAACTCTACAGCCGAATGATAAAACACATATTTGCTAAGATTTGCCGAGTATCATTTCCACTCTGAAGTGTTGCAGCTTTGCTTTGTCTTTATTTGAAATGCCCACTTCTTCCTAAGGAAGCTAGTATCAACCCTAGGATTTTGACAGGGTTAAATTAAGTTGGAAAAAGTGGACCATAAAGTTAAAAAAAAAAGTTTGTTTCTTGTTTCTAGCCAACAATGTTAAACACACCTACTTAAGTGCTTATTGAGAAAGAAGTTCTATCTTTTAAAGAAGAAAGCAGGCTTTGCTTTAAAGGAGAAAGGTTGTGGAGCCAGTATGACTACATATAAATCAGAGTGCCAGAAAATCAAAGAATGAAAATGCTCTTAAAATTAATGAATGAAACTGTGGAGTCTTATACATTAATATATATTTAATAACCTGAGCGAATCATTGAGAAAAAAAAGCTTGGTACAAAGATCTGTGTGTGGATAAAAGCACATGTTCAGATGTAGTTTTTGTGATAGGGAAGTTGGCAAACCATGTATGTACTCCTGCAGTTTCGTGGACTGAGGGAGGATGGCTCAGGGCAGGAATACGTCAGCTCTCCCTTTTCCTCTCAGAGCAGGAAGGAAGGATCAAGGCAACCAGGATGATTTTCAGCTATTTCCCTTGATATGTGGCACCAGGGTTTTAAATAATTGGTTAAAAAAGTATCCAAGGGGCTGGAGAGATGGCTCAGAGGTTAAGAGCACTGACTGTTCTTCCAGAGGTCCTGAGTTCGATTCCCAGCAACCACATGGTGGCTCACAACCATCTGTAATGAGATCTAGCACCCTCTTCTGGCCTGCAGGCATACATGCTGTATACGTAATAAATAAATCTTTAAAAAAAAAAAAAAAGTATCCAAGCCCTGCTTAACTGCCCATGTAGTTGGGCAAAATCTTCTTTTTTTCTTCCCTAAGTGAAGCCCTTTGTTTAGTTTTCAAACACCTGCAGGGCAGGTTTCCCTAGATGCCTCAGCTCAGCTGCCTGGAGGGGAGAAGGAAGGGAGGAGGAAGGGAGGAGAGGATGAGGAGTGTGTGTGGGGGGGGGGCGTGGGGGGGGTGGGGGGGTGGGGGGAGGGCGGTACACAGAGTGAGCGAGCATCCTCACCTGCTTCTGACCAAGGTTGCTGCTTAGTTTAATTATCTCCTTTCGGCCTGGGCTAGGGTAGAACACAATTCAATTAGCACAGCTTCTGCTGGTAACAGAAGTTGTTTCAAGGGAAAAAAAAAAAACACTGAATGGAAAGATAGATTTTTTTTTTTGCTCATTGTATGTACTCATAAAGGAAAAGGTACATATACACAAACAAAGAAAAATATGGGACTGATACTAATTGATTACTGAAATAAGGATTGATTTGTCCTTTCCATTCCATAGCTCTTCTGATTAAAACACAATGTCTTAACAGATGCAGGTAAAACATCATATTTCCACTTCATTATAACTTGTTGTAGAATATCTAGTTAATTTGTCATGCAATCCAGTTTTGCTTCATTAATCTTTTTTTCCCACTTAGGATAAGATTAGGTTTTTGTTGTTTTTCTTCTTTTTTTTTTGCAGCCAGAGCAAGGCTGTATATTTACTGCAATAGTCACTCTCCCAAGAAAGGTTTTGTTCTTTGTGTTTTATGAAATCCAAACCTTTAAAGAGGAAAATACCAGTAGAAATACTAGAAGCTAAGATCATCCCGACCTTGAAGCTGTGGTACATTTACACGAAATGCCTAGAGGAGATTTTGACAGCTTTGAAGAGATTTGGATCAAAATAGCATGACAGTTATTGGAAATACATATAATTGGTTAATGGGAGTTCAAACCCTTATTTTATAAGACCTAAAAGCACATGGAATGACTGGTTTCCTTACAGTACACACTCTAGTAGTTCCTAAGAAAAAAATCTTATGCCGACTGTGCATACAGCTGTCCAGATTCATGTTTGCATTTTTAAATAACACTCACCAATATTGTACCTTTAATGATACAATATAACTTAAGTGTGGCTAGGATGATTTTCAGGTATTTTCACAAGTTGTCTTCATTTAGAGAGGGCGTCATTAAATTCATAGAACTTTAAAAGGATGTTTGTGTATTATATCTTCAACAAAAACTGTACTTGTAATTTTTTGTTAATTTTTTTGTAAATATGTAATTTTGCTTTGCTTCTAATGTACAACATTTGTGGCACCTCTGGTCTAATTCCCCTGGGAACTGCGCATAGGTGTATGGGAGTGCAATCGGAAGGGGCAATTATGTTGTTCAGAGGATTTGTCAAGGAACAGAGCTGAAGCCGATTAAAGTAGATGTGATGGTTGTAGGGGTCGCAGCCTTGATTTTGAGCCAAGACTTACTATCACTGTTTTAATTGAGCCTGAAAACTCAAAGGCTATGATGTGGTGGCCACCTATTACCAAAGAAGACATGGCTCACTAATTGGAAATGAGCGATCACAGGCTTCTTCCGGGAACAAAGACTCAGAGCAGCCAAATATGAATGGCAGTTCATTAAAGCAAATGTGCAGTTTTGCAGACTGTAATTGATGTGGAGCTTTCCTTTTTATATCTCAAAAATATGAACTCCTCACTAACTCTTTCTCAAAGGCATGTGCACTATTAGTTTAACCTTGACCTTAGCTTCAGTATTGCCCTAGGATGAAAGAAATCTTTTTCATTAGTGATGGAGAACTTTCCGTTGAAGGTATTTTGTATCTATCAAATACATTTAAAAATTTAGCATACCATATTCCTTTTATTGCTATATTGCAACAGAATTAAAAGCCAGGAAAATGTATGTAGTGTGTTCTGTTCTCATCCAAAGCACAGCAGTAGGCACACTGTAGCATTTAGAACATCTTACTTAGCAGAGTAAGTGCCTTTTGATGGATCCAGCTCTTTTTTTTGCCACATTCTCTTGTATGTACAAACCTCAGATAACAAAGTGCTAATTTCAGATGCTATTAAATAAGACTA
This sequence comes from Peromyscus eremicus, assembly GCF_949786415.1. Lineage (NCBI taxonomy): Eukaryota > Metazoa > Chordata > Mammalia > Rodentia > Cricetidae > Peromyscus > Peromyscus eremicus. The sequence continues at coordinate 8,619,454 of NC_081418.1, read as the reverse complement.
AGTTTGCAATTAAAATAATTTGTGGTGGCTTCAAAAGAGACATGTATTTTAGGCTTACTTCTTCATCTCAAATTAATGCCAAGCCCAGCTATATTTAAAACATAATTAACTGATTCTTTTCCTTTCCTTGCTTTAAAGTTATATAATATAGAAGTAAAATACAATTCATTTTTGGGATGTGCTAGCCATGTCTTTGCTATGCCATATCTAATGCACTAAGTAGTGAATGAGCTAGTATTCAATTCAGCCTGCATTTCAAGAATTTTCTAGTTCATGAATTCTTCTAGATATGGATTAAATTTTAAATATGTGTCATAAGTAATTTAACAAATGTTTTCTGAGGTTGCCAGCCCACCTTCTTTTCCAAAGATTCTTCCTTCTTTGATGCGGAGTGTCTGTGCATGATTCCTCCAAGCATGGGATCTGATGGAGGTTATTATATTAGGATGAACTTGGAAAGGGGAAGGCCACCCCAGTAACCACTGGCCACCTCAGTGACTATCAGTCACTTTCATCACCCACCTCAGCAGCCACTGGATCTGAGTAGCCCTGAGAATTTAAACGTAAGAATTAGTGGGCAATAGCTGCAACAGATACATCTACAGAAGACTCCTAGGGAATAGTGGGAAAGAGGGGAAGGAAAATTTTAAGAGGATCAGGCACTCTGCTGTGAGATTGTTTCTTAGCCACAGCAGGGACATAAAGTCTCACCAGCATGACTGCCCAAACATGAGCCCAACAAGGAGGACTCCAGTGAACATGCAAAACTGGATGGGAAAAACCCCCATGAGTTCTCAATCCAACAATGTATCAGCAAAGCCAGAGCTAAAAACATACAATTCTTCACCTCATTCGTTTACCCTAAAAAAGCTTTTTTAAAGTCCTTAATTAGTGAAATGGGTACCAGGAAGTATTTGTACCCTGTAAAGCATATTTGCTCAGTAATTCTTTTTTTTTATTAAAGCTTTAAAAGTTGTAATTAGTACATGTACTTTGCAGCATTATTTTAGATTTTTAAAGCAATTTTTAATTGATTCTTTGTGGGTTTCACATCACATGTCCTGATCACATCTATCACCCCCAACCCCCTGCTCCCTTCACATTCACCCTCAGCACTTGCAACCTCCTCCCCACAAAATTCAAAAGAGAACCATGTAAAAATGACATGTTAAAATCAAACAAGTGCATGACTCGCCAAGTAACGGTAATCCCTAATTAAGTTAAAACATAAAATTATGCTAGAATATCCCTTAGAAAATATATACATCAAAAGAAATTGATAAATATTAGACATTGTTGCTTAAGTTGACACTTTATTCTTTGTAAATATTTACTATAATAAAAGGAATGACTTATTTTTATTTCTCTAAAACAAGTATTTATTGCTTTCTTAATTAAAGATGGAATGATTTGGCAGGAGCATATCTCATGAATAAGTTTCTGTTTGAATTGTTAAAAGCTATCTTAACATTCATTCAGAATACTGATAGCACCTCTCAGGAATGCGCTTCTTAACATTTTTTTCTCCTCATATTACTATGTTGATATAACCCATTCTTGATCTTCTATGCAATTTCAAAGAGAGATCAGCTTTATTTTCCAACGAGTATTGACTTGGGATTAGATAGTAGTTAGAATATTTTACCATGTCTGGCATCCTGGCAATTCTGTGTACCTTATGGTCAAGCTCGTGGGTCCTGTAATTGTGTGAATAAGTATTTGCCCTCGTCTAACAGAATTTTTCTATAATAGAAGCTCTAAATCTTTGTTGTAGAATATTATTTTAAGGTGTGTTTGTAGCTGGAGTTTTCTCCAGTCCAGCTGGGGCCCACAGCTGCTCAGATCCAAGTAAACACACAGAGACTTATATCACTTATAAACTGTATGGCCATGGCAAGACTCTTGCCATCTAGTTCTTATATCTTAAATTAACCCATTTCTATTAATCTATAAGTTGCCACGTGGCTTGTGGCTTACCGGTACTTTACATCTTACTTTTTACGGCAGCGGCAGCTGACAGCTTCTCCTGACTCAGCCTTCCACTTTCCAGAATTCTCCTCTCTCTTTATCCATCCTATACTATATTTCCTGCCTGGCTACTGGCCAATCAGAGTTTTATTTATCAATCAGAGCAACACATTCACAGCATACAGAGCCGTATCCACAGTATGTGTTACTTTTGTTTATGTTGCATTTGTTTAACTCTGTGAAGCTATCTAATAAAGACATGGTCTAATAAAGAGCTGAATGGCCAATAGCAAGGCAGGAGACAGGATAGGAAGGACTGGCAGGCAGAGAGAATATATAGAAGGAGAAATCTGGGAGGAGGGAGAGAGAGATCAAGAAGAAGGGCCAGAGAAGGAGCAGGACTCCAGGGGCCAGCCACCAAGCTACACAGCAAGCCATGGAGTAAGAGTAGGATTTAAGCCGGGCGGTGGTGGCCCATGCCATTTATCCCAGCACTCGCGAGGCAGAGCCTGGCGGATCTCTGTGAGTTCGAGGCCAGCCTGGGCTACCAAGTGAGTTCCAGGAGAGACGCAAAGCTACACAGAGAAACCCTGTCTCGAAAAACCAAAAACAAACAAACAAAAAACAAAACAAAAACAAAAAACAAAAAAAAACAAGAGTAGGATTTACAGAAGTAAGAGAATGGGAAAAGCCCAGAGGCAAAAGAAAGACAGGGTAAGTTAAGGAAAGCTGGCTAGAAACTAAGCCAAGCTAAGACCAAGCATTCATAATTAATAATCAGCCTCCGTGTATGATTTATTTGGGATCTGGGTTGTGGGCCCCCCAAAAGAGCCAAACAACAACCTACAACATCTTTATGTCATATTGTAATTACTGGGGCATGAGATTTTTTAAAAATCTCAGTGTTAGACCAAACACACTTAACATTCATGGGAAGCAACTCAGGAATCAGCATTTGGGGGCTTCTGGTGCACTCCAGTATGCATCCTGAAGTAGACATTGTTCTAGAATTAATGAAGACAAGATCAAAATTAACAACAATAATCACCTCCACACAACCAATGCAGAATATAACATGTCTTCCTGCTGGATTGACAGGGAACCAAGTAAAATGTCTACCATATCGTGTAGGATTTTGACATTCATGTGTCACAGTAGTGCTCGATTGCCACCAGAACACGAGATGCAGGTAAGCAGTTCAGTTGGCTTTTTACCTCCCTGGGGTGGCAATGTAGCTAATACATACATCAGGATCCAGGAGCTGGGCCTTTGGGGCAATCTCACAAGCCCCACATTTGTGTCAGCTTCTGCAATCTCCCGTTCGTTCTGTGTAGACGAACTTCTACCCCATTGTCATCATTTGCTTCTCATGTGAGAATCACCATCCCACATGTTCATCTGATTTTATATTATGTCAAAGCAGCAAAGCTTTAGTGACAGGCATAACTCCGAAATGACTAAATAATTAAACAATTGATCTTAAATCTTATCTCATGGGTGGCTCTGCCCTTTCCAAGACCATATGCTTACTACGCCACTAATACATTAAAATAACTCTACTAGTGACACCAAATGCAAATTAGTTGTCATCTTGCAAGAGTCTGTATTGTAAACAAGGTGACACAAAATTTCTCTGTGATATCACATATATTAGCTATATGAAATATTAAAGACATAATAAAGTAAATACTATAATTGTCAGAATTTGCTTTAGAGACGTGAAACCTTCAATGAGTCCCCATGCTTTGGCCAAAGAGAACTGTATCATTTAGTCAATCAGATATTAGTTAATGTTTTCAAATTGTTCAATGCTTTCACTATCACTGTTTTAACAGTTGGAGCATTTACTACTTTAAGTACAGAATTTTGTCAATATATACATGGAATATCAAGAGTCTTTGATATTGTAATTAGTGCTTTACCAAGCAGGCTGAGACTTGATCATTTTGAAATGGCAGTATCTTGATACTTAATTCACATTAGATTGTATTGGTAGTAGGGACTGAATCTAAAAACCCATTTCTCTGTAATATTTACAGTAGTTTTACCTGCCATCTTCATTTTCCTGACTCAAAATTTAAGAAAAATTTAACATGAAAGCTTCTATGCTAGCTGCTTGCTCCTGATGGCTGTCCCACCAAAGTGTACCCTTTCAGTTGTTCTGTCTGTCTCCATTGTTTGTCTCTCTGTGACTCTGTCTCTGTCTCTCTCACACCCCTTCATGAAGATGGTAAGTCCTAGTCCTTAACTACCAAGGACCACAGAGAATTGCTTCATTGCATGGTCATCTTGATGGGCAACCCTCAGGCACGGGGAGCTGATTCATCTGCTCTTTGTTCTTGACAATGGCAGAAAAAGAAAATTGACTTTGTTGTTCTCAATTCCATGTGGAATTTCTTTTCCCAGATAGGATCAATGACCTTGCCAGAGGGATCCAAGAACTTTGAAAATCACATTTGACTCCATGATGGATGGCCAGCTACCTGGTTGCACACATCTGTTCAGACAAAGTCCTGGGCTGGGAATTGGGTAGCGATGTGTTAAAGTGTATTACTCCTGTCTCCATCTGGCAGGAGCAATATTTTCAGAAATTCAATTGCGAAGTTCAGTGGTAACATTGGAAAAGAAACCAATGTCTTGGCATATTTGGCAGATTAGTGTTTGTTTTCAAGGATATATTTATTATCTCCTTTATTTATTGGGAATGAATATAGGCAGATGTTTTAATTCATTTTATTTTCTTCTGACTCTGTGTTGTGTGGTACTTCACATACTCTTTCTTCCCCTGCCCCCCCCCCCCTCTGTCTTTATGTTGTTGTTGTTGTATTGATCTGATTTTACAACCCAACTGTCTTTAAGACATTAGACTTGTCAGGAGAAAGAGCTAGTTTTAAATGTCCACTTCTAACAGCATCTATGAATGTGTATAAAGCATGAATATTATTGGATAAGTACAGGAAATATGCAAAACACATGCATTTCCAGGAATTCTGCTATATGCAAACTAATGAATGTTTCATACACAGGAGACCAGCCTGTAATTTATAATTCTTCTGTTAGGCTTATTGTAATATGAAAACTGGTGATTCATTCAGATCCTGAAACACCTTACCTTGAATGATGTATGAGTTGAAGAAGTTGGTGAGTTTCTCTGTGAGTGAGTGTGTATGAACTGGGACTGTGACCACTGATGGAGAGATGGGAAGGGTCACGAACCCGTGCAGATTGTGTGCTCTCACAGTACCTCACAACACACAGGAGACTTTCTATGAGCATAACTCTCCCACACTCCTGGAGTCCGCAGAATGCATGGGTGGTCTTGTTAGCTACTGTTTGCCTTGGGACAGGTTATAAACAACAGGGCTTTCGGGGAGGGAAATCAGTGCTAATTGAAAACTTCCAGAAGAGGAAAACAGGAATTTGTTAACAGCTTAGTTACTAAGGTAACTTTTGTGGAAGAAAGTCATCAGTGAATTGTGCACATAGCAGCTGCTTGTCCTCTCTCTTCACATTGTTGTTCCCGGCCTCAGCTGAGGAGAACCCACCCACCCAGGGGGCTGACTACCTACTGGGAGGCAGCTAGTGTAATTGAAAGGCATGTGATTTCACAGGGAATAAGGTTTCTGTGGCTGAATAGCATTTCCAAATCAAGCAAGTAAATACAAATACCCCACAACCTTATTTTGCATATATATATCTGGATGCAATATATATATATATATATATATATATATATATATATATATATATATCCACCAGCAGTATGATTTTTTCTTCCTTATTGTACTGTGGACAAGTAGGTTCAATTTCCATTTAGTTACCAGGATATTCAAGATTATCAAGTTGTTCCTCAGTCTTCATGGATTTGAAGTTTGGTTATAATTCCATCACCCGTGTGTAACTCTGAGAATGAAGTGTTGTTACTGTAGACGGTATCCAAGTTGTACACCAGTCATTACCATATGGTATTATACCAATTTAAAACTTACAGATATTTAAAGACACAAATGCAAGACTCTTAATACATCTGGAAGCCATTCACAGAAAGATATTTTCTTCAGGATTAAAGCGCATGGGTTGAGGAATGATTTGTTTTCATACAGGTGAAAGTATGGGTTTTTACTGGAGGTAAAGAAACAGGGCTAAGAGGTGGTATTGTGTTGATGCCAAAAGCCTCATCAAACCATCCACCTGCATGGAAATGGACTCTGCTCCTGTTCTTACAAAAAACCCAAGTACCCAGTTATATGTGGAAAATCAATAAAAATTCAAGGTTTAATAGCAATAGTAAAAAAAGTTTAAGGAATATTTGGCCTCTTTTCTTGTACTCAGAATTGAAATTTCATGGATAGGTTGGAAATAGCTCTGTGTAATTGACTTTAGTTAGAATTTCACAAACAGATAATAAAAATAAAGCAAATTTCCTGAGAAAATAAAGCGTATTTCTTCTTGTAAGCTGAGATGGGTGTGGGGGAAAAGAAAAACTAGAGTTAACCTAAACATTCCTTTACAACAAATCAAGTGTTTTATTTTAATTTACAAATAGGTAAGGTATTTTCACTGATCACAGTGATTAGATAGTTACAGAATTTCCTATCCAATGTTTAACTTAAATAATGAGAGTAAATGGGCTGGAGAGATGGCTCAGCAGTTAAGAGCACCAACTGCTCTTCCAGAGGACCTGGGTTCAATTCCTAGTACCCACACGGGAGCTCATAACTGTCTGTAACTCCTGTTCCAGCGGACCCGACACCCATGGCAGAACACCAATGCACATAATATAAAATTAAATAAATAAAAAAATCTTTAAAAAAAATTAATGTAACTGTATCTTCATGACAGACTCTAATAAGAAATGTCTGTTTCTACAAGGGAATTTGCCATTGTTTCCCTTGTCTTACAGTTTATCAACATCAAAGACAGGAAAAAGAAGCCTGTTTATATTGGCTGCCCTTTAGATATAGATAATGGGATTCTTACAGCAAGTTTGCCAGTTAGTTATTACCACTTCACAATAGGGAAGTTGAGTCATGAAGACATTCATTCATTTGAACATTTCCAGTATCTAAATAAAATGTATGCAGTGGTTTAAGCCTGGGGGTTATCACAGGGTCCAAATGGAGGGGTATGCCCTTCCTTTGGAGCTTGTTTTATATTAGAAGAGAGAAAAAAATGTAAGAAAATTAAGAGCAACCAGAGCTTGTTCTGCATTTGATAAACATAGGAGTCCTCTGAGACCAGTCAGAGAAGACTGCAGGATGAAGTTGCGTAACTCAGTACAGATCTGGAACTCACTACAGGGATTTCAACTTTAAGTATGAATGAACTTCAAGAATCAAATATTTAGTTCCTCCTCCTCCTCCTCCTCCTCCTCCTCCTCCTCCTCCTCCTCCTTCGGGAAAACACCAAATGGCAGATGATGCGGGCGCAAAGGAAGCGTCCTGAGGACCTGGGCCCAGGATTAGGAGGTGGTGGAGGCTTTTTTGGAGGATTGGGCAGAGGTTTTTAGGGGCCATGGCTGTGGTCAAGACAGCAGAGCTCGGGGAGGTAAAGCCAAAGATAAAGAGTGGACCGCCTGTTTAAGGACATGAAGAGCAAGTCCCTGGAGGAGATCTACCTGTTCTCCCTGCCCATTAAGGAATCTCCCTGGCGCATCCCTAAAGGATGAGGTTCTAAAGATCATGCCAGTGCAGAAGCACACTCCAGCTCACCAGTGGACCAGGTTAAAGGCTTTTGTCACTGTTGAGGGCTATAGTGGTCATGTTGATCTTGGTGTTAAGTGCCCCAAGGAGGTAGCCACTGCCATCCAAGGAGCCATCATCTCGGTCAAGCTGTCCATTGTCCCCGTGCGGAGAGGCTACTGGGGGAACAAGATTGGCAAGCCCCACACTGTTCCATGCGGAGTGACAGGCCGCTGTGGCTCTGTGCTGGTGCATCTCATCCCTGCCCCCAGAGGCACTGGCATGGTCTCTGTTCCTGTGCCCAAGAAGCTGCTAATGAAAGTACAGGTATTGATGACTGCTACACATCACCCAGGGGCTGCACTGCCACCCTGGGCAACTTGCCAAGGCCACCTGTGATGCCATCTCTAAGACCTACAGCTACCTGAGCCCCGACCTCTGGAAAGAGGACTGTGTTCAGGAATTCACTCACCGTCTTGTGAAAACCCACACCACAATTTCTGTTCAGAGGACCCAGGCTCCAGCTGTGGTTGCCATGTAAGGGTTTTTATATAAGAAAAATAAAGTGAATTAAGCCTGTTTTAAAAAAGCAAATATTTGTTTTTTATTAACATTATTTATTAGAAAAACAAAGCTTGTAGAAAAGATCAATATAGCTATTGTTAGAGAGGTGTGGAATTTCAATAAAAGCATTCAAACTTACTATATCCTGTTAAATTAGATACATTATTTTAATGACTAAAATGATCAAATGCAAAATAAAGAAATATTTAATACTTTTAAACTTATTTGATATCTTAGCATGACTTAAATTCAAGAATACAGATTGTACAAAGAAAAACTGAAGTTTTATCAGTAGGACGTGTGTGTGTGTGTGTGTGTGTGTGTGTGTGTGTGTGTGTGTGCACGGGTGGACAGGTCACTGCATACGGTAGAACGTGGAGGCAGGTTGTTCAGTACAGCTGACCAAAGAGGTGGGTCAGAGAGCTGCTGTGGAAACTGTAAACGTAGAAGGGGATAAAGCTGTTCTGGGCATCATCCGCACTGTCAATGTGTGTACCAGGATGCTAAGCAAAGCTTTGCCCTCCCTCTGAGCACCTCACTGGGTAGGGAGTGTCTTTGCCATTCTCACTGGGCCCAGGTATTGCGGGGTATGGGGGCCGCTTGATGTAGTGGTGCCCATGTTAGCACATATTCACTCAGACCCTCACTAAGGGCTTTCTCTCTTTCCCACAGAGAAAATTTTGTAAGTGTTCTAAACTTCTAAGTCTTCTCCCAGAAAGCACGAAATACTGTCTTTATAGAAAATGTTCTAGCTTTTCGCATATGTTCCGGGCTTCCTTGATCTATGTTTTGATTATTTAACACTTTATTGTACATCTTTCCTTAGAATTCTGGAACTCTGACTGTGTCTAATGAATTGTCAGGAGTAGGTTAAATATAGACTTTGAGTCATCTTTCCCTCTGCATTGAATAATGAGGCTCCATGTGGACAAAACTCCGCCTTTCTCACTTCCAGTTAATGGCACTGCTGAACATGTGTGCCTAGTATTAGGTTCCAGAGGCTGAGGCTCTTTGTCTGCCCTCATGGCCAGATCATTTGTGTCTAAGGCTTTCCTACTACAGCCTGGGTTTGAGAGTTCATTGCTGAACAGGCTGGTTATGCCTGATCATAGTCACCACTTGAAAAGCAGAATCGAGGAGAAAATCATTCTATTTACTGAAGTAAAGAAATATCACATTAAAACACCATTCTACCACTGCCAGAATGCAAATTTTGACATTTAGGGAAACACCTTCCTTTTCTGCTCAGTTGTGATCTCCATGAAACAGAGGAGTTTGAAGATCCAGTCCCTTAAGTATGACACAATCAGTGAACAGCAGGCAATGTGCACAATGAGGAAAAAAATCACAGGAAGTGCAGACAGAGCACCCCAAGGTGTATGACAATATGTTTAATTTCTTCTAGAAGATAAATTGAAAATAAAATTATATAACCCAGGTCAGATCAGAAAAAAATGTATTTAAACTCTAGTCAATGTTTTTGTTTTAAGGTGACTTGGAGGCACAGCCATTCTGCATATAGCTTGGACTGTGTTCCGACATATATGTGAATTCACAGGCATTGCCTATTTGTGTACATATATTATTTTTAAAAGCAAAAAAACAATTGATGCCTGCCATTAGTGATCTGAATATTGTGTGAGGACTGTCTGTTGTTTATATGTGTTTTAATTTTTAATAAGTTAGATAATTTTTAATAAGTTTAATAATTTTTCAATCAATTAGATATCATCATGGCATTTTCCTTTTTTTATTTTATTTACAAATTTTTTTTTTACTCATTTTGCATACCAACCACAGATTCCCCCTCTCATTCCTCCTCCCACTCTCCCCAGCCTCCCTCCTCCCCCACCTCACATCTCCTCCTCCAAAAAAGTAAGGCCCCCTTGGGGAGTCAGCAAAGCCTGGTACATAGAGCTGAGGCAGGTCCAAGCCCCTCCCCACTGCATCAAGGCTGAGTAAGGCATCCCACCAGAGATAATGGGCTCCAGAAAGCCAGTTCATGCAACAGGGATCAATCCTGATCCTACTGCCAGGAGCCCCTCAAACAGACCCAGCTATACAACTATCTTCCATATGCAGAGGGTCTAGTCCGGTCCCACGCAGGTTCCACAGCTGTTGGTCTAAAGTTCATGAGTTCCTATGAGCTTGGTTCAGTTGTCTCTGTAGATTTTCCCATCATGATCTCGATCCCCCCTTGCTCATATAATCCCTCTTCCCTCTCTTAGACTAGATTTCTGGAGCTTGGCCTGGTGCTTGGCTGTGGATCTCTACATCTGCTTCCATCAGTTACTGGATGAAGGCTCTATGATGACAGTTAGAGTTGTCACCAATCTGATTACCAGGGTAGGCCAGTTCAGGCACCCTCTCCACGATTGCTAGTAGTCTAAGCTGGGGTCATCCTTGTGGATTCCTGGAAATTTCCCTAGCACCAGGTTTCTCCATTACCCCAGAACGTGTCTTTCTCTATCAAGATGTCTCTTTCATCGCTTTCCCACTCTGTCCCTCCCCCAGCTCGACCATCCTGTTCCCTTGTGTTCTCATCCCCCGTCCCCTCCCCTCTATTGCTCCCTCATCCCCAGTTTACTCATGGAGATCTCATCTGTTTCCCCTTCCCAGGGCGATCCATGCATCCCTCTTAGGGTCCTTCCTCCTTGTTAGCTAGCTTCTCTGGAGCTGTGGGTTGTAGTCTGAGTATCCTTTGCTTTACACCTATTATCCACTTAGGAGTGAGTACATACCACATCATGGTATTTCCAAACAAAGTAGGTTTTTGTAGATTCTCCTCTCCCCTAATATTCCCCCACACTTCATTTTAGTCCTTGTAATGTCCCCTCCCCCGTTGTTGTCCTTTCTGCTTTCACGTCCCATGTGACATATTGTTCATGAAATTCCTTAGCTCTCTTGGTCTCTTTTCTCCTTTTTTTTTTTTTTGCTTTGACTCATTTATGTGAATTTATAGACACACACACACACACACACACACACACACACACACACACACAATTTCAATTGTAGGATTCACATATGAGAGAGGCTATTTGGTTTATATGTTTCTGAGCTTTAGAGACAATGATTAATGTTCTAATTTTCAAATCCATCTATTTTCCTGCAAATGTCATCATTTCATTTTCTTTACAGCTGAGTACAGTTCCACTGTACTACATTTCATCAGCCCCATTCATCTGTTGCTGCATATCTAGGCTGCTTATATTTCACAATACCAATAAACATGGGTATGCAATTATCTCTGTGGTAGGATATGAAATTCTTTGGACATGTCCCAAGGAGTGGTATAATTGGATTAAAATTGTAGTTCTATTTTAAATTTATTTTTATTTAGAAAATTAATTATTAATTTTCTTAATCTCTCCTTCAGTTTACATTGCTACTAACAGTAAATTAGGGTTCTTTCTCCCCCACACACCGATAGTGTTTCTTGGCAAATCTCTTCATGCTAGCCTTTCCGATTTGGGTTAGGTGGTATTTTGAGTAAGTAATTTTCATGTGCAGAGATGTTGAACTCTTTTAAAAATGTTTATTGGCCGCTTATCTCATCCACTTACCCCTTCAGAGTCTGTCCCTACAACGCCTGCTTCTTTGCTATCTCCATTCTCCCCATCTGCTCACTGCAGAACCGTCTCACACGCCACTTCGTCCTCTGTTGCTTCTCTCGATGACTGTAAAGGAAACCTGGTCATACCATCAGAGAACTTGGAACACATGCCCTCTAAGTTTAGAGTGCAAGCCCTAGGTACAAGGCCCTCAAGGAATGGAGTAGAGCCTCCTGGATCTCAGTAGACAGCACCACCAAGATTCAGGTTCAGTTGAAGAAGCTGTTCCCATCAGGTTCCTTCATTTTGTCCTCCCTGAAGTAAAATATAGTCACCATTAAATGTATAGATGGCATTCATAAACACCAGTTTCAATAATTGGCATTTAGGGAGTATTAACTATATTGTTTAATTTTCTTCAGTTAAAATAATTTAAATTTAAGCATCTGTATACATGTTTAATTCCTAGATAGACAGTGATTCTATGTAAACATGTACCCAGTGGCTTCTTGGTCCACAGAATTCAGAGATAAGAAAGCCAGAATATCACATAAAATACTATATACTATTCATGTATATAAGTTAGCTAAAGGAATCTTAAATTTAGAGTTACATTTTGATCTTTAAGAAATAAAAGACTGTTTACTGTCTACTCTTATCTTACTGTCTTTGGAAGTAGCAAATAATTGAAAATTTAATCCCCTGCATTGTCTTGTGGTTGCCTTTGACTTGGGACAAAGAATTTAAAGGTTCAGTGAATGTATGAAAGGCTAGCATTGTCCATCATAAAAAGAACAATTAACAAATCATGGCAATCCCATGTTTATATTGTTTAAAAAGTTAATTGATAGTATTTTGGCTTTTTGCACGGCTTGACATGCAGACATGTGAAGCAAGCACTCTGTCAATAAGCTGCATTCCCCACATCTCAATTCCTTCCACTCTTTACAATTCAATAGTTTTCAACATTATTACTTGCTGTTAGCACTCATCTGTCATGTCTGTCAAAATCATCAAAGCATGATGCAAGAAATATTTCCCATTTTAACTGTGAAGTTGAAGTTTTTTAATGGCTATTTCCACATTTTATTTTTGTTAATAATGACTTTGGTTGAATAAACTTCAAGAGACACTCAACAAAGTCATTGATTTGGAAAATAATGACATGTTTAATTACAGGACCAAGTCTCACAAAGTTCTTGGTGGTTGACAGTGGAACAAGAAGTGTGTATTGAAGAAGGGAAAAAGTTGTTTAAATTTGTGGGTTAGATAGTATGCATGCTCTCCTCCAGAGTCTTGTGTCTTACACACAGAAGTACAGCACTTGAGTACATTGTAACTGGAGAGAATCGTGACTTAATATATCGATGTCAGTGAGTTTTAACACCGTGAGCCCTGCAGGTTAACAAGAAAGGCCCGAGAGGAAATGACTAAATCCTCTGTGCAAATCTTCATTGACAGCTGATAATTAGCATGCAGCTTAGCTATAATAATTAGTTCCCTCTTTAGAACATTTCCGGATGAACTCAGAGTTGGTACATTTCGTTCTGTCTTGTTTCTTTGTCCTTCTCCCCAAGTGATTCGTGTTATTTTTAGGGTAGAAAGAACTCAAGATGTCACTCTCTCCCCGAGTCAGCACTGTCCATTATTTATAGCATTTTGTGAGCTTGACTGGGATTAGTGTCCCTTTGTCCCTTTCTTCCTGTATATTTGTTTCTTTCCTCCAGACAGCTTGAAGCTGTGGGGAGGGATAAAGGAGTAAGCCACTGCTTGGTAAATATGCCAAGTCCATGGCGTATCTGAGGCTAAGATCAGAGAGAACCATCCTTGAGGAGGAGGGGAGCCCCGACTTGCCAGTACTTTACCTGCCTTGGTATGCACCAGAAAAGATTTTGAAACTCTGTAGCTAATTAGGAAAGGCTTAACTCATTTTATAAAAAATAAGATATATAAAACTGAATATGTCATTAACTGATAAATAAAAGCCATGTGGAAGACCCCATATTGTCTTAGGACTGTTTGAAAATACAAATTAAAGGTAAATAAAAGTGATATTAAGCTGAATTTTTCTGTTGTGTTTTATTTTAATTATATCAAATTGAAACATTAAGCTCAGGGGGATCTTCCACTCTAACTAGTACTCTATATGAGCTCTGACAAAAACCCTTGCTGTTACTGATACAATATGATCCCACCATAGGGGATTTTCTTATCAGTAAATTGTAAAATACACATTGTATGTATCATACATCGTCTCATTATTAATAAAGAACAAACTTTTAACAAATCAGTCATTTTGCTTTCTGGTGTTGGAAACAGCAGAGTGATTGAGTTGTCCTAGCTCACAGTGATGATTTAATTTGCATTTTTGAATCTGTATTTTTAAAATTTTTGGAGACTATATTGTGAGCATATCTTCTCTCCCTTCTCTTTCTTCCATTCCAACCCCAATATATCCCTCCTGGCTGTCTTTCAAATTTATGGTCTCTTTTTTTTTCTTCAATTGATAATGAAATACATAAATATGTATGTATTTAGGAATATATATGTATTTAAGAATATTTAGGAAAATATATGTATTCAGGAATATATGTATTCTTAAAACTCTCCAATCAACTCCTCTTGCTCAAATTTTGTACAAAAATCAACCAAATAACCTGAGCTATGTACTAAATTACTGTAATTTCTCACTTTTTTACATATAAAAAAATGGAGTTTTTCTGAGGGGCAGTCATGTTGATCAAATGAGGTATGGTTTATCTAGCACTTAATAAATGACACACGACTGTGCAATGAATGTGAATCCACTATTATTACTACCTTCTAGTATGAAGGTAAGTATGACAGTCAAGCCTTCTAGTATGAAGACATTTCATAAAATGGAAGCATTTTATGTCTTCCTCTTTCACTTGTGAGATATAACTCTGATTTTAATTAACTGATTCGTGTTCACTGTAGAAAATTTTAATAAAGTAGAAATGTTCTATGGACTTTTCAAGTCATATTTTCACTAATTTTTAATTTTTAAAATTCTGTGAAAATTGATATTTTCACTGTTTGATTTATGGCAGACATTTTTCTATAGGCTAATCCATATTCTAAAAACATTTTAGTCTCCCCTCCTGAAAGTATGGCCAGCATTTTCTTTCATCAGCTTGATACAGTACAAATTCTTATTCTAATAGTGAAATGTTTCACTAAAGCTTGCCCAATGATTGGGTAAAACCAAAGCTTATTATAAGCCACAGTCATCCTAGGGTCCCCCCGCTAGGTAGCCTCCTTGGATCTGTGGGTTGTAGTCTGATTGTCCTTTGCTTTACATCTAGTATCCACTTATGAGTGAGTACATACCATGTTTGTCCTTCTGAATCTAGGTTACCTCACTCAGAATGATTTTTTCTAGTTCCATCCATTTGCCTGCAAATTTCATGATGTCATTTTTTTCTCTGCTGAGTAATACTCCATTGTGTATATGTACCACATTTTCTTAATCCATTCTTCATCTAGGTTGATATTTTATACTAATTTCTTAGTAAGATTAATTATATTTAATTATTTAAAATGTTATTACTAGAAAACAAGCAATAATACTTAGATTGAAATAGCATTTTTTAACATACTAAAAGTACCACAAATTTATTTGCTTGCATATAAAGAGTTTTGTTGTGTTTTATATAAATACTTTCTTTAAATTCTAGTAATTGTTTTTTTTTTTTTTTACCAAACTCTACACTTTAACTTATTGACTGATTTTATGCTTAGAATGCCTTCTTTACAAATCCAACATGTCGATGAAATACAGAGATTGGGTATGGGAATCATTCCATTCTCTTCTCTACAGCAGAAGTCAACAGCTCTGACAAGTCAGTTAGTTGTAGAGAAGATAGCTCAAATTGATAAAAGAAAAATGTAATTTCAATATTAGCAGAGGTTTGTTCTCCAGCATTTAATAAGATTATATTGAATATCTATAAACATCAAGTCTATTTCTTCAGTCTAGTAGAAATACAGACTATAGGACATTTGACATTGAGTAGGTTTGCCTGTGCAACTGAAGCATGGCCTTCTTGGTGACTGCTCTGGTGTTGTAAAACTAGAGGGACCATGCTGTTTACCACATGATTCCACACTTAACTACAGATGAGTAATTGGATCCAATTGAGATGCTAAGGCAATCTGCAAGAAGCCAGCTATGTATGAAATGTAAACATTGATGAGCTAGTTATATTATTTGTCTTGAGAAGTTGAATTGAGAGTACAGGCACTATTGTTGTACAATGAGGAGTGTCTCTCAATAGGAGGCCAACAGGCATATTTGGCCATGAGGAAATTAATGAAGAAACCCCAGAAACAGTACACTGAAGCACTGGCATTTATTTTTAAAAAAGAAAGTGGGGGTGGGGAGAAGAGAAAGAAGCCAAAATGGAACATTCCCTCAGAGATCAATTATATGGACTTCTGTTGATTTCTAATTACCACAAGACCTAGCTTTCTGCACTAGGATTCACATTACCTAGTTCAATTTTTACTCTTCCAAAAGTTACTGTTCTGCATATCATGGCCATATGTGACCACACAGTTACTTTTGCAGGCCTAAATTTTGATATATACCAATTGGCTTTAATTGAGGACTCTAATTATAGGAACAGTTTTGGAGTTTTGGAGTGATAGTGGAGATCACTGTGGTGTTTTTGAGCATTCCTCTTCAGATAACCTTAGGAGAAATTTCTATTAATCCTTGGCGCTTTGTGATGCTCCCATGCGCATAAGTTCACTTTGCTGTTGATTTTATTGGCATGACTTTTTTTGGGGGGTATAGGAGAGCTTAAGGTCAATTGGGGGAGATGATTTAGCAATGTGTCAAATGCTAGAGGAATATTTAAGTTATATTAATTCCAAGTGTCTCTTTTTAAATTGTTTTGTCCTACTCTAATTCTCCTAAAATATATATTTGTTAATTTAATTGAAATTATTTGTATGAGGAATTTCAAATCCTTCTGGGGAAGAAGTAAGTTAAATATGTGAATGAAGTAAAAGAGTGGAGTTAATATGGAATAAATATAAAATTAAATAAACACATCCATTCAAAGACAGCTCTATAAAAAAGGACTGTGTCCATTATTATAGACATGTCTGAAGCACAAATTCTCCCCTGTAATCAATACTGTGAAGGTTTCCTGACAAAATCAAAGATGACTACGTATGACTACCTTTTAGGAAGGACGGCTAAGGCCTGGTAAAAACATTAGAAGATTAGTGATCCAGATTCAGGGAGTTTGCTGTGAAAATGAATGAGAAGACAGGAACCACTGCAGGGATATGCTGTGCTTCTTGTTACAGTTCTGAGATACTACACCTACTGACCAGCCTGAGCTGCAGAGGGAGCCACAGCTGGGGCTGTTCTGCTGTGTGCCTTGGTCATGGTCAGGAGCAGCAGAAGCATTCAAAGCACTTATCCCCTCTCGAATGTAAAAAAGGTTAAATTAAATTATACTTAACCCTTTGGTGTTTTTTTTAATATAAAAATCACTTAGCAATTATTATGGGAAATAGCTACATAAATAAAACAAAGTAAAATAAAATTCTTTGACTTGTTGCCTAAGATGGGTGATGACATTCAGTTTTATGTATCATAAATATTTTGGCAGCAATTTCTCCTGAGGCAATTTGAATGAGTCAGGATAAATAATCTCCAACTTTTTTGTAACACTAACAAGAAGAAAACAGTTATCTCATCATATAATCATTTTAAATAATAAAAATAAAACAAGTGGTTTAAATATTTCTCTTTAGACAAGGTTCAATACAGGAAAATAGTTAGCCTTTATTTATTAAACATATCATCCCTTGTTAAGCAAAACTTTATACGTGGGACTTCATAATTCAATGACAAGTTTGGCTTTTTTTTATACCATGCTATCCCCTTCACTGTGAAAATGCAATTGAGTCAATCAATTAAAAATTATAACAGCAGAAAAGAATAAACACAGAAGGAATGAAATTCAAAGAGGATTAAAGGCTGTGCAAAGTTACCTAGGCTACTAAGATCAAACTCATGACTAAAATTTGTTTCTTCGGATTCTGTATATAGAAATTTGGTTGTGATGCACATGCATGCTGTATTTTGATTATCATGTTTTGATAGGTAGTCTGAGTGTTTTCTTCTTGTAACAGCATTTACTTATTAGAGTCACTAAACTTGGGGTTGCCTGAATTTTTCATCAGTAAAATAAAGTAAATGATAACTTTAACTATTACAATGTGGTAGCTCACTGGAAAAAAGTGAGACATTGGAAAATAGCGTGTATATAATTTGCATGGATTAATGCATACTGAGTTCTTTCCCTTGGCTTTGCTTGTCCAATCCCTATCCACAGTAACATGAGTAAACCATGTATCTTTTGGGTTCTATAGGGCTGTAGACAGACAAAATGGGTCAGAGAAGAGTTTAATCCATCGGAATAAAAGATGATTGATGATACAGTGAATAACATGTTACTGTTGACAAATAAATAAGAACCTATAATGTTTTAGAAATAACAAGCTTGACAGAAGTGGAAAATAGATAACAAGTCAATGTTGATAGCTCTCTTTTCTTGTATGTCAAGAGGGATAATGTGGAAGGTGTTAATGACCTCATCCAAAAGCAAACACAAGCCTCCGTAGATGAACTTAACTTATGAAGTCACCTTGTTGGTTCTTATTCCAATTCCATATTTTCAGTAAACCATCCTGGCTTTATCTATTAAACTCTGGTAATAGTTCAGGCAAGGGAACTCATATCAGAATCACTTCATATATTTCATTAATTTTCCAAGAAATCTAATTTCCTGAGCATTGCATCTCACCATTTTTGGCAACTCAATCGTATGAAAAGTGTTAATGCTAATATGTGGCCATTCTTTGATCAGACTTACCCATTTAAGATAAAGATTGTTATGCACAGAAAATGGAAAGTATCAGCAAACTACCAGGCTGCCTGGGAAATTTTCATAGTAGAGAGTCCACTCAGCAGGGCTCCCATGAAACCACCAACTCTCTTTGCTCCGTATTTCTCATATGATATTGAATCCTAAAATGTTGTTTTTCTAATTTGTGAATGTCTAGTAAGGATGATTGTATGATTTCTAACTCTAAAAATATTAATTGTGACTTTTCTTTTTCTTCTACAATTCTAGGCCTCTATCTAATCTTTCTTTATTTCCAGTTTTCCTCCTTTCCCAGTAAAATACGTGGTATTCCTTCAGGCCTACCCTCAAGATTTAGTCTCATAGTTTTTACTTAGGTCCAGTGGTTCAGTATCTCAAATGTGATGTCTACATGGCATACTAGAATGTTTGCAGTATTGCCTAATTTAAACCAGAGATTTAAAGGAAATTCTACTCCACGGAATTTGAGCATACAAGGTTGCAGAGCAGAGACCTCTATAAGAACATGGTCTTTTTCACTCTATTGTTTTTATTTTGTTTCTTTGGAATAAGTCTCACCAAGTAGCGCAAGCAGGCTTTGAACTCTCACCCCCCTGCCTCCTGGATTCTTAACAGAGGGGGAAAGAGATTTTATCTTTACTATTTCAGATAGAAAATGTTGGATGTTTCTCATACTTCCATTGACTGCTTGTGTTTTGGTGCCCTGGTCAGCAAGATTGCACAGCCCTATGAGCGGTTTGGGGGTTAACTGCAGATGTTTCTCTTCTCACTATTTCCCAAGGAGACTTCAGCAGGTCTTCCATACACAGCCTGGTCTTAGGGACAATATTCCTTTTCATCCCCAAAAGCTCTTATATATCAACTTACAAGTCATAAGTACCAAACTGACATATGAAATTAAAGATCGTACCTCCAACAAATAAATGTACACATGAGACCTTGCCAGATTCTGATTTCTTAAATTTAATATATATACCCCAAATATATTGTTTGTAATTCCTACCGCAGACAAGAATGCATGAAGATAGACCAAATCACAATAGCGGAAAGCAGATCTCAAATGGTTGTTATGAGTAATCATAGTTGTGATTACAAACTTGACTGTTGCCAGGGTTTTGATTTTGGATATGATTTTCGATATTAGTTTTAGGTGGAAATATGGTTTTCCTGAGTAGATGTCTATTAGAATGAAGTAGATACACTTGCAAGTGTTTTGTGTAGATGTTACATCTTGTTATGCAAAGGTAGCTTTAAAGTGACTTTTTTACATCATGCTACACAGTAACTATTGTTATTGATGATTTTGTCCATATTTTAAAATCATAGAATATTTGCCTTACATACTAAGTTTTATTTAAGTATTCAGATTAATAAATTAATAAACATCTGAATGCTCACACATTAAAATGTATTGTCATATGACTATATAGTCAGTCACTCCCTTATATCTGTGGGTATTGCTTCCACAGTTTCAATATGGACATACATGTTTTTTTTAAAGTGTTATGCCTATCCTGGACATACCAAGACTTTTCTCATTATTCCCCAAACAATAGTGTAATAACTTCACAAAGCATTTACTTTGCATTGGGTATCGTAAGAATCTAGAGATGACTTAAAGAATAAGGAAGAACATGCTTAGGTATAAGCAAAAATTGTTCCATTTTATATAAAGGACCTGGGCATCATTGCATTATTTACATTATAGTATTGGAAGACCTTGGACAAAGTCCACATGGATGCTGAAGGATAACTGGATATTCTAATCTTCTCTGAATAATTCAATTTAAGGTTTCATATCGATGAAACAAATATAAAAACTGGGCTTTGATGGAAGGGTTACATGTTCTCATGTATTTAGTATAGACCTCTCCTTGCATTTCAGAACTCTTGGACCTGAACAGAACATCAATATTTCAAAGCCCCTTGGGATTTCTTGATCTGCACACAATGCTGCTGGATGAGTATCAAGAGCGGCTCTTCGTGGGAGGCAGGGACCTTGTCTATTCCCTGAACTTGGAACGAGTCAGTGATGGCTACAGAGAGGTATGGAAGGAGGAAAGAAAGAGGGGTGGTATGACAAGGGTGTTGTCTGACATTTTTTTTTCATTGTGTCTACCGCTTTCAAATTTGGAGTGATTACTTAATAGAAGTAAAATCTTCATTAAAAAGGAAACAATTTGGGGAAATTTTATAAAGCATCCTATGTGAATGTTTCTAACACATGACTGATATCAAGATTTGCATAGGGACACTTTCCTTGTGCTTTGATGTCCTTGCACAGTAGTGACCTTTGTCACCATACCCACCTGCTGTCTGGAGACCTGAGGTAGAGGATCCTGGATTAATAGCAGTACCTCTGGGCTCTATTGTTCCAACATCCAAATACGGACCTGTAACATCAGTATAGCTGCCTGGTGTAGTTGTTGGGAGTACTGTTAACTGCCATGGGTGCTTCAGCTTGCTGGGAGCACATTAGTAAGGTAAGATCAGTGTTGGAGGTGGTTAACGGTGGGAACGAAAGCAGTGTGTACAAACAGAACTGGATTAAGTTTCTCAGAGTCGTATCAGTTTTACATGAAACATGAAGGAATTTAGATCATAGAGTTTTGGCATTAGTGTGTATATGTAATAATGCACTTTGTTTATGCTTTATTTTTATGTTCATCCAAATGGACCAGAATTCTTTTAAAATTCCTGTATTCAAATTCAAAATTCTTTAAAAATGTGGCAAAAAGCAGCATTGCTCAGTCTTTGCCAAATCGTAATTCCTAGAAGAAATAGTTTAAAATGTTTTGCTGTTTTTTCTGGTTCTTGCTGTTTTATTTTTATGTAAAATCACACACTGGGAGCTGGGAGAGATTATAATTAGCACTTACAAGGTCCTTGGTTCAACCACAGCCTTCCTCATCCCCTGCAAATACGAAAGGCAGTGTCTGTGTGCTGTGGTCCATCCGTAGGTGTTTGAATTTGTGTAGTATGTGTGTTAACTTTAGGGAAGAGAGGACTTGCTTCCTCCTTTTTAAGTAGAGAAATTCAGGGATCTGCCCATCACCTATTTCCTGTAACCCTTGACCTGCCCTCCACCTTCCCAGCATAGAAGAAGGAAGTTTTGGTTAAATAATAATTGTGTGTTTACAGTACTGTAACTGTGAAGATAGTTCATGACATCTTAACTTCCCTTCCTTTCCTCACTTCCTTCTGTCTTTCCTCTTTCTCCTTCCTTCTCTTCGTGTAACTTTCCTGTTTGCTGTGAAAGGGAAAATTGTGCCTCATGCCATGCTTTAGATTTCGTTGCTTGCACTGACGCTCTCGCCAACCCCTAAGGGGTTTACATCACAGTACTCTAGGGGGTCTTTGCATTTCTTTCAGTGTAATGGATCTTGTCTACCGGGGCATCCCCTGTGCCTCTCACCTGTGGGAATGCTTAGCTGTCCAGGGCCACATCTTTCTGGCTTTAGTCCAGCATTTTTCTCAATCATACTTTCCTCCATATTTCTGAGGAAAAATATAAAGTCAATTTTGATTATATACAGACACACACACACACACACACATACACACACACACTCACACACATACACACCCCTTCATTAAAGTTAACAGATACTGCCCAAATTTAAACACCAAATATATCAAACCAGAAGAGAGCACAAATGTTGATTTTTATATTTGCAGGAAAGAAAAGATGTGATTGAACCAATGACTTTATGCATTATATATAAATACAGCTCGCTCAATCCATATAAAGTTACTGTTATTTATATTATTTCAGAGCTGACCACTTCTATTGGATAACCAATGGTCCTCATTTGACTTCCAATAAACACATTGACTTTTTTTTCTTCTTTAAGTACTTTTGTACATGGATGCAGATATATCCACATGACCTTCCAGTTAAATTTTATGGATTATTCTCTTACTTATTGGATGGTCTCTTTCACATCTAAAGCTCTCTTTCCAGGTCACTCTCAGTAGTAATATGCCTGTTTACCTAGATTTTTGGTGATGGAGTATGTGATGTAGGAACAAAAAAACAACATCTAAGCATCAACGGATAAGGGACTCAAGGGGCCCTACTCCCCATGGCTGAAGCATTTGCTACTGATAGGTTCAGAGAGAGCAGCACTCATTGCCTTCAGTCAGGTACCTGCTGTGAGCTCATCAGGCTCCAGTGGAATTCAGTGCACATAGGTGGACCTTGCTAAACTAAATGATCACAGAACCAACCCAAAAGTCATGAAGGTGGGAAAGCGGGTGTTAGGGATGAAAAGTGATAAGACAACATGGGCGAAAGTAATTAGAATAATATATTTTGTGCGTGTGTGAAACTGTGAAAAAACAAAATTAATCAGTATACTATCAAGCCAGATCAATCTCTGTTGAAGTTGCTGGTGTGTGGACTGAGGGGACAGCAGAGCAGGTAAAAGCACTTGCTGAGGAAGCCTGACAGCGTGGGTTTAGTCTCTGGAACACCCAGGACTAGGAGAGAACTGACTCCCAGAGCTGACCTCTGACTCCAACACTATGTGACATGCCTTCTCCCATCACAAGATAAAAATACTTTTTAAAATAAGAGATAAATTTCCTCATTTAGAAGATGTCCCATGAAATCTAGCCTCTTGGAATGTGAGTAATATCACACAGACATGCTTCTTACATTGTAATCTTTGGACTGGATCAAGGC
The DNA here is from genome assembly GCF_949786415.1 of Peromyscus eremicus. Lineage (NCBI taxonomy): Eukaryota > Metazoa > Chordata > Mammalia > Rodentia > Cricetidae > Peromyscus > Peromyscus eremicus. Next base: position 8,596,071 of record NC_081418.1, on the reverse strand, counting down.
ATCTCATAGAAAGGGCCTGGAAGTTCTGAGCAGCTTCTTAGGGCACAGACTCACTGAACCATTTTCCTGAGCTGCTGTGCCCTCAGAGAGATCAAGATGCAGCAGCCCTGCGATGATCTGATTCCCCTCCAGAGTAGGGCAAATTGGATCTCCTACTTATTTCTCAGTTATTGTTTTGGCCTAATTGTACCCTCAGGCCTTTAATGCCAGAAGATGAGACTTCATGGAGGAAATGACCCGTGAAAATAATATAAGAGCAGGGGACCCGGAGCATGGTGGAGTTTTATGAACTAACTCTCAGGGAGGCAAAAGAGTAGCATGAGGCCATTGAGCTTCAGGGTACATCTAGCAAGGATGCCAGTGAAAATAACTTATAACACTATTAGATTGACTGTCTTCTCTGCACTGATGGAAATATCTTGATTTTGCGGGGCCTAAAGCTTACATGTTCTCGAGAGTCTTTTCCAATGTAGTTATTTCAAACGTAAATGTCAGCATTACAAAAGCCCTGTCAGACTCTCAGCGGGGGCAGATCCCAAGGAATTGTGATACAGTTTATGCCTACTTGACTTTAAGGTAACATGTTCCACTTACATTTCTTAACCAGCATCTGTCCTGTCTGTTTTACTCAAATGATTAGCAATATAACCCCCAGTAACCCAATAAAACCTGTTTGATTGTGTCAACTTCCTATAGTATCAGACTAAGGGAGATTTCACAAGCTGTCTGTTTAAAATGAATGGGCTTAATATGAGTTGAGTTCTCCAGCAGTCTCAGTTCTGAGAAATCTAAGTGGTGTTCTTCTGGGCAAGCTTTCCCACTGATTTTCTTTTTGGATACATGTTGATCCTTGTATTTCCAGTGTTTTCTGCTTTGCCTTTTCTGTCCTTGATTTCTCAACATTCAGATAATACCATCTGATATCTGGAACTACTTTTGGTAGGAAGGGTGGATTGAGGTGTGTTTTAGGATGCTGAACAGCATCTCTGGTTTTTACTCAGTAGATACCAATGGCACGTGTGGTACTCTGAATGAAAAATGTCTTCCATAAGCTTGGGCATTTGAGCACTTAGTCCTCAGTTAGTAGAGTTATCTGGAAAGGCTTAGGAGTTGGAGCTTCCTGAGGAAGTGGGTTTCTGGCACAGACTTGAGAACATGTAGAAGATGTAGAACTCTAACGTGTTTCTGTTGCTGTGAGGAGTCACCATGACCATGGCAACTCTTATGAAAGAAAATTTAACTAGTGCTGGCTTACAGTTCAGAGGTTTATCTATTGTCATCATAGTGGGAAGCATCCTGGCAGATATGGTGCTAGAGAAGGAGCTGAGAGTTCTACATTCAGATCTGCAGGTAGCAGGAAGAGAATATCACACTGGGCCTGGCTGGAGTATCTGAGATCTCAAACCCTACCTCCAGTGACACGCCTCCCTACTCCAACAAGGCCACACCTCCCAATAGTGCCACTTCCTCTGGACCTATTGGAGCCATTTTTATTCATATTACCACACTCTGCTTCCAGTTCCCTCTCTCTCTCTGTCTGTCTCTTTGTCTCTGTCTCTCTATCTCCTTGCTTTCTCTGTATCATGCTTGCACTTAAGATGTGATCTCTCAGTTTCTTGCTCTGGATACCATATCTGCCTGCTGGCATGACTCATCACCATGATGAATTCTTATCATTCTGGAACTGTAAACCCAAATTAATTTTCTTTCTATAAGCTGCTTTTGATCACGGTGTTTTGTGATAACAGAAAATTAACTCTGATAGTACACAAATAATCCCCAATGTCTTGATAATAAAATGAATGTCTCCAGATATTGTCAGTTATTCCCCAGGAGAAAGAATTACCCTAAGTCAATCTGCTCATCTATATGCAGGATTAGATCCTCCCATTAACACCACCACCACTACCACCCAGCTTAGCTGTGGATCTACCTATCAAACCACATTCCTCCTTTTGTTCTTTATATCAAGTACTTTGGAGAATATAGTCAAGGCCTGTTTTTATTATCATATCTTACTTTTTCATTTTTTTTAGTTTTAATATGTTTAAGATGTAATAGATTTAATAATAAAAGTAAATACCTTATTTAAAAATATTTAAAAAAAATTAAAAGTAACTCAAATAACCTTAGAGCAGTTATTTAAAAGCTTCCTAATGATGTGACCTTTTAGTACAGTTCCTAATGTTGTGGTGACCCACAACTATAAAATTAATTTCATTGCTACTTCATAACTCTAATTTTGCTACTGTTATGAATCATGATATGCAGGATATCTGATATGTGAACCCTGTGAAAGAGTTGTTCAACCCCCAAAGGGGTAGTGGCCCACAGATTGAGAATCACTGCCTTAGACTGTATAATAATAAGAACCACTAGCCACATCAAGACGAAGCTATCACCAATACCATTACAAGGGTGACTATATTTATCTTCTTTTTAGTTCTCTATGCATCTTCTCCTAAGAGAAGATACTTTCCTTTGTTTTTAGCTTTCAGAATTATTTTATCATATATTCTGTATACACTGTATTGATTAGTGTAGGTAACTAGCTGTGAAAAAAAATGACATACAAAAATTATTGCAATTTCCGGGGTTGCTTCTTGTTTTCTGTCATTTAATGTGATTTTCTATATAGATTTAATCCTATTCATCATCTTGTTGGTTCCTTACTGTTAGAGATGCACTGGCAACCAGGGAGCATAGCTCTGATGTTTGAAGTTCAAATCCTGACTCTCCATATATAACACTGGGTGAATCCCTTCACTTTGCTGGGCGTCTGTTCCATACTTGTAGGAGGCAAATATTAGTCCTCTTTGAATATACAAGACTTGTTAATATTTGTAAAAGACCATGTGAGGTTTTTAGATACACAATTAATAGTAGGTACACAATTAATTATTCACTTTGAGTCTGTGGAATATTTTCCATCATATAAATAGAGCATACTTTATCATTCCCATGTCAAATGATATTGGGTAGATTCTAATATTTGGCTTCACTAGTGCTGAGATCATTCTAGAAAGCATCCCCTGCTACACAAACGCAGGAAAACCCCAAAGAATATATGCCAAAGTCGAAGCACTAACAACGATCCATGAATGCCCCTTGTAGAAAGTGGTGACCCGGGTAACTTTGCCAAATTCCTCCTCCCCTTATGTGCGAGGTGCCAGTTTGTCTGCAGTCACCTACATTTCCCCATTTGTCTTCATTCTTGCCAACATAGTCTTCTACACTTTTTCTTGATTCATGTACCTCTGCATGACTACATTACTAGCTTTGGAACAGTAATTTCCATCTTAATCATTTTAATCCATTTAATTGTAATTTTAGCAACATTAGTATGGATTGTGTAAAGTGTAAAACTTAGAACATGTTGTAGGAAATAAAAAACATTTTATAACATCAGATGTGATAAGTATTACAGGGAAAATGAAGCATCTCTCTGGGGGAGGGAGGTAGTGAGGATGGCATGGGAGCAGGGTGGTCAGGAAACTATTTTCATAGAAGAAAACCTGGTTGCACACTGTACGTCAAGGCTCAGTAACCAGCTGTGGCTTGTGGCTACTGTACTAGACTGCAGAGTTGGAGAATGAAGTCAGAGTGCATGGGGAAGGTAGATTTGGAAAACCAGATCATTGAAACAGTTAAGGATCAGGCACCGGTTGGCTGGTGTGATGGGCGATAAGTCATGTTTGTGAAGAGAAATACAGGAATGTAAACTAAAGAGATTTCCTATTAAGAAGAAGGAACACCAAGGGATGATGTGAGATCACTGCAAGAGAGTAGCAGGTGGTATGGACGTGGTTATAACATGAACATCTGAGCAGGGTTTTTTTTCCACTCCTATATTTTAAGATTTTAATGGGCAAATTTTTGAAAATTTAGACCAGAAGAAGTAAAAAAAAAAAGGAGAAAAATCAATGAAGTCATCTTCACCAGAGTAAGAAAGCCATCATCACTAAACATGACTGGAGGGAACCGTGGTCTCAAGAGGTGACCTGGCTTTAATTAGAGAGAGAAGGTAGAGGGGAAAACAAAGGAGAAGTTAGGAAGAATTTTGTTAATGGTGTTCCAGAGGATTTAACAAAAGGATTTGGGGCATTTAGAAGGGTGAGGTCAAATGAGGGGCCATACCGAGCCCTATGGGATGTGACTGTAAGTATTGATTATTGACCCGGGGTGAGGGTCAGTGCTGCCCTTGGTGACTATAGTTAGCAGTCAACAGGGATGTGTCACAATGGATTAGCCTTGCTGGTTTCTCAGGGAAGATGAGTAACTACGAATCTTCATTTAGCACACTGAAACCATCAAACTCCTTGTCAGCAGCCGACCTACCATCTCTGTGAGGCTCTTTCTCCCTTGTTACCCAGAGATGCTCCCTCTTCTTCTATAAGATGACATTTCTTTTGTATGTGATATGAACCCCTCTTTGCTGATCTTTTGTTACAATTGGTTATTTTCCATCTTTCTTTATACATTTTTATCCCCTTCTCTGAAAAAAAATCAAATAAATGCTCTTTCGTGTAGGAGTTTCTTAATGTTTTGGGGTCCTGTGACCAAAGTCCAGTAATACTTACAGGTATAAAATAATCATATAAATTGCAAAGGAAAGTGATAAGATTAGTGAGATATAAAGCATTCTGAGATTTCTGAGTAAAATTAGAGTAAGTTTCCCAGATTAACAGCTCTTCATAATCTACTCTTGCCTGCCTTTTAAACTTAATCTCAGCTTGTTCACACCAAAATGTAGCCAATCAGACCATTTCTACTTACCCTTCCATTCTGCTGATCATTCTACAGTCACATTTTCCCCCAAATCTCCAAACTTTCCCCCCTTTTAAATTGTTCTTTCTTTCTTTTTACTAGATTTACAGAAGATTCCCTGGCCTTTCTTAACCTTCTGTAAGAATCTGATTTGGATTCCCATATTGTGTTAAAATAGACTATGTGCTTGTCAGTCTATGCGGGAAGATGCTCCTACTTGTAGGTCTTTATTAGGTTCATCTATGCAGAGATAGATATCTCAAATAGCATAGTGTGGTGGTTTAATGAACATGGCCTCCACAGACTCCTGTTTTTGAGTACTTGCTTTCCAGTTAGTGGAGCTAAAGGATTAGGAGGTGTGGCTTTGCTAGAGGAAGTGTGAACACTCTCTCTCTCTCTCTCTCTCTCTCTCTCTCTCTCTCTCTCTCTCTCATGCTGTTTGTGGCTCAAGACACAGCTCTTCCATTCTCATTCCTGCCCCCTGCCGTGCTCCCCACCTACCATGGTGATGGACTTTGATACCTCTGAAACTGTAAGCCCCAAATAAACAGCTCCTTCTATAAGTTGCTTTGGTCAGGATGTTTTATCACAGAAATAGAAATGTAACTAATACACATAAACACTGAAGAAATTAAAGACATACATTGCTAATTCTAAAACTTCCCCATAAAGCATCATTGTCTGATCTTGCAAATCCCATAGTATTTATTGTCAAAACACTTTCACAAAAAAAGTATGTTTTTGAAAATTTTCTAATTTCCTTTAATTTTGTCTGCCTTCTGATAATTCCACCCCACACCTTACTCAGTTCTTACATATGCACTTTCTGGCAAAGAAAATGATACTGATTCAACATGTGGCAGTAATTCCTGCCCTAACTGCACATTTATAAACACCTACTGCTCTTGTAAATAATGTCCATTCCTGACCCCACCCCTGGAATGAAATGAGGAATAAGTGGTACTTCTTAAATCCACCCAGGTCATTTTAATGTGTTTCCAGATCTTATATCTCTCATGTAGCTCCAAATATTTTTAAACATATTTTAAACAGAAACATGTGGACACACGCACATAACACTGAACTTTCCCATTCAATTTCACAATGCACAAGAACCTACCACTTAATAGGCATACTCTGTTAAGTAGTTTTTAGGAATTGCCATTGTTTGAAAAGTCTATTTTATTCATTACACTTCCCAAAGCATGTAATAATAGTCTCTAACCACTAAATACCATTCCGCTGTCATTGTTATATCCATGAGCACACTTAACTTGCACTGAAAAATAAAAGTGAGTTCTCATGCTAAAGCTTTTTCTTCATTCCAAAACTTTCAATTTATGATTCCATTTTATTTGAGAGCTCTCCTCTGCTAAAATTTGTATGTCATTCCCTCTAAAAGTCTCTAAAATACCCCCAAATGACATCAGATTTTTAGATTTCACTCTGATCTTATCACTTTGTCAGTGACATTTTAAGAAAAATTTAAAAGGCAAACAACCCTCCGTCTATTTTTTAAATTCTAAAATCTTTGACTCCAAGAAAAGGTTTGGCTGAACTAGAGAAAAACATGTTCTGAGTGAAATGTTCTGCAGCATTGATGTTTCTGATCCAGACTTGACAATATCAAGAGATAACATTGATAGAAAAGTGAAAATGGGAAGAGAGACAACATTTCATTTGCTTAGAGTTCAGTACCCACCCTTGGCCTTCTTGCTAGATGTTGTTTACAATGAAACTCTACACCTATATTGATATTGGTTTCCATGCACAGGAATTAATAGTTCCTCATGTTTGATGTTGGAACAGTTCTTATAATAGTTCCTGTCAGTCATTTTTTAATTATAATTCACTATTTAGTAACAAATTCTAATTTAGGTTGTCTGAATATATATATATATATATATATATATATATATATATATATATATATACACATATATATGTATATATATAATTTCTCCCTACACTTCATATTCATATCCAATGTATTCATACCTCTGGTAGTGTCAAGATGTGACCAGGGAAGACAGTGACAGTTTATGATGTGTTAGATTTTCTGACCAGAGCATTCAAACACAACAGACAGACATTTTGTTTTGCATTAATACATTGAATTTTGTTGATCCAATGAACTTCAAATCAGTTGTTAAAACTTTAAGGCTTATTTTAGTAATTCATAGAAAACTCTTAATATGTTGGACACTATAATACACATCCACTGATTCCACAGCTAGATTGTCTGGAGTCCCATCAAGTCTACCTCTCATTAGATTACTGATGTGGACCTATTTATTCCTCATCCATGCTTTTCAGTCATAGACGGACTAACCATAGTACCATTTTCTTGCCTTTTCTGAGGAGTTTAGATGCCTTAGTACATGTCTAAGACAACGTTTCAAACGCAGTTAACTCTATCTAAACACTTATCACCATTATGATCTAAGGCAGCTGGTTTGAATGTGCCATCCTTTCTAAGGAAGATGGAGGTGTGAGGGGTGAGGCACAGATGAGGGCAGCCCAAAGCGAGCCCAGAAGATGGGCATGTGACTGAGACTGCCTCACAAAGAACGTTGGCTGCGTGGCTGCAGTTAGTGTGACTGGAACATTCTGAACACGAGCAAATCGGAGTTAGAATCGGAGTTCAGCTGTGTTTCCTGCAGCAGCAGCATACTGAATAAATGCAAGGAGGAAGACACCGGAGTTGGGAAGCTAGGAAGCTGCAATCAGACATGAAGCCATCACGTCTATCCCAGAAGCCTCCACTCTTCCCAGGAAATATACTGGTATTTCCTGCCGTCTCCTCCGCTGGTTTTCAGAGTACCACCAGGCCTCCTGGCTGCATCTTTTGGAGGAGGTAGCTTCCTTTGGTTCTTGCTTGCCTTGCTGAGCTGCCGTTTAGCAGTGTTTAAGGACTGAAGGACTAGTTTGTTGGTGGTGACAGTGGAAAGAACTTAAAGGAACTTCACTGCCTCTCAATACTTAGGGCGGAGCCCACAGCCCCAGGAGGCTCTGGCAGCCAAGCCCAGGTAAGAGGATCCGCTGTAACTGCCTTAACTCCTGTTGCAGTCTGGGCCTGGAAGACAATTACTGTGAATTCATCCAGAATAAACTGACCCTCTGGATAACAACAATTTTAGTTTAAAGCATAAAATCTTTTATTTTTCTTTCCTACAAAACATCAGAAATGGACATTTTCTTCATACAAACTATATTTTAAGAAGGTCATAATTTAACCAATATTTAGCAATAAACCTTTAGTTAAGGGAACTTTGGTAACATATTTCGCTCTCTAGGTTTCTAAATTTAAGCTTATTTTTGCTGATTTTGAGCTAAAATTATATCACTTAACTTGGATTTCTGTAGATATGACTGCCATTAGAAAATTCTATTTAGGAAACTGTACACGATTTCCTCATTCATTCAAGGTCAAAAAGAATATTGTAGTTTAGAATTTAGTTTTTGATTGAGTGGAAGGGAAACATTAAAATAAAATTTGCATATGAATTTTAGGGGTAATTCACATTAATGATAGCAATTGAGAAAGTTTCATACATAAAGGAGGGCATTTATCAGGTCATTGATGTTTGTGTAGTGTGCAAGTTCTGGTTGAGTCCAAATGCTTTGGAGGATGAGTCTTTCAAGTACTGATTTTTACCTAGAGTCTAAAAGATCATAATTCTGACTTATAAACACTTTGGATAATGACAGTCATTATAATTAAGTGCAAAGGCATAAACCCTAGCAGTGATAATGTGTGTGAGGTTAAGGACTACCATTTATAAGCCATTAGGATTATTTTAATGTGTTATATTCAAATATACTTTCTTGCTTTTAATGATATTTATAACATGTGCAATTTAAGTTTATATTAATGATTTCTGTTATTATACACAGATACAAAATATAGTAAGTAAAACCAAATTATAAAGCATTTTTCATTAGAATACTAGAAATCTGAAGATAGTATTACATGAAATTATAATAGTGTCATAGCTGTGTGCTTATGATCTATGGAGATAATTTATATTAGTTGAATTGTTTTATTTATTTTTAACTAAAAAGGACATTTTAAAACAGTTAATTTATCCCATCTTTGTTAATTTGTTTTGGCCCACTAAATCTGAGCATCTTACCAACAGCAAGTTGTTAAATCCTTAATCCTGATATAATTATGAATCTCAATAGGGAGCACAGAAAAAAAAGGCGTAGTAATTTAATTTATACTTTGTCTTATTTTCTCCTTTGAGATGTAGAAGAACAGTAAATGGCTGTTAATATGCAGTTGGGTGACTGAATTACACAGCAGAGGGATTGTCATAAAATGATGTGTAGTTAACCTTTTGCTTTTTGGACTTTTTTAGTACAGAGAATTTGGAAGCAACATTACACCCTGTTGTTTAACTGCCTTTAAAAATGTTTGTGCAGAACAAATAACTTAGTTTTATGGCTTCTTTGGATGCTAAACTGTGGAGCTGAACCAAAACACATCCTCACTGCCAAAACAAATGAAGGAAATGATTTTCCTTACTGGCTTGGCAGAGCATGTACACATGATGACTTCAAAAATAGAACTTTTCTATTTTCATGGAAGTCGTTTTGTCTTATTTTGTCACCCCAGGTAACTTCTGGCGAGAGTCTTGAGCATGTTAAACTAGTAAAACATGTGAACAAAACCCTCCAAGCAAAACGAGAACAATAGAACTTTAAGGAAAATTTCCCCATGCGTCGGACTGTGCTGTAGTGTTTATAGCCCAATTTCCTCACCCTTTCCCCAATTAGAATGGTTTGATCAATTTCTCTTTGCCTGATTACAGTGATCCTGCCAATCTTTGAAAGCTTAGGCCATCGTGATTATGCTCAGCATTTCCTCCCTGATAAAACTGGGAAATTTTACTTTCCATTTGACCTTGATTGAGGCATTTTCCTGTCTGTGAACTGTGTCACTTAAAGTTCACACTGAGTTCTTTAGCTGGATTGTCTTTATAAAGAATGTGATAAAGGTGCCAATCATCAGGCACTGAATACATAGACTGTCTAAACCATGGGTCCAACTGACAGTGACAAGCTTTGTTCCTTGTATTCTAATAAGAGAGCTAAAATTAAATATATAAATCATGGTAGTGTTTGTACAAACAAGAACACCATGGGGGATCAAAGTAGGAGAAACAGTGCCTGGTGAAAAGATATCTGAAAAGTTCTGATGAGAATCACTCTGCAAAACACGCTTGCAAGATTAGATTTGTCACTTCAGATTAATTGCCCTCCTTAGGTTTGTTCTAGGACCAGTGCATGATGTGAAAATTCTAGAAAAGTTATTTATTGCCATCACTACCACATAATATACCCTCTTTTGTTTGATCCAAACAGTTAAGAGCCTGAGGTTTGACATGATATTCAAGGCAAGTTAGCCAGTATGGTTTCATAGACTCTGTCAGAAGGCATTACCCTCCTCGGCCATAGACAAAGGAGTCTTGTTACTCAGAAACAGCAGGCAGCAAGAGCCCCAAATTAGATTCTACAGGGGGAGATGCACAGAGGCCTCAGCAGACACTGCTAGACAGTGGATGTTTTACATTTGAGGAATCGCAAGCTCAGAGAACCTTCTGTCAGTAGTGGGAGGAGGAGGCTGTCTGCAAAATGACTAACCTCTGGCCAGAGGGATCTTCTCCTCATTTTCCTGATCAGTGAACAAATTTCCCTTTTTCCTTGCATAAATTTGTGTGTGTGTCTTTCCTAGCTATTTGGAAAGATAGTCTGAAATAAAAGTCATCAGAAGATAAGTAGAAATGCTTGGAGATTTACCACCAAAACAGTGTGTGTGGAAATAATCATTATGAAACAGTAAGAGAATATGTGATATTGTGTTCTCAGAATACAGTTTAAAGAAATCATCATTTTATAATGAACATAAAATGAATAACAAAAGATGGCAGATTTTGAAGATTCCACATCTTATAAGTATGTTGAGGATAGAAGGCTTTATTCTGAGTTATTGATGATCTGTACTCTAATTTGTTCATATCAATAAATGAAGACGTAAAATTACAGACATCCTTAAATGAGGTTTATTTTGTTTAATGTGTATATATGTGCACATGAATATGTGTATACAAAGCCTACTTTAACACGTGAACTTAAATAAGATATAAATCCATTCTAAAGTCATAATTCTCAACTTGGTAAAACAGATTTTACAAATAATTGTAGAAAATCTCTCACGGCAATAAGGTTTTTTTTTTTTTTTTAATCTAAACACTAGATTGAATAAAGATGATAAATACTGTAGCTTTATTTCCAGGGTCCAGACCATCAACTGCAGTGTCACTTCCAGGACACATACCATCGACTCCTTCAGGAGATGTCTTGATTGAGATCATAAATACTGCAACTTCACTTGCAGGGTCCATACTCTCAACACTTTCACGTGATGTCTTAACTCATTACATATGGCCCACTGATGAGTGGGTGAAAACTAGGAGCAACAATTTTACGATTTTATGCATGTGCCTTAACTTTTTTTCTTTTGAAAGTGGTTTTCTTTCCTAGTTCTACTTTTTTCTGTGTCTTTCCTTCTTGTATACCAACATGGTAAACTCATGTGCTTTCTTGTAAGGTTTAGATGATGTACTTTGAAAAGTAGAGAACACCTGTTGCTTAGTAACTGTCAGCAAGAAACTGTTGGGAGATCAAGGCCCAGCAAAAACTCAACCTCACGGTCATTCACATTTAATCACGCAATAAAACACCATGGCCACCATTTTGTAAATTCTCGGCCTGGATAAGGCTGTGTAATGTGTGACTGACAGGGAGAGCCTCTTCCACTTTTGGACTAGAATCGCCTTATATGGGGCATCATCTTTTAAAGGAATACTTAAATCTTAAACATACTTGGGATTCAAAGATGAACATCAGATGCCAAAAACTAAACTGCTTAGAAGGATGATGGGTGTAAGGGAGCCAGCCAGCAATCAGTCAATGAGTACTGGAACATGACTCCAAAGATTAAGTTGGCAGTAGCTTTGTTATACAAGATATACCCAGTATAGCTTGACTTTTGATTTTCTTTAGAGGCATCAGAAAACTGGATTTTTAAACAGGAATTCGCATTCTTGACGTTTGCCAACTGTCAAATAAAAAGCAATGTCTAATATTTAGTTTGATAATCCAAATGCTTTTTCAGACAAATTCTATTTAGAATACATGGAGGGACCATGAGAAATTGAGAGGAGACATAAGAGGCACACACACACACACACACACACACACACACACACATTGCCTTACTTGCATAGACTTAGTTAAAACAAATAGATGATGAGTTATGATTACATAAATTAGAAATATGTGCACAAAAGCAATTCCTCCCACTTTAAAAGAATATAAACAAACATGAAAAATGAATCTAGTAACAAGTTACAACAATTGCCTCATATGTAGTAAGTAGGATGGCCAGGATAGAAAGAGAGAAATAATAAATAATTAAAAGGAAAGGCCTTTTCAGGCCACTGACGATATGCACTGTGACTTACGTAGTGTAATCAACCAAAACCTCTGTGCATAGGTTTACAATGTAAAAGGGAAAATAAATTACAATTATCAGTGCAATTGGTGGCCCCATGTGAATTGGTTCTGTAGTCTATGCAACAAGAGAAAAGGGGAGGCTGGGAAAAGATACTGATAAATAAAACCATTTAAAAAATAATATCATAGAAATTGTGGGAAAACATTTTTTTGTTTGCTTTGGTCTCAGCAAAGTGCTAGGTACTATTAACAAAAGGGAAAAATATTTTATATAGCCTTCTCTTTAAGAAATAAGCTAGGCCGGGTGGTGGTGGTGCACGTCTTTAATCGGGAGGCAGAGCCAGGCGGATGTCTGTGAGTTCGAGGCCAGCCTGGGCTACCAAGTGAGTTCCAGGAGAGGCGCAAAGCTACACAGAGAAACCCTGTCTTGAAAAACCAAAAACAAAAACAAAAACAAAAAAAAAGAAAGAAAGAAGCCAACAAACTTGAGACATCATGACAAATTCTGCAAATCCACGTGGAAACATGAAGGGTGAAACAGTCTTGCTGCATAAGGCAGTACTGAGACAAGGTCTCCTGTAGCCAAGGCTGGCTGCAAATTTGCTGTACAGCCATTCAGAGCTGTAGTGTGTCTATGACGTATTACTCTGTGATGCATTTAAGAGTCCTCCATCCTTTCATACTCTCCTGTGGCCCAAACATTATTAGGAGTCCAGAACACCGATTTTCTGTGCTTGGTGGTAAAAATGCAGAAGGAACTCTAAGAATTCGAGGAGATGCTTGTCTTGACACCATGACTGGTCTGGTTCCCCATCAAAATTAGAAGGCAGAGGTTCCAGCAGGTGAAATCTGGAGAGGAACAGGTTCTAGAGTGGCTGGCTCTGCAGGTGAAAGGTGAAAGGAACCCCAGGAAGACTAGGGATTACTAAAAAGATTTAGCATGAAGTGGGAGTTCATACCAAAGTTTCTTAATCATACAAATAATTATCTGAAGATGATAAGTTTTACTTATCTTCTCAGAAAGTAGTACAAAATGGATTGTAAATTGTACATTGAGTTTCAGAAGAAAATGAAATGCTTTATGGGTTTTAGTGAGGTTTACTTCTATATGGAGTCTCCATAGTGATCCATTATCTTCAATTTCAGATATACTGGCCGAGTACAGCAGCAAAAGTAGAAGAATGCATAATGAAAGGAAAAGACACAGTAAGTACTATTCATTATAGATTAAACACACCACAGATTCTATTCTTGGTTACCTAGAGAGCATTGAATCACTAAAGTTTTATTTTTCTTCAAAGACATATACACAATGTTTTTCATAAAGAGAGAAGATTTAATGGAGAGTTGAGAGAAAACAGACTACCATCCTGACTGGAGCATGTATTAAAAAAAATTCTTGTGTTGTCATTTTGTGTGTGTGGAATTTCTGCTTACATGTATGTCTGTGCACCTCGTGTATGCAATGCCCTCTGAGACCCAAAGAGATCATCGGATCCTCTGAAACTCATGAAGATGAACCGTCTCTCCAATCCCCAGTGGAGCTGTTATTTTATTGGATTTATCTTCTGATTATTTGGGAAAAAACCACAATTGTAGGTGGTTCTGTTTTTTTCTTAATATGAAGGGGATAGATAAGAGAAGTCAAATTCTTTAAGAGATTTCACTTCACTTTGGTTAAGTAATTAGAATTGTAGAAACAAAATGAGGTCACCAATTTGAGGAGATGGTGCAGGACAGGGGCTTGGCTCATGTAACAATGCTTCTGGAGTCTTTTCTGGTATTAGAAGAAAAGTCTATACCATTTCAACCCAGAGTCCTTGTGGTCCAGGAGTGAGAAGTGCTGTTCTCTACACTGTCCTCCAGACTCCCGGAGACATGGGTGAGAGGCCTACATGGAATGAGCGGCCTACATCCTCCTTCTCTGATCGAATACATTGCTCGGAAGATGGCCGTAGGTCTTTCTTTGAAAGCAAACTTATCCTTGTTTCTCCTAAGCTAAAAAAATGTAAATGACTAGCACGTTATTAGTAACTCCCAAGTCTCTGTTGCCGCTGGAGCAGAGCCAAGAAATGAGTCAAGGCTCTTCCTGCTTTAGTCTGCAGTGTGAGGCTGAGAATCCAGAGACTCTCAGCCTCTGTCAGTCTAAGCTCAGCTGAGCCAAAATGTGGTCTGATTGGTTCTGTCTAAGAAGTGACAGTATGTCAATAGAGAAAAAGCAGGTGCATCCAGCCATGGGAGGACAGAAAACTTTCACCTTGTCTGCATGGTCGGATTCTATTCACTGTGTGGATCCCACACAGAGTGAAATGTTACATACTCGGGAGTTGAATGGATGGATCTGTGAACCCTGGGCCATGTACTCAGGAATGCAGTTCTCACTGTTCCCAAGGGGCTTAGTATCCTGTGAGACTGTATGGCAAAGTCAGTCTGCTGGTCTTTCTATCCCAGGAAGTTTATAAGAGAACTTAAAGGAGAAATCTTAATCTGCTCATTTCATCACTGTTGTGTATATTATTTTTAAGGTATCTTTAGAACTAAGAGAGGGAAATATTACTCTTGTAATTTATTTTGATGAAATAGGAATGTCCAATTTGATAAGAGGATGTTTTCAAAAATTGATTTGGCAAATTTGGGTTTGAAGCAAGTTGAGTGTTAGTATATAAGTGTGTGTGTGAGTGTGTGTGGATGAAGATGATGAGTCTGCCTGAATGGAGGGAGCATGAAAATGGCACATAAAGTGTGTGTGTGTGTGTGTGTGTGTGTGTGTGTGTGTGTGTGTGTAACAGCAGTTAATGAAAATATAGGCTATGAATTTTAAAGAGAGCATGGAGGGATATATGAGATGGTTTGAAGGGAGTAACAGAAATGTAGAAATGTAATTATCTTATATGTCAAAAAACAAAAGAAATAATTTTCAAAAATGCTGTGGCAAGAGAGCAGAAATTGGCCGTCTGGGGAGAGGGCCACTTGCAAGAGAGCATGAGGGGACAAGAAAGGGTGAAAATGCAGAGGTGGTGTCAGCAGAGAAAAAGCAAGTGCTTCCAGGGTGTGGAGACAGAAAAAGTTCACCATATCTACACAGTCAGACTCTACTATGACCTTGAAAATTTATAAAGAAACCCATCATTTTGTTCAAATGAGCACACTTTTTAAAAATAAAATATAGTTTTAATTATGACAAATTCATTGAAATTCTGGTAAGTTTTCTCGTTCTCATGGGTCTATGCATTAACGGAAATCAAAAGGGATGAGTGAAAAGTGGGAGAACAGTAGCAGGCAAGTTCTGTGTGTCAGGCTCCGTGTTTGGCTCATGAGTGAGTGCAACAATGACTGAGTTAATATCGTCTCTGTCAACTGGAAACTAAACTAGTGTTGCCCGAGGAGAACTCCCAGGAGATTGCCCGTAGCCGCTCTTGTGAACACAGGGTATGGAATGCAGCGCACGCGCGTGTGCCCCATCACACGCACGTGCCCCATCACCTGCCGCTCCTTTGCTTCCAGCCCTGCAGCCCTGAGGGTGTGCACCAGTTGGCACACAAATTAAATACGTTTAAGTACCACCCTTTACAGACAAAGTAACTGACCTTGACTAGAGCATTTTACAGCAGGAACCTCAGAGCATTTGACAATCAGATGTTGTTTCTAGTGGTTAGTTTCATATATTTTTAAAAAATCTTCCCCAAATCACATTTTATGTGAATTTATGGTTTTGAGGTTATGGGCACTATTTTGTCTATTGAAACTCGGTAGTACCAATGAAGACTTCTCTGTCTGAGGATGTAGCTTTCTAATTTTCTTTAAATAAATATTAGATTCTCTATTTTAGTGCTTACTCTAAGGTATTATGGCAATAGTGGTGCAGTCTTTGTCAGAATTACTTTTTTTGAATGTTAAAAACTTTCATATATTTTCTTAAGAATAATGACTCTTTTCTAATTGTATGCTGGTTCATTGTTTATCCTGTTCTTAAAAATGGCAGCACTGGGAATACTTTAATTACATGGGGAGTATTATTGGATGCAAATCATTATGATTGAATACATTTGTGAGAATACTGTAAAAATGATTTACAGAATTATAACAATTATGAAAAGTAGTTCACATTTCACTGCTCATTAAAACACGTGTCTCTCACTCTAGCTACTTCTTTCCAGGTCCTCAGCTTCTTCATTCCATTCTCTTTCCCTCTTCCTCCCAGTTCAGACTCCTTTCCCAGGATTGAGGGACAACAGAGATCAAAGGTAGGTAAACATTTGTTTCCTTCTAACCACATGTGTCCTTTGTGATTCCACTTTAGAGCGAGTGTGCCAATTATGTTCGGGTTCTGCATCACTACAACAGGACACACCTTCTGACCTGTGCGACTGGGGCCTTTGATCCACTCTGTGCCTTCATCAGAGTTGGGTACCATTCAGAGGTAAGGAGTCTGTTATACAGAAAAGATTGCGCTGCCTCCCTCAGGAAAGACAAAACCACTTGAGCTGTATTTATTTAATGTACTTGAGGCAGAGGAATGATGTCCAGTGTCTTTCAAACCCTTGTCAGCTCCCAATCTTTGAACTAATCAACTTTGTGTATATATTCACCAAGCAATTTTATTTCCTTCACTTGTCTGCTTAAAACAGACTTTATAACATCAAAGTGTGTTGTCTACTGTGCTCTTATATATATATTTTACTTATGAATTCACCAAAGTAGAACATAGAGTTTCATGTATGTATATAAACAGATTAAGAAACAGATACATATAAACAAAGATAGATACAATTTATATAAATAAAATATTGCATTCTGTACTTCACAAAAGAAATAAAGCTTTTTGATTTTATAATTATGTTCTTTCCAGCCAGGTGAGGTGAGAATCACAACAGAGGGAAAGATTTTAAAGTAATAGAAGATAAATCACAGGGTGAGAAAGCCGTGCATCTTCTCGCCTAACATAACTACAGTAGGCAGCACAGAGGTACATAGCAATGACTGTATATCCCCCTCCTACTTTTAACAAGATAATGTTCGCCAACAAGGAGACTCAAAGGTTAATCATCATAACTGGTTCCTGCAAGTGGAGTTGAACCCTTGACTCTCCTTTATCTTGCACATACTTGGTTGCATGTGACGTCACAATTTCATTCAGCAGTGTGCAAAACAATATTCTGATTTCAGGAATTGCTGCTTTTTATTTAGATGAGAAGGATAACTGAATATACACATTCCTTGACTTTTATCAGTGCTTATGTATCTATATATGGCATTTGATATTTACATACCATTTACGAAAATGTAGCAGTGTCTATAAAATGCATCTCACAACCATATAATAAATAATGCCATTTATTTATACTAACACTTCTTTCGGATAGTCCTTTCACTAGTTCATACTCAGGTGCAAATACAATTAGCAACGTCAAAGTGCTTAGTTGCTGCCTCCAGAGACTGTCTCAGATTGAGGTACTTTAGCTGTTAACTACCCTTGTAGGAAGAATTTTAATTAGCATGTTTAAAAATTAAATCTCCCATACTTGTAAATTAAATGTAAGTATAACACACATATCTCAGTGCACTGCTTGAAGTATCTGAGAGAAAGGACACAAGGGATGAGACTGAAGAACTTAAGCACAGATGTAGAAGAAGGCGAATCAGGCTAGTGCAAGGACAGGTCACATAACTGCACAGCAGAAAGTCTGTAATCTGTTTACAGGCAGACATATGAGCAGCCAGAATACGTTCATTTCCTGTGCATAACTTCTAGCCATGTAGCCTCTCTGTTTTTGTTTATTTAATGACATCTTTGTTGCTACCTTACTTTCTCTGAGTAGGGGATTTTGGATTAGGACTGTGCTCCTAATCTTTTCAGTATTTTAAGATGCTTTGTTAGTTCTATTTTTTTTTCTGTTCTTTTAATTTCTATTAAATTTTACTGGTTCTTTGAGACTTTGACACAATGTACTTTGATCATGTTCACCCCTCCAACTCTTCCTTGTCCCCATCCACCTAACTTCATGTCAGTAAAACAACAAACAAAAACGCAAAACAAAACAAAAAAATCCACCAAGACCGCTTTGTGTTGCCCAAACACTCTTAGATATGTGTCACTTAAATAAACTGGACTCGCCCTTTCTCAACAGAGAGCTCCAAGGTGAGGAGTGGGATTCTGTGCCCACTTCCCCTCTCCATGCTGGGACTTGGTCTTGCCTGGGCTTGCACAGGTCTTGTGCATGCTGTCACAGCCACCACGAGTCCACACGTGCAGCTGCCCTGCGTGTGTCAAGAGACTCTTTTCTTGGTAGTCATTCACAGCCTCTGGCTCTTACAATCTTTCTGTCTCCTGCAAAGATTTCTGGACAGTGGGAGGAAGATGTGTGCTGTATGTGTTCCACTTAGGAGAGAACATTCTACAATGTTATTTTCTAAACCTTGGCTGTTGTGGGTCTCTGTGTCTAATTATTTTCTTAATGTAAGTATGACTTCATTCACATCAATTCTAACTTGTTTGAAGTGGCTTTATCTTTCAAAATAGTATCTGTTTCTTTGTTTTAAGCAGGTCACCTGAAGTGTACCTCTAAGTGCAGAGGTCTTTGGCAAAAACATAGTTATATTTCCTATGATAGCAAGACATGGGGTTTAGGTATCACATATGTTTATGTTTTACAAAATGTTTCTTTGAATAACATTTCTGCTCCATTCACTCACTTGTGTCTTCGCTACAGAGGCTCTGCATGGATAAATACTTGTTTGTTTTCTAGGTATCATCTCACAAGTCGCTAGCTCAGTTCACTTTTATTCAATCTCTTTCTCTCCTTCTACCACTATGAGGATCCTAGGAATTGAAATCCAGTGATCAGACTGGTGTGGCAAGTATGTCGCCTCACCCAAGAGGCTTGTTTTTGTTCTGGAAGAAAAAGACCGAGCACACTATCCCTTCAGTTGTTCCGTTCCCTTTGGCTGCTGTCTTAGCAAGTCTGTGAAATGCCATCTGATCCCTCAAGAGGACTCTCCTGCAGTCATCACTCTGCTCCCCATCCTTTCCGCTAAGGATTATTACTTCATGCCACAGCTGAACCTAAAGGCATAGTTGTCAATGTTTTTAACTTTTCAGTCATAGCTCAGGGTCTGCTCACATGTATAACTCATTATATTGAGTGATTTGTAACTTATTTATGCACATGATGTAGAAATTGCAGGGCCCAACCTCAGGTTTTAGATACCTCTCTCACTTTCCAACTGAGCTAACACTTTAAGTCTTTGCTTGTGACTTCTCAGTAAGTCTTCTGCATTGGTACTTACCATTCCTCTCTACACGAACTAGGTGGTTTCTCAAGAGAAAATGTCTTCACTTTGTTCTTTGTTAACGTCCAATGATTCCAAGTAGTTTTTGTACAAGTTTTTTTCCCTTGTTTTAATAACCATGAAAAAGTTATTCCAATACAAATTACAACTGTATTAACAAAACAGAAGCGTTATGTAATTAAGCTGAATATGCATAGCATTGAATATCTGGTGTCATGTAGTTCAGTATGAAAACTGCATCTCATAAGAGGAATCTGTAGCTCCATGACAATCAGAGCAGTGAGAGATCTACTCCCAAAGCACCATATGGAATCTTGGAGCACTATTTGAGTAAATGAAAAGTTACCAATTATCATAGTCAAGGAAAATACTTTAATGAAAAAGCTCACAGGGAATCACTATGGGATGTGTTTGCAAATATTTAACTATGTGACATGAGAATAGCAAGAATTAATGCTGAGAAACCTGATGGATGACCTCAATACTGCACAGTGGTACTTGAAAATTTTCTGAAGTAAGAAATGGAGAAGATGAAATTTTTAGCAAAGTGCTCAGATGACATGGCATGAATTTGGATTAATTCAAGCAGGAAAAAATGAAGGGCAAAGAGGCATTTGAGGAGCCTATCAAAGCATCATGGGAGATCAGAGGGTGTTTCACAGCGTTGCTACAGTAGCAGAGAAGGATGTGTGGTGCTTACGTGAGAAACTGCTCACCAGCAGACTGTAAAGAACTCAGCATCTTTATACAGATGTTGCAGATGAACAGGAACTAGAAGCAGTTCCAGTTGTATGTCTTGTTAATCGGGGAGACATGCAGCCTTTGATATAGAAATACTCAACTATGCAAATGGTAGATTTTTTGAGGCCATCACAAATGCTCAGAATTTCTTATTTTTATCTTCTTATTCTCATTTACAGTCATGAAAATTTAAGTTTGGGGCAAGATGGAGTCATTAACACAGGTTTAATTATTGAATTCTCTAGGGACAAATGCTGGTTGTCCCCAAATCTCTACTATCCATCTCTCACTTGTAGAATGTCTCAGGTATATCCATGAAACATAGAATAAGTAGAGATTTGGTATAATTATGTTGGTATAGATTCACACTCATACAAGAGAAAGGAAGATCAAGATTAAATTGCAGTGTTTAAAGCTTCACAGGACTGCTGTTCACACACTAGACAAACAGTGAGTTCCAGACGTGCAAGAGTGGTGGCGTCTCACTGTAGTGTGAGTGTGAACACTGGCCTTCTAGAACAAGACTGAAGCTAGCCTGGTCTTGAACGTTTACCTCTTTCCTTGCCTTTTGTTTTTATAGTTTTAACTTTTAATTAGTAAGTTATATAAATACGAGAAGTACAAAAATCATAAGCATCAAATTACTTGGGACTGCAGAGGTATTTTACTGGTTATGATCACTGGCTGTTCTTCCAGAGGACCTGGGTTCAATTTTATGCCCATGGTGTTAACAACTATCTATAATGCTAGTTCCAAGGGGTCCAAAGACATACATGCAGACAAAACATCTATACACATAAAATAAAAATAACCGTCTTTAAAAAGTGCATTACTGTCTGTTTTCTGGTTTTTACAAATGAAATATTTCTGGTAACTAACATCTAATAGTTTTTCTTATCTCCTTTTTCCCCCAGAAAGCGTAATATTTCCTCCTTTATGCCTTTCTTTTATCTCTTCATTTATTTTTCCTCTCATTTATTTTAAAATGCTTTTTCTTTCTCTTTCTACATCTTTCTGTATTCTGTCATGCTGTGTCTTATACTTTTGGTTCACATTGTTTTCTTTGTTTGTTTGTTTTTTGTTTCTTGAGACAAGGTTTCTCTGTGTAGCTCTGGCTATTCTGGAACTTGCTCTGTAGACCAGGCTGGCCTCGAACTCGGGGATCCTCCTGCCTCTGCCTCTGCCTCTGGAGTGCTAGGATTAAAGGCATGTGCCACCATCCCACCACAACCCGGCCCACGTTGTCCTTTGACTCTATGCCATTTTTCTAATTTCAGCTTCTGTGTGAATACTGTTATATTTCTGTCTGTTTCCTGCTGTCTTTTGGTGAGCTTCCATTGCCTGTGGTAATAGTACTGCATTCCAGGTTTTGTTTTCTTGTAGCACTGACCTGAATTCCTAGAGCCTCTTTCCGTTACTCATTTTATGTATAGCTGGTTTTGTTGACTTTTAGAAGGGCTGTAGGGCTCCAAATAGATGTCCACCTTCCCAGTGTAGGACTCACCGTTCTTGTTTTATAAATGTATGTGTGTACTCTCTTGGCTCTTATTCCAGCTCTTTCAATCTAAATATTACTTATTCCGTGATTCTCTGTTTATCCTTTTCTTGGACACATTTTTTTAAACTCCAGAAGCAGCTCCTTGGAGTGATATGGACTTAATAACTTGGAGTCTCATGGTCTTCATCCTACCCCCAAATCCCTTGCAATCATTTGGAGATTGATTCAGCAAAACTGCTGAGAGTTTCTGCTCTTTCTAAGATGGTGTTTCTCTGTCAGGAAGCCCTTGGGATCCCCGTTTCTTTTCTCTGCTCCTGCTGTAGTTTATGGGTATGAGAAGTCCTTGCACGTAGGTAGCATTTGGAGGCAATTGTGATAAGTGTTGGTGAGCTGATTGTGCTTTCCTGGCTGCTGGCTCTGCTGTTGCAGGGAATTTATAGAGACTAGAATACATGCCTCTGTACAAATATAATGCATTACATAAACCACACTTGTATGTCCATATCTAATTTATTCACAACTCAATGAAAATAAAATCTATGCAGTAAATGTAGAGATTCACAATAAAAAACAGAACTTCTAATATAAAACATGAATTTATGTGTAAGTGGCAAAAGCTTTGAGATTCTAGGAAAATTAAAATGGCTTTCAAAATGTAAAAGCTCCCTTAGGACAGTGTTTTTTAGTACAATAGCATTAGTATATGCCTATTGGTATGAGCTTTCTATTTTACATAACAAATTATTAAAACTGCAGCCACTTGTGAAAACACATGTATTTATTGTATAGTTTTCATGGAGCAGGACACCAGGTACTGTTCAGCTGGTCCCTTTGCTCAGGTCTCCCAGACTGAAATGAAGGTCTTACCCAGGTTCTGGATTCGTTAGTCATGTTTGTGTTGATGTTGGCATTTGATTTTAAGTTCTAAGACTGAAGTCTCTATCCTTTTGATGGCTGTCCTCACCCTAGAGAGGCCATAGCAGTTCCTTTATGAACAGGTTTTATTATAGCATGGGAGGGCCAGTAGGAGGAAGTCATGTAATAAGACTTATTCAAGGGGCTGACTTTTCCATCTACTCTGCAATAGAAAGTAATAATATCCCTCTTTGGGATTCCCACCCATTTCATAGAACCCATCCACCACACACAGAGGAAGGGAATTTCCCAGGGAGTTCTTACCTGGGATTGGAAATCCTGGCTGCCATTGGCAATGTTCCCATCTTACACCTGTTCTTTTCATCTTTTGTGGACAAAGAGAAGGTTTGATTAATGCAGATGCCTTTAAAGTTTCTGGGGGAAATAGGCAAAGAAACATAATGAAAGGCTTGAAAGAAGTAATTCTGTTCTGAACTTTATTTAGAGGGTTTGTTGTTTTGTTTTTGTTTTTAATGGAAAGCTTAATATTTCCTTACAAGTTCAATGAAGGCTATGGGATGACTATATGGGCCATCTCTAGAATTTGAATATCCAAATATGGAAAAAATTGATTGTCCTTGAAGACATATGTTTTTAAATATAGACTGCTGTCATGTTTTATAAGTATAGAGTATATTTTTTCAGTGTAATTTTATTTAAAGCATATTTATATCACTTTTTAAATATGCAGACTAAATTAGTCATGCAAATATATTTTGCACCAAAGAAAATTTAAAATGAACTTTAGGAATTTCAGCATGTGATTTTGATAAGTTTCCCCTCCTGTGAAGAACAGCAGCTCAGTATTTAAGTTTGGATGTTATAGGCTTTGAAATCATCAGGGCTGGATGTCTACCTCCAGAAGAGTACAAATATATTGGAAAATATGTTAGGGACAGTCCCCAAGTAACACTCTTGCCAGCGTGCATTTGAACCTTGTAGACTGTAAATGATTTTTTCCCTAGTTGTGTATAGACTTTCTAAGTATTCATGTGTTTTAAATATTACCCTGCATTTCTCCTAATGTTGGAAATTCAATTTTAATGGAGACTGGAAGAATGTGTATCCAAAACAGTGTAAAACATGTGTCTTATAAATACATACTTTTTGTTGTTTGCTTGTTTGTTTATTTGCTTTGATACAGGGTCTTGCTATGTGGCCCAGGTTGGCCTAGAGCTTATGATCCTCTTGCCTCAGGCTCCCGAGGTCTAGGATTGCAAACCTTTGGCATCCTGGCTAGCAATATGGCTTTTTAAATTCAGTTTGTTTTTCTCACTGGTGTTTCAATAATGATTGTTTTCCTAATATATTAGTTTTTTTTTCTGTTTATAGTGCACAGTAAGAATCCTATTGCAGTATTAAAACAATATCATAACATTTAAATTTTCAAAAGTTGTCCATTAGCATTATTTATCTGACGCAAGTATTTTATTTTAAACAACTGAGGTCAGTATAGTCATGCACTTAATATTTTTTGCATTTTACAAAGAAATATGCCCATCTTATTTAACAAAGTATTTTCTTGAGTATTGTCTATTGTTTCTAAACCTACAAAACAGTATATTCCAAATTTATTCTTTTGATATGTTTCTGTTAAAACTATTTACTTTTGTTTAGATAAAATTTTCAATAGCAGGTTAAAATAAAGTTATGGAATTAAACATAACTTGTAAATTTTTATATCCATTAGCTATCAGAATGTAATAGTTCCATGAAAATATGCACTTGTATTTAACATTTATACATTTATATAACATTTATAATTTTTAGATATTAAGCTTTCATTTGCTTAACCAAAAATATCCAAATTACAATTTATACCAAGATTGCTTATATGGTGATACATGTATGTAAAATGGAAATTTTTTGTTTATTTTAGATGGTATATGGGAATGGTTTGTTAATTTAAAGTGTTCATATTTTCTTATGTTTTTCTTTCAAATACGTGACAGAAATGTAAAGGAGTATTATTTTTGGACTCATATTTTATTTTTGAGATCAATGAAAGTTTTATTCTCAAGTGTAGATGGTATCTATGTGTTATGTATTACCTTGCCTAGAAAATATAATAGAGCTTAACGGCAATGAAAATGGTGATCATCTGATGATATATTTTTTAAAGTGGACTGTGCTATACATTAAATGTAGAAAAGAAAAATACAGTAAGATAGCAGCCATTAAATATAAATGCTCTATGATTAGTTCTTTAAAAAGAAGATCAATTTTTTTGTGTAGGCTCTTCCAAATCTCAGCATATCCACATAATTAGTTATCAGTTACAATTTTGTAGCTAAAGTTTTTCTGTGTCCCATCTGGCCCGTGGTCAAGACAAATCTATCTCACCTGCCGGTCCTGCAGCCGCTCAGACCCAAATAAACATACACAGGCTAATATTATTTAAAACTGCTCAGCCATTAGCTCAGGCCTACCACTGACTAGCTCTTACACTTAAACTCACGCCATTTCTGTTAATCTAGATATTGCCATGTGTTCTGTGGCTTTACCTGTGTGTCATTACATGCTGCTCCCTGGACAGCGGGCTGTCACTCAGCCTTCCACTTCCCAGAATTCTCTTCTCTGCTTGTCCTGCCTATACTTCCTGCTTGGCTACCAGCCAATCAGCACTTTATTTATTAGCCAATCAGAGCAACATATTCACAGCATACAGAGCGATATCCACAGCACAATTGAAAGACTTAAACAGTAGCCATTATTTTAAGAAAAATTATATATCTTCTCTATTGGGATATCAGTCACTCCTATATTGTTTCAGTTGACCCTTTCACATAAAAATCACAAGATGTAATTCATTAAAAGGTAAACAGAGCATGGGTGAAACTTATAGTCTTTATTTTTGTGGTTTTTTAAAATCCACAGGTTTGTGTTAAAATGATGCAGAAGAGATTGTTCCTTGAGGCCTTCAGCTCCTGCCAGTCTTACCAGTGGAAGGAAACCAGGGTCCCCCTGCTAGGTTTTTGCCTGTGAATGATTGTCTTTTTATTGGGAAGGCAATCCCACTTTGTACATCCTCAGTGTGTGAGGCAGTCAGTATGAAACCGCGCTCTGTACAGTGAGTCTGTGCACTGAGATCTCAAAGTGAAAGAGATTGGTGCCTGGGCTGCTCAACAGCCTTCCTACTGGTCACTGGTGAAGTCCAAGGAGGCTTATGTTGAACCAGAACCGTAGCTTATTAAAGAACTAGCAGGCATAATCCCCAGGGAACAGTGGGCTCTGTTGCAAGGGTTTTTTAACTTAAAAAATGAATGATCCAGAAATCCAGTGGAAGGGAGAGAAGAGGGATTCTATGAGCAAGGGGCATCAAGATCTTGATGGGGAAACCTACAGAGACAACCAAACCAAACTAATGGGAACTCATGAACTTTAGATCAACAACTGTGGAGCCTGCATGGGACTGGACTAGGCCCTCTGCACAGGGAGACAGTTGTGTAGCATGATCTGTTTAGGGGCCCCCGGCGTAGGATCAGGATCCATCCCTGGTGCATGAGCAGGCCTTTTGGAGTCACTTCTATGATGGGATACCTCGCACAACCTTGAGGCAGGGAGAAGGGCTTGGACCTGCCTCTACTACTAAATGTGCCTCCCCATAGAAGGCCTTTCCTTCTAGTAGGAGGGAGAGGGGGTAGGTTGGGAGGGGGAGGCTAGAGAGACAGAAGGAGGGAAGAGGGGGATCTTTAGTATGTAAAATGAATAAAAAATTTTCTTAATAAAAAGTAGACAAAATAAATAAATAAATAATCCCATAGCATTTGAAAAAAATAATTTAAAAAATCTAAAAAAAATATGAATGCATAGAAAGAGTCAATTAATGAAACCGTGAAATGCACCAGTGCCAACTCTATGCTCATCCCCTCCCAGGCACTCCTAGATCTGATTGAGTTATCATCACTCAAAACAGCTCGTGGGTGTGCGCACGACAGACAGACAGACAGACAGACAGACAGACAGACACACAGACAGACACACAGACACACACACACACACACACACACACACACACACACACACACGGAGGAGGTATATTTCTATTTCAATCATTTAAATGGGTGCCTACTATTTCATGGAATACATACACTAGGATGTACTTAACTTTGTGATTTATTCGTGAACTGTAAATCCCGAGGTGACAGTGAACCAGGGGAAGAGTGGTGCTTGTGTGGTTGGTTGGGCATCTAAAGGGCAATGAGTGCTCATGGCTGCTGCCCAGCGAGCATTTGTGTCTCTTTCATTTGATCAGACTTTTTATGCTGGCGGCCATATGCCTAATTCAGCTCACAGATGTGCTCTGGTTGCCCCAGCCAGCGTTTCTTGTTTGTTTTCTTTTACAGAGCTTACATTAAAAAACCGGTTGGGTTCACACAGTAAATTGTGATTTCCACTGGACCCACATGAAAAGATCAGCGGGAGCCCGGTACTTGTCGCCACACTCCCCACACAGAGGCCTGTGCTTAACAATGTCCCAATAGTCCACGGTCTCCATCACTCCTACCCACAATAAAGGCTTACACCAGCCTCGCTGCCAGTTTTCATCTCCACCTGGTTCTGACTGGCATTGGCATTTGTGACTTAAGCTCTAGAGGACAATAAACTTTAAAACCCTAAGCACTTGCTGATTTAGTAGTTAGCGGGTAACTAAGGCACGAATGAGTGAGTGAGTGAACGATAGTGATCAGGTTTTTGTACCTGGATAACAACGCTGTATTTGTAAGAAGTTCAAATTTAGAAAGTCCTGTTTTCTTAACAAACAAAGTTTCAGTTAACTTTGGTGGATCATTTCGCTTTGTTTTTGGTATTGCCTTATTTGGAAAAATTGGCTGAAGTATGTATAAAATATATAAAAGTAAAAATAAAATATGAATCTTCTCAATATTTTTTTCTTTCTTATGTAGAGTTTGTCTTGCTCTTGGAAAGCTTTGGTAGTCACATAATAAATGTTTATTTATTTAATTTCATTTCAATCTTTAGAATATAAATTGACAAACCACAAAGAACAGAAACAGTCATTAAGTAATTTGCTAAATGCATGAATAAAAGGATAGAGATTTTTTTTTTGTTTTTGTTTTTTCAAGACAGGGTTTCTCTGTGTAGCTTTGTGCCTTTCCTGGAACTCACTTGGTAGCCCAGGCTGGCCTCGAACTCACAGAGATCCGCCTGGCTCTGCCTCCCTAGTGCTGGGATTAAAGGCGTGCGCCACCACCGCCCGGCCAAGATTCTTTATAAAGTACCTGTGAACAGTTTTCACAATTTGAACATATCTGTGTAACCATCATGCACCCAGGAAGCACATGCCGCACAGTGTCACACCCCTTTCCTCACTGTCCCCACAAGCAGCCCTGTTCTGACTATCAGCTAGTGGCTTTCTGCCTTTAGAGTGCAGCATGAACAAACTATAGCGCATGCACTCCTGAGTTCAGCCTCTTTTACTCAATAGTATACTGCGATTTGTTCACACTTTATAATGGTAGTCACATGCTATCACTGTACAACATTGTTGCTTTCTTTTATTGGATATGCCTCAATCATTTACCCTTCCTTCTTTTCCTGACCTTGAGGGTCATTGACAGTTGTGCTATCATCTTGCCGCTAAGAGCATTCTTGTCTTTGTGGTTGGTCGTTCTTGCTAAGTCTATTCTAGGAGTACAGTTGCCTGTGCGCCGCTTTCCGTAAAGACCAGTAGATGACTTTCAGTCGTTGTACACTCACAGTTTTCAGTCAGTTGTACACTCACGGCAGTGGCTATGTGTTCTCTTCCCTCCGTGCCCCACAGAAGTGCTTAGTATTGTCGCTTTATTCTCAACATGTTGATGGGTTTCTAATGATCTCACATTGTGATTTTAATTTTTGATGACTAAGAAACACAGGCACATTTTCCAATGCTAAAGTTTAGGATTGTTTTAGTCATTTTTGAAGACTTGAGTTTAATGATTAAGGAATGTTTGATATTTACCAGATAACATTGCCGGGGATGTGGTTATGGAACAGCAAATGTAGAGTATCCAGTTCTGTGCCCAGTACACAGGAAGTACTCTGTGGAATTTGCTTCCTATCACAAGCACTTTCATTTGCCTTTAAAACAGAGGCAAAACTTAGGTGAAGATTCTACTAAAAACGTGATGGGGGGTAATGAAAGCAAGAGACAGAGTTGTATAAAAGGTGTTGCTGGGAATGTAGTAACAGGGAGTGGAAATAAACGCAGTGTTGGGCTGGTGAGAGCACCTGCTTCCAAGCGGGACAACCTGATGTAAGTCCCTGGTATTCACACAGTGAAAAGACACAACTGACTCCCACAAGTTGTCTTTTAATCACCACATGCATGCGTTGGTGTGCACACAAGTATGCACATGTACACACACACATACACACACACACATAAATAAATAAGTAAACATAGAAATGTAAAGAAAAATTAAGGCAACAATATTTTCAGTCATGGTATTTGATAGCTTCACTATAGATGTAAGTTCAGAATAACCTGTTATGTAGTTCTGGATGTAAGTTTAGGATTTACAGACATGTGAGCTCCAGTGAAAGTATCTCTGTGTGGTAAAAAACATCAAAAGGGTCTCTATAAGTTAATTAGGTAGATTACAAGGATGCAATAATCCTGTCTTTGGAGCATCAGTGCTTCTAATTACATTTCTAAATGTATATAAAACCAATGCAATCATGAAACATGAATATTTAAAATCACGTATTTTTTAGTGATTAGTATAGTCGTAACTATTATTTTGAAGTGGGCATCCTGTTTAACCTTTCCATTCTCACTATTTCATATATAGTAGTATTTTTCTTTATAAGAGGACCTATGACTGTGTAGACAGTGGACACTGCACAATACTTACACTGTGCAAAGAAACAGAAGAAACTTTCTACATGTGACTTCAGTGGCTCATGCCAAGGACTGACTCATTTCACTATCTATACCTTTTCTACTTTGTAGTAAATACTATGCCAACATGATAACTTCTTTTCATTTCACAAAGCATATTGCAGTGGAGACTTTGTCTTAGCTATATTACCTTATCATGGAAATGTGAGATAAATTCAGGTTTTAAGTAGACTCAGAAAAAAAAGTAAATCTTAAGATATGAAAACTCTCTGTTGAAATGTTTTGAATTCACTTGAAATCAGTGATTATCAAGGGGACACATGCTATCCTGGGGAAACTTTCTTTGTATTTTCAGTTAGAAATTTGAATACTATCAGGTAGATGAGTACTACTGACTCTTTACCACCAATTTGACTCTTCTTAGAGTTGTCAGATAAAAGTTCTAAGTTAGATCACAACCTGAGTGATAAATGTTAGACATGGTATAGAGAAGATGTGTATAGAGGAAAATTTGGTGCCCTAATTAGATATCTGCTTAACTAAAATGATTTGCTTATTCCACGATAGCATGCAGAATTTTGTCAGGTAATTTTTTTCTCGAATGGAAAATAAAGCCCATTTTAAACATAACTGAACTCTGATCTTATTCACTTGCTGTGTCAAGTCTCACAATTTCACATAGATATGGCTCCGTGGATGTTATTTGTGGTGTTTACACTGAAGAAAAGTGGATGAACTGAATAGAAAGACAGGCCCACAGCTGCTTATCACATTACTTTCTTAAAGACAGTTCAAAGGTCATGGAATAATGTCATTCACCTGTTGCAGGGACAAGCATTATCTGTCAGGTATTTATGTCATTGTTACTGTACATTGTATTAAACTGACTTCTTTTCCACCTCTGGGCACTCATGTCGTCATCGGGTGCCTTGGAGAACAGGTTTATCTTCATTTTGCATCTTGCTTTTCTTTTTTGAATTTAGAATGAATAAAGAGGCTGTGATGTTCCTTGTTCTCTTAAGCCCAGCAACAACCTCATTTATCTCTAAAATTAAAATGTTAAACATGGTTTCATGTGTCTATCCAGATTCTCACGCATTTGATATAATTGGTGAATTGGCATTCTAGACCGATTATTTATCATGTACAAATTCAGTTTTCTTTCTTGAATAAAACTTTATGTCCTAAAGTGTAAGGGAATGGTATCAGTGGGTCCTCCTAACAAGTTTCAGTCTGAATTAAAAGGCATTGATCTAATCACCACTCTTATATATGGTGGGTAACAACAGATCAATGCAGTAGAAAAAAATAGAGGCTCTGGGACTGGAAAGATGCAATTCAGTTCAGGATTCTGCTACCTACCCATTGTTGACACACGACTTTATGTAGCTAAGCCTCACTTACCTCCTTGCAATCTGAAGCCACTTTTTAATGCCTGACTTGCATGGATTCTTAGGTTTCATATGGGAAACTATTGTGTTGAAACTGGCATGTATTAAATGTTTATGAGAGGTTAATTCAGTTTTCTATGTTGTCTCCAGTGTTGCTTACACAGATATTAACTTTGAGCACTTGAATATATTCCCATTTCCCAAAACAAGCAGGGGTTGGGGATATGGTTCAACTGGTATGGAGCTTGCTGTGTGAAACCACAGAAACGTGAATTCAGATGCCCAAACCCCCGTCAAAGCTTGGTATGGCAGTATATGTTTATAATGCAGTACTGGGAAGGCAGAGACAGGTGAATCCCTGAAGCTCACTGGCCAGCCAGTCTAGTAGATCCAGGGACAGTGAGAGACCCTGCTTCAAGACATAAGGTGGAAATTACAGAGGAAGACATTCAAAGTCAATGTCTGGCTTGGAGGCATATATGCATGCATGCACATATGAACAAGTGGACCTTAGAGGGGCAGGGGGTGCATAATGCAAAAGTCTGAAACTTCCTTCTGTTTGCCACAACTAAATTTACATTCTTGAGGCAGCGTGTTTCTTTTTAAAGGAAAAAAAAAAAACCCACATTCTTCAAGATTATCTGTTCTATGCATGTCCTTGGTCGTGTCTTTAAAATTCTTCTACTCTAATCCATCAAGTATCTTTTCTATCACTTTTGTTTCTCTTCTCTCATCCTGTAAATATATTGCTTTGTTTATTGTTTGAGAATGTCCTATGTACATACAATGTGTTTTAATCAAATCTGTCCCCCACTACCTTGTCTCCAATTCCCTCCATCATCCTCCAACCAAATTTCATATAGTTTTCAAAACAAAGCAAAGCAAGAACAGAGAGCCTTCTTAGTGCTCAGTGTGTGTGTCTCACGTGACCGTCTACTTGAACATGGATGGCTTTGCTGGGGCCACATTCCAGAAGAAAACTGACTCTCCTTTCCCCAACTGCCAATAGCTCCCCAGCTAGGGGTGGGACTTTGTGAACCCCTCCTCATCTCTGTGAAGATTTTGGCTGGCTTCATCTTGTGCAGATCTTAATACCTACGGACACAGCTTCTAGGAGTTTATGTGCTCAGTGGCCTTATCATATCTGGAAACACTCTCTAAAGGAGCAGTGTTTTCATCCACCACCTCCTGTCCCTACAGTCTTTCCACACCCTCTTCCACAATGACCCTGAGCCCACTGAATCTGACTGCCAACCCATCTCTCTTTTCTTTTTCATATTAGAATCATTATTGTCCTGGACTGTTCCATCAGCTTGACACACTTTCTCCCGCACTATTTCTGATGTCAAATTCACCTTGCTAATGAGTAAGTCTCTTCACATATTCAGGACTTGCTGTTGTGCCCTGGGTGGAAGAAATAAAAATGCTTGTTTCACACAGGCGTGTCCCTTCCAAGCTGGTTGCCCTGCAGCTCCTCAGTCTTCTTCCCTCTTCTTCCCCTTGTTAATCTAGTCCTACGGTTTGGCTAGGTAGGCAACCTGTATTTCTTGATGCTTCTCTAATCCTTCATCTCTGTTTATAGTGAAATGACTTATTTCTTCTCCTAGGCTATCTTATGTGTGGTTAAGATACTTGTGAATAAGAACTACCTTTTAGTAGGTGTGTGAGTTTGGATATCTTTGTTAATAAATCAGAAACTGTGAAACTTTACTTGTAAACCCAGGATAAAATTGCTTGTCTTGTTTTAATAACAATGCTGTATATAAAATCTTAGCACACAGACAGAAAGTATTCCTAATATTGAATCTTAACAAACTTGCCTTTTTATTTCTTCATTAAAGCATCTTAGAATATTACCACTCCTTTCAAACCAAATTACCCAACCTCAGGGCCAGAAATAGCTTCTAATCATTATTGTTCACATGACAGTTTTATTTAAATAATACTTTATCTTGGGAGCTGTTTACATGGAGGCCTTCATTGTAACATTTGAATTTGGTTTCTGTTGAACCCAGGGGACAATTTTGATCTCTGATGTTCTTTGCAGAATCATTGTACATTTAAATAGTTATATTTAGTATTTGTGATAAAAATAAAGGAAGATAACCTGGGCATAGATGCACACACCTTTAATATCTGCACTTGAGAGGCTAAGGTAGACAGGTCTCTGTGAGTAATTCGATACCTGCCAGGTCTACATAGGGAGACCTTGTCTCAACAAAATAAAAAATTAAAAAAAGAAGGAAAGAAAAGAAAAAATAGGAAAGCACTTTGTTTATGAAGTGCTCTGAAGAAAGAATTTAGTGCTCATTTGCATAACAGTCCAGTATTGTGCATGGAGTAGCGAAGTTCACTGGATCTGAAAAACTAACCTAAGGAAAGACAGTTCGATTCCCAATTTTTCTGAGAAACCACCATACTGATTTCCACAGTGGTTGTACAAGTTTGCATTCCCACCAACAGTGGAGGAGTGTTCCCTTTGCTCCATATCCTCTCCAACATTGACTGTCATTAGTGTTTTTGATCATGGCCATTCTGACAGGTGTAAGGTGGTATCTCAGAGTCATTTTGATTTGCATTTCTCTGATGATTAAGGATGTTGAGCATTTCTTTAAATGTCTTTCAGCCATTTGTGATTCTTGTTTTGTGAATTCTCTGTTTAGCTTTTTAGCCCATTTTTTTAATTGGATTGTTCAGTATTTTGATGTCTAGTTTCTTGAGTTCTTTATATACTGTGGAGATCAATCCTCTGTCAGATGTGGGGTTGGTGAAGATCTTTTCCCATTCTGTAGGCTGTCTTTTTGTCTTATTGACCGTGTCCTTTGCCCTGCAAAAGCTTCTCAGTTTCAAGAGGTCCCATTTATTAATTGTGCTCAGTGTCTATGCTGTTGGTGTTATGTTTAGGAAGTGATCTCTGGTGCCAATGAGTTCAAGAGTACTTCCTACGTTCTCTACTGTTAAGTTTAGTGTAACTGGATTTATGTTAAGGTCTTTGATCCACTTGGACTTGAGTTTTGTGTATGCTGACAGATATGGATCTATTTGCAATCTTCTATATGTTGACATCCAGTTATGCCAGCACCATTTGTTGAAGACACTTTCTTTTTTCCATTGTATAGTTTTGGCTTCTTTGTCAAAAATCAGGTGTTCATATGTGCGTGGATTAATGTCAGGGTCTTCAATTCGATTCCATTGGTCCGTATGTAGGTTTTTATATCAGCACCAAGCTGTGATATTCTCTCTATGCTAATTCCCTGCCGGGTTCCACCCTCCTGAATGCTTAAGGGAAGTTCCTTGTGTGCTGCATATTGAGCTTAGATGCAAGATTGTAAAACATCTGTAGCGAACTTCTGTCCTCCGGGGTTCTCCCATTGTGCTGTAAGCCTGTAAGACCTCCTCCCCCCTTCAATAAACGACATTCGGCATAAAAAAAAACCCCATAAAAAATAAAAAATAAAAAAAAGCCAAGTTACAACGCAGTAACCAGACTTCATGGTAGAATCCATGACAGCCAGCCAGACCTCCTCCAAGAATATAGAAAGCATTCAACATTATGTAAAACCCTGTAACAATGTAGGATTTCTTTTCTTTTCTTCTTTCTCTGTTGTAGATTATTATTTTAAGGTGTGTTACTTTTGTTTATATTGCATTTGTTTAACTCTGTGAAGCTGTGATACTGTGTCTGTCTAAAACACCTGATGGTCTAATAAAGAACTGAATGGCCAATAAAAACAATTAGAAAGAGGTAATAAAATCCAAAAAAAAAAAAAAAAAAAAAAGGAAAAAGAAAAAAGAAAACCTAACCTAATGTGGAGAGCTCATTTGGTAAGATGTTTACTGCTGTGAAATATTACTTTAACTATGTAAAGGTGTGTTGTTGTTTCACCTTACCTGCCTAAGGCACCTGAATGGTATAATAAAAAGCTGAACGGCCAATAGCTAGGCAGATGTGGGGTAGGTGGGGCTGAGAGAATACGTAGGGGGAATCCAGGGGCAGGAAAAGAGGGAGAAGAGAATGAGGGAGCAGGAAAGGGAGACTCCTGGGGCCAGCATCCGGACAGCTGACAGCCAGACATGGTGTAAGACATAAAGAATGAAATAAAGGTAAAAAGCCCCGAGGCAAAATGTAGATGAGGAGAAACAGGTTAATAAGTTATAAGAGCTAGTGGGACAAGCATAAGCTAAGGCCAAGCATTCATAACTAATATTAAGTCTCTGTGTCATGACTGGGGAGCTGGTTGGTGGCCCAAAGAAAGCCTGCTCTGGTTTACTCTGCATTCTGTTTGTTCTTTAACCACTTACCATTCTACTGAAAGATCCTGGTCACCTGTTCAAAGTGTAATGTAATTCCATTATATATAATGTTCTCTTTTATATATACATGTGATGTATGAGATATATATGTACATACATATGGCAAGAGACAGAAATACATAGAGAGATAAGTATATAGAAGAACATAAATCTTTAAAATGAAGTATGTTAAGGAGGTTATTATGCTCTCTCTGTACTAAAATACATTACTTATGGTTTGGTAAAATGAGGAATTGAAACAGAAAGTTTGGAAATACATGCTCAGATTCAATTTCAGACCATATAGCATAGTTTTTCGCTTCAGATACAGACTTTGGCTGTGATGTGGGAATCTTAATATTAGAAAACATTATTTAATTTTTTTCAAGATCAAGAATACTTCAGGAATAATGTTCTTGATGCAAGAATAAGAAAGCTCAATATAGGCATAGTCTTGTTCTATATATTTCTTCTTTCCTTGAGAAAAAGCCAGGCGGCCTTTAATCGAGGCTCCTCTGAGTATTATGAACAACTTTGTCGATTCACCCTATTTTTTCAGATTTTCTTTGTTGACACTATTATGTCCAGAAGCTCTGTGGTTTCAGCCAGGCTGAATGAGGAGTCGGCTGTTACAGAAAGCATGCTTTTCCATGCAGCTGTCCAGTGCCTACTGCACAGATGGCGGATTTATTTCTCCTTTTACCAGCAGCCCTTTCTTCCCCACACAGGACTGTGATCTTTTGTGATTGGGTATGACTCAGTGCAATAGTAGCACTCACAGACTTGAGGAGTTTTCAAACGTGCCCAAGTAAAGGGGGACAGAGAGTGCAGAACTGGGGGGCTGTTCAGAAGGCTGTCTGCATACTAAAAAGGGTATGACCTCATGAGAAGCAGATATTCATCATCTTATAAAAAGCATCTTTGTCCTCCAAACAGAATTTTGATTTTTGCTCCACTCTACATGGCCAGAACAAGAGCAGAGCAGTCAGACTAAGGGAAGGTACCCAGGGAAAGCAGGCAGAAGACAATATCCAGATCTGGCAACTCAGCTGGAGCTAAGATTAATCCTTGCTTGCCATGTGTACGTGTCTGAATAACTTTATCAAATCATCAGCATTTTGAAAGTATGTGTTTATTCATAGTTTCCTATATATTTCTCCTATATTATGTTATAAATTAACATCTATAAATGATTTAATCTTATACATAGCTATGCAGATGTAAATGCATTTATTATACATATGTTAATGTCATTATATATCTTATGTTTAGTTAAAAACAGACATGCTATAACTCAATTATTCAATATACTGTGTCAATAGAGAAATTGAATACCTAAATTGAAAAACTCATAACTACTATAATTTCTACAAAATTATGTATACAGTAACCATATATCTACAACTCTTCAAAAACAGTTCATTGTAATTGCTAATGTGCTTGGCATTTCACTTAGTAGACGAAATGATGACGATTGGACCGTGATGCTGGTTATAATCAAAGTTTGTTTTCTTCCCCTGTTGCGTGTATAGAGACCTGCTTCAAATAGTGAGTGATTTGTTTATGGAAAGGGAATCCAGATAAGCTACGTAGGAGGCTTATTGTGAAATGATGTTTTTGTTTCAACCCAAGCAGCAGATCAGAAGTCCTTATGGACTGGCTAGCTATATGTGATGGATTTTTTATCCCATTAGTTAGTCATTTTCCAAAATCAAACATAGATGATAATAAGATAACTGAATCAGATGCATAGTGGTAATATAATCAAAAGAAAACTGAGTTGGTGTTTCAAGTAACTAAAAATGTATTTATTTTCTTAATCTCAAAATTAGATATTTAATTATGACTTTTTAAAGTTTATTTTTATTTAATTAAAATATAATTACGTCATTTTCCCTTCTTCCTCATTCTCTCCAATCCCTCTTACTACCACCCCACTTTGCTCCCTCACAAATTTATGAACCTTTCTTTAATTATTATAGTTATACACACACACCCACATGAATAAATATGTAAACATAACTATTGAATCTTTTAGTGTTGCCTGTATGTATATTTTTTTGGTTGATCCCTGGTATTGGATAATCATTTAGAGGACTCTTCCCCAGGAAAGGCTAATTCTCCCTCTCTCAGCACTTGTCTGCAGTTCTTCATCCAGAGGTGGGGTCTGGTGAGATTCCCTTCAACTCCTTCTGTGATGTTCTCTGAAACTTCAGTGTAGAGACTGTGTTGTAAATGAATCAATACAATGTCTTCTGTATCTTCACTAGTCCTGTCTTCTGCTTCAACGAGAAACTTTTTTGTTTTATCTGTGCTTATAAAGGTAAGTATTTAGACTGCAGTTAAGAACTATACCAGTGATTTGAGAAAAACGAAGATGGCGGTGTCTGCTAGCACCTGCCTTGGAGCTCCACAAGGTCTGAGGGACCCAGGGAGGCTATGAAGGGTGACATAGTGACAGGAAAAGACGTCTGCAAAGCCCTCAGTAGTTCCGGAGCAACCTTAAAAAAAAAAGCAAGTCTGAAAGATGCTTTCAAAAAGTGGACCTATGAAACTGGAAAGAAAAATGGTGAAGCAGAGCTGCACCCACAGAGGAGATGGCGACTGTGCACCCTTCACAGGGGCAGGCTGAAAACACAAAGATCATACCTGATGTGCATGGAGCTGCTGGCACAAAGACAAGATGTGCAGCAGCCTCGAGCTCCTGCAGGAAAAGGTCAATACTGATTAGGGCTGTGGAACCGCTGTGGCTGGAGCCCATTCTGCTTGCCCTGCTGGGAGATGGACAGGGTGGGAAGGTGTGTGGCAGCCAGGAGCTTCCACGGAACCTGCCCCCGGATACCCTGCCGGGCCACATCACCCTGACTCTGGGCAACAACAGGCTCTCTGAGACAGTCTCAGCAATGGTCCAGTATTTATGATGCTTCAGAAAACAGAAACTTTGAACCAGACCAACGACTCCTTGCAATTATTATTTGCATGTAGTGCTGTTTGGGCAAAAAATATATTGTGTGGCACACTGCAGTTTCCAACGCCACTACAATGAACCAATGTGCGATGGAGATGTGGGAAAGAGGTGGGAACAGAGCAGTGAGTGCGCAGTGCAGAGAAATGGAACTGGAGACTCTGTGGCGGTGACAGGCGTGAGACAAGGCTGCAGTGGAAGGGGGAACATTTTGCTGAGTAAGGTTGACGGGGTGCGGTGCAGGAGCTTGGAGATTGCACAGACTCTGTCCCCGAACACACTGCCCAGCCACACAATCTCCCTAGTTCTGAGCAAGGACAGAATGTCGGAGATGGAGAGTGGATTGTTTTCTGGTGAACCCCGTACTGAACCCTGAGGTTATGTGGATGTCTGAGGCCCTTGCTACTGAAGGAGGCCAGGTGGACGTCTGCAGTCCGTGCTGCCGCAGGAGGCTACTCTGATGTTCACATCAGTGCTACTGCCGAGAACCATGTCTGGGTTCATGGTCCTGCTGCAGCAGGGGCGGTGCTGATGTCCATGGCCTGTGAGACCACCGAAGGTCACGTGAATGTCGGTGGTCTGTGCTGCAGCCTGCTGCTGCCTGAAGCCGTGTTGATCGACGTGGTGTGTTGCCACTGGAATCCACACTGAGGTCCATGGCACACGCTGATGACAGACCATACGGATGTCCGTTGTCAGTGCTTCCGCTGACTGTACCGGGCAAGAAAACGACTTCTGCGGTGGTATTGATGACTGCACACTCACAGTTGAGAAAGAGTGTCACAGAAGGCTTCTGTGACAACCCTCTCCCCCTCCAAGTAGCAGCCTAGATAGAAAACCATTGAAGAAAACTCTTGAACATCCTGATGAGGCTGCTGAAGTGTGGCTCTCCACAGCTGAGGGCTTCTGGTGTTGATGCGGGTGGGAAGGACTCAGTTCTCTTTAAGGGGCTGGCCACCGGGAGTCTGACCATGCTCCAGTGAGTATATGGATAACACAAACTGGACTTTTTTCTTCTTCTACTTTTTCTTTGGGGGGTCACAAGGGTGTGGGGTGGACCTGGGAAGACTGGGAAATGTGATTGGGATGCATGATATGAAATTCCAAAATAATCGATAAAAATACTATGTTGGAAAAAATTCCACTAGCTTAGAAAAGTGGCCGTAGTTCGTTCTTCTCTAAGATCTGTGCTCCCACCAGCTTTGGGTAGCTGGCTAGGTTTATAGACATGGTCTTCTTTTTGTTGAGCAGGCATCGGCCCAATTAGACAGCTGCTGGTTACCACCACCATTTGTTGTAGAATACTATTGTAAGGTGTGTCACATTCGTTTGTGCTGTGGAACATTCGTTTAATGATGCAAAGATGTGTTGCATTCTTTTCTGTTGCATTTGTTTAGCTCTGTGAAGCTGTGTTACTTTTAAAACACCTGATGGTCTGATAAAGAGCTGGCAGAAGAAAGGATAGGCAGAGGTGGCAGGCAGAGAGAATAAATAGAAGGAGAAATCTGGGAGCAGCAAGAAGAAAAAAAGAAGAGAGAAGAAAGAGCAAGAGGGATCTGGGGGGAGGACATCAGGCGCCAGCCACCCAGCCACCCAGCCAGCCACAAAGTAAGACTGACAGTAAGATTACAGAAGTAGGAAAAGGAAGAAGCCCAGAGGCAAAAGGTAAACAGGATAATTTAAGAAAAGCTGGCAAGAAATAATCCAACTAAGGCTGGGCATTTATAAATAAGAATAACCCTCTGTGTGTGATTTATTTGGGAGCTGGGTGGCATCCCCCCCCCGCCCCCCAAAGAGCAAAAACAACCAACAACAACTGTTGCTGCATCAGGAAAATCTTGTTGTGCTGGTCGTCATTGTGGTTTGTAGGCATCACAGCTGGGTAGGATTGCTTACAGTCCTCTTTCTCAGCTTGCGTAGCACCTCCTGGTAGCATGAAGCCAATCTTCAGGAAGGAGGCTTTCAGGGCAGATCTACCTCAATTCCTGGGTCCCGAGTTCAAAATGCATGGTCTATTCAACACTAAGAACTTACTACTTCAGGAAGGCAACCCAGGGTAATAGCAGTAGCTTAATATTGTTTGGGGAGTCTCTTGGATTCTCCTTATTAAAAACTGTGAAGATGGTTTCTTGTGCCTAGCATAGGGGTTTCTGGTAGGTAGTCTGTGGTTCTTGTAGAGGAACATTATATCCTCAAGTGGTTCAACTTCATGGGAAAAATGTACACACATAAATGCATAAATATATATATATATATATATACATATATTTAAGTAATTTTAGTAAATATAGAATAATGGTTGCCTATGACTACTTCAAACATTCTTAATATATTTATTCTTCTTCCCTCTTCTTTCTGTACTGCCCTTCCTCCTCTCTCCCCAAGAAAAGCCCCTCCCCTAATTATAAGTCTAAAAAATGTGACCTACTGGCTAGTTTCTCAAGTATCACCCATATTTGCCTATATTCCTAGGCTTGTTTATTCTTACTACTATCTGTCACAGTTATTATCCTTATGGGATCCCAGTTTATTTAGTCACCCTGAAATACTAGCATGCAATGAAAATGTCATGAGGATAAAAATAGTTTTTAGAATTAAAGATAATAAGATATATATTAATGTTGGGTTCGAAAATTGCAAAATCCTATGGTTATAAGTGACTTTTCTAATCTGTTGTGTATGTAGAGGTTAAATTAATTTATAGTATCTGATAGTGAAGTGAAAATTAGTGTGAACATATTGAAGAATACATAAAAATATTTTAATTTTTCCAAGTGTCTCATGGTAAATAAGAAGGTACTTATACTCTAAGAAGTTGTTTAGGGGCTAGAGAGATGGCTCAGAGGTTAAGAGCACTGGCTGTTCTTCCAGAGGTCCTGAGTTCAATTCCCAGCAACCACATGGTGGCTCACAACTATCTGTAATGAGATCTGGTGCCCTCTTCTAGCCTGCAGGCATACATGCAAGCAGAATACTGTATACATAATAAGTAAATAAATCTTTAAAAAAAAAAAAGAAATGTTTAGAGGAGTGTTTCAGGAAGTGGATAGTTTCTGTGAGCATTCTTGTCCAAAGGCTTCTATAATTGCTAATTTAAAAAAGATTTGTAAACTAACAGGAAAGCATTTTAAGGACTATAATATTTTGTGTGTGCTGAAGAAAGCTTAAGGGCTTATAGAATGTTGATAGAAAGCATTTGAGATCAGTAAACCTGAGGTAAGGGCAAAAGTCAAAGTTGGGACAGATGTGGGCCAGCTGTATCTTCTCTGGAAGCTATGAGACCATCAACTCCCTTTATGACTATATTAGTTTAAGCAACTTCCCCAAATACGTATTTCTTGAGTTTTAATATCATTTTTAATGCAATAATCATGGTCCCTATCATTATCCAATAATGATTGTGATTTGGTTTCTAATTGCTTACTTGGGATAAGGCAAGGTTTTTTTTTTTTATATATATATACACAAAGAATACATTATTCATTTCCACAGCAAACTTATGAGGTCAGTATTTATGATAGGCTCACTGAGTAAGGTACCCCTTTATATACACATCATTGTGCCAATAAAACTTTGGTCCTGCTGTGTTTAAATAGTCACTGTTCCTTGACACACCTTGAAAGGACCAACATGCCTCCTTCTTCCTAAAATCAATGTTGATAGAATATTTGGAGCATAGGAAACAGTTAAAGATGTGGTAACGTATCCATTAGGACAGCCACACAGCAGTAGGAAGGATGCTACAGGAAAGGTAGCAGGGATGCTGCAGAAAGTGGCCCAGAAAAGCCTTGCAGGGTACCACGGAAGTCCTTTAGATGAATAATTTCTCATGGCTCAATAGAGAAAGGAATAATATGATTCAGTTTCCCACGGAAATTGTAATACAGAAACTGGAAATATTATCAAAGAAAGAATTTATCAGTTAATTGTAATATGCTGATCCTGTGCTGACTGGATGGAGAGTCAGGAAGAAAAAAACGTAGAATCAAAGAAAGGACCTGAGAGCCGTCCCAGGGGTTAGATTTGCTGGGCAGACAGTAGGATTTAAGTGACTATTCGTTTAAAATCAGGAAATTTACTTAGATGTATTACATGTATATGATGAATGCCTTTAAAATATTTTAGTCACACTTTCTAAGCTCTTCCCAAAATATTGAATTAAATATAGATATTTGAAGAAGCATCTGACAAATGAGATAAATATTTTCTTCATTGAAAGAAAACTTAATATACATTTCTAACTTCAATTATGCATTAAGTACCTCTTGATGCATATGTTCAACATCACAAACACACACCCCCTCTTGTTTACAATTGCAGAAGTGAGTAAAACTGAAATGCACATGGGTATAGAATTAGAAGATACTGCCCAGGTCACTACAGAGACTCCCCTTGCTTCTTGTTCCTGCGGAAATGTAATGCTGTTTACAAGCCGTTCTGTCTGGCTTCATTGCTTACTTTGAGGAAAGAACAGGGTAATGTATGCAAAGCACTTCCTGCATTTGAAAGTGCTATATGAACATCAAGAATTACCTATGAAGAAAATATTAAAGAAAGGAATCAATAGGCAGAACTATTAACTTTAAAG
The DNA here is from genome assembly GCF_949786415.1 of Peromyscus eremicus. Taxonomy (NCBI): domain Eukaryota; kingdom Metazoa; phylum Chordata; class Mammalia; order Rodentia; family Cricetidae; genus Peromyscus; species Peromyscus eremicus. The sequence goes on along the minus strand of NC_081418.1, from coordinate 8,553,252 downwards.
TCAAAACATTTACTTTCAGCTCCATTTCTTCTTTTTCCTACTTGCTTCTTTATTCTCGGGAAAGATTTCAAATATTTCTTAGGATTTGAGTTTCATGGCAAAAGGACAAAAACAAATGGCAGAGACACAATAGAAATTAACTTGTGATACACATTATTAAATACTCACCATGAAGGGCAAGTTGCAACTTTTATAACTGGCAGTACTGAATCAAAATTGCAGGTATGTAAGGAACTTCAGATATCCAACCGCTTTCTGCCCAAATTAGCAATAACTGGAAAAGAATGTTTGTTTTCTCCTGTATTTGTGATACTTTAGTTTTTTCCCCACATTTTTTTTGAGAATATCCAAGTGACACTCCAGGGAAGTGATAGTATGACTTGAAAAAACTTAATTATTAACTGAAACCATTTTACTTAATTGGTATTATACTTAGCATCTGTCATGTAGTGACTTACAGTTATTGAGAACAAACAGCCTTCAGGCCTGCTGCAAGTTTGAAAAAGAAAAATCGTTCTGCAAACACCTACCACCTACATTTAGAAATATTTTTTGAGGTGTATATGCTCACATTACTAAACTAGATATCCTGCTTATTTTTAATGGTGGGAAGACTCAATAAAAAAAATTGCCCCTATCACACTAAAGCACAAAATAGTCCACATGTTAATACTGTGATGCCTTGTAAATTTAGACTACCCACTCAGGCTGAGCTCCAGCTGTTAAAATAATGGAAATCCAGTGTAAGTAGTGAGCAACGTGCTCAATAAGGTTAAACTCTGGAGTTACACATTGCTTGAACCGTGAACCTGATTGCTTGGGGGTCACTGACAATGTCACCATGACCCAAGGACTCTGGTATTTTTAGTGACTACATTCCATTTCACAAAAGAACATCATGTTACTTTCTTATTTGTATGTATTTTTATTGTGTGCTATATATGTAAACATTGCTTTTACAACAACAATAGCAAATAATGTAATTTTTAGAAATTCTTATATATAGTTGATTTTGAAGTAAGCTTGACTAATACCAGCAAAGCAATTAAAATCTGGAAACTACCTGTTTAAACCACAATTAGTTCTCTATGGCCTATGGTTATTGTTTTCTTTCTTTGAAATTATTATACTGAGTCTGAGGGAATTAAGATGACCCATACCTGTTTGTGTTTCTGTCATACAGAACTTAACCAGGCTAAAATGGCATCTGCTTTAAGGTCATGGTCCAAAAGAACAATTAAAATACATAAACTACCATTACATCAGTCATCTGGTAAAAATATACGCAGGTCTTCAGCAGTCTTGATAAACACTCACAATATTAAAAGAATGCTTTCGACTCAGAGAAAAGAAAGGAAGGAGGGAATGAGGGTTGGGGAGGGAGAGAGGAAGAGAGAGAGAAAGTAAGAGGGAGAAGGAGGAGAGAGGAGGGTTCCATTAGTGAAAATCACTCCAGTTACACTCATATTAGATTTGGTTACTATTGCTGTCTTCAACAGAGTCTATATGGGTAAAGCAAGCAATCTCTACAATTCTTCCATCTTACATCTTTAATTTCATTTTAATAGCTGTCATTAGTAATTTGGTCATTTTCTATTCACTTGAAACAATATATTCTGGAAAGAGCCATTACAAGTTGTAAAAACACATGCAAAATATATTATCCTTGTTCAATACCTGGGACAAGGGAGAACATATCTATGTGTTCTTTCATTGATTTAGCAATCTAGTAACACTATGAAAGCCAATATCTATTAAAGCAGAGAAGAATAGAGCCATATTTCTAGACATTTATAGACAGTCACATTAAGCATGGCCCAATGTACAGATGATCTAATTTCAGATCAACATATATTATGGGCATTATTACCCTAACTACGTTGTCAAGCTCAAAAAGAGATCCTTAGAAACTGGCAAGTCCTTCAGGACAGCTGGTTCACAACTAGAAGAGAAAATGATAGAGGAGAAGAAGGACTCCAGCCAGAGGTCTTCAGGCCGTACTCTGGAGTGAGTGTGAAGTCAACAGGAGAGCTCAAACTAGGAGCTGATAGGAAGAAATTCACATTTCAGAGGGAAATGTTCCTCAGTCGAGCAGAGAAAGGACAGGTGGTCCTGTAGACTGTCTGAGAAGATGTGTTAAAATCCGGATGATAAACCCAACGAATGAAGCAGTGAGTGACAGAGAGCAGGCAGGAATGCTAAGAAAGGGACAGTGAGTGTAGAAGATGACTGTATTTAAGTTTGATGACAATAAAGTGGTATCATTGTGTGTGGTTCCATCACTGTACCAGGCTTAGGCATTAACATGCAGAAAACTTGAAGAAGCATCTTCTACATAGGAACATAAGTGGTGAAAGCTGATTTTGTATTTAAGGTGTCAGGTTGTCGGCAGATAGGAGAAATGGTTGCTCAAAAGGATTTTAAAGGAAATTGCTAGGGAAACAAGATACTTGCCAGTTTCATGGGCTTGCCCAAAATTATGCCTTTTAGTGACAGTTTTGTTTTCATTGTTTTAAACTTTTAAATTAAATTCTTTATTAACGTTGCTTTTCCTTTCCTGAATGTAGATGATTGCACATACATTTGTTTTATTGTTCTTTAAAGTATTAATGTACATAAATGTAAAATTAGACATATTTAAGGATATCGTGTGATATCAATATGGCCATACATTATAGCTGAAAGTTTTTCTGTGTCCTACCTGGTCTGCAGCCACTCAGACCCCAATAAATATACAGAGGTTTATATTAATTAAAAACTGTATAGACATTAGCTCAAGCTTATTATTGACTAGCTCTTACACTTAAATTAACCCATGATTCTTATCTATGTTTAGCCACATGGCTTGGTACCTTTTCTCGGTTCTGCCTTGTCATCTTGGTTCTTGGGTGTCTGGCTGGTGACTCCTGACTCAGCCTTCCTTGTCCCAGAATTCTCCTTGTCTGCTTATCCTGCCTATACCTCCTGCTAGGCTACGGGCCAATCAGCATTTTATTTATCAACCGATCAGAGTAACACACATTCACAGCATACAGAACAACATTCCATAGCAATACATTGTGAACTGTACAAAGCAGGATAAAGGTGTGTATTCCCTCAAATACTTATTGTTTTTTTATGGTGAGAACATTCAAAATTCTTTCTTCTAGCTTTGTTGAACTATGTTATAAATCATCACTATCAATGGTCCCCTGTTGTGCAATAGGACTCCAGAACTTACTACTTGTATTCCACTGTGGCTTAGTATCCATTGATCTATTTTCTCCTTCTTGACTCCCCTATTGTCACTGTAGTCATGAGTATCACTAGTCATCCATGATAATCTCTTAGCTGTCATTGTGAGGTTAGGTTTAATAACATTGAAACTAGACACATAGGTAAGAGGATGCTAGACACAAAGACACAAGGGCTGATAAATAGACAGAAGGGAAAGGAATGCTTCGTTATCTTTTAATAATAAAGTGTCCAAATCTTGAGCACTGTGTGGATCAAAGAATACTTTTCACATTGTGGATAATTTCACAGAAGAACGTGGGGAGGAGATGCTAAACTAGGTCAAAAGAGCATGTGAACAATTACATAGGATGATGGAGATATGCATCTGTGGTGTAGGTGAAGGTTACTGGGCCTCCAGGTCAGACCACTGAAGGGATAGGAACCATCAGGCTAGATTGTGGACATCATAAAGGTAAATGGAGCAATGGGAAAGCACGGGTAAGCAATAGTTCTGGCAAAATACAGATGTCATTGTCTAACAGAGGCAAAGATGTTTGAAGGATTGAACAGACAGCAACACGGATCTTGATAAGAATGTGTTTTATTGTTCTGGTTTGCAATGTCCATGGTGTAGAGAAAATTATTAAGACTAATTCTTAGAGCACAGAGTGTAGGGGGACAAAAAGACAGGCAAGCACCGCTGTCTTCTTGGGAGCTTTACTACTTTTCTATGCTATTGTAACAAATATTCATGTGTTTCATGGCACAAATCACCATATTGTTTAACTCATGGTTCTCTAAGTGAAAAACCTAAAATGAATCTTGCTAGGTGAAAGTCGAGAAGCCATGAGGACTGCCCAAAGGGGAACTGACTTCATTGTCATTAAGAGCTTCTAGAGATCACCAGTGTCGCTTGATGCTGTCCCCATTCTTCCATCTTCAACACAAGCACTGGCAGGCCTTTCCTATTGTGAATTTCATTGGCTAATTCTGTTTTTATCATCACATCTCCTTTGTAAGGGCCTATGTAATTATATTAGATCTACCTGGATCGTCGGGGTAGTCTCCACATCTCAAAATCCTTAAACTGATGCCGTCTGTAAAATGCCTTCTATAGTCTAGGATTTAAGACAAGAATTCTCAGTCTCCATTTTTAGTTTTTTGCCTGTTACAGTATCTGTGATTCAGTTATAGCAAAGATATTGAGACACATACTGCAAATTGATTGCAACTGTGTTATTTCAGAAGACATAATGAAAAGTCTGAGAGAAGTATAAAATTGGAACAAAATTGTGGCATTTCTATTAATAGTAGAACCAATGGGATTAGCTATCTTATATTATCTTTCTCCTGGTTTATTTATTAGAAACTTTATACTTCTTACCAGCAGACTGATGAGTTTAAAATTGGATTCTTTTCAGTGTGTCCATAAAAGAGGAAAACTCTCTCTAGGGTTATTTATCCTTAACCACACACAGAAATTGTTTTATGTCATAAAGCATCATTGATTTTGCATGTGACAATTTTATTTCTGATTTATTCCTACTTTAGCTGTTAACTACTCTAAACTGTCAGAAAGCTTGTGATCACAGATAACTTGCTTAGGCAAAATGTCTGACAGCCACCCATACATTTGTCACAGGCAGCTGAAAGGTTGCGATGAAGCCACTGATGATGTTAACTGATGAGGGACTGAAATAATGAATTCAGACAACGTTGCCTATGATCAGAGCCACACTTCAGACCGCAGGTCATTCTAATAAACCCCATTCTTAGCTTGCTTTTGCTATCAATTATTTAATAAATACATTATAATAGCCCTCATCACAAAAGACTAGTGAAGATATTGTTACCACTTCATCTGGTTCTGTAGCTCAAGAATAAAGTTGAAAGCAGATATATTATTTTTAAAGACATATTATAATTAATGTAAAGAGTATTGGTAGCACCCATATTATAATTCTGCAAGAATACTTCACACTTTCTGAGCAGCAAGCAAAGGAACAAACAAAAATCCCCCAAACAAACAACAATGACATTTTCACTGATGGACTGCAAACTGGAAGTTGCAGCTGCAAGCCTGCCTATTTTTAACATTGGATTGATAAAGTGTGTCAACTTTTAGGATACCAAAAATATAGACTTTTTTTAGAAAGGTGAAATCTAACAAAAAACTTAATTTGTTTATTATTTTTGAATGGACACTGTTGATCCAGGTTTAGCCACTGATCAAATAGTGTGAAATCCCCAGGAGAAAGGGGGAATTTTAGTCAAGGTCCCCCTGAGTGTTGTCTGACATTAGGTATTGACATCTAAGACTGTATTAGGATTCAGTGTTAATGTTCACATGTTCTTGATGTGGAATTTGATGTCATGAGTGTACGCCTTTTCACAGACTCTGACAGAGGTATGTGATGTACCCATGTGCCTCACAGAGGAGGGCTGACATTCCAGGATGAAGAGCCGTTAACCAAATGATTTTCAAAGTGTCAGGGCTTTGGGCTTCTTGGTGGAATTAGGTTTCTTTTGACCCAATTTATCTTTATGAAGGGAGGAATCTATCAGAAACTTGATACCTCAGACACATGCTGAAATCTACAATTCAGTGTTAGCTTCCAGGAGTCTAAGCAAAGATTTCCACTAAAGAAAACTTGCAAATTTTAAAAGAAATATTGACTTCATTTCCTCCATGTAACTCCTATTCCACAAACTCTAGGAATCTCTCGATGGCTTTTTTTTTTTTTTTTTTTGCATTTTCTATTTCTTTCACTCATTTGAAAGTTTAAATTCACTGTATGATTCTTCCTAGATTAAATCAGCATTGTTCTTCTTATACTTGCACTTTCAATATTTGTGTTCTGGTGTCTAATACTGTCTGTTAGATAAAATAACCCCATTAGCAACTTTAGAATAGAAGATAAGTATTGCAGAGTTTTTAAGCTATAAAAACGTCTGACCTTAGCAAACACCCAGTATTTATTTTTTGTTTGTTTGTTTTCTGTAACCTTTAAAATGTAAATGCTCTTTGTTCTCTGTTTTCTAACACTTCACCCAGTGACATGACTTGGAGGGACAGGCAAAGACCACATTCACACAGTTGCTCTCTTGCACGGAGTGCTCTGGTTTCCTCTGCAAATTTGTATGAAACTCTCAGCCGCAACATTAGTTTGTTAGATCTGCAATGCCTGCTCAACTGGCCTTTCTTTTTCTTTTTTCTCATACCTCTGAAAATTACTGTCCACGGAAACTTAGCAGAGGCACCCTTCAACTTACTACCGTCTCTACTGTCTTCTAAGCATGTACAGCAGCTGAACAAGAAACCATGATGCTGGGCACAGTAGCCACACCCCTGGGCTCTTCTACAACGGTTCAAATTCAAAGACAAAACCAGATGGTCACAGGGGTCAAATGAGCTCAGCGTGTACTGGAAGGGTCTGAAATGGAAAAGTTAGGATAGTCATGTTGGACATTCACAAAGAGAGAAAAGGTCAAGTACAGGACAGAACATGGTAGGTAACCAGGTAACTGGTAAATCACGATCAACCTGGAGAGAAGCAGACCCATGCCGGGCAGTGGTGGCGCACGCCTTTAATCCCAGCACTCAGGAGGCAGCTGCCGGGTGCCGGGCGTCCATGGCTCTCAGTTGGGCTGAACACCTTTCAGTATCAGAAATGTTCTACTGCAAATCCCCTATTCCTAAAAGATATTTCCGAGTGATTATTATTGCTGCTTTCCTTTCTTGTACCCAAACCACTTATTGCAGAAGTGCCGAATGTTGATTATATATAAAAAAAAAAAGTGAGAAATTTAAAATCAGGAATGTTCAGAGAAATTTTCTGTGATTATCTGCATGAAATAGAGGCCAATAGTCTAATAGCATTTTTGCAGAAATGTTTTTATTTAGCATCTTACTACTGTGAAAACAGATATTAAAAATGAAATAGTGAATAAGATATTGACATTAACTCATGCATGTACATTGAATAATTATGAACTAATCAGTTTAAATTGTCAGTATTGAATACTTAAAAATAACATGATGAAAATTATTAAAATAAATATTCTAAACTATTGGTAGTAAATTTTAAACGTTAATAAGGAATACTAGGGATATAAACCCCAATTCTGCTCTTATCACTGAATTTCTTTTATACCGCTTTTCATCATGTTTCTTCCTTGAATTATTTAGTCAGCACATCTCAGTGTAATTGCTTGATAAAACCTGCTAATTTCTCTCATCCCCTCATAGTCTCTGAAAACCATGAGCCTCTACTAGGATCTGCCAAGCCCCTGTGCTTATGTATAAAACTAAACTTGTAACTAAATATTGTGCTGTCACTGGAGTCCTGATGAGACCATGAAGTTAGTCACCGAACTTTGCTATATTTCATCTGAGCAATTACACTCTTATCACAATCGGCACCTTCACAGTGTCTTTCTGTTTTCTTTCTAGGAACCCCTGTTTCACTTGGAGGCACACAGGTCTGAGAGAGGAAGGGGCAGATGTCCTTTTGACCCCAGCTCCTCCTTCGTCTCCACTCTAGTTGGTAATTATCTTTGCCACAGACATCAGGTGGTAGCCATGGTGATTTGAAATGTATTTTTTAACTTTTCAACTTCAGTACATTCTTTGACATTTCTTTATACACTTTGCCTTGCCCAATCTATCAGGTGATATCTACAGAAATGACACTGGATTTCAAGTTATGCTATCTTTGGTAATTTGACTCTAAAATAACTACAGATGCCATAAGTACTTATGTCTCATAATGAAAAACAAAAGTGTGAATACGTGAAAGAGTGATTGTGTGTGTGTGTGTGTGTGTGTGTGTATGTGCTCGTACGCATGCACACATGCGTGTGTGCAGAGGTCAGAGGACGAAACACAGGCCTCAAGTCTCTCCTTCCACCGTGTGGATGCTGAGGACTAACTCAGGACATCAGGTTTGGAGGCAAGCACATTAACTGCTGAGACACCTCGTGTCCGTTCATCTAAATCCTTCTTAAGCTAGACTATAGACTATAGAGCTGACCAGCTCAAACCAGCACTAAGTTCCTGCATTGGAACAATGCAGGAAGACCACACTGTCGGAAAGACATTGCTGTCTAATTCAGGTTAATTAAATGAGTTGCCCAGAGAGCTATCTTGCCACAATAAAGAAGCATGCTTTTCTGTATTAGTTAGAATTGGAAATGATGTGCTTGTTGAAGTACTTCTGAACTGTGACAATATGAATACATGAGACGTTCTACATATAAAATAAATGAAAGCAATTCTTGATACCTAACAAGTGTGCTAAGAGTGTTTCTGTGTTCTCAGTATTGAGAAGCTCAGAGGGTCTCTATGCACAAGATACTATTATTACGATATAATTGTTCATCAATGATCATTTCTCTTTGAAGAAAGGACTAACTACAAGTTGTAGAGACCATATTCTAAGTAAACTGAAAAAATTTAGACTACTTTGCTGATGTTTAATTAAAATGTACACTGAAGGGCTGGAGAGATGGCTTGGAGTTTAAGGGCACTGGCTACTCTTGCAGAACACAGAGGTTCAATTCCCATTGTCCCATAACCTTCTCTAAAGCCAGCCCCAGGGGATCTGACACCCTCTTCTGGCCTCCACAGCCACTGCACCCACATAAACAGACACACATGCAGACAAAATACCCATACACATAAAATTAAAATTAAGCATAAAAAAGTAAAATATGGCCGGGCGGTGGTGGCGCACACCTTTAATCCCAGCACTCGGGAGGCAGAGCCAGGTGGATCTCTGTGAGTTCGAGGCCAGCCTGGGCTACCAAGTGAGTTCCAGGAAAGGCGCAAAGCTACACAGAGAAACCCTGTCTCAAAAAAAAAAAAAAAAGAAAAAAGAAAAAGAAAAGTAAAATATGTTGTGTTTGAGTCAGACAGTACACTGGAGAATTCATTTTCTTCACGTTTTCCCATATTTTGATGGGTCTTGTGTTCTGCTCACCACACTTCTCTGTCTGGATTATGGTTCTGGATCATGTAAACTTTGACATAGCATTATAATTTAAAACGTTATAAAATGAAAATGTCACAGAGTAAGTTGACTTGGCTAAATATGCACTTTTAAAGATAAATAATTTAAAATAAAATGACTATTTTAAAATATTTTAGCTCCTTTATAAATCTGTGCATAAGATGTAGTGTGTGTGTGTGTGTGTGTGTGTGTGTGTGTGTGTATGTGTGTGTGTAGAGTATGAAGAGACCTTAAATATAAAAACAGAACTGTTAAAACAGTTTAGACAGTAGTAATCACAACATTAGTAATAACATTCTTGGTGAATACTATATCCATAATTGCTAGACATTCCACCACAGAAATTGGCAGGATCTGAATTAAAATGCATACATTTGATAAACTGAATGTCTGGATGGAGTACAGACTGGGAAACTTTGGCAAACAAAAATCAAATTTTGAGATATTTTCCTTATTAGAAAGATATTGGAGTTTGGATATTACATAGTATGAATTCCTGTACAGTGAAATCCACAAACTTTTGGAAGAGAAGAACTGATCATTTAAACCTTTTGTTTAAATGGTGAAAATAGTCATTTCCATAGCTGTCTATGTCACTGCAGACTCGGTCTTTCTGGAGCTTGTTTGTTCATGGAGTCTGGAATTTAAAGCTGAAGTAAGGGGGAGTATTACTGGATAGACATTGCCAAGTGAATTTCATTGAACTACTAGATTGAATCCCCCTGTGCTGAAATGTGAGGTGCTTGCCATCTGTGGGCTGTTTTATTTATTCAGAAGAGAAATCAAATAAAAAAAATGGCTCTCCAAGCTAAACACAAAAGTTATAGAACAATCCATCCAAAGAGAAAAGAAAATATAATTCTTCATATTTTTCCATTCTCTCTCATCCCAAAGTACTTTGGAGAAATCGTTTACTCACTGTGGAAAGCTGTAGCCACTGGACTGGAAACCTGATAATCTATGTGAGCCACAGTTCTTTACATGATAGGAAGTCAAAATAATTCACTCAGTTGAAAAAGTACTAGAAAAGCTAGCTGGAAAATGGAGCTACCTGACTAGGAATTTGGCAAGTTTGATGTTGCCTACTCTGACAGAGAAGGATGTATCAATGTGGTATTTTATAGACATGCATGTTCTGTTCTCATGGGCTAAAACAAGACCCCCCACAAAGATGACTGACCATCTTTTCATCATTATTCTTTGTGTCTTCGTTCATTGTATGTCACATAAATTATAATACCTATTCCCATGAAGACTAACTTAATGAGAAAACACTCACATTGATAGCAATATTCATAAGACTCTGAGGCCTCAAAGAAGAAAAAAATGTTATTAGTTCTTTGAGAAATTTCACACAGTGTGTTTTGATTATATTCACCCTCCCCCAACTCCTCCCAGAACACAGTCCCCCGCTCAAACCACCCAAGTTTGCCCCCCTTTTTTAGTCCCTATCAAGTCCATTTGGTGTTGCCCATATATTTTTGGATATGTGATCTTCTACTGGGAAGTGATCAATCATCAATACCTCCTCCTCTAGGGGTGTGACTTCCTGTCCTCCTCTTCCCTCAGTGATGGGATTGTGTCTGCCTTGAGCTTGCACAGGCCTTGTGCATACTCTCATAATCACTAACGGGAGCATGTGCTCTGTATATACATGGGAGCTTCTCCAGCAGGAGCTTTCAATGATGTATTCAGATGGCCTCCAGTGTTATTTCCCTTGCCTATCTTCCCTCCTCTACTCTGTGTTTCCACTCCCCAACTCAAACATTCTTCCAAAACAGCAAATATTTTATTGTATTTCTTAACCTTATTTACTGAGTCAGAGTCTCATTATGTGGCCCTGGCCAGCCTGGAAGCTGATATGTTGGCCACTCTGGTCTCAAACTCACATAGACCCACTTGTGTCTCTGCCTCCCAAGTTCTGGCATTAGTGTGAGCCAACATGACTGTTTATTTCTTAGCTTTGGATTCAATTATAATTTCAGTTAAATAATTCACATTATTTAAGATTCTCTGGAGTAAAGCTGAATAATAATATTTAATAAATGAAAGAACTCAATATGCATGCTTTTATTAAATTTATATCTGATTTAGAATGAAATGGTAACAGCTTCTATGTTAAAAAGAATTCAAGAGCAAAGTGATAGCCATATGGAGGCATATTTCCCATGATCAGAAGCCAATTAAACTGAGGTCAAACATTAGTACACCTTCCTCCTTCAATGTCACCGAGACCTGATTTGTTTTGGTGCTACATGTAGAAGCTCATGCCTCAAGTACAATTTTTGTGTGTGTGTATTTAGCCCATTTCTTCCCCTGGGGTACTCACAAATATTCGATTAAAGCTACTTTAATAACTGCTAAGTACTCCCTAGCTTTAAAAGCCATGGATACCCTGAGATTTGTACTAAACTCTATGTCACTTCCTTGTGGCTCTCTAATAGCCAGAAGGAGCTTAGCACTGACTTGTTTAGTAAAATAAAACAGCGAGCATGTTACTTGGTGGTCTGTGGAATCAAAATTCGTGAAATATTTTCTTTGTGTCATATATTTTCTCTCTTTTCATCTGTTATGTGTGATGAAATACACCTTAGGCTAGCTGTCTTCTACTTTCTCTTCAATCCTTTGGATACTTAAGTTTTTATACTTTATTTTCCAATTAATTTTGATAGAATTTCTGGTGTATTGTAATTCTCTTACACTAGAAATGCTTACACTATAGCAAGATGAAAGGAGAAAGTGTTTAGAGAAACCAGTTTGCTGGGTCATGTTTCTTTCGAAAAGGATCACCTTCTCTCTCTCTCTCTCTCTCTCTCTCTCTCTCTCTCTCTCTCTCTCTCTCTCTCTCCCTGTGTGTGTGTGTATGTGTGTGTGTGTGTGTGTGTGTGTGTGTGCCTCCACGCACCTCTTCCCATATGTGTAGCACCAGAGGAGGATTGGTTGTTCTTCTTTAACATTTTCCACTTTATTCCTTTGACAGAGAGTTTCTCATTTACCTGGAGTTAGACTGGTCGCCAATCTTCACAGCTCGGGTTCACGAGGCATGTGTGTGGACACAGAGCTTTTTGCATGGGTGCCAAGGATCCAAACTACTGTCCTTATGCCTGCCTAGCAACTGCTCTAACCCACAGAGCCGTCTTCCCAGCTCTGAATGTGCTAACTCTTATTAGAACATTCTTAGGGATACAAGTCAAAGACTTAATTTTTGATTTCAGTAAATAGCCACCGTTAAAAATTTTACTTTGGGCCTGGCAAGATGGTTTAGCAGGTTAAGTGCTTGCAACACAAGCCTGGTGACCTTAGTTTGATTTGTGGATCCCATAGTAAGAGAAATGCCCTCCGATCTCCACATGTAGCATACACTCCCATTCCCATTCCCATGTACACACACACACACACACACACACACACAGCATACGCAATAATAAGTTTTAAGATACTTTCAAAATAAAATTTTTAGGCATCTATGATCCCATGTGAGTTTTTCAGCAAAAAAAAAACTACAAAGTCTGTGAACATTAGAATTTTTTGTGAACTTTGGTTTAAAAAAAATGATTATTTGGGAATATATACGCAATTACTAGTTCTATGAATTAAACATAAATATTGATTGAACAGAAAATAATTGAAGAGCATATCAGGAAAATATAAGTGATTGTTTCCAGTTGTTAGTGGCAACGCATTTAAGAATAAGTAATCATTTCTCCTGAAATGAGTATATTTATATCAGGGGCAGCTAGGAATGAATATTCATTTCTTAAATTCACCCCAATTGCATAGAAACAGACTTCAAGTTACTCGCTTACCACTTTGCCATCCCTAAAGAATATCTTATTCATGACTGCTGCTCCCTCACATTGGCAAAATGCCCACTGTCTACATGCTTACTGCAGCGTCTGGCCATGACTGAGGGTCTCCAAGGAGCTATTTGAATACTTCACTTATATTATAATTATTTCCTCAAATGAAAGAAAAGGAAAAAGAAACACTCAGTGTCTCCCAAAAAATATCCCTGCTTTCCAAGCTTGGGTTCCCATCATGTTCCTTAGGAATTTAATTGACCATGACTGTATTGATTGATGTCACTGGCTGGCCACTAAGAAAATACAGCTATGGTCATTTGTGTCAGCAAATGAACACACTTTTCTTTTATGTTTTTGCCCCAGAAACCACCTCCTTAACATTAATGATTAAAGCTAGTCAACTGGCAAGACAAGAAAGCAAAGTGCCCGAACAACTAGCTACCTAATGACATCACACTGTTTATGGGTCCTTTTAGTATGGACGCTCACTTACTCACAAAGCAGATGCATTTAATATTATTATAAATCCTAGAGCATGCATGCATAACATAAATAGGAGAAACATTTGAGTAAAATAAAATAAGAAGTTTACAAATAATTATTGTGAATTGCTCATACTAACAAGTTAAAATATGTATTCCTACAGAGTGAATAAAAATTCAGAGGATATATAATAATTAACTAAGTGATTGATGAGTTTCCTAAAATACTAAAGGTGTATTATGTTTAATTAAAACTACAAATAGAATACTATTATATAAATGAAGCTATATAGAAAAGTGTTTATTGCATATTTTACCTTGAAATTAACTTAGGGTGGATTTGTTAACTTTTTTATATAACTCAGAATAATCATTTTTTTTCTTTCTTGGAAGCAGTTTATTATATACACAGCTTTGTGATAGCAGCAGGGCCTTGAGGCTGTAACTACTGTGGGCAAATGCTAGAAAAAAATGGAATCTATGGATTTATGATTTATAATTATAAAGTTATCATTAATGTAATCATTAATAATTACATTGTTATAATATTCATATTTAGTGTTCTTAATTATTGTTAATGTTAAGATAAAAATAAAAATTCAAGGATGCCTTTATTTATATAAATGCCTGGTAGGTTCCTATCAATTGATAGTTTTTCCCTGCGATTATTCAAAAAATTAATCAATGAATTTGAGGAGAGGCACAGAGGATTTGAGGCTCGAGCTAAAAGGATGAGGATGATGTAAATATGGCACTTGTGGATGAAATGGTCAAAATATTTACATCTTTAAAGGTAAATGTAAAAATAAATTCAATCTTATTCTGAGTACTTTCTATTATATTTCACAGCATCTTTAACACCAGAAGGGCTGCTTAGGTACATTTGACTACTAATTAATTAGCTGTCCATTGATTCAATAAATGCTTATTGAGCATCTTCAGTAACCCATATTTTAGTAGGGTATAAGGTCAAGTACATAAAGAGCCAATAGAAACACAGCAAGATGATATTGTTGTATTTTAGGTAAGCAGGTCTCCATGGTGGAAACAGATGGCCATGGAAGTTTGTGTGGGGAACTGGGCAGTAGCCATACAAACAGAAGTAAAGTGAGCAGTGATGAGACTCCTTTGTTTCCAATAGGGAACCAGTACTTTAAGACAATGGCAATTTTCTCAGGGTCAAGTGGAAGATTCAGAGCTGGGCACAGCTTGTTTCCAGTGCAGAGTTATCTCAACTATAATCTTATTATTGAGTGTGATAAGTTTTATTCCCCTGTCAAAATGCCCTAAAAACATGTATCTTATGTTCATTTATAACTAGTTAGCTACCTAAAATTAATACAACATTGTTTACCATTCAAATCCAGTTTTATAGTAATTAAAGACATTATTTGGCACAAACATCACCTTGTTTTTATTCAAAACATCAAAATATATCGGAAACAAGTTAAAACATTGTCTAAGATAATACATTTGTGTTCATAGAAATATAAGGCTATGGATGTGTCTGCACTTACCGTTGAAACCCTAAATTTTACCCTGTATATGAATCTTTTTCCTTTTTAAAACTGGGAAATAAGATTTATCAAGATGTTATTTGTTGTTTCATTCCAGGAATTTAGCAAAATATTGACTCAAAATTTAATGACACCAAATAGTTATAATTTTAAAGAAGTGTTTTTTAAGGAAATATTTATTTTCTTTAAATACTTATTTTCTTTACTGTGACATGGAATAGTTTCACTCATTTAATTACTACTATGAGGTGTTAATTGTACCTAAAGCTGAATTCTAATTTATTTATGTTTATTGTTAGTGTATTATCTTCCTTTTATTTTCCTTTGAGAAATGGTTTTCCAAGCACACAGTACCTATGTATTAGAGCTTGATTTGTTTTTTTTTTTCTCCCACACTGAAATAATACATGAAAGCAGAAACTTCTTCTGAGGAACAGCTAACATGCCCGACCAAAACACATTTGGTTCAGTTTCCATAGCTTATGGTGTTTAACACCTGGCTAGCTCCTTTGAAGTTTAAATAGTAAAGTTTACATTTAGTTATTTGAGTTTTTATGAAGTATTTTCTTTCATCTAACTACAAAAAGAGAAATTGGGTAAAACTGAAAATAGATCATCTTGGAGTAGACAACCTGCCAA
This sequence comes from Peromyscus eremicus, assembly GCF_949786415.1. Classification (NCBI taxonomy): domain Eukaryota; kingdom Metazoa; phylum Chordata; class Mammalia; order Rodentia; family Cricetidae; genus Peromyscus; species Peromyscus eremicus. The sequence continues at coordinate 8,537,584 of NC_081418.1, read as the reverse complement.
GACAGGCCATTATTCGCTATCCTACGGCTGCCATCTACTGGCTGACATGGGCATTGTTCGGCCTAGATCAAGCCAGGCAGATCTTTGCAACAAATCTCTAAATTGGAATGATTGAGGTGAGATATGTGGACAGGAGTAAGAAGACTGCATTTCCATAATAATAGCTTATGATTCTCAAGCCCCTTTAAACAGGGCAGACTGAATCCCAGGAAATGGTTTACATAGCTAACCACTGAATGAATTTGTCTCAAAAATTCTCTTTTCTCCATCCATAAATATGTATAAGTATTTATAAAACTTACCAAGTTATAATTTAATGGATATTCTATATCTTTGTCTTTATGTTATTTCCTGAGTATCATAACTCTCATTCTTTGTATGTTGATAGATGATATGAACACAACAGATCTCTACACTGTTAAAACTTGCTCTCTTGTTCAAAGAGAAAGCCGAGTTGAGAGGAGTGAACGGGGCACTTGCCACTTTTCACCCTGATCTGCTGACTGTGAACATTCAGCTCATTTGTTTTTCCCTTTCTTGCTTGCTTTATGAAAAGGTCTACTCTCCAAGTGAAGTCCTGGGAGCTCTCCCTGCATCCATGGTAGGATGCTGACTGGGGTGCTGCTGTTGGGATGCTCTTACTTACCCAAGCAGCTGTAGCTGTAGAGAGTTCAGGGATGTGCAACGTCACTGTCATGTCCAGAAGATTTTATTTTACAGCAGTTCTCAGTGTTCTCTGGCTTTTACAATCTTTCTGCCCTGTTTCGGGAATGTTCTCTGATCCTTTCTAGATGTCACAAATGGGGATTGGCACTTCAGAGTCACCAATTCTGCACTTAGATCAGTTATGCGTTTCTATAACAGTCTCTGTCCATGGCAGGAAGATGTTTTTTTTTGGTGAGGGGTGAGAGCTGCGCTGATCTACGGGGATTAGGATGAGCATTTAGGAGACAGCTGGATACTATGTCAGTTTAGCAAAATGGTAACAACACTTTCCTCTCTAAGGTCTGTGACCTCTCTGTCCACAAGTTCTTGCCAAGGTTTACATCTATAGGCATGAGCTCCCTCCAACTGAGCAGATCTCAAGTCTAATCCGACAGCTGTTAGTTATCCCCAAGATATTAGTGCCACTCTTGTACTGTTGGACGTATCCTGTTGGGCTGGTCACTGCTGTAGGTTATAGGGTTAGCTATAAGCAGTTGATGGCTACTGAGGGAGAGGGAGCCAGTTTTGTGCAGGGTGAGTCCCCTGATAGATTGCCTATGCTCAAATGCTCAGCCCTATACTCATGAATATATGGTCCATAATAAATGTATTCAATAGAAGCCATATACACACATATGTTCATACACATATATAAAACAATGATAATTACAGAAGAAAATGACATAAATTTGAGAAAGGATGTGGGAGAGAGGTGGAAGGAATTAAAAGTGGGAAGATGTGCTGTATTAAACAGATAGATAGATAGATAGATAGATAGATAGATAGATAGATAGAGACAGACAGACAGACAGACAGTTGTCCCCCTGAAAATAAAGCAAAACATGCTGTACCATTTTGAGAAAAGATAGCTGCTCTTCTATCGAAAGCAAATTTGACAAGTTTATAAATATATATCAAGAACGAACAGCATGGTCCTAACGAGAAAGTTCTCAGCTAGATTTGGGAGCTGCTTTTATTACCAACAATACTTGTCCAACTATTGTGGATTTTGATTATTGTCCTGCATATAGGCCAAGAAAATAATTTCACAGGAATACTTAAGTCCTGGCTAAAAAATGATGAATTAATAAAAAGACAATAATCAAATTAATTTCCACACAATAAGTTTCTACTTAGTTTGTTTCAAAGTAGCATTTGAAAATTATGTTTGTTTGCCTAGTTGAAAACTGAATCTTTAAGTACATAACAAGGAATAAATATTGCTTTTGTTGTAGAGTGCAAATGTGAAACTATTGATTGATTGATTTTTATGTGCACTGGTGTTCTGCCATGGGTGTCATGTCCTTTGGAACTGGAATTACAGACAGTTGTGAGCTGTCATGTGGGTTCTGGGAATTGAACCTGGGCCCCCTGGAAGAATAGACAGTGCTCCTAACCACTGAGCCGTCTATCCAGCCGGGAAATGTGAAATTTAAAATAAATCACCATACTAAACAAAAAAGTGAATTCTTTTGCCAGAAGACATATAATTTATTTATATTCTATATAGTTTTTAAACCTCCATTGTGGGTTTTATAACCAGAAAAATGTCTCATTTATATTTGATATTTTCAAAAAAATGAAAGTTAGTATATTGCAATAATAATGGTAAATGCTTCTTTTAAAAATGTGCATTTGATTTATGCATGTCTCATTAACCTATTTCTAACTGGTATAATAAAGCAATTATTTTTGAGACTAAATAGTTAACTATTATTAGAAATAAACATCTTTATAAATTCCCTTTTATATAACTCAGTTGACACTTTTCAAACTTTATACCATACAAATGTGTGTGATAATTTGAATTTTTAAAAAAAGTTTTGAAGATTTTATGCTAGACAAAAAACTTTAGAGATTCTGAAACAAATCTAAAAAATGAAGTTATAAGCAGTATCTCCACTTTCCTTAAATTGAGTTAATTTATTTGGTCAAATTTTTATAGTGGTAACATTTTCATCTTAATTCCAAAACTGATGGCATAAAGTGACATTAAATTAGAAAGGCAATTATTGTGAGTTTTCTTATATGAAAGACTTTAAATCACAAGTTTGCACATAGGAACACATTCTGAATTTTCAGGATTCAGAAAAGCATCAGCAGGGCCTAAAGAGAGGGTAGAGTTAATAAAGGCTTATGCCCGAGTTTGAGGACCTCAGTTTGAGTCTCAGTGTCTAAACAGTCCAGCATGGCATACTCTTTCTAATTCAGGTGCCTAGGAAGCAGAGATGAGAGGCCATAGGGCTCATTAGCCATTTAGCCTAGCTGAATCAGTGAGCTCCAGATCCCAGAGAAAGAACATGTCTCAAAAAAAGAAAGACAGAAAGAAAAAAGGAAGGAAGGAAAGAAGGAAGGGAAGAAAGGGAGGAAGAGAGGGAGGGAGGAAGGAAGAAAGAAAGAGAGGGAGGGAGGGAAGGAGGGAGGAAGGAAGGAGGGAAGGAAGGAAGGAAGGAAGGAAGGAAGGAAGGAAGGAAGGAAGGAAGAAGGAAGGAAGAAGGAAGGAAGACACATGAGGAATCTCATTCAAATTTGACCTCCAACTTCCACATACTGGCAAACACATTTGCAGCCTCTCCTGAGTGAACACACACTTGCATATGTATGTATATATTTGTGTATATAACATATACATACAGAAAGAAAAAAACAGTAATGTATTTTTTCAAGAATCATCATCTCTGTATTTATTTTCAAACCCAGTTAGAGTTCTGGGCACACACTAAGGAAATAAGTTGACCACTCTAAATGAGGTTCCTATTTCCAGAGATCTACTGTGACTATTTGCTTCTTTGCCGGGAACTTCTGGTTCATCAGAGACAGAGCAGGACAGTGAGGCTGGGCATTACCCTGGCGGGCCTCCTGGGCCCACTGATGCACACCAATTACACTCTGTAGTTACAGGAAAGAACATTCAAAGGCCCCATGCTTCATAGGTGATAACGTTTCTGAGGCTCAGGTTATGCCCTCACAGTTTCTATCTGTTTAAAAAGAATTTTGTCCTCTCCTCCTAAGCTACTAATGTCTTTATTTCTTTCTCTAAAAACACATTGTAATTTCTCAAGATCCTACATAAATTTGAATAATCCCAGGACCTGTTTTAAGTCTGTGGCCTCTCCTGGTGCTGCAGCTAAGGTCAGTCATTCTGCTGACTCCAGACTCTTGAGCTCTTTTTACCAGTCTCCTCTGACTGGCTATAAATTTACACATTAGACAACCAATTGGAGTAGACACGATGTCACCAGACTTTGTACTTCCCATGGCAAAATCATGTTAAAGGCAACAAGTTTGACCTAAGAAGCACTTGAGTTAACTGACCCACTGTAATACGTGACACAGTTGTATCACAGTTGTATCAAGGTTGAAAGAAATGTTGTAAAACAAGATGAACCCCGGCTACATCACCAAATGGGTCTCAGCATCCAGCAGTGCCCCCCACCCCCATTTCAGCCTCCACAGTGTCATACCCCCTCCCCCCGAAGGTCTCAGCATCCACTAGTGCCCCCACCCCACCCATGGTGGCTTTCTCTTAGGACTGAGAGCATTGCTCCTTTTCCTGTTCAGAAAGGAAATGAGGCTCAGAGTTCACAGCTAAGAGGCAAACTGGACTTGACACACTGCTGTGGAGTTGCATCCCTTCTTCCCCTAAAAACGTTGACGGCCTCAAGTTGGATGTGTGTTAAAGCGGTATGCTTGACGTAACAATGGCTTCTGCTTCACCTTCAATAGACATTGACTTATTTTTCCCCGTGCACCTGTGCAGGCAGCGAACTCTTTACTGGACTCTACAGTGACTACTGGGGCAGAGACTCTGCGATCTTCCGCAGTCTGGGGAAGCTCGGCCATATTCGCACAGAGCATGATGACGAACGACTGCTGAAAGGTAGAAATGAGACAAGGGCTTGGAAATCAGAGCGGAAAACAAGCCTACAGTCCGCAGCTAAGTCTGCGATCTTGATAATTAAAGTATAAACACAAAATGGTCTTTGTAACTATCGCATTCTTGAGTCCAAAATACGTATATGTGTTTGTCATTTCATATATAAAACGATTTGCCTTAATTATGCAATAAGTTTATTTACAGCCGTCCTTAGATAAATAAATAAATAAATAAAGAGCTAAATGAAACAAGCAAATTGAATATATGAAAAGTAAAGACGCACAACTGGCATCCTTGCTGCTGCAGTCATTGTGGGCCTTGCTTGTTTTAATACGGTCATGTCGCACTTTAGAGACAAATCAAACTTTAGGAGGATCACTCATTATTCCCTAACCAGAGTCTGTATACTACATAACTGTAGTTACACACAGACACACAGACACAGACACAGACATACACACACACACACACACACACACACACACACACACGCATGCACATGAGTAAGTTTTCTATTTTGTCGCACACTGGTAGATCTACGAGTGAAAACACCATGTTATAGTGAGTGTTTTCATCATTTTCAGCATGGGCTTAAGCTTCCGCATGCACACATGTTATCTTTAAACTGCTTGCCACTGCATCAATGGACTCTTTAGACTCTAAACATAAGAGCTTCAATTTCTCATTTAAAAATAAGAGGTCTTCCATGAGGTTTATTGGGTAAGGTTACACATGAATTAAAAACAAATAACAATATGCTTTTAAACTTAAATATGGAACTTAGTGTACATTTATTTTCTATAGATTGAGAAGAACTGCATAGAGATTGCTTTTGTAATCCCTCCAGTTTCTACTGTCACTAAATGCACTCGGTTTGCAACATGTACTGTTAAAATTGTTTTCTGTTTAAATTGCATTTTCTAAATATCCATTGATTTGGCCATACAATGAGGAAAGTTATCTAATTTTCAATAATTCTATAAAACTTTCAAGATGGTTTGTCTTTTTACACAAACTGATGAGACTTTAACAATAAATAATTTATCAAAGTCACTTTGTTATCACACCATTATATATATATTTTTTTCTTTTTCATTTATATTTTGTCCTTAGAACCAAAATTTGTAGGTTCGTATATGATCCCTGATAATGAAGACCGGGATGACAACAAAATGTACTTCTTTTTTACTGAGAAGGCATTGGAAGCGGAGAACAGTGCCCACACGATCTATGCCCGCGTGGGGCGGCTGTGCATGGTGAGGATGGCGTGTCTGTGTCTCTACACTTGCCCACTTCACAGTGTATAGCAGGCCTCTGTTACAGTTTTACACATGTTTCTTATTGGTTCTTTTCAGAGTTTCCTACAGCATGCTTTGATCATATTCATCTCCCTGGACTCTTCCACAATCTGCACCCCTTCCCTACCTATCTGACGATGTGTTCTCAAGGAATTTTCCACTTTAAATATTTTAAAGTATTCTGTAGACTTTCTTAACACAATATTTACTAAACCAAGCTTCCTGTGTTATGTCTGTAATTTCATTCTAATGACAGTTTCACTGTAAAAGAGGCTTGCCTTTGATGAGTTTTCTCATTTTCAAAGCCATGTTAGGAAATAGTCTACAGTTAGCATTTCTTTCCGAATAGAAGTTTGTTCTATTTTTGAAATATTATATGTATTTGCTCATTTTTATGTGTGCATATCTGTGTATGTGTGTTACTGTTCACGCATGTCATGCATGTTCATGGATGTTAGATGTATGTTCTCTTCTGCCATCATGTGGGTCCTGGGGATTGAACTTAGATCCTCTGGCTTTGTTGCAGGTGCCTTAACCTTCTGAGCCATCACATTGGCCCAATTCGATAGTATTTTTAAATTTGATTTAACAAGTTTTTATTAGTTTCATCTTTTATTTTTATTATAATCTATTTGGGCCTTTATATACCTGGGTATGAAAATTCAGTTGATCAGTTCTGTAGTAAAAGAACAAAAAAAAAAAAAAAAAAGCAAAACCAGTACGATTTAGGAACATATTTAATAATAATAACACACATAGTATATAAACATACACATATACAGCTGAGAATGACCTTTGACCCCTAAGTGCAGGGATTACAGATATTAGCCACCATGCTTTGCCTCATAAACTTTCTTTCCAAGGGGAGAAAAGATATGATCCATCCAAATTCTTGAGACAGGTATAGCATGTATGGACAAGTAATAAGCAAGATTACTACATTATAAAGCCAGTACTTCATCTAGGAGGCACATCCATATTAATATGTGTAATAGCTAGAAAATATATTGAGAGTGCTTGGGTAAAGCACCACACTGAGGGGCTGGTGAAATAGCTTAGCAGCTAAGAGCACTTGTGGTTCTTGAGGAGGAGCTCAGTTCAATTCCCAGCACCCACATTAAACAGTTCAGGACCACCTGGGACTCCAACCCTGGGGATGAGACGACCTCTTCAGGCTTCTGCAGCACAGCACACACGTGGTGCTCATGCATAGGCTCGGTGTCCACTCTCCACATAGGAAACTAAAAATTAAAATAATCTTTACAAAAAGCACTCCCCTGTTAAAGCAATGCAAGGGAGAAGTGAGAGAAAATTATTTGTAATATTATCTGAGGATTTTTCTAAATGTTCACACACACACACACACACACACACACAAACACACACACACACAAGCAAACAACAAAACTATCTGCCCATTTTACCACGTTAAACCGTGCTTTGTAAATGTTCTTTTAAGTATTCATTTGTCCATTTCATTTTTCCCAGAATGATGTGGGAGGACAGAGGATATTGGTGAACAAGTGGAGCACATTCCTTAAAGCGAGGCTGGTTTGCTCTGTACCAGGAGTGAATGGAATCGATACATATTTTGATGAGCTGGGTAACTATTTCTGGAGGGTCTACATTTTCCTCTTCTGTGTGCACACTCCTCTATTCCTGTCTCTCTCTCGGGTATATGTGGAGAAAAGGTCTGCTGAAAGTATTTGACCTCTTCAGACCAAAGGCAGGTTTCTGTCTTTTCACTTTGACCCAGTTACCTCGTAGGACAGAAGAGTTGCATGACAGAGAGACTCATCTCACTCCTGTAGAGGAGCACTGCTCGGTCCTTCTCTGTCGCTCAGAGAAGTCTCCACCCAGAGCAGAGCAATGGTTCGTTCTGTTCTGATCACAGCTGTAGAATGAGAAATCAGGTCTTAAAATACATAGTTCTGAACTGTTTTATGTAAATATGTTTTCTTCACATGCAAAGAAGGTTAAAATACTAACGGATGGAATGGTCTTTCAATCTTTCAGAGGATGTGTTTTTACTGCCTACCAGAGATCCTAAGAATCCAGTGATATTTGGACTGTTTAACACTACCAGGTGAGAAATTGATAGTCAATAAAACACTATAAAAGAAAAATTGTCTCAGTGCAGTACCTTTCATGATGCCCATATCTCAGAGACCGACCCCAGCTTCATTCCCAGCCTCTGTTCTTTCTAAGTGTCCAGTCTCTCTTGCTTCCCCTGACTGCTGCTGGCCTTCACTCATCAGAGCACAATCCTGGGCTAGCCTTAGTGTTTTGTCCATAGCGTCCCACCATCCTCTTGCAACTGCTCGCTCCCCCAATCTCTTTCATTACCGTGTACAACTATTTGACGTTTTTAATGGTTGAGTTATAAGCTAGCACTCCCATATCGTCAAGTCTAGGTTAATTATTTGATTTTTTCAGATGAAAATTTCTAATCCAGGCTTTCAAAGTGCTCTAGTAACTCTTCAGCACTAGTTTTGGGGTACTTTCTCTCTGGCTTCTCCAATGGCTATAACACCTTGACAGAGCTCAGCGTTTACCTCGGTAGTTCTTGGCTTTGGGTCTCCCCTGCCCCCTTTATTCACTGCTACTGCTGGACATGACTTGCCCTTCCAACATCAGTTTAGATCAGTTCTTTGATACTTGCCACCTATGTCCAAGAAATGCTCCTGAGCCCTTAGTCAGGAATAAGTCCTCACACTTTCTCTTGTGTCTTCCTCCTAAGGAGACTCATAATGAACACGTGCTTGTCATCTGCTCCCCAGCTGTGAAATGTGGGGTTCAAGCTTAAAGCTGAGATATATGTCACTTTCCCCTTTACATTTTTTTCATTTTACATATCTATGGAAGAGTACTATAAAGTAATATTTTACATGCATTGATATGTGAAATAAGAAATATTCATAGGACTGATTTCAGTTGAAAGTTTATATACATAATTCCCTGAGTGTCTTTCAAAAGGAAAGTGATAGCACCAAGAATAAAGAAGGAAAGACCTCAGCATTTCAGCAGAGATAGACTGATGTTACTAGTTCTCATCATCAATGTGTTAACATGAAGGTGCAGTCTAACCTGTAGCTGGTGCTTACTTCAAGTCTTCCCACAGTTTTGTTTAGATTTTCAGCAGGTGATTTTTAATGAATTACAACACCTAAAAGCTCTATGAACAAGTATCTTGTTTTAACCAGACCTTTTCTTCCACAGATGGAACAATGGAACATGGGAACAATTCTTTCTATTAACTATATTCTGGTATAAATTTAAAAAGTTAATATATATTGGTATTCACCACAATACACAGATAGCCTCCTTTTACTTCATTTTTCTTATGCCAGCAAATGATTTTTTGTATCACGTGGTAATTCTTGAATGATAAATTTGATCTATGAGGTAATCTGTATTTTCTATTCGTTAAAATGATCAGTTTAAAAGCTAATCTCCTAAATGATAGCATATTGGATCATTCAGAGAAATCAAAGACATGATTTCCTTCCATGATTTCAACTTTGTTCAATTTATATATAAATCTGAGAGGGGAAAAAAGCTCCCAGCTGTACCTGCCATGCAGGTTGATATTTGTAGAATGGTGATCAAAGGTTTATGGCCACCTCAGCTGAGATGGTCTAGTTTTCCCTGTATCCCAGGCATTTCCAATTGCTTCAAGGTGTGTTATAAAAATGTGTGAATTGATGTCCTAAGACAGTAACATGACTGCTGTTCTACAGCTGGCCCAGAGTGCAGGAAACACATTTACATAGACTTTACATTTTACTAAAGCTCCTTCACAAACATCATTTATTTTAATTCACATAATGTGGAGGCTATGAAAGGGCATACTTCTTTCAAATGATGGCTCTGTGTTCAAGAACTATAACAATATGTTTTCACTAAATGTGATTGCAGATGTCCCTAGTAACATATTCAACAATGGTCTTTATCCTCTGAAAGGATATCTTACCATTTCAAAAATTATTTTGATCACTGCTACATATGAGGTTTTATATAATCTTCCCATCACTGAAGAACTCAGTGACTTTAATGGAGAGTTTAACAAATGTTCTAATATTTAAAGGACACCATGCTAAAAAGGAGTGCAAAGGCTCCCAGCAAACCCACTAAAATGCAGCTAGAATGTGTAGTAAAATTAGCAGCAAGCATCATAGTGATTAAGGGTCACTGGCTGCATTCCAGATGTAATGACATAGAAACATTCCCTTAAAGTGATCAATTCAAATGGCTAATAATCTTTAAAAAGATATAAAAAAGGGGGCCTGACAAGATGGCTCAGCAGGTAAAGGAACTTGCTGCCAAGCCTGACGATCTAAGTTTGATCTTTAGAACCACGTGGTGGAATGAGAGGACAGACCCTTGGAAGCTGGCCTCTGATGCTGCTCTAACACTGTAGTGTCTGCCTTTCTCAAAGAATTGATAAATACATAAATAATGAAGTGAAATCATTCAAGATTTCATTTCATTATTTATGTATTTCACAAGAACACACCATAGGACCCAACAATTACAAAGTGAAGTTGCACAATTCCATCCTTCTAATGTCATTTACAAATTTAGAAAATAGGAAATAAAGGAATAGAAACTCTTTAAACTTCATTACTTAAATTATTGTAATAGTTAAGATTTCTAGACTATCTATGCTTTAAGAAATTGCTTTTTACTCAAGTTTTAATTCTAATATACATATATTGGGGCGTTTGACCAAGTGAACTCTTAGTTACGTCTAGATTTGTAATTTTTATTTTTCAGCAATATATTTAGAGGCCATGCTATATGTGTCTATCACATGTCAAGTATCCGGGAAGCCTTTAATGGTCCATATGCACATAAAGAAGGCCCTGAATACCACTGGTCACTATATGAAGGAAAAGTCCCTTACCCGAGGCCTGGTTCTGTAAGTACAATCAGTCGACATATTGCTCTTACGTTTGAAGTCTTTGTTTCACATGTTCCATCTTTGCAGCTAGAGTATTTAAGAATTTCATATCTATAAGAATGTTCCAAGAGTAAAGAAAGAACAGTGTCATGTGGAGTTTTATGCTAGTTATTTAATGCAAAGGATATAACCGTGAATAGTCACATCTAAGCAGCATTATACAGTATGTTCCCACTGATACTCCAGCCAAGTAGCTCCAACTGAACTTTCAATTTGAGGAGTACTGGAAAGCATAAAAATATTTATTAAAATGGGCATAATATATATAGTTTTCTTCCAGCCTTGTGAGGAGAATTAGTATCACATGTCACTTTTAAACAATAAAGTCATGTCCAGTTTTAATATTTTAATATCTATGTTCACTTCTGTGTTCCCCAGGACAGATCTTCTCTCAACTTGTTCCATTAGCAGAGCAAAGGAAATTCTATCATTTGCCTCTGAAATGTTACTACCAAAACTCTAACTTATATCAACTTCTATGCTTTTGATTGGGACATGTCTAAAACTGACAATAATGAAGATGATGGTGTAGATTTAGATCATGGATCCCATATGCAACTAGGTTGGAAAAGGTTTACCATTGTGTGTTTTATGTGAGTCACAGTGTGCAAACATTTAGCTTGTCATGGAGGGCCATATCTTCACTTTAACAAGCATCTGGTGAGATTGTGAGCCTACACTGATTCCATGATTACCACAAAGTCATAGAGAAACCATTTTTGTAGAGCCAAAGCTCCAAATGAAAGCAAACCTCACCTCCATTAGCAAGTGTAAAGCTTTATCGTGATAATCACTCGCACTGGCTTAAAATTATTACTCCCAGTAAGACATAAAGTATATTTTATTTCACTCTTTTGCTTGAAATTGCAATTTAAATGGGAAAATCCACTCCTGTGGCTTAGCTGAAAATGCTTCTTGAAACCACATGGCCTTAGAGGAGGTCGGAGGAAGTGACTGGTTGTTGAATTTCTTCCAAGGTAGTCTAAAACGTTTCCAATAATGTACCATGCAAGTGCACCCCAGTGCACAATTCATGCCAAGTTTAGGCATATGGACCGACTTTAGAAAACAAACAATTATAAATGCCCCTTTTACAGAACCTGGCTACTTAAATACTGCATTTCTACTTCAAACTAGAAAAAAAAATTCAGATATTGTTACAACTGATGTTGATTCTAGAGGAACGCATGTGAGAATGAGAGGCAGTTGTTAGAAAGCAAAGCTCAGCGTGATGATTCCAGGCTGAATGTCTCAGGGTGCTCTGTGGTTGTGATTTGAACATCAGTGTCTTAAGAACTGCAACACATGAGGGCAAGCAACTAGTTTTTCATTTGATCGGTTGCAGATACATAAGAAAGAATACAAATTTATACAGATTATATCAGAACAATACAAAGAGGTTTTGTTGTCCACTTAATTAGTGATGATAGAATTTGAGTAACTCTCTATACTGTCATGCTGGAATTATGCAGCCAGAAAGCAGACATCACCACTTAACATGGTGGTTTCAATAAAGAGAGATCTATTTAGTACAATTATGGTCCATTTATTAATTAATTTATTTTTAAGGCAAGGTCTCACTTTGTAGCTCAGGCTGTCTTTAGACATGGAGTCCTTCATGTCTCACCTCTCCAGCGCTTGCATACCTCTTACTAGGCTGTGATCCTAAACCTTAGAGATTTATTACCAAAAGAAATGTGTTATTCTGATGATTGATACATCCTTCTGTATTTCTTTTCTCTCCTTTCTTTTCTCATTTTTTCTTCCTTTTTTCCTTTCTTTTCTTTTTTCTTTGAGGTGCTATAGATTGGATCCAGGGCTTCATGTATGCTAGCCAAGCACTTTACCACTAAACTATGTCAACAGCAAATGACAGATTCTTCAGTTTGAAATTTTGCTTCAAATAGAAAACAAAATTCAAAACCATAGAATGTATTTTGATCATTCATGTTGTTGCATTTATTTGCTGTCCTCAAATTGTCCTGTATTGTATATATTTTTAGTTTTCTGGATTTCAGTGTTCTCTGTGTCTTTTCAATGCTGCATTTTAAAAATAATTTAGTTTTCTTTTGAAAATTTTAGCACTGAATCCATTTCAGCAACAATAGATGTGGAGCTCCTATGTACTACTGAATGCATAGTTGATTGCTTAAGCCTATTTGCCTTTTCTAACTCTTCTTGTTGGTGGTGATGCATTTGCTCTTCAGGTTGAAGAGAGAAAGAGTGAACTAACCCACTTGCATTTTAGTGTGCCAGCAAAGTGAATGGAGGGAAGTATGGAACCACCAAAGACTACCCTGATGATGCCATTCGATTCGCAAGAACTCATCCACTAATGTACCAGCCCATAAAACCTGCTCACAAAAAGCCAATACTGGTAAAAACGGATGGAAAATACAATCTGAAGCAACTAGCGGTGGACCGGGTGGAGGCTGAGGACGGCCAGTACGATGTCTTGTTTATTGGGACAGGTAAAGACACAGAAAGCATTGATACATTTCAGCTTGCCCTTAGGTAACTGTTATCAGTCAGCAATTACCATGTTGTTCCACTAGCCTATATGCACACTGCTAAAGATACAATGACCAAATGAATTTATGGATTCAATTAATGCCGCCACATTAAGTCTTACTTGTGGGAAGAAACTTACAAATTGTGGAGCACCCAGTGTTATGAAGAACAAATTCTGTGTGGTGCTTTAGCTTAAAATCCTCTTCTCCATGCACGCACAGCACAGTACTGGCCACAGCAATTATCTTAAGAAGCATCCTTAAGCATTCTGCCCTATGGAGTTTCAAACAGGACATTGCCAGGGGTCCTGACCTGGGTATGCCAGGAGGAGGATGTATTGCTAAGAACTATTCATGCTTCTCTGGTCTACTGCTTTTTGTTTTCTGAAAAATTTAAGCAAAGAAACATTAAACATAACTTAATAGACCCACAGTGTAGGCTGTATTTTATCACTGTTAATAAGGTTAATAATGTGCTCTGTGAGTTCAATATTATATAAGAATCAGAGCTCTCTAAGAAACCTAAAATTACCTGATCACTAGTTCACACATGGTGATCTCTGACCATTAAAAAAAGAGGAATTTCCAAAAGCAAGACTGAAGTGTGATTAAAACGGTTAAAGTATTTTATATTAAATGTCATAGAAAACAGTAGACATTTAACCCTCTGAAAACTGTTTTCTTATTTGATTTATCAAAGCTATTTTATAACATTCAGGAAATATCATCTACATCATATTTAACTCATTGATATTGTCATATTGTGCGGCAGTCTTCCAAAACAAATTAAGCTATAAGAGATGTATGAAAAACATATTGGAAAAAGCTAAGTAATAATTCCCCCCCAATATTTGCCCAGCATGGGCTCTAATGCAATATTTGGCTATCATTTGCTGGGGGATATCTTTCTGTACACAGTGAATATATGTTGTTCCCATTTGTAAGTAAAGTAAAGTAAGCTGCTTTGGCTTATGACAAGGCAGCTTAGGGGCAGGCAGGACATCCAAGGAGAGAGATAGGAAAGAGAAAGGCAAGATGGGGAAGATGGGAGCCCACCACCAATGGAGCAGCAAGATGCCAGCAGACTGATAATGCCTCAGCCATGTGGCAACATATAGATTAATAGGAATGGGTTAATTTAAGATGAAAGAGCTAGCTAGCAAGAAGCCTGAGCCATTAGACCATACAGTTTGTAAGTAATATAAGCCTCTGTGTGTTTACTTGGGTCCAAGTGGCTACAGGAATAGGCGGAACACAGGAAAACTTTTGACTACAGTCATTATTGCACACTCACTGCTTCTAGATGAATAAATCAGCTTACATTTTTGCTTTTGTCTGATGTCATCATGTAAACTGCTTAATTTCTAAAATGGAACAATTTTTATTCTTTTTAGTTAATAGAAAAATGAAGGTGATTGCTCTCATGTTAATTATAATCTAGTTTTATTAACTCATATATAGGATTTGATAATTTTTGATAAATTGCTCAAATCTCATAGTTCATGGATTAATACTTCCAAAAACCTAATATATTTTGTGAATTATTATTTCTAACCATATCAAGTTGTGTGTGGGTGTAAATTAATTTCTTATCCTAATTATAAGCTGATAGAACAAACTCAGAATATCAGGAATAACAAAACTTAAAATGGAAATCTAAACTAGTAATAGGTTTATGAAGCAACAGGCAGTTATGGAAGCTGAGTAGTTGAAAACCAACAATTAGTCTTCCCGTAAGGGGTAGACTTTGCTGGCCAGCAAGCCACAGGTATCTTTCTGTCTTTGCATGCCCAGCACAAGGCCTCTGGGTATGCTGCTGTGTCCAGGTTGTTACAAGGGTGCTGAGGATGAATCCACATCCCCATGTACATGGCAATCAATTTCCATACTGAGCAATCTCCCCAGCCCATCCTTCCCAATTTCAATATGGATATACCTAGTCTTGCTTTATTGATGTAGCCAATTTCCCTTAAATAAAAAATTCAGAGAAAACAATCTGAAGCAGTGGTTCTCAACCTTCTTGATGCTGATAACGTCTAATACAGTTCCTTATGTTGTGGTAGCCCCCAGCAATAAAATTATTTTGTTGCTACTTGATAACTGTAATTTTGCTACAGTTATCAGTCATAATGTAAATATCTGATGTACAAGATATCCGATATGTGACCCCAATTGGGTCATGACCCACAGATTGAAAACCACTGATCTAAAAGAACAAATTATATCAGAGAATATCTGGAACTAAAAAATATCTTTTAGGGCCTAAGTTAACATATATTGCACTTTTATATTGACTCCAAACCAGATATTTGAAAAACTAGTATACATAGGTCTTGGGATATAGCCCATTGGTAGGGGTTTTGCCTAGAATATGGTAGGCCCTGTGTTCAATATCATCAAAGAGAAACAAAACAGTAATTTTCGCCTTTTGTGGCTAAAAGTACATCACAATTCTAACCCTGCATGAGGCTTAGGCAGAGTTATCTTCTTACTTGATGCATCACAAAAGAAACTTCTAAAATATGGCAGTTTGATTTTTGAATCTATGATTTTGTTTTTTGTATTGACCAAACTATTTGAAAAAAAAATCGGTTTATCATTTAAAAATTAAGCTTGGCATGCAAAATTGCTCTTTGCTAATTGAAGCTATTAATGTATAAGTAGGCATGTGATTTTCAGCTGACAGTGATTGCATGTTTTGTGCATCATATTTTCAGTCCCATTTGAAGACTGGATCCTCACTCCACTTTGATTATTACCTATTTTTCTTTTTCACAGATACAGGAATTGTGCTGAAAGTGATCACAATTTACAACCAAGAAACAGAGTGGATGGAAGAAGTCATTCTAGAGGAACTTCAGATATTTAAGGTAATTTCATACATACATACATACATACATACATACATACATTTGTAATCTTAGCTGAATGATACAGCCCAAATTCACCCACCACAGACAATCAAAGCCAGAAGTAAGGAGAAAAAAATGTTATATCAGTTTCAGAATATTTTTTTGTCTAATAAGTGTGTATTGAATTCAGAGAAAATTGAAGTGAAGAATAATTCAAAATCTAATGCTTCTCTCTCGTGGTCAGAATATTCAGAAATGCCAATGTGCTTGTAATAGAAGAAAATGTCAATATCCAACATCTGTGTCATAAAGAAGTAGCATGTATTTCACACATGACTTCCAAAACCACTGGTGAAGACTCATGTCTTGCATAAACGTTACTGACACTAACACTAAGTGACACATTCCAAATAGTATACATTGTGGCAGGAGGTGTACACTATGTTTAACTATAGCATATTAATTATACAAAGAAATTAACAAAGAAAAGAAAAAATGGAAAATCATATGCAAAATTTAAGATAAAACAAGTTTATGAAAAATATATTTATGTATATGGATCTCTAACATAATGAGTAAATATATACCATACAGTCTTATTAGTGAAACAGATCTCACGTTTAAGCCTATTCCTCAACCTTGACTCATATTTCTGCCTAAGAGGATCTTGTAAATTTCTGATCATGGTGTTTTCACCAGAATAATTCCAGCCTTGCTTTGTGTGTGTTTCTGTTTAAAGCATCTCAGTCTACATTGTTGATGACACATTACTGAGCTCACTGTCAATATCATTGTAACTCATGTCCAAATGGAGCCCAAGTCTTACATCACCCAGGATGTTAAGATGTTTTGCAGCTGTTTTGAGTTTGTGAAACAGTTCATAGCACATCAGTACCATGCTTGAACACATGTTAAGCACCAAAACATCATCAAAAAGCTTACCAATGAAATGAAACAAAATGGTACTAAATAGTCCATGAAGTGGACACTTATCTAAACCATAAGACTGAAGGATTTGGAAAGCCACCATGCTGACCTAGCTAGGGATGTGGACATTTGACACTTCAGTTTCTTTGTGCTCTCTTTCTGTGCTTGTGTGAAAAAGAAAACATACACTTTAGATATTAATATTAGGATTATAATCTAATTTAGCAGGTAGACATTTTGCAAATCAGAATCTACAAATGATGATGACTGACCATATATGAGTATAAATGATATCAGTGGAAAGAATTGATTAATGGAGAGTAAGATATTTTGTCATTGCTATCCTTAAGAGTGGATTTCCCTAGTGCTGGGTAAACCTTCCTTCTGTCTCAATTATAGCAGATACACTTGTTATTTTTCATTGTGGGCCTTTATGCAATATTTAATTTAACATTTGGGACAATAGCTCTAATTATCAGTACGTACTAATGTATCTTTCCACATTAACTCTTTTGTTACCTAGATAAACAAATGAATAATGCCCTCATGTGCAAAGTATTTCCTTGTTTAAAATGTTACATACACACACACACACACACACACACAAAAAAAAAAAAAACCAAACAAACAAACAAAAACCACAAAGAAAGAAGGAAATCAAAACAAGACAAAAAACTGATAAGGTGGGAGAGATGTCTCAGCCGGGAAAGTAGTTTGCTACCAAGACTCATGTTCTGAGTTTGATCCCAGGAACCCACATGGTAGAAGGAGAGCACAGATTCCCAGAAACAGTTCTGTGGGAGGCCAGCTCCCAACTTTTGAAGGATTCTTATGAGAGAGGGATAAGAATGTACTAGATAGAAAGAGAAACCTAGTTGACAAGAAGAAAGACAGAAACACAGGAATTGCTTCAGGAGGGCCTGGATCAATACCCAACAGCCTTTTCCATTTATTCAAAAGGGCTTTTTATAACAATGCCAATGGGCAGGGCAAAAGATCTTCCCCTTGCAAGATCAAAGCACACTGCACAGCCAAATGTAGAACCTTCCAAATACCTGGTAACCATGCCTGTGGTCAAATCATCTCCTTATGCAGTCCTGCTGGGTAAAGCAAGTTCAGATTCTCAGAGCCTGAGTAAGTTCTCACAAGGAAACCACTGTGAGTCTCCATAGCTCCCCCTTCTTAATATTGTAAAGGGCCTCTCAGACCCCTCAGATATACTGTGTCTGTCTTAGGTCATCTTCTTCTTCATTACTCAGCCTTACCTGTCATTGAGATACACTTTCCATCAAGTGTACTCTGTGTTAGGTTGACAGCTAGCAAGAAGGACTTACCCATCTCTGACTACCAGTCTCTGGCAGAGGAAGGTACAGAGCTTAACTCTATGCAGCTCTAAATCAGGTCCCCTAAGAGCTTCCAAGTAGCTGGAACAACCACAGTAATACTCCTAGTCTTTAGGGCTGCCACACCTCCCAGTAAAGGAGTAGAGGATGACCAAGATGGAATGTCCTTTTTGAGTGAGTCTAAGAGGTCTAACAGCCTCAGCTGCACCAAGCCCTTTTTTAAATCAATAAACTCTTGATGCAACCACATCAAATAAACCAGTAAACTCCTGATGCAACTGCATCAAACCTAAAGACTCCCTTAGCATCACCAAACCATGGTTCATCAATATCAACAGGTTAATATAATTCTAGCATGAATATTACTATACACAATTACAATTCTTACAAATTTACATCCAAAAGCAAACTCTCAGTAGAATTATTTACACTTTACAAACTTTAGCAAATATTCAACAATTTCTTAACAGAACTATTTACATTTTCCTCTAACAAGACAGAGAGTACATGAATCATGAGTCACCATAGTTAAAATTGTAGGTGAAATCAAAACTGTTCCACTTCTGAAGTTTGAAGTTCAAAGTCAGTTTTGACACCAGTTTTAAAGTTCAACTGACAGCCCAAGATCAGAGTCTGGCTCATCAGCTGCCCTGAGGTCTTTATATAACTGTCAGAGTCATAATGACTCTTAGGCAAACAGTTTCAAATATGAGGAGTCCCATATCCAAATATCCCCTGAACACAATAAATCAACTCAGTTCAAACCAGCGTCTCTGAAGCCTCATTTTCAGTTACAGAAGCTCTTTCAGTTAGCTTTTCCCTAGGTGAAACTGCTCCAGGGCAAAAGCTGCTAGCTTCACAATAGCTGGCTGGTGCAGAGTCCTCTCAAAAGAGAGCTTCCTATAGCCACCAAATAGAAACTACAAGGCTGTTGGCTCCTGGCATTCACAGTCCTGGTCTGTCTGTACCTCCCATAACCAGCACATATGCCAAGGACCCCTGCATCCTGAGGCTAAAGGGCTTTCAATTGCCTCATGCCACATGGGCTTAAGGTTCCTCCCACTGCTACAAGCCATAGCCAAATGCTGCTAACTGCACAGCTCCACTTCACTCTGCCGCTGGGAGCTCAGCCTGAGTTCCAGCGTGTCTCACTTGGGTGTTCTGTCAGCCATCAGTTTCCCCTGGGTCCACAGCACTACCTCTGCTGCTGTTCCACCCTGGGGGGATGCTGCCCTGCTCGACTCTCTGCCTGCACTCTCTTGGGCATCTCTTGCAAAGCTCTGGCTGCAGGGGACTCTGGCTGGGGTCCAAAATCTCTGCTGCACTCTCTAAGCTGTTGGCCAGAAGCCATTCAACTCTCCCACAGCATCTCTGCTCTGCTCCTCACCATGGCTTCTTTTCAGCAGAAAGCTTGCAGAACCCTGCTGCTTGCTCTGCCTCGCTCAGCACCTGTTACTCTATGATACCCCGCAAGTCTCAGCTGCCGAGGCCTGGCTGGGGCAGCCCGACTCCTGCTTTCTATATCCCAGGTCCCATCTGTGCTTGGGGGAAAACTACTCTTACCCTAAGTGGCTTTCTTATTAAACCTTCACCATATCCCTAGACCTAAATCTTATATTCTCTAAACTTCACCGAAACTTTTTTACAACTTTAGAGAAAAACAGAGAAACATAGACAGAGACAGAGAGAGATACTTGCTGCAGCCTAACTTTAACTACTCTGCTTTATATTTAAAATGTTACTCCTGAAGAACAGGATGCCACTGCCTCAGCTTAATTCATTAATTCATAACTGGACATGTTCCCCTGTTTCATGGTGCCCCCCCTCTTATCTTTTGTACCTAAATCCCACATTCTGGCACCATCTGTGGGAGGCCAGCTCCTACCTTTTGAGGGATTCTTATGAGAGAAGGATAGGAAAATACTAGATAGAAAGAGAGACCTAGTTGACAAGAAGAAAGACAGGAACACAGGGTAGCTTCAGGAGGGCCTGGATCAATATCTGACAGCCTTTTCCATTTATTAAAAAGGACTTTTTATAACAATACTAATGGGTGGGGCAAAAGAGCTCCCACTTGCAAGATCAAAGCACACCACACAGCCAAGTATAGACCTTTCCAAACACCTGATACCCATGCCCATAGTCAAATCACCCCTTTATGCAGCCCTGCTGGGTAAAGCAAGCTCAGATTCTTGGACTCTGAATAAGTTCTCACTAAGAAACTTCTGTGGGTCTTCACACAATCCTCCACCTCCATACATGCACCATGCCACAAGGACATGCACTCAATAAATAATCTGAAAAGTAACTTAAAAATTGTCATAATAACCAATATCTTAAAAATTAATTCCTCAAAGG
Organism: Peromyscus eremicus; assembly: GCF_949786415.1. NCBI lineage: Eukaryota > Metazoa > Chordata > Mammalia > Rodentia > Cricetidae > Peromyscus > Peromyscus eremicus. The sequence continues at coordinate 8,516,751 of NC_081418.1, read as the reverse complement.
GTAGCTATTTCCTGAGTGAGTTCCATCTGCCTGATGTTCCTCTGCTTCTAGGATTAATTTAGAGTGTTTGTTTTGTATGCTCATTAAAGAGGCTCAACTATTAAGCAGAATTGATAACCTAACCTGAAGGCTCCCAGTACTGTACCATGCATTGTCCGTCCTCTACTGTAATCCTAAGAAAATTAGGTTTTTCATCATGGTCAAACTTTGTACAGTGACTCACTATGGTCATTCCTATTGGAGACAATACAGGCTTGAGTTCAAATAATTAAAAAACATATTTTACTAGGAGTAACAAATATTATAAAATGTAGTTAATTTCCTTCTAGGGGTTTAAATACTTCAGTAAAAATTCTGCTTTATTATTTTAAAGATATAAGGGTTTATGAACCACAAGTATTATTCAAAGCAATTACTATTTATTCCAAAGACAAAGACTAGGTCAAGTGGGTTACCCATTGTTCCTTGTATGTGCAGTTTTGCACCGTCATTAGAAAATAATTAAAAAGTGTGTTTTAATTGAACTGGATTTACATGTTGGTTTACTAAAGCAAAAGATATAGGCTGCAAGCATGGAACTACTGATAACTATTTGACTTCTTGTTAAGCAGCTATTCTGATATTTACTGAAAAGAAAACATTTTGATTCATTTCAGGATCCAGTTCCTATCATTTCCATGGAAATCTCTTCAAAGAGAGTAAGTTGCTTACATGCCTGGGTTTTTTCTGTTTGTTGGTTGAAACCGAAGCATTCAAGGATGTTAGCACAGGATTTATAGATGGAAAGCCTATTATTCGTTATTTTATATTATCACTCTATTTTTTATTTTATATTATCACGGCGCTATCTTAGTGAATTCTGCAAAGTCACACCTGCTAACAGCCCCTTGCTTCCTACAGCAACAGCTCTACATTGGCTCACCCACGGCTGTGGCTCAGGTCAGATTCCATCACTGCGACAGGTACGGCAGTGCCTGTGCAGACTGCTGCCTGGCTCGAGACCCTTACTGTGCCTGGGACGGCATATCCTGCTCCCGGTACTACCCAACAGGTGCACATGCAAAGAGGTATGTCATCCTGGTGGGAATTTCCATTGTTCAGAAAAGCTATCATGGGGGGGGGGGGTCTTTTATTTTTTCCTTTTTGTGCCCATTCAACGAAAATAAGCTGTTTTTAACAAGTTTCCCTAGTTATATTCTGATCATAAATATAGGCATTCACAACTTGAAATTTTTCTGCAAATCCCTGTAATGCACTATCATGTACACTGACCAGAGCTGAACTGGTTGGTGTACTTTTTTTGGACTTTTGCTTTTTATCTCACTTTGCATTAAATCTCCCCCCTCCTTTATTTTTTTTCCCTGCAAGACATAATGAAGTTCAGATAAACTTAAAACATGGAAATGGCAAGCCACCACACTTGAAGGATTCAGAGACTTAAAAAGAAAATAAACAAATAAATCCTAGAACACATCCTGTAGTTTCCCATGTCCTCACCAGCAGATGGTCTTCATTTGTGTCATTTTGAAAGTGAATATTTTAACTCCTAGGCAAACGCATGACCTGTGTAATTAATGAAATGTGTGACTTAATTCAGCACAAATGAAAGGTACCAAGAGACCGCTGAACTCTAATGTCTATAGCTCTATGAAATCATTGCCATTTGCAAGGGAAAGTAAACCCAAGCTGTCTTTAAACAGAAGTTTAGGCTCACAAAACACTTTGAAGGGTGTTTTTCCATTTTTCCACTCAAGCTATGTGAGGCTGTACACATTTTAGGACAATAAATAAGAAAAAAAATCTTATATAATAAGCAGGGTGTTTTTTTTTCTCACAAGGAATACATAAAGCAGTACACAGAACTATCTAAAATTTCCTCAGAAAAGATATTTGTAAGAATTCCAATTATTCCAATTTAATTTTGGGTTATTTTTTCCCAAATATATTTTTGAATCAAATTAAATCTAAATCAGTATAATAATCCCTTTGGAATCACACAAAATCTCTCTCTCTCTCTCTCTCTCTCTCTCTCTCTCTCTCTCTCTCTCTCTCTCTCACACACACACACACACACACACACACACACACGCAAACACAAAAGCCTTCATTAATTCAAAACTTTTATTAATTTGTCTCTAGCAAATTAACATTCTAAGAAGGGTTTAAAGACAGGATATAATAAACCAAAGACGGAGTGAGTCTTTCAGAGAAGTGTGGGCAAAATAATTTACCAACTGCATGGAACAAGTGAGCAAATCATTTCATTTTTCTACAAATGTTTATCGGTATTCAAACCCATTCTTGAAGACTATAGCTGTAGTTCTTTTAAATGCTGAGGAAGATTTTTTCACCTGCGTGCACACTGTACTTGGGGTGTGAAGACCTTTGTCTGCAGGAAACCAAGGCCTCGGGTGGAGAGTAGAACAGAAAACAGTGCCGGTGGCAGGTCATTTCTGAGCACTTTAGGTACTTGACCAAGTGCAGTGTACATAATGTTTTATTGCATTCTATAGCTGAGCATTACTGTGACAGCAGAGTTGAGGGAGGCTCTAGTTGACGAAGGTGATTAATTGTGCAAAGGCATACAGTGTTCAGGAGGAGCCATGACACTTACTAGCTCAGGAGTGAATGCAAGAATGGGAGCTCATCTGAAAGGAATATTTTAAAGATGTAATACTAGTAGGTTTTAAATTTTTGCTTAAATTTAATTTTAACTGACTTATGAGCTATCCCGAGATACTGCCAAATATGTATGCCAAATACTGTGTAGCAAATAAATCAAGATAAATACATTTATCTCATCAAAGACACTCTTCCTTTAAACTTTTGAAATCAGGGTGTGTACCTATAGACAAAGACCATCAAATGTTTCTCCACACTCCTTTATCGTCATCTCTAGTCACATCACAAAAGGACATTTTACAAATATAAGGCTTACTGATGTATTGTCATTAGCCATTATAAAAATGTTTTCAAACTTTGCACCAAACGTGTATGAGTTTTGTGATATTATACTTGACTAGCAGGCTCTTTATCAGGCATACAACAGCAATGCTGTTTTAACTAAGCAATTTCCAGAGCTAATATTTCTTCATTTGTTGTGCATCTTTTAAAAGTACGCAACAACAAAGTTGTAGGTGGGGTACTTCTGTGTCCCAGCAGTCAGCTCTGTTCTATCAGCTCCCCAAAACCACACTGAGATATATTATTAGTTATAAATGACCAGCTGATAGCTTAGGCCTGTTATTTACTAGCTCTTACAATGTTAATTAGCCCATATTTCTATCTATTTTCTACCACATGGCTCAGTACCTTATCTCATTACAGCAATTTCATCTCCTCCTTCTCTCCATCTCCTCAGGACTCCTTCACTCCATCCTTCTTCTTCCCAGAGTTCTCTCTGTCTGCAAGTCCTGCCTAGCCTCTACCTATTCAGATCTTTTATTGACCAAGGAGAATAGCACAAGTGTACAAAGATACTTCCAGAGCACAAAGTTGATAATTTTTCAAAAGAGGTTAAAATAGTAATTTCAAAAAAAATAGGAAAATGTACAAAATAATAGGCAGTAAGAGATGAGATGCCAGGGTATGAAGCCATGCTTATAAATGAATTAACTCAGTGCAGGGTACTAGAAATCTTTCACCGTGTCAAATTCTTTTCAGCCATTATCACTCCTGGAGGAGAAGCTCCGGGGTAAGTTCCAGCACATGGAGAGGAAACAGTTTGCTTTTATAGGGATCATTTCTGCCTCAGACCCGAAGAGAAGCCAGGAGAAAAAACTGGTCATTTACATAAACATTTTTTTTCCTCTCACAGAGTGAAAATGAGTCAATGGGGGAAAGACTGTAGTTCACAGTCTGGCCACTTCTTTAAAATGACCTTCCAAAATACACTGTAATCCACAAATCTGGCTCCCCTCTCCCCCTGGCTCTCCTTTTGTCTATTTCCAGTGTCCTCTTTACATATTTCTAAGAAGTAAGGAATATAAGAAAAATATTCAGCCTTCACGAGGGCAAGGCCTCTTTGATCAAGCGTTCTTGTCCTGATCATAACACATGTTTTATTTAACGCTGACCTAAAAGACAACAACATTGGAGTACTATAAGAGGAACTGAGAGCTTGCTGGAAGATGTAACCTTCTCATAAATGCATGTTTCTAATTATTTTGAATAAAATTTTGAATTGTTTATGTGCCTTTCAAGTTGCTTATCTAGAATGATCTAGAATGCTGTTTCTATTATCTTTATATGGCTAGTATAACAATTCCAATAAAACGTCATCTCTGCAACATGAAAACTATTTCCTCCTTTACTCTTTTTGATCCCTGCTCCCTTGTCCAGCAGACGTAGGGTCCAAGAGTGAAGCAATGCTCACTTGAGGTGGAATCCACTCTGGCAGTTGAGGTGACTCAACTAGCTGTCCTCACTAGACTAGAACATGGCCTGGAAATTCCCACCTTTCCCTTCACTGTAAGTTTCTGTTCAGTCTAGCTCAGAGCAACGATCCTCATGGGGAGTTCTAACTCTCATTTTGTAAAATTTTGCATCTTTTGGTAAGGTTTTCTAATCCGTTTAAAACAAAAAGAAACAAGTATTATTCTGTATGTAGCACATAACCCTGAAATTTGATTGATAACATCTTTTCCTCTTGCTTTTCCTGTGTGAGAAAAACTCTCACCCTCTGACTAACATTCCACTGTCATTTTTAAAGACAGTGAAGAGACTTAAGAAGAGTAACAATGAGAACTTGAGAACCTAGTAAGTTAAAATATTTGGATTCACATATCTTTTTCTTCATTGCACTTCATTATGTGTAGGGGTTTTGTTACATTTTCTACTCAAATAAATATTCCTATTGTTCTTGACTATGCACACCACTTGTCATCCCTTTACAGACTAGAAGTTTCTTGTTGAACTACATGTTTAACAAACTGTAAAGAGAAATTTATTAAATTACTATTTGAAGATCTGGAATTTAAACTTATATAAACATTTAAAGAATAGTGTTATATAGATCTTTTAACCATTGAAAATACTCTCTGGAAATAAGAAAAGTGTAAAGCTTGGATTTTGTGCTACTTTTATATAACAGATGATTTTTTCCAACAACAGAATTTTGCTGGAATCTTTAGTGTGGTTGGCTGTATTTTAAAATCCAGGAAATTGAAATCTCAGAATATCCTAATTTTTTTTCTTACAGACGGTTCCGCAGGCAGGATGTGCGGCATGGTAATGCTGCCCAGCAGTGCTTTGGACAACAGTTTGTCGGTAATCCTTAGAAAAATTGATTGTTATGATTTACCCAATGCATGCTGAAGATGGACTGCACATTTCTTTAAGTGTGTCATCTTCCTGGAACATTGTCCTGGATGTATCTATTTTTCTCCCATATATTTAAAATGAGATGTATGGTCATTGACAAAACTAGCAAAGCTGATTTCAGATAGCATCACTAACATAATCTGATGTTAGCCATCAAGGCTTATTGTTCTTTGTTATTCTATTTTGGGGGGCCTGCCACACAGCTCCCAAGTAAATCACACATGGAGTCTTATTCTTACTTATGAATGCCCGACGTTAGCTTAGCTTGTTTCATGCCAGCTTTCCTTAACTTTACATCATCCCATCTACCTTATGCTTTTGGGCTTTCCCTTACTTCTGTAAATCTTACTCTTATTCTGTGGCTTGCTGTGTAGTTGGGTGGTTGGCCCCTGGAGTCCTCCTTCTCTGGCTACTTCTATATAGTCTTTCTCCCTGCTGGACCTGCCTATCCTTTCTCCTGCCTTGCTATTGGCTGTACAGTTCTTTATTAGATCATGAGATGTTTTAGATAGGCTCAATAATACAGCTTCACAGAGTTAGACAAATGCAACATAAAAGTAACATATCTTTGTAGTTGGAGTTTTCTCCAGTCTCCCTCAGGCCTGCAGCCACTCAGACCCAAGTAAACACACAGAAACTTATATTACTTATAAACTGTATGGCCGTGGCAGGCTTCTTGTTATCTAGTTCTTATATCTTAAATTAATCCATTTCTATTAATCTATAAGTTGCCACATGGCTTGCGGCTTACTGGTACTTAAATCTTACTTCTCATGGTGGTAGCTGGCAGTGTCTCCTGACTCAGCCTTCTACTTCCCAGAATCCTCTTCTCTGCTTATCCCTCCTATACTATACTTCCTGCCTGGATACTGGCCAATCAGCGTTTTATTTATCAATCAATCAGACCAACACATTCACAGCATACAGAAAGACATCCCCAGCACACCTTAAAATAGTATTCTACAACAAAGGCTGAGAAAGGTTAAGACCACCAGTGGTTGGTGGCAGTGACTTCCAGGATATAACTCTTTATTTCAAATTTATTTTTCCCTTTTGTTTTTTGTTTGTTTGTTTGCTGTGTGTGTGTGTGTGTGTGTGTGTGTGTGTGTGTGTGTGTGTGTGTGTTTTGAGACAGGGTTTCTCTGTGTAGCCCTGGCTTTCCTAGAACCTTCTCTGTAGACCAGTCTGGTCTTGAACTCAGAGTTCCTCCTGACTCTGTCTTCAGAGTGCTGTGATTAAAGGCATGTGTCACCACTGCCAGCTCAAATTTATTTTTACTGTGTATGATTTAACATATATCATCTCAATTACTAAGGTTTAGAACAGATGAAAACTGTCCCCTCTTCTGCTATAGCAGAGTGATTTTAGAACTGATATTAGCTATCTTCAAATTTAGGCAAAAACAGGAAAGTCAAACAAAATGGGAAAAAATGACCTTTTGGGTTGCATCACAATGGACGATGACAAAGCTGTTTTGTTATTGGGGTCTCTGAGAAGCAGCTGGGTGATGAGTGCCATTGTGGAAAGTCAACAGAGGATAAGCCTACTGTTAGAACTTGTAGCCCAGAGTTTTTTGTTGTTGTTTTGGGTTTTTTTGTTTGTTTGTTTTATTTCTTTTTAGATCCAAACAAACTTTGGATTCAGTGCAAGAACTCCAGATACTGGAAGTATTGGCAAGAGAAAGTGTGCTCTTAATTGTAGGGAGTTTATAGATCAGTTTTCGAAGTGAAGGCAAAAAGTCTTAGGGACATCAGCTGATGCTTTCTTTGAACATGCGCTGCTCACACCTTGCCCCAGCCTTACCAGAGAACATTGCCACTGACTTAATCACTGTCCTCACAGCTCCATATTTTGAAACCAAGTTCCCAAGGGCCACCTCCTATCCCACTTCATGGTCTTCTTGCCTTTTAATCCCCAAGTTTTCCTGTGGCCTTCTAAATAATTAATTTAAATGACTGCGCAGAAAGTAGCAACCAGGAAAGAGTTATTTGCATTGCTGCAGGACTTGAATACAATTAAAAGACAAAAACCATTTAGCAATAACATTCCAGCCTGGAGACTGATGCTGTTGCCTTTCTGCTGTAGGAGACGCTTTGGACAGGACTGAAGAGAGGCTGGCTTACAGCATAGAGAGCAACAGCACTCTGCTGGAGTGCACCCCACGGTCCTTACAAGCAAAAGTCATATGGTTTGTACAGAAAGGACGCGAGATGAGAAGAGAAGAGGTAACACATGGCCACACATTCACACTTGGTGTCTTACCTAGAGCATGGGAGCAGAAAATGCATGAATTGGGTGTTTAAAAAGAAACCACATGGAGCTAAATATGTCTTACAATTTCTGGAACATAAAACACCCAAACTTGGTGATGTGGGCTTGAAATCCCAACGCTGGGAGGGGAGGGAAGGGAGGTGATTCTCTGGGGCTTAGGATCCAGCCAGCCTAGCCTGCTCGCCAGTCTCCAGGCAAGTGAAGGTACCTGTCTCAAAAACCCACCATGAAGAGGGACAAGAAACCCAGGATGTCTTCTGGCCTGTATATGCACTCATACCGATGTGCATGTCGACACACATACACACCCAATTTTTAAAAATCAGTTTTCTGCCAGGCGGTGGTGGCACATGCCTTTAATCCCAGCACTCGGGAGGCAGAGCCAGGTGGATCTCTGTGAGTTCGAGGCCAGCCTGGACTACCAAGTGAGTTCCAGGAAAGGCGCAAAACTACACAGAGAAACCCTGTCTCGAAAAAAAAAAAAAAAAAATCAGTTTTCTTTTTAAAGTATGATTTATATACAATAAAATTTTATAATATAAACATATTTATAAACCTATTCATATTTCAAAGGATTATTTCATATGAGCATATGAATTGATACTTTAAATTATGGAGATTGATATTTCATGTATTTCCTGCTGCAAGTTCTTACACCTTCATGGTATATGCCATGGCAAAATCTTAAACTATATCTACCAAGGCAGTATTACTGAGAAATAGCAAAGTTATTAACATATAAGAATAACAGTGGCATCAATATTAATAAAGCTTTTAATCAAATTCAAGACACTGACGTCAGGTTCTAATCAACTGGGAACAAAGGCAAACCTCAACACTCTCCCCATTTTGAGGAGCTTTGAAGATTGAATTTGTGAGGTCACTTAAGGATTAGGTGACTTTGCTACTTTGAGAGACAGAGAGGCAGCATTAAAGCACATTGGAATGGCCTGGAGGCCATTACAGGAATGGGAAGGAGAGATGAGGGAGCTGGCTGTGTCCAGGATGTAGAGCCTTTGAAAAGGGAGATCATGGATACTTATTAAAGGATTCCAATTCTATTTTCACAAGTGGAACTGTAACGTAGCAAGAACACTATTCAAAGCAGCAGGAAGATCTTGCTGAATATAGCACAGATGGCCTTCGATAAAAGGGAAGTTTTCAAGTTGGGGAAGTGACAAGGTGCCTACAGCCCTGCCTCGTGCACAGAGGAGAGCTGTAAGTGTGTGTCTGATAGATGATCACTGGAAATGACTACTTCATTTTTTCACTGGAGATTAAATCTGTCCATGAAGTTAAAATTACCAATTCCCCAAAATATTTCTATTTAGGCCTTGGTGAAAATAAAAATCTAACATGTTTAGTCTGTAGTCACATTGTACACTTGAGAGATGATGAAATTTTATAAATCCTGGGTCCTTGAATATTCATTAGATAAGAAAACTTGTACAGGTTCAAGCCAGATGGAGTCCCAGCACTGAGAGCAGGAAGTGGACACAGACCCACTCCAAACCAAGAAGCTGTTTGCAGTTGGTAACTATGGGCAGAAAAAAAGCCAGTTTCCTCCAATGGAGTGTCACTGGGTAGATCAATCTCGGCAGGCCTCATGGTCGGGGTGAGTTGGCCAACACAAAACCAAATCCATGTTTCTTGTTTTTTTATTTTGTTTTGGCCTTTTTTGTTTTGAAATAAAATTTCTCTGTGTAGTCCTGGCTGTCCTGGAACTCACTCTGTAGACCAGGCTGGCCTGGAACTCAGAGATCTGCCTGTCTCTGCCTCCTGAGTGCTGGGATTAAAGGCCTGAGCCACTACATCCAGCTTTGTTTTGGCATTTTGCCTTGCTTTGTTTTAGTTAATTGATTTTTTAAAAGTATTTTTTGTGGGGTTGGGGATTTAGCTCAGTGGTAGAGCACTTGCCTAGCAAATGCAAGGCCCTGGGTTTGGTCCTCAGATCCGGAAAAAACAAAAAAACAAAAAAAAATGTATTTTTTGTGTTATTTCTCTCTCTCTCTCTCTCTTTTTTTTTTTTGAGAGACAGGAAAGGAGCAGGGGTAGGGAGAGAGGGGGAGAGAGAAGAGAAGAATAGAGTTGGGTGGTTAGGAAGGTGGGGAAGACCTGGTGAGGGGAAAACATGATCAAAATATACTGTATGATAAAAAAGTTCAAAACAGAAAAAGGAAAGAGCTTTACCACGCTAAGGCTTAGGGATAATATGGCAGTTTATGAGGAAAGCAGAGCTTTCCTAAGTTTTCATGGCAATGTAACAGCAAAGCTAATGCAGGATACTGCACTCAATTAAGCTGTTTATTTATTGCCAGTACACTTCCACTTCTCAAATGTGACATGAAATGGCTTTTTAAATTCCACTGTGACACTTGGCAGGAGGGGACCTGGGAACAGTCCACAGTCGCTGCAGTCCCAGGCTTCAGAAGACAGAAGTGATTCTTCCATAAGTAGGTTTCTTCACTCAGTGAGCTCTGCTTCTCATTTGGAACTGACTGCAATCTACCCCATTTGAAGTCATTCCGACATGGAGCATCCATCAGTGCTCAGCTCTGAGCTCCTTTACCACCTTGCTGCTTCTGCCTCTCTTCTTGCCAACTGTATCCTAATTTCACTGACTGATACAGCTACTGATGTATGGGATTCTGGATTTACTCTCTGCATGAAAATCACGGCACAGTCGGATTGTTAATGGTTTCAATAGACACAGCAATATATGCATTTAATTATTCACAAGCTAAAGCAAAAGAAAATTGCTGACTGCATCAGAGGCCAGATGTATATATTCTATACTGAAGCAGAATGACTTAGAAAGTCCTGAGTTCCGTTCAAGGTTCATTTGCATTCATTATCATTTCTATGTCTCATTTACTTTGAGACATACAGTAATCATATTGCCACATGTAGACATAATGAAGGATGTTTAATTCTACTTAGCAAATTCTTAGCTCCTTTGAGGATGCTGTGCACAGTACTCTAGGCAATAACAGTCAAAATTTATTCCTCACTTCATAAACTGTAAGAAGTTTGGCAGACCATAGGGTATAAACCTCTCCCTTCTATTAAACTGAAATCTTTGATTCTAGGAATTATGCCTTTTTCAAGTGTCTATATGTACCTGCTATACTAAATCTTGTGGTGGTGTTCACAGATGGCATGTTCATCTGGAGAAAATATCTGATCGTATTATTCTCCTGGATTGCCGTACAACATCTAAAATCTCATTTGGCTGTCTTCTAACCCCTGGGTACTGGCAGTTCTCTCAACTTTACATCTTAGAGTTTCCTGTTTCCTTAAATACACCATGTGGAAACAATCTCTACACATTTTATTATATCTGTAAATATTTATTAAAATATGCTCTTCTTTGTACTTCATAGGACATTTTCCATAGTTAAATATGTTTTTTAACAGTTGCTATAGGCATACTAAATATTCCGTGAATCAGTTACATATATTGGTTGCTAGACATAACGTTGTCGTATGCTGAGGACAAGAGCCCTGGAGTTCTTTTGATAGAAGTTGTTCCTTATTGTAAACCCACCACACACAGGACTATGCTAGGTGCCTTCCTGGTTACTGCTGGATCTCTCACCTGAGCAGTGGATGTGGTTCTTCTCTTCTCGCATACAGAAAGTAAAGTTGAGAAGGTTATAGCTTGTGCACAGCCAATGATATACCCTGTGTTTAAACTCAGGAATCCCTGACTTGATGTCAGTTTACAGTCATCCATTGTCTCGGTATCAAGGACTGTATAGTCTATTACAACCATTCTAAAACATAGTTCTATAATCAAAGTAATTGAAACCCAGAATGTGTAATAACTCACACCTAATAAAATAAACTCAGGACCAGGCCTCGTTCTACTAAATGTTCTGAAAAATGAGAAAATCTTCTGAAATCAGAATGTAAACACACTTTCAAACGCTTGGGGGGAAGAGCAGGGAGAAGACAGCTCATAGCAGAGGTTCAGACATTGACATCTACCAGTGTAATCCTTACAAACACTCAAGCAGGGAGCTTCAGCTTAGGTGACGAAGCCGTTATTCTTCATGTTCACGTATCTAAGAGGCTTGCTGTAATTTGAATCTGCCCCAGTCTGAGCTCTGATATCAGGAATCATTGCTATGCAGTATATGCAGTAATGGGTTTTCATTCTTCATGTCTTTTGGTAAAAGAGGGCCTCTGCATTACCATAAAACTGCTGTCCTGTGAGCCTGTGTATTTTTCACTATCCTAAGCATTTATTTCCATTAATACTTTTAACGCCTGCAGTAGTCTGGTGATGAACCCTTGTAGGAAAAACAACAACAACAACAACAAAAACCAAAACAAACCCCTGATGCGCAGAGGGATGGGTATTTCTGTAATAGCTCACGGACTGTGTAGTTACTCTGGTTTAAGTACAGACTGGGGCCAGTTTGGGAGGGAATGGGGCAGAGGACAGTGCTCCCTCCCTTTGCATAGCTTATCTGAATGAACAATTAAGGACGAATGGGGGCTAAAACTATGAAGAAAGGAAAACCATACATGTTAGAGAAAATTAGATGACAGATTCCAAAAGAAACAGAAAACAGGTAGTGATTATAGTTATCATTCATTCAGTGCTTATTGTGTGCCCTGTGCTGTTCTAAGGCTTTTAGACACAGTAACCAATGGAAAACTTCCAAGATTTCTCTGAGAAAGTCAGCATTACTACATGCATTATGGAGATGAAATTAAGTTGCAAGTACTTTTAGAGTACAATAGCTTAAGTAATTAGAGGCAGAAACACTGGACTGGGATATGGTTAAACCTAGGAAAAGAAATTGGGTAGGATATGGGAATCAGAGACATCGTTTGCAAACGCAGAAAACACACACTCAGTTTCTAGCACGGACAGTATAGTGGGATCTCTGGGGAAGAAGCCATCCGGTAGTAGGGACACGTGCATCTGTGGTGAATGGGAAACAGTCCGTGCAGTGAGCTCTACCAAAAGCTGAGACAAGAGAGAGGGAGAAACTGGGAGACAAGGCTAACCATGAGTTTTAGTTTGTTTCTTTTGAAATATGGGGCTTGGCTCTGTTTATAGTTGAAAGGAAGTAGCCAGAGGGGGGTGGGGTGTGCAGCTAACTGGTGAAGCGAGATAAAGAACATGTGTGAGAGAAACTGATCCCAGAGAAAAGAGACAAGCTGGGTTCCAAAACAGGCAAAGACTGGGCTGGTGAGATGGCTCTGCCATTAAGGCTAGATCCCAACCAAAAAGACAGAAACAAAGATGTCTCTTCCTCTGAATGGGGGACGGACAATAGTTGATTTAAGTGGATAGTGTGATTTCATCCACAGATGAAGGCTAGCTGTTCCAATGGTCTGCTGTCATTGATTAAATTTGGTGGACACATATGTTTTTGCATACCATTTTTGTTTAAAACAACAGACCAAACTTGAAAAGGACGTAAATTGTTATTTTCTTCTGGTTGAAAACAACACTTCTATAAGGAAATCCAAATCACCACTATTCCCTAGTTTATTGATTTCTAATTCCTACAATTTTACATACTTGAATGTATAAGGCCCCCAAATAACTGCAAATTTTCAGTCCTAACATTATTAGGGAAAAAAGTATTTCTTGTTAAAATATTTACCTGTACAATTGAAATATTGTCTTTCTCTGAAATGCATAAACATTATATTTTAGAACTCAGTAAATGGGGGATATTTTAACATACATTATTCACTAAGATTTATATGTTCATTAATTCAGGAATAGTGACAGCAGAGACCATAATTCATAAGGAACAAAGTATTGACTACATAGCTCTTTACGGAAAAAAAAATGTTCTAGATTTAAAGGCTTGATGAAAACTCTGATATACTGAAACCTTACCCAACAAGTATCATTGTGAAAGGTACCCTTGTATTTTGAAGAAAAAGACCTATTAGAAAAAAACATCTCCTCACTGTCTGGTGAACCCTACAACATCATCATAATGGATTCTTACTAGAACTAAGCAACAGTGTGAACAACTTGTTTGAAGTGCCATCTTGTGGATTTTGCTCTTTACTCATAAAATGTCTGAATGATACTGTAAGGAGATTGGCTTTCAGTAGTGAGTTGAACTGTCATAAATTTATTGGGGGAAGTTTGGAGGCATTCTGAAGACCAACTACATAAACCCATCATTCTCATCCCAGTTTAGTATGTAGCAGAAGAGCAAACACCTGGTCCATAAGATCAATGCAACATTTCATATAATTTCTCTGTTGGTGACCATAGAGGAAGCATTCCCCTGCTCTTCTTATTGATCTTACCATTGTGAATTTTCAGTTTAAAGGGAAATACATGTTAGTATGTTTTGGAAATAGTCTGACTTCAATATAGCTAATTGTGAACATTGTGTCAATTTTAAATAATGCACAAATGTGTCTTTATTGTGTAAATTTCAAGAGAAAGCACAAAATTATATCATCTCCAATCTAGAATTGCACCTTACTCCCAATATTGTTTTAATATCATCCCAAAAGCACAGCCACTAAGCCATACAAATTCATCAGGTCACTTCAGTCCCACTGAGAAATGTAATAGTCCTGCTTACCAGCAGTCAGCTGCTCCTTCCACCTGTGTGAAGAGTTCATTGCTCCTGTATTGGATGAACTCTTGAAAGATGGCTGCTCCCGTGAGGACAGGAACACTACACAGCCAGACCTGTAAAGATGGCTGCTCCCGTGAGGACAGGAACACTGTACACAAGACCTGTAAAGATGGCTGCTCCCGTGAGGACAGGGACACTGTGCACAAGACCTGTAAAGATGGCTGCTCCCGTGAGGACAGGGACACAAGTTCCACCTTTGATATGGAAGCTATGTCATTGAAAGGAGAAACAGTTACAGAGTAAGACTCCATTTTTTGTCTGCCATCTTGTTTGCTAAGTGACCCATTCTTCTGACCTTTATCAGTGCTAACCAAGGACAAGAAATATCCGGGATCGATGGCACCCAGAAGCCTGTACTTCTGTCTTTACACAAATGCATGGAACGTGTAGGGTTTGTTTCCACATCAGGGTTCTTGGTTTTTCTTGTTTTCACAACACAAAGTGCAGGAACTATTGCCTCATTTGAAACATTTGTTTAGTAATTTTGGTGTTTCCTTTTTAGCCTATTAAAAATATTCATCACTTTAAAACTAATAATGTTTGCAGTCAGTAAACATTGGGAACTTATTTCAATGAAAAAAGAAAACTTCATAATATCAAATGTCCCAACTCTTTTCTGGTTCAGACATAATTAGTCGTTTAGCTTGCTTACTTTGATGAAAGGGTAAAAGACTCCACATAGTTCCCATTCTATGAATAGAGAATGGATTCTCTTAAGAATAGAAATGAGAATTCTAGAAGTAAAATTCATCCCAGAGCTTTGGATGGAATCTCTTTTCCGTTAATTTTCCACGATAACACTGAGAATCCTTGGGTATGAACTATATCATCCTGTATCTATGGAAGCAGGGACATATGTGTGTTTTCTCCCTCAGATCAGCATGTTTCAGGATTTAATGAAACCAGCTAACATGCCCGTGCAGCAGGCCCTCTGCAGACACATGTGAACAGGAAAGCATGGCCATGCTGCAGGCCCTCTGCAGATATGTGAATAGCAAAGCATGGCCATGTAGTGCACCCTCTGCAGACATGTGAACAGGAAAGCATGGCCATGCTGCAGGCCCTCTGCAGACACATGTGAACAGCAAAGCAAGGCCATGCAGCAGGCCCTCTGCAGATATGTGAATAGCAAAGCATGGCCATGTAGTGTGCCCTCTGCAGACATGTGAACAGGAAAGCATGGCCATGCAGTGCGTCCTCTGCAGATATGTGAATAGCAAAGCATGGCCGTTCAGCAGGCCCTCTGGAGACGTGTGAACAGCAAAGCATGGCCGTGCAGCAGGCCCTCTGGAGACACATGTGAACAGCAAAGCATGGCCGTGCAGCAGGCCCTCTGAAGACACATGTGACTAGTAAAGCATGGCCATGCAGCAGGCCCTCTGGAGACACATGTGAACAGCAAAGCATGGCCGTGCAGTGCGCCCTCTGCAGACACATGTGACTAGTAAAGCATGGCCATGCAGCAGGCCCTCTGGAGACACATGTGAACAGCAAAGCATGGCCGTGCAGCAGGCCCTCTGCAGACACATGTGAACAGCAAAGCATGGCCGTGCAGTGCACCCTCTGCAGACACATGTGACTAGTAAAGCATGGCCGTGCAGCAGGCCCTCTGGAGACACATGTGAACAGCAAAGCATGGCCGTGCAGCAGGCCCTCTGCAGATATGTGAACAGCAAAGCATGGCCATGCAGTGCGTTCTCTGCAGATATGTGAACAGCAAAGCATGGCCATGCAGTGCGTCCTCTGCAGATATGTGAACAGCAAAGCATGGCTGTGCAGCAGGCCCTCTGGAGACATGTGAACAGGAAAGCATGACCATGCAGTGCATCCTCTGGAGACATGTGAACAGGAAAGCATAGCCATGCAGTGCGTCCTCTGCAGATATGTGAATAGCAAAGCATGGCCATGCAGTGTGCCCTCTGCAGACACATGTGACTAGTAAAGCATGGCCATGCTGCAAGCCCTCTGCAGACATGTGAACAGCAAAGTGTACCAATTCCCTTCATTTTCTGACCACTCTATTCAAGAATATGGCTCACATGGTCTAGAAAAGTAAACCTGTGTGGAGATAAGCCTGCAGAGAGCTGTACATGTGAGCATGTAGTTTGAGCTCCACAGCACTGCTTCTGTTGGGCTGCACTTGGGCATTTCACCTTCACCTGCATTGAAATAATGGCTCTATGTGTTTTTCTTCACCATTTTCTGACGTCTCTCATTTCATGAGATATGGGGAAGGGAAGATCTCCACAGGACTCAATACCAGGGAGGATAGAATTGCCAGAAGAGTAATTCTCAAAGTATTTAAAGACATTCTGAACCTTAGAACTGCTCATATGTTCCTTGTTCCTTTGGCCCTTAGGAATCCCAGTGTTAAGTGCACTTCTAGGACAGATGGACAGTTCCCGGGGCTGAGCTTTTTTTTTTTTTTTTGGTTTTTCGAGCGAGCATTTCTATGTGTGAACTTTCACCTCTCTCCTCTTAGTTTTCCTCTGTTCTGATAGTCTTGTCTCTGGACAGTTAATGACATCCCTTTAAGACTTACTTTGATCAGGGTGTCCAAGTGCCTGTGTTCCTATGCTTATGTATGCTGGGGTCTGAACAGAGCTCAGAAACCAATTTCGTTCATTTGTTTGCCAAAGCAAACTACTGATTACAAAAAAGAAACCATAGAGTTCTTTTTCCTTGTCTCTCTTGTTTTATTTTGTTGCTTTTGATTCTTGATTTTCTCTTCAGTTAGATAATTTAGTTAATCCTGCTTAACTATTGACAGATTGCTGTGATTTTCTGCAAAATTTCTTTGTTTGGTTTTAGTTCCTGGACCACCTTTCTCCACACTCTTACCTTCTTCCCAATGTATCTATTGAAATGATTGGGAGGAGTGTAATTCTGCATTTGCATTATAAACAGCTATTTGATATCTTGGGGATGAAGGACTCTAAAAGTAAAACTATCGATGCATATGTCTTATTCTTATTTCTTTGAAAACTCTGCACCATGATTTATACTGTATCCTTGATATGATGGATCTCTCATCCTGGTGGAGAGTTAACATCTTGTAAGTGCCCAGCCATTGTAGCTTCTATTTATATAATAACAGTCACTTCTGCAAATAACCCCAATAGACCCAAGTGTGAGCTTCTGCATGACAGGCTGTCAGCATTGTTCATTTCTGTGACTATTGAAAGCTTGCTCTCAGAGTTCCTGTACCACATGCACTCTGGAGCACTGAGGGTTCCTGATTCCACAATCTCACCAATACTTGAAATGATCTGTTTCTCTAATATTTCTCTCTCTTATGACATAATATAATATCTTTAAAATGTGCAATTATTTCTCTTTGTTTACTTCATTTTATGCTTTTTTGAGACAGGGTTTCTTTGTGTAGTCCTGGCTTCCTGGAACTCATTCTGTAGACCAGGCTGGCCATGAACTCGGAGACCCTCCTGCAGATGCCTCCTGAGAGCTGGGATTAAAGGCCGGTCCCACACCCAGCCCAAAATGTGCATTTCTAAAATCCCAAGTAAGGTTAAATGTGAACTTGAGTACTTACTAAACACTTGAGTTTCTCCTTTGAATTGCCTGTTTCTGTGAATTTTCTTATTATTTTCCTTATGTAGACTTGGCTTATTTGCACATTCTAGATAGCAATCTATTCTAATACAGATGTCTCGAATTTCCTCTTCATATGTTGAGGTTTTAAAATCATTTGTTACCATCATTATCTGTAGTTAGAGTTTTTCCTTGAACTGCAAGCTCACAATAACATGGAGACCTCTTATTAATTATGAATGCTCAGCCATAGCTTAGGCTTGTCCCACTAGCTCTTATAACTTAAATTAACCCATTTATTTTAATCTACGTTCTGTCACATGGCTCGTTACCTCATCTCTCTGTACTGCTCATGCTATCTTCCACATTTGGCTGGCAACTCCCTCCATGTCTCCTTGGCATATCTTCTGAACCTAGATTCATCTCCTACTTCCTTTTCTCTGCCTGGAAGTCCTGCCTATACCTCCTGCCTAGCTATTGGATGTTCAGCTGTTTATTAATCCTGTCAGAGTAATGTATCTTCACTCAGTGTACAAATATCCCACAACAATTATCATCACATTCCCATGTATGTGTGTGTGTGTGTGTGTGTGTGTGTGTGTGTGTGTGTGTGTGTGTGCATGTCCACATTGCATGGTGTATGATGTCTTTGTGTGAGTGAGACCATGTATGTGGTGGTCAGAAGACAATTTTGAGAGTCTTTTCTCTCCTTCTACCTTGGGTGGCAGCACTCACACCAAGGCCACCGATCTCGGATGGTAAGCAGTTTTATTCCCTGAGCTGCTTTGCCGGTCCCGGATGCTTTATGTTGGTCACTCAAATTCAAATTCAAATTCAAATGCTTTTTTTTTTATTCCGGCTTTTCGAGACAGGGTTTCTCTGTGTAGCTTTGCGCCTTTCCTGGAACTCACTCTGTAGCCCAGGCTGGCCTCGAACTCACAGAGATCCACCTGGCTCTGCCTCCCAAGTGCTAGGATTAAAGGCATGTGCCACCACCCCCCGCAAATTCGAATTCTTAATCCTGATGACTTTCAGTGTCTTCTTATGTTAGACAAAAACTTTCCTTTTTCACATCTGTTCCCTGTGTAGTGCTAAACTTCCCCAGAGATGACAATAAGCAGTTCACTCTCTAGTTAGCAACCATCTCTGTCATACAACAGGTTATATTAGAACATGATTTAGTAAAGAAATATTTACTTTTATCTTTTCAGATATATTTTTTGTTAGTCAATCACTGTTTATATCAAACACAGGTGAGATAAAATAATAGACTGTCTTGATTTTTGACTAAATTGATTTTGTTGCTAGATGTATTCTGCATCAAACCAATTCAAGGCCCATGTCTGTCCCTTTCCAGTGCAAAGCATGGGATCGTGTGTCTAGTACACATGGGAGCCACAGCTTCCTCCTGACCAGCTCCCAGATGTGCACAGTTCTCGGTTCAACTGCTTCTTTATTTGATATTATGGCACATCCTGAATCAATCCTTATGGTGAAGAATAGTAAAACCAATTTCAGTAAGAATTCTGTGTCTATATAGATTACCCAGGAGAGCATTTGATAGAGTGATGTACTATGTACCATCTTCTTGACCACAAAAATATGGACTGCAGACAAAAGGCACAGTTGTAGAAAATAATCCTGTGATCAAGATTTGATGCTGGATGTACCCAACATAACTAAAGTAGAAGGATTAAATCCTGGAAAGAATGCAAATATAAGTTTTTAAGTCATTTTTAGTTTTAGGTGTCCATCATCCATAGAAGGCAAATTCAATTTTTAAGGCCCTCTAGTCTACATAATGGATACTGGGACTTAGAATGACCCTTATTTCTGAGGATAAAATGTGAATTCACTGTAACCAGGAAGGGCAAACGAAATTATGAGACTAGAATTGTTACTGTTATGCAAATAACTGATGTAGAACAATTCCCATGGTAACTGTCATGTTTCTGTGACATTCTGAATTTCATTCATTCATTCATTCATTTCATTTCATTCATTTTGGATTCTGGATTTCACATGCCTATAATGTAGTGCTTCTCAAACTTGATTTTCTGATTATGAACGAAATACTACTTTATAATATCATATATCAAAAATTAAACAAAAGTACACCCCTAGTTCCATTGAACAAAAGTAACCCCTAGTTAGATTTCACTTTATTTTTCATAAGTAACAGAATAGATGCTAGACAATTTTGTATTTCCTCATGTGTCATTCGCTTTCATGGGAGACAGTAGGAAGACAGCAGATGATGCTCACTGTAGGTGTCTGTGGGTGCATGGTTTGAAGGAAGGAAGGAAGGAAGGAAGGAAGGAAGGAAGGAAGGAAGGAAGGAAGGAAGGAAGGGAGGGAGGAAGGAAGGAAGGCCAAAGGAAATTACTGCCATGTATGTGCACAGAACGTTGCATGTGTTCAAGTGTAGAGAGGAGATGAAGATAAAATGATGGAAAAAAAGGAGAGATGTTGTGCTACAGGACAAGGTGGAGGCCTGGTGTATGCAATTCCATCTGTCTGTCAGAAGGGGATGTTACAGGACCTAGAAAATCCTCCTAGACATTGAAGAGAGCAGGAGTCTCAAAATGCTGTCAAGGAGAACCCGATGAAGGGATGGAGAGAAAGGAGACTTGGGGAAGTCTGTCTCAGAGAGATAAGTGTGGGGTAACACAGCAACAAAAACAGTGAGGGCAAAGCATGGTTGTCAGGGTTACCACTGAAGAAATGATGCTGAGGAGGGTTTGTGGTGAGTTGTCTATGAGGGTAGACAGATAGATGATAGACTGATCAATCGTTCGACAAATAGATGATAGACCAATGGATAAAGATAGATAGATAGATAGATAGATAGATAGATAGATAGATAGATAGATAGATAGACAGACAGATAGACAGATAGATAGATAGATGGATGATGGATATGTAGACAGATATAAATATTCATCAGTAGAGGGTAGGAGTATGAATAGTTATGTAATTATCAGAACTGGGAAAGATAGCAAATGGAGGGGGCTGCTTGAATGGAAAATTAGTGAATCAAAGTTGTTAAAGAATAATATAAATCTTAGCATTAATTAAATTAACATAAAGACAATGGAATATCTATGTATAATGTGTACCATTTTAGGGAATCTGGCTGATACAAAGAAATAGAAAGGTCATAAGTACATGGAAATACTCATCTGACATCTGACAAAGACAGAAAAAGAACTGAAGACAATCAGGGCAGGATAATAGCACACACACGCACACACACACACACACACACACACACACACACACACTCACACTAAAAACTACGGAGGCTGCCTTTGGGTTGGTATCATCAAGGGGTACCACAGTCACAGGCTGAAACAGATGTGCATTGGAGGGAAGACTCACAGCTGAACCGAGGCTGTATCCATGTCTAGCATTGGAGTAGCACGACTAAGTCCCTTCAGAGTTCATCGGCTCTTTGTTGGATGTTTGGTATTTATTTTCTATAGTTTTAAAAATATGTTCTAGATATTAACCCCCTGTCTCAATTGTATATAAAATGTGTCAGTAGGCAGGGGCAGTGCGGAGAATGTTCTCCTCACTAGCTGTCACGATAACAAGTCTATTCATAGGCAGAGAAGACGCCTTTGGCTAGAACGTCTTCTCATGCCTCACAGGAGTCCTTGGGTTAATGGCAGCTACATCCTCCCCACCAGAGCCCAGTCCTGCCTAATGAAGAGAGTCAGGGATGAAAAGTATATGGAGCCTTTTTTGTCTCAACTGCTTCTCTCTGAAGCTTCTCATTTGCTACACATGACTAGAAAAAACTGCCAATTGGAAGCCTCAGAACTTAAAATTTCCATAAGTACGCAGGGTGTAAATTCTGATTAAAGTACCAACACCATGTTGTTCTTGCATGAGTGACCCAGTTTCCACTCTGGAGTCATCCACATGCTCTTCTGCCATGCCACTCTGGTCAAGGCTGGGAAGAACAGAGGCCAGTAGCCCTGCTAGGACCTTGTACTAGGCTACAAATGGTCACCATTACAGTGGTTGTAGCCTCTGCAACTTGTTTGAATCAACAAAGGTGAAACAACTTTGAGCTGGTGTTATCACGGGGAAGTCTTCTGGTATGCTCTGAACTGTCCATCTACCATTATCATAAAATCACGGACATCAGAGGAACACATATGTTTGTCTTACCTGGGAGCATCCACACATGTAAGGCAGAGTTAACTGTGGACAGCCTGGTACAGAACAGAGACCATGTAACTCCATACAACCTTCACAGCAGTCTCAAGTCACTGGATTATTCCCACTTTTAGGAAGGAAAGTAAGGCAGAAAATAAACATAAAGGCCTTCAGTCACTGACTTAATAGCCATGCCAGTATTTGAAGCTAGTTCTATCCAATATCAAATAAAATACTCATTAAATACAGGTATTGACGACCAAGTATGAGCTACTCATTGAAATCCTTCCTGTGACTTTCTTTTCTGAATTATGTATGTATCTATTTATAGAAATAACATGCATAATTAAATATGTCCAATGCATAAAAAGGAGTTATTTGGTCATTAAGCATATCTTAAAACTTACCCTAAACTACAGATTCCTTTAATGGAATTTGGATTTTGTTTGTTTGCTTTTAATAGTTGTTTTTTTGTTTTGTTTTTTTTTTGGTTTTTCGAGACAGGGTTTCTCTGTGTAGCTTTGCGCCTCTCCTGGAACTCACTTGGTAGCCCAGGCTGGCCTCGAACTCACAGAGATCCGCCTGGCTCTGCCTCCCGAGTGCTGGGATTAAAGGCGTGCACCACCAGCGCCCAGCGCTTTTAATAGTTGTTAATAAACAGTCTTATAGGAATGCCGTGTTGCTCACTGAACTGCTTGATTAAGGCCGTTTAGAAGAGACAATGACAGAATCCCAGCATTTAGACAGAGAGCCCTTCTGAGTATTCAGTCACTATGATGGGAGTGTAGAACCCCACGGAGGAACCTGGGAGGTGTTATTGGCTGACATGTCAAAAAAAAAAAAAAAGGTCAAATTTTCACTCCACTGTAATGTCCACTGCTATACTGATGTGGATTGTTTCTCTCAGATTCATTAAGGTGAACGCTCTCTCATGCGCATGCGCATAGTTCTTTATTGTATTGGTGAGAAATAACCTCAATGTCACTGATAAATGTAGCTTCCGATGTAAATAGGGGCAGGACACGTACACGGGACTCATTTAATTACTTAGCACATTTGCAGACCGTCCTAATCGCGTGGTGTGATCATGAAGGAGAAAAAGAAATAAGTAATGAAAGGGACACAGGCTGATGTTTTCTGAACTACACAATACTCCGTTGCCACCTGTTTATTTACTTGTCTGTTTTTGTGTTTTTCAGGTGAAGACAGACGACAGAGTGGTGAAGATGGACCTGGGTTTACTCTTCCTCAGAGTGCGCAAATCAGATGCGGGCACCTATTTTTGCCAGACAGTAGAGCATAGCTTTGTCCACACTGTGCGTAAAATCACGCTGGAGGTAGTGGAAGAGCAGAAAGTGGAGGGGATGTTTCACAAGGACCACGAGGAGGAAAGGCATCACAAGATGCCCTGCCCCCCCTTAAGCAGTCTGCCGCAGGGCACGAAACCCTGGTACAAGGAGTTCTTGCAGCTGATTGGCTACAGCAACTTCCAGAGAGTGGAAGAATACTGCGAAAAGGTGTGGTGCACAGATAAGAAGAGGAAAAAGCTCAAAATGTCTCCCTCCAAGTGGAAGTACGCCAACCCGCAGGAAAAGGGGCTCCGCTCCAAACCCGAGCACTTCCGCCTGCCCAGGCACACGCTGGACTCCTGAGGGCGCCCCCTGCCGGCTGCCGAGGGGCCGAGCCCGGAGACCTTCAAAGGGAAGAGACGTATGGGACAGACGGACAGCAGGGACGCCTTTCCCGTGCTTCAGAGGCGGGAAGCTGTTTTAAGTTATTCTGCATCCTCATCCTCCTGTACAAACCGCGCACAGTACCAGTACCTAAGCGAGTGTATTGCTTCAAAGGCTTCACTTTGTATTTATCAACACATGATCGTGGCTGTAATTTTGAGTTTGAGCTGCTTTTCAGGGAAATTATTTCACCATTGGAATATTTAATATAATTATAATATTAAAGAAAAAGTTATAGATTTTCATAATCAAAAAAATGTAAAACTAAGTCAGCTTTAATCTTTCTGGAGTTTTCCTTGTAACCCTAAGGTGAATGTTCAGAATATCAGACACTTTAGGATTCTCCTGTGAACTTCCTGTTCTGTGGCGGGTTTTTTTAAGTCATGTGTTTTGAGTAGTTGTGTTGTGATTGCTATAAACCAACCGTAAAAGCAACCTGCGGCCCGCAGTTCTGAAACTTGTTCCTTCCATGAGACATTCACTAAACTGTATTAAATACTTCTGTTTTATAAACAAGACATAGCCCTTAATTTTCACTCCAGTGTGGAAGGAAGATAATCTCTCAGAAAGGTATTTCAAATAATGTCAACCATGAAAGTAGAATTCTAATCAAAAGGTCTGTGCTGCCCTCTTGTGGTAGAAGAAGGCATAGTCGCTTATAGAGCTGTTTTTGCAGTCGCCCCGCAAAGAATTGAAAAATTGTACGAGCAGATACATCTAGTTCATCTTCAGAAAACTCAACTAAGCAAGAAAAACCATAATGCTTATACAATGGTTTAATATGGAAATAGTATGCTTGTAGATAGTTCATGACTTCACAATACAGTGAAGATATTAGCAGCATTCGAGCTTTTAAATCGTAAAAGGCTCGCTTGTTGCCAACCCTTCCCTGAGACCCGAAATACTGGAAGTGCGCTTTCCTGTAAAGGAACTGTCGAAGCATTTTCCTCTCATTTTCTATGAACAAAAATTGCTTCTTGATTCATTTAACTACTGAAATCTTCAGAGAATCATTATCTTTGTCTTATAAATATTACCAAAATTTATATTTTTCAGAATGTTTATTTCTTGAAATCTTTCTTCTTTGTATTTTACAGAGTTACCTTTCTAAAATAGGAGACTTTTCAGGTAAATAAGAGTAAAGCAAGTACATAAAAAAGCATTCAAGAATAGCTGTTCAGACATTACATTTAAATATTGAGGTCTGCTGTCTCAGTATGCCATATAATTAAGAATATAAAGTGTTGAAAACTTCTAATGGATTTCTTTTTCACTCTAAGATGAGTATTACTCACACAAATATTCCACAGTGGTTTTTAAAGTACAGAATTTCTAAAATGTAAAGAGAAAATTTGCCTCCTCTGAAAAGTTCACATGTTATTGCCCCCAGAATCCACTGGGGGTCATTGTTGTCCACCAATAGTAATTGAAAAAGAGCTTGACTTGGAAGCTTTTTAAAATACTGTATTTCAGGAATACAAGGAAGTGGAGAGAGATGGGGAATTAAAACTATAAACACAGCTCACTAGTTCCTAAGGAACATGTATGTCTGGAATATTCCAAGGGGACAGACAAATACATGTAAAAAATTTTAAGACAATTCTTCCACTAAGAAAATTAAAGACAAGGGGAAGATTTTCTCTTAGATCCATGTTGAATAATAAAATGAAGTAAAGCAGATATACATAAGTGCATTTTAATCTTAATGCGCTGGTAGGCAGTTAAAGAGGAAAATGATGACATTGTGAGCTAAGAATTCAAACACTTTTTTAAACAATTCAATTATTAAATGCACATGAAGACTATGTGACTAAAATAAGACATTAATCAGAAAAAAATTAAATTAAATGACTAAAGGTTGTTCTGGGAAAATAAGTTCAATCCAAAGATAGTTTTAAAATATATCGATTAAAATGAGATCTGACAAAATGTTGAGGGCCTGGCTCCAAACTTATGGAGAACACTATGATATATAAATGTGTGTTTATATGGACTATATTCATGTATTATACATGCTTCTCCATACCTGTTTATGGTAGCAGCTTAAGACAACTAGAGAGAGAGAGAGAGAGAGAGAGAGAGAGAGAGAGAGAGAGAGAGAGAGAGAGAGAGAGCACAGTTTCCAAGGACAACACAGGTAGCACTGTCTCTGGTTCTCTCTGTTCACCACCCTGGCTCATAGACCTCTGAGTAGTGTTAAGACAAATCACTAGCCCCTTTCAAAGTTCAAACCAACAGGATACAAATCTGCTAAGTGATTTTAAAAGTCTAAAGCCTGCCATAAGCATTGCTAGCCTTTTGATGGCCCCGGGGTTAGAATTCAAAAAGACTCTCCTTTGAAAAGAATTCCATTGAAAGAAACAGCGACATGCCTACCTTGAACTCAGGCACCTTATCTGTATGACTCTGTCAAAGGTGATAAGAGCTAACCTTGAGCTACCCAGACATGACCTTGACCAAGAACACATGTCCTCAAAGCACACAGCTGACCTAGGATTCTAACCTCCCAGCCTTGTTTCAAAGGGGCCCTTTGTATGGCCAGTCTCCTGCTTCTCCAGAGCCCAGGGTACCATAAAATGAGTTGCCCTCTCCCTCAACATAATGCTACCTACTTAGCGACAGCTCCAGACACATCAGGAGGCCCACACTTAAAGGAGATGTCATGACTTTGGGAGTCATTTCCATGCCTAATGTTCTGCAATGCTACCTTTTTTCTTTTGCACTAAATACTGAATGTTTCAAGGAGAAATTTTCAATTTTGCAACAGGAAAGAAAAATAGAAATAATTCTAATAAATGCAGAGCAGAGGATTAAAAGTCTACATTGGTTTTGTGAGTTTCAATGAACAGAATGTATGTGATCTATACTATACATTACACTAAGTGTCTTCCTTTTCACAATTGGCTAAATCAGTCGGGCGCTTTTACCGGGCATTTAGCAATTGCTGTAGGGTGTAGAGCTTTGTAAATCTTCATAGTAATTATGAATACTTGTAAAAATTTGTGCAGTATAGCAGATCAGTTTGAATGTTAGTCTTAAGCATGAGAGAAACAACAGCTGTTGTCTTTAGAAATGTATCTTTGGCCTGTCAAACATATGGAGTACTTAATGCTATATAGATCCTTTACGTCCCAGGTAAATGTCACACTGTGATGAAGAGGGGTCACCGGTTCCTATTAAATCTACTCCTCATTTTTCAGGCCAATAATTGCTGATTTGAATCAGATATAAATGTTATATTCACCATAAACTCTCTTTTGCTTGTAGCAGCATTAATATAAACTGGTATTTTGTTATCTTATTGTCTTGGGAGGACAGCTTTACATATTGGCTTTCATTATACATAGAATGACTTAGCTCTGAGCTAGAACACAATCCTGGAGTGTCGTTGTCTTGTGGTATCTCTTGTCTCTTTGGCAGAGTCTATAAAGCATGTGCCGTATTGTTTCTTTCCACCGATGGTAAGCTCCGAGACTCATCATCACCTGGTGATGGGCTACAGGGACCAGTGACTGACTGTGAGTCTCCATGACCCTCACGTCGATCCACCACCCTACACTACACAAAGTCTGTACTGTTAAATGGAATTTCTATTTGGTTCAGCTTAGATGAAAAAGAAATAAATATTCTCCAAAATATTAAAAGCTATCTGAGTAGTATTTTCTCTTTCTTCCTTCCCTCCCTCCCTCCTTTCCTTCCTCCCTCTCCCCTCTGCTCCCTCCCTCCCTTCCTCCCCTCTTCCCCCATCCTTCCTTTCCTTCCTCACTTCCTTCCTTCCTTTCCCAGATGAACACATTTCTTTTATATAGCCTGATGTGAGCTGCAATGCCCAGCTTAAGGGCTTTCTTCAAGTTAGAGTAGAATTCAATGTTCTTCCTGATAAATTATCATTTTTTTCCAAGAAGAAGATATCATTAATCCATGTTTATAGCAGTTGAGTGTATTTAGGTCATGGTAGATTGCTGTGATGTTCGGATGTGGCTCGGTCTCACATCAGCCTTCATAGTCAAGGTGCTTCATTATTATCCATCCTCCAACCTCCTACAACACTATCACTGGGCCAGTCCTGGGGGACAGTTTTCTGCAAGTACCCTAGCACAAAGCAGAGACCTGCAACCCAGCGGGGCAGATCTGAGTTGTGTCCTGAGCCACACAGGACAAGTTAGGTGTAAGTTCAATGCACTTCTAGGACAATGAAGGCCCTTGCAGCTGTGAAACTCAAGCCAACACTCACATCAGGCTTATCTAACCTAAGTAACCTCTCACAGGTGTGCCTGAAGTCTTGTCTCTAAGTGAACTCTAGATCCTGTCATGTTGACAACAAATAAATATAACCATCATGTTCCTGGTGGCTAAAACCATTTTGAACCAAAAGAAAAACAAACAAACAAAAAAGAAAACATACATTACTTAATTCAAAACATAACATCAAGCTAGAGTCTACAAATTTGCCTGACATTGCCATCAAAACAGTGACATTAGAACAAAAATTCACAATAGAGAGCCATAAAGTTAGGCCACACCCCTTATACTACTAATTTCTAACGAAGGTGTGAACAAAAGACAATCTTTTAAATAAATGTTGTAAATTTTTGGTACCCACATGCCAAAGTATGAAGGTAGACACCATTTCCTGGGCAATAGGGGCAGGAGCAGGGTCTCACATAGCCCAGGCTGGTCTCCTTCAACTGTTTGTTTCTTGACTTTCTTGACATTTTTAAAGAGATTTATTGATTTCTTCTTAAAGGGCCTCTGTGACCATCATCAAGTCGGTTTTAAGGTCATTTTCTTGTGCTCCAGCTGTGTTGGAATATTCAGGGCTTGCTGCAGTGGGATAGCTGGGTTCTGGTGGTGACATATTGCCCTGGCTGTTGTTGATTTTGTTCTTATACTTATATCTAGGCATCTGGATTTGAAGTGATTATGGGTCTAGGTGAGAGTTTCCGGGTTTGTCTATGTTGGAATGGTGTTTTCTTCCTCGGTTTCTGTTTCCACTCTAGTCTTCTGGCTGGAGTGGCCTGTGGTTGAGTAGAAGCTCTTCTCCCAAGTTGGAGGCTGGACTTCTGATGTCCTGAATGACCTCTGGTCCACCAAGGGGTTGCCACCAAGTTGGAGGCTGGAGTTCTGGCTATGTACATGGCTTCTGATCTGGCCAAAGGTCTGGTTCAGGATGCTGTCCTGGCTTCTGGAGTTGTAAGAGGCTTCTGTCTGTTTTTTAGGGAGCTGGCCTGGTTTGTGGGGTTCAGGATGCTTGTCTGGCTTCTGGGGGTCAGGACACTGGCCTGGCCTCTGAAGGGCATAGGAGGTTTCTGCCAGAGGACATGGAGACTAGGAGGGGACAGGAGGTTGGGATCATGCTGGGCAGGCACAGGAAAGGTGGAGAAGCAGTCTTACCTGAGGTTCATGGAGCTGGCTTGCCCTCTGGTGGGGTAGGAGGTTTCCACCAAAAGGGGGCACCAGGACAAGGTGACCCCAGGCTGGTCTCAAAGTCTTCATCCTCTCTGCTGAACTTCTAATTCTCTTGCCTCTGCCTCCCAAGTGCTAAGATTATAGGCAACACAACTTCACAGTGTGTTTCCTGAAAGACTCAAGAGTTGGTAAAGTCAAGGTAGAATTTGGAGATAAATAACAAAGCATAAGTAGTAGTCAAAACAATAAATATTTTAGCCGGGCGGTGGTGGCGCACGCCTTTAATCCCAGCACTCGGGAGGCAGAGCCAGGTGGATCTCTGTGAGTTCGAGGCCAGCCTGGACTACCAAGTGAGTTCCAGGAAAGGCGCAAAACTACACAGAGAAACCCTGTCTCGAAAAACAAAAAAAAAAAACAAAAAAAAAACAATAAATATTTTATATTCATGATCAACTTTTTCCCAGGCTACATGTATTTTCCAAGTCTGCTACATTTAATGTTATGAAACAACCTGAGACCCCTTTGAGGTAGTTGTGTTTACCTACCTGATGTGGTACTGAATGAGGAAACCAACATCATGTATAGATTCCAGACTCCAGGAGAGAAGTTACACATGGACATTTGCACAAAAGAACAGGAACTCTCTGAGATGTCCTGTGTGTCCCACTTCTCTGAGCTCTTTTCCTTCAGACCGCCCCTTCCCTGGATTTGTGTCACACCTCTCCTCCTTGACCTTTACTCATGCTTTCCCTACCCATAGCTGCAGCCTTTGTTTTAGAGCACAAACTGGATCTTGTCTCACTGCCCCCAAGCCCATGAAATAGCTTCTACGCTGTGGACATGAAGCTCAAACTCCTAAACTTCTTTTCACCCTTTCTTCTGACTTAATGACATTTAAACTCATGTCAATCTTTACTCCTTCCACACATCTTTCCCATCCTTCCTTCTATTTCTTCTTTCTGCTTGGTTATCCTTCCCAAAGCCTTACCATAAACCTTTCTACCCACATGTCTTTGTTAACATTTCTGTTGCTATGAAGAGACACCATGACCATAACAACTCTCATAAAAAGAAAATAGTTAATTGGGGCTGGCTTATAGTTCAGAGGTTTAGTCTATTATCATCATGGCAGGAGACACTGCAGCATGCAGGCAGATATGGTGCTGGTGAGGTAGCTGAGAATTCTACATCTGGATTGACAGGCAGCTGGAAGAGAAAGTGACACTGGGCCTGGCTTGAGCTTCTGAAACCTCAAAGCCCACCCCCTATGACACATTTCCTCCAACAAGACCGCATCTACTCAAACAAAGCTATACTTCCAATAACCCCACTCCCTATGAGTCTATGGGGATCATCTTTATTCAAACCCCCACTCCACCTCTCACCAAGCAAGGCAGCAGTGCAGCATGACCCCATGATCCTCTGTAGTCAAGCTTTACATGTGGCCACTGCTCTTTTTGTGAAAGTTTCTTAACAGCAGCAACAATGCTTTGTTCTCCCCTGTCCCTGAACTTAGTGTGGCCATCGGTCATGGACATTAACTCACTAATTGCATCGTGAATAAATTAGTCTATTAGACCATAATTGTCATGAAGTGATTCATGAATATTCTGAAATTATAGTTAAATTTTATTCTAGAGTAAGGTCTACATGGCTCTTATTAATTATTAAAGGAATCATTGACCCAAAGTTCAAGAACAAGTCTATTATATAATCCATCCAATTATAGATTGTAGCACAAAAACACAGGGGTGTTAAATGACTTTTTCAAAGTGAAGACTCAGCATGAGGAGGGAATGCAGATCATAAATGATGCTCTCTCATGTAAAGGGCACACTGTCCCATCCTATCAAGTCAGACAGCACAAATGATTTTAAATGAATGAACAAAGCATTTGAGTACAACAGCAATCAATGAAAATGTGCATTTACTTGTAGCAATCTATAGAGTGTTCAGTTCATTTATCCGTGAGTCCAAGCTAAAGACAGAAAGTGTGTTGCTTAAACTGAGGAAAAGGATGTGTGAACACACAGATGACGGATGAGCAATTGGTTATCTAGAGGGTGATCCCATCATTTTGAGACAAGTACAAGAAGAAGCTTTTAAAATGTAGACAATGTTTACTCCCATGTGTGGCTGGGCATCAGAGGAAGACAGTTCCAGGGTTGGTTAACATAGCCATGTCTTCAGAGGACCCGGTGATTTCTACTGTGGAGTATCCACCAGAGGAACTGCAGAGACAGGGTTTAAGTCAACAGAAAGTCTTTATTAGCCAGCCGGCAGCTACACTGGCTGTTAGGAATCCCAGTGTAGCACCAAGTCTTTCTCGAGGTGAGCTTTTAAGCACAAAGATCATATCTTGGGTTTTTCACACTTTAGTCACCAGAACCAATTATCAAGAAGTAGAGCTAGAGAAGCCAAAAAGCAAGGTTAGTACATTGAGAG
Source organism: Peromyscus eremicus (assembly GCF_949786415.1). Classification (NCBI taxonomy): domain Eukaryota; kingdom Metazoa; phylum Chordata; class Mammalia; order Rodentia; family Cricetidae; genus Peromyscus; species Peromyscus eremicus. The sequence goes on along the minus strand of NC_081418.1, from coordinate 8,485,220 downwards.
ACTTGCCCAGAACTGTGGACTTTGATGGATTAGGTCTTTGTTTTCATTTTGGCCAGTGCTGCTGTCTACATGCTGAGTTTTACATCCTGAATGGTACTTCCATCATGGAGTCAGTTGTGCCCTGTTACAATTTCCACACGTTCCCTGTGCTGTTCTGGACACTATTTTTGTCCTCAGGAAAATGCTTTAAATAATTACTTTTACACATGAACAAGTGCAAAACCAGTATTCATCCCCCTCTCCAATCACATCACATCCTCTGGAAACACTCCACACCAGGATTGAGTCAACACCCACATCCAGAACCTGGGAACAATAAGGTTCAACGTATACAGGAGACAGCTAGGCAAGGAGCTCCACAAATGGGCACAGCAAGGACCCCAGTGGATGTCATCTGCTGGGGTATCAAAATCAGGCTAAAAAGGAAATTTTAAATTAAAATTAGGAACACTGGGCTAAGGTAGGCTTTCCTACCTCTCAACAATTTAGAGAATTGCTTCAGAATCCAAGTCTGCAAAATTATACTCAAAATATGTGGGAAAATACAGGTTACTTGGTTGGCGACTATGTGTTTGAAACTCTGCTACAAAAGTTTATAAGAAAGAAATATTTGGGGCAACTTTCTGGAAATATTCTAACCACCACAGGCTATGTAAGTAATAGTAGCAGACGCGAAGTGCTGACTCTGAAGACTGTTCTGAGTCTGCATTTACAAAGCACAAGGCACTTTCTCTTATCACGGGTCCATGGTGAAGAGATGGCAGCATCGAGCCATCTAAGGCTGTCCTGGAATGTCTGTTCCAGGTCACTTCACCACTGTTTGTGTGAGGGAATTGCAGAGGTACAGAAAAGCACGAAATCCAGAGCATGTGGAAGGAGTTCTGGAGGGGGAACTGGGTGATCTAAGATCACACTGAGAGATGGCTAGGAAAAGGATTGTTGTCTCCTGGAGGCCTGCTCTTTACTAAAGGGAGGTGGAAGGGTGTGGATCTGGGTGCAGGAGGAGTGGAGGGAGATGGGAACTGGTGGGGATGTATTGTCTGAGAGAAGAATCTACTTTCAACTAAAAAGACAAATAGATACGTAAAATAGGGGATGGGTGGGATGATGTTGGAATGCTTACCATTTATAACCACGTTTTATCCTGTAAAATGATATTTCCATGAGAAATCTGCTAAAATATCTTCCGCAGGCAAATCACAATTTATTCTTAAAAACAAATAGCTTTTCCTTTAAACTTTATTTGATGTCTTTATCGCCGTATAATTGATATGAAATAGGCTACGTCTATTTATAGAACACAGTTTGGAATTGATGTACTTCCATGAAAGCCCCACAGTTAAGGGAGAGAGTGCACATACCATCTTCAAAGGCTTGCCCTTGCTTTGTGATGATTAATGTCTCTGACCACAAACTCAAAACCTGTCTAGGTGACCAAGTATCTCTTCTTTGGCATCATCAAGTGCACATTTAGTAGAATTGTATACAAATAGAAATATACAACATATCCTCTCCTCATTTCCAGACTTCTCTAGAATTTACATGTCTCTATAATTTACTACTTCTTATTTTTGAGCAATAGTCCACTGAAACAGATAAAGAAAAATCTGATGGCTAGACACTTAGTTGCTTTCAGTTTTTATTACAAAGAGGACCCTGTATTTATGTGCATTTCTTTTAAAGCACATGCACACTTATTTTTCTTGCGTTCACTACCATGAGCTGTCATTTGTTTTATTGATCTTAGCAACTCTGATGAATGCAAGATGAAATCTCAAATCAGTGTTGCTTTGCATTTCCCTCATGACCAAGTATGTTGAACATTTCTGTGTTTCTCAGCCATTTGAGTTTCCCCTTTTGAGAATTCTGTTTATTTCTGTACTCCATTCCCCCCACCCCCATATTGGATTATCTGTTGTCTTACTATCTAGTGTTTTTTAGTTCTTTATGTTTTTTGGATAACACTCCCCTATCAATTTGTAATTGGTAAAAATCTTTTCCCATTATGTAGGCTGCACTTTGTCCAAAAGAAAGTGTCCTTTGCCATGCAGAAGCTTCTCAGTTTCATGAGGTCCCATTTATTAGTTGTTGATCTTTCTGCCTGTACTAATGGAATTCTGTGTGGAAAGTCTTTTCCTGTGCCAGTGAGTTCGAAGCTATTCCCCACTTTCCTTTCTCTCAGGTTCAGTATATCTGGATTTACGTTGAGGTCTTTGATTTGTTTGGAGTTGAGTTTTGTGCAGGGTGATAAGTATGGATCCATTTGCATTCTTCTACATACATGCAAAAATCCAGTTTGAAAAGTACCATTTGTTGAAGATGCTGTCTTTTTGCAATGTGTATTTCTGTACTCTTTGTCAATGATCAGGTGTTCATTGGTGTGTGGATTTATGTCTGGGACTTCAGTTTGAGTCCACTGATTGCCATGTGTGGTTTTATATTGTACCATGCTTTTTTAAATTAGTACATCTTGAAATCAGAAATAACTCCAGCAGTTCTTTTTTTTTTTTTTTTTTTTTTTTTTAGTTGAGGCTTGCCTTATTATCCTGGGTTTTTATGTGTCCATAAGAAACTAAAAACTGTCTTTTCAAGATCTGTGAAGAAATGCATTTGAATTTTGATGAAATTGTACTTAATCTGTAGATTTATTCTAGTAGGATGGCCATTTTTACAATGTTAATCCTACAAATCCCTGAGCAGGGAAGATCGTTTTATCTTATAATATCTTCTTCAATTTCTTTATTTCATGTTGTAAAGTTTTAATCATACAGGTCTTTTACTTGCTTGGTTAGAGTTGCCATAACATACTTTATAATATTTGAGGCTATTGTGAAAAGTGTTGCTTCCCTGATTTCTTCCTCAGACCATTTGTCTTTGGATATAGGAGGGCTACTGATTTTGTGAGTTAATTTTATATCCAGCTACACTGCCAAAAGTATTTATCAACTGTATGAATTTCCCAGTGGATTTTTAGGGTTACTCATGTATACTGTCTTATCACCTCCAAGTAAGGACACTTCAGCTTCCTTTCCTATTTGTATCTCCTGGTCTCCTTTAGTTATCTTACTGATTGATCTAGCTAGAACTTCAACTACTACATTGAATAGCTATGTAGAGACAGGACAAGCTTGTCTTGTTCCTGATTTTAGTTGAATTGCTTTGAGTTTCTCTCCATTTAAGTTCATATTGACTATGGGATTGCTGTAAACTGTCTTTTTTTATGTTTAGGTATGTACCTGTATCCTTAACCTCTCCGGACTTTCATCATAAAGGGGTGTTGAATTTTGTTAAAGGCTTTTTCTCTATCTAATGAGATAATCATGTGGTTTTTGACATTCAGTTTGTTAATATGGAAGATTACATTTATTGATTTATGCATACGGAAACATCCCTGCATCCATGGTAAGGAAGCCTGCTTGATCATGGTGGATGGTATTTTTGATGTGTTCTTGGATTGAGTTTGCTAGTATTTTTTTTCTTTTCTTTTTATTAAGAGATTTTCTGTTCATTTTACATATCAACCACAGATTCCCCTGTCCTCCCTCCTCCCACCCCCTAGCCTTCCCCCACCAACCCACCCCCCATTCCCACCACCTCCAAGGCATGGTCTCCCATGGGGAGTCAGCAGAGCCTGGTACATTCATTTGAGGCAGGTCCAATCCCCTCCTCCCTGAACCAAGGCTGAGCAAAATGTCTCAGCATAGGCACTAGGTTCCAAAAAGCCGGCTCATGCACTAAAGATAGATCCCAGTCTCACTGCCTGGGGCCCTCTAAACAGTTCAAGCTAAACAACTGTCTCACTTATCCAGAGGGCCTAGTCCAGTTCCATGGGGGTTCCTCAGCTATTGGATCATAGTTCATGTGTTTCCACTAGTTTGGCTAGTTGTCTCTGTACTTTTTTCAATCATGGTCTCGATATCTCTTGCTCATATGATCCCTTCTCTCTCTCGTCAATTGGGCTCCTGGAGCTCCACCTGGGGTTTAGTCGTGGATCTTTACATCTGCTTCCATCAGTCACTGGATGAGGGTTCTATCATGACAGTTAGGGTGTTCGGCCATCCAATCATCAGAGTAGGTCAGCTCAGGCACCCTGTCCACCATTGCCAGTAGTCTAAGTGGAGTCATCTTTGTGGATTTCTGTGGACCTCTCTAGCACTCTGCTTCTTCCTATTCCCATGGTGTCTTCACTTATTGTGGTATCTCTTTCCTTGTTCTCCCATTCTGTTCCTGATCCAGGTAGGACCTCCCACTCCCCTAAGCTCTCTTTCCCCTGACCCTTGCCCTCCATTACCCCCTGTCACCCCCAGTTTGCTCATGTAGATCTCACCCATTCCTCTGTCGCTGGGCGATCCCTGTGTCTTTCCTAGGGTCTTCTTTACTAGCTAGCCTCTCTGGAGATGTGAGTTGCAGTCTGGTTATCATTTGCTTTACAACTAATATCCACTTATCAGTGGAGTACTTACCATGTTTGTCCTTCTGAGTCTGGGTTACCTCACTCAGGATGATTTTTTCTAGTTCAATCCATTTGCCTGCAAACTTCATGATGTCACTGTTTTTCTCTGCTGAGTAGTACTCTATTATGTATATGTACCACATTTTCTTTATCCATTCTTCAGTTGAAGGGCATCTAGCTTGTTTCCAAGTTCTGGTTATTACAAATAATGCTGCTATGAACATAGTTGAGCATGTGTCCTTGTGGTATGATTGAGCATTCCTTGGGTATATGCCCAAGAGTGGTATAGCTGGGTCTTGAGGGAGATTGAGAAAGCGCCATACTGATTTCCAAAGTGGCTGTACCAGTTTGCATTCCCACCAACAGTGTAGGAGTGTTCCCCTTGCTCCACAGCCTCTCCAACATAAGCTGTCTTCAGTGTTTTTGATCTTAGCCATTCTAACAGGTATAAGATGGTATCTCAGAGTCATTTTGATTTGCATTTCCCTGATGACTAAGGATATTAAGCAATTTCTTAAATGTCTTTCCCCCATTTGAGTTTCTTCTGTTGAGAATTCTCTGTTTAGCTCTATAGCCCATTTTTTAATTGGATTGTTAGGTATTTTGATGTCTAGTTTCTTGAATTCTTTATAGATTTTGGAGATCAGCCCTCTGTCAGATGTGGGGTTGGTAAAGATCTTTTCCCATTTTGTAGGCTCTCATTTTGTCTTATTTACCATGTTCATTGCCCTGCAAAAGCTTCTCAGTTTCAAGAGGTCCCATTTATTAATTGTTGCTCTCAGTGTCTGTGTTACTGGTGTTATATTTAGGAAGTGATCTCCTGTGCCAATGAATTCAAGACTATTTCCTATTTTTTTCTTCTACCAGGTTCAGAGTAACTGGATTTATTTTGAGGTCTTTGATCCACTTGGACTTAAGTTTTGTGCACAGTGAGAGATATGGATCTATTTACAGTCTTTTACATGTTGACATCCAGTTATGCCAGCACCATTTGTTGAAAATGCTTTCTTTTTTCCATTGTATAGTTTTGGCTTCTTTGTCAAAAATTAGGTGTTCATACATATGCAGATTAATGTCAGGGTCTTCAATTCAGTTCCATTGGTCTACATGTTGGTTTTTATGCCAGTACCAAGCTGTTTTTATTACTGTAGCTCTATAGTAGAGCTTGAAGTCAGGAATCGTGATGCCTCCAGAGATTGTTTTATTGTACAGGATTTGTTTGGCTATCCTGGGTTTTTTGTTTTTGCATATGAAATTGAGTATTGTTTTTTCCAGGTCTGTGAAGAATTGTGTTCAGATTTTGATGGGGATTGCATTGAATTTGTAGATTGCTTTTGGTAAGATTGCCATTTTTACTATGTTAATCCTACCTATCCGTAAACATGGGAGATCTTTTCATTTTCTGATATCTTCTTCAATTTCTTTCTTCAGGGACTTAAAGTTCTTGTCATACAGGTCCTTCACTTGCTTAGTTAGAGTTACCCCAATGTATTTTATATTATTTGTGGCTATTGTAAAGGGTGATGTTTCTCTGATTTCTTTCTCAGCTCATTTGTCATTTGTATATAGGAGGGCTACTGATTTTTTTTTTTAGTTAATCTTATATCCTGCCACATTACTGAAGGTGTTTACCAGCTGTAAGAGTTCCTTGGTCAAATATTTGGGGTCACTTATGTATACTATCATGTCACCTGCAAATAGTGAAAGTTTGACTTCTTCCTTTCCAATTTGTATCCCCTTGATGTCTTTTTGTTGTCTTATTGCTCTAGCTAGAACTTCAAGTACTATATTTAATAGATTTGGGAAGAGCAGACAGCCTTGTCTTGTTCCTAATCTTAGTGAAATCGCTTTGAGTTTCTCTCCATTTACCTTGATGTTGGCTGTTGGCTTGCTGTAAATTGCCTTTATTATGTTTAGGTATGCTCCCTGTATTCCTGATCTCTCCAGGACCTTTATCATGAAGGGGTGTTGGATTTTGTCAAAGGCTTTTTCAGCATCTAATGAAATGATCATATGTTTTTTTTTCTTTCAGTTTGTTTATATGGTGTTTTACATTGATAGACTTTCATATGTTGAACCAACCTTGCATCACTGGGATGCATCCTACTTGATCATGGTGGATAATTGTGTGGATGTGTTCTTGGAGCCTGTTTGCCAATATTTTATTGAGTATTTTTGCATCAAAGTTCATGAGGGAGATTGGTCTGTAATTCTGTTTCTTTGTTGCATCTTTGTTTGGCTTGGGAATCAGAGTAACTATAGCCTCATAGAAGGAGTTTGGTAAAGTTCCTTCTGTTTCTATTGTGTGGAACAATTTAGAGAGTATTGGTATTGACTGTTCTTTGAAGATCTGGTAGAATTCTGCATTGAAATCATCTAGTCCTGGGCTTTTTTTGGTTGGGAGACTTTTAATGACTGTTTCTATTTGCTCAGGGGTTATTGGACTATTTAAATAGTTCATCTGATCTTAATTTAGGTATGTAGTACCTATCCAGAAAATTATCCATTTCTTTTAGATTTTCCAATTTTGTAGAGTACAGGTTTTTGAAGTATGACCTGATGATTCTCTGGATTTCCTCATTGTCAGTTGTTATGTCTCCCTTTTCATTTCTGATTTTGCTAATTTGGATGATCTCTCTCTCTCTGCCTTTTGGTTAGTCTAGATAAGGGCTTGTCTATCTTGTTGATTTTCTCAAAGAACCAACTCTTTGTTTCATTGATTCTTTGTATTGTTCTCTTTGTTTCTATTGTATTGATTTCAGCTCTGGCATCTATTTGATTATTTCCTGGCATCTATTCCTCCTGGGTGACTTTGCTTCTTCTTGTTCTAGAGCTTTCAGGCATGCTGTTAAGTCACTGGTGTGAGATTTCTCCAACTTCTTTATGTGGGCATTTAGTGCTATGAATTTTCCTCTTAGCACTACTGTCATAGTGTCCCATAAGTTTGGGTATGTAGTATATTCGTTTTCAATGATCTCTAGGAAGTCTTTAATTTCTTTCTTTATTTCTTCCTTGACCCATTGGTGATTCAGTTGAGCATTGTTCAGTTTCCATGAGATTGTAAGCTTTCTGTAATTTTTGTTGCTGTTGAAATCTAACTTTAAACCATGGTGGTCTGATAAGATACAGGAGGCTATCCCAATTTTTTTGTATCTGTTAAGTTTTGCTTTGTGACCGAGTATGTGGTAGATTTTACAAAAGGTTCCATGGGGTGCTGAGAAGAAGGTGTATTCTTTTTTGTTAGGGTGGAATGTCCTGTAGATATCGATTAAGTCCATTTGAGCCATAAAATCAGTTAAGCCCCTTATTTCTCTGTTAAGTTTCAATTTGGGAGATTTTTCCAATGATGAGAGTGGGGTGTTGAAGTCTCCCACAATTAATGTGTGGGTTTTTATGTGTGATTTAAGCTTTAGTAATGTTTTTTTTACATATGTGGGTGCCCTTATTTGGGGCATAAATGTTCAGAATTGCAACTTCATCTTGGTGGATCTTTCCTGTTATGAGTATGTAATGTCCTTCTTGATCTCTTTTGATTGATTTTATTTAAAGTCTATTTTGTTGGATATTAGGATAGCTACACCAGCTTGCTTCTTAAGACCATTTGACTGTTAAGACTTTTCCCAGCCTTTTATTCTGAGGTCTATCTTTGAAACTGAAGTATGTTTCTTGTATGCAGCAGAAAATGGGTCCTGTTTTCATATCTATTCTGTTAGTCTATGTCTTTTTATAGGTGAATTAAGTCCATTGATATTAAGTGATATTAATGAACAGTAGTTGTTAGTTCCTGTTATCTTTTGGTGGTAGTGTGTGTTTACTTCTCTTCTTTGGGATTTACTGCTGTGCAGTTATCTATTGCCTGTGTTTTTGTGGATGTATCTGACTTCCTTGGGTTAGAATTTTCCTTGTAGTGCTTTCTGTAGGGCTGGATTTGTGGATAGGTATTGTTTAAATCTGTTTTTGTCTTGGAATGTCTTGTTCACTCCATCTATAGTGATTGAAAATTTTGCTGGGTATATTAGTCTAGGCTGGCATCCATGGTCTCCTAGTGTCTGCATTACATCTGTCCAGGTCCTTCTGGCTTTCAAAGTCTCCATTGAGAAATTGGATGTTATTCTGATGGAACTTTATAGGTCACTTGGCCTTTTTCCTTTGCTACTCTTAATATTCTTTCTTTATTCTGTAGGTTTAGTTGTTTAATTATTATGTGGTGAGGGGACTTTTTTTTGAGGGTCTAGTCTGTTTGGTGTTCTATAGGCTTTTTGTATCTTCATAGGTATTTCCTTCTTTAAGTTGGGAAGTTTTCTTCTATGATCTTGTTGAATACATTTTCTGTGCCTTTGAGTTGGTATTCTTCTCCTTCTTCTATCCCTATTATTCTTAGATTTGGCCTTTTCATGGTGTCCATGATTTCCTGGACATTTTGTTTTAAGATTTTTTTGACTTTGGTATTTTCTTTGACTGACGAATCTATTTCCTCTATTGTATTCTCTACACCAGAGATTCTCTCCTCCATCTCTTGTATTCTGTTGGTTATGCTTGCATCTGTGTTTCCTGTTTGTTTACTCAGATTTTCTATTTTCAGCATTCCCTCTGTTTGTGTCTTCTTCATTGTTTCTATTTCCCTTTTTAGGTCTTGAACTGTTTCCCTCACATGTTTAATTGCTTTTTCATGTGGTTTTTTTGTTTTGTTTTGTTTTGTTTTTTTGCTTTCTTTAAGGGATTTATTGATTTCTTCCAATTTTTTGTTTGTCTTTTCCTCAATTTCATTTTTCATTTTTTCTTGAACGGCCTCTAGCATCTTCATGATACTATTCTTAAGGTCACTTTCTTCTGTTTCTTCTACATTGTGATGTTCAGGTCTTGCTGTTGAAGGAGGTCTAGGTTCTGGTGATGCTATATTGCTCTTTATGTTGTTGTATGTAATTTTGCCTTGACGTCTGCCCATCTCCTCCCCGAATATGTATAAGTGGTGACTGTGTCTGAGTGAGTTGTTACTGGTCCACTCTGTGCGTTGTGTTTGTGTCTCAGGGGGTCCCTCTGGGTCCAATTTTAGTTCTTGGTCTAATTGAAGCAGGCAGATTCTGTGTCTCAGGGAGCTGCTTTTGGGTCAACCCAAGTTTGTTGGTTCTGTGACTCATGGAGCCGCTCTTGGTCTTATCAAGGCTCTTGGTCCAATCAGATCTGACAGATTCTGTGTTTCAGGAAGACTCTCTTTGATCCACTGAGAGGTGGAAGATTCTATGTCTCAGAAAGCCACTCTTGGTCTCTTGGTACACTGAGAGCTGGCAGTTTGATTTTTGTGTCTCAGGAAGTGGCTGGGTTCTCAGGCGAATGGGTATGGGGTCAGGGCATGTAGATTGCAGGGTCCGGTAGGGGGTCTTTGTGAGGGGGACCTGCCTGCTGGCCGGCAACTGGGACAGAGTTGGGCGAAGTTCCTGGAGACAGGCTGTGTCCCAGGGATGGGTCCAAAGGGCAGGACTCTGGGTATGAGCACTGTCACTCACCTCTTGGTCCACTGAGAGCTGGTGGTTTGATTTCCATGCCTCAAGAAGTGGCTGTGTTCTCAGGCAGGTGTGTATCGAGTTTGCTAGTATTTTATTGAGAACTTTTACATTTATGTTTATTAGGGAAATGTGCCTGTAATTCTCTTTTTTTGTTGAGTCTTTGTGTGATTTGGGTATCAGAGTAATTGTGTCCTCATAAAACAAATTGAGCAATGCTCCTTCTATTTCATGAAATAGTTTGCTCAGTATTGGCAGTGATTTTTCTTTGAAAGTCTGATTATTTCTTGCCATCTACTCCTTTTAGGTATGATTCTTCTTTTTGTTCTAGAGCTTTCAGGTATGCTATTAATTTGCTGGTATGAGATCTCTTCAATTTTTTTTCTTTTTTCCTTTTTTCTTTTTTTTTTTAATCCCTTAGTGACATGAAATTCCTCCTTACAAGCCACCTTCATTGTGTCCCATTATTTTGGGTATGTTGTGTATTCATTTTCACTCAATTTTTAAAAGTCTTTAATTTCTGTCTTGACTCATTTTTCACCCAGTAGTGAGTTGTTCATTTTCCATGAGTTTGTAAGTTTTCTGCTCTTTCTGTTTTTGATATCCAGCTATAACCAGCAGTGGTCAGACAGGAAGAAAGGCATTGCTTCATTTGTGTGTGTGTGTGTGTGTGTGTGTGTGTGTGTGTGTGTGTGTGTTGAGATTTTCTTTGTGTTCTAGTACATGGTCAATTTTGGAGAAAGTTTAACAAGGTACTGAAAGTAAGGTAGATTTTTTTTTAGTTGGAGGTAGAATGTTCTGTAAATATCTGTTGGGTCTATTTGGTTTTGGAACATAAGTTAGCTCCAGCATTTCTTTATTTAGTTTTTGTCTGGATGACTTTTCTATTAGTGACAGAAGAACACTGAAGTCTCCAATTATGAGTGTGTAAGAGTCAATATATGATTTAAGCTATAGTAGTGTTTTGTTTACAAATTTGGGTACCCTTGTGTTTTGTGCATAGATGCTAATAATGTAATCTCTTCGGTAGATTTTTCCTTTGATGAGTATGTAGTTTTCTTTCCCTATCTCTTCTGATTACTTTGGTTTGAAATCTATTCATCAGATACTTCAATGCATACACCACCTTGCTTCTTAGGTCCATTTCCTTAGAATATCTTTTTCCATTCTTTTACTCTTAGGTAATGTCTATCCTTGATGTTAAGGTGTGTTTCTTAGATGCAGTAAGAGGATGGATCCTGTTTTCACATCTACTCAATTAGTTTGTTACTTTTTATTATGGAACTAAGACCACTGACATTGAGAGATATCAATGAGCAATGTTTATTAATTTATTTTTGTTGTTGTTGTTGTATTCCCTCCACCTCTGTCCTGTGTGGTGTGTGTTTCCCTTCTTTTGATTTTTTGGTTTGGGATGATTTAGTCTTTGTGGTTTTTTGGTGTGTGATTAACTTCTTTTGTTTGGAGTTTTGCTTCTATCACCTCCTGTAGGGGTAGATTTGTAGATGGATTTTGCTTAAGTTTGTTTTTATCATGAAATGTCCTATTTTCTCCATCTATTGTGATTGGAAGTTTTGTTGCGTATAGTAGTCTGTACTGCATCCATAGTCCATTAGAGTATTTATAACACATGTCCAGGCTCTTCTGGCTTTTAGAGTCTCCATTAAGAAGTCAGGTGTTACTCTAATAGATCTACCTTTATATGTTACTTGGTATTTTCCCCTTGCACCATTTAATATTCTTTCTTTGCTCTGTACATTTGGTGTTTATATTTATATGTTGAGATGACTGCAGTGGTTTGAATAAGAATGGCCAATATATACTCTTATATTTGAATGCTAAGTCAGCAGGGAGTAATATTACTTGAGAAAGATTAGGAAGTGTGGCCTGTGACAGTAGGTGTGACCTTGTTGGAGGAAGTATGTCACTAAGGGTGGGATTTGAGGTTTCAAAAGCCCAAGCCAAGTCCAGTGTCTCTCTCTCTCTCTCTCCCTGCTGCCTGTGGATCTGGATTTATAACTCTCAGCTGCTTGTCCAGCACCATGTCTGCCTGCCTGCTGTCTTACTCTTCATCACTGTGTTAAACAAATCCCAATTAAACTTTCTTCTGTAAGAGTTGCTGTGGTCATGATGTCTCTCACAGCAATACTAACAGCTGGTTCAGTAATCATGGTATTGCTCTGATAGGCCTGACTGTACTGTTTGTTGGAAGAATATGGAAGACATTGCTACTTTAGACTAGAAAATTGGTTGGATACTTTAAATGAGGATTAGTGGGCCATCCTAGTAGGAGCATGGAAGACAGTGTTACTGAGAGTGATTGGGATGTGAAGACCTGACTCAAGACATTTCAGAGGAGAGAAATATTAATTAGAGACCTAGAAACATTCTTGTAATATTTTGATGAAGAATGTGGCTGCTTTCTGATCTTGTTAAAAAAAAATTTCAAGCCGGGTGGTGGTGGCACACGCCTTTAATCCCAGCACTCGGGAGGCAGAGGCAGGCAGATCTCTGTGAGTTCGAGGCCAGCCTGGGCTACCAAGTGAGTTCCAGGAAAGGCGCAAAGCTACACAGAGAAACCCTGTCTCGAAAAATCAAAAAAAAAAAAATTCCCTGAGGCTAAATTGGAGAGTTTTGGATTAATGGTGTTAGCAGAGGAGATTTCAAGAAATACCAGTATTGACTCTACAGTGTGATTATTAGTGATCACTCATACGGATTGATAAAGGAGCAAGCTGAGAAAGGAAAAATACAAAATGTATAGTTTGAGAAGAAAAGGAGCACCAAAAAGTGTGCTAAGACTAGTGCTCGAATAGATAAAAAGTTTAAAGAAGTCTAGCTGGCCTAGAACTCATGATCCTCCTGACTCTTCCTCCTTGACCAAATCATCCTGATAGTGTGGACAACTGCAATTGGCTGGGAGCATTCAATGTGCACAAATCAATAAATGCAACACACAATATAAACAAACTGCAAGAAAAAAATAAAAATGATCATTTCATTAGGCACAGAAAAGGACTCTGAAAAAAAATCCAACACTCCTTCATGATAAAGTTCCTGGAAAGATTAGGGATACAAGGGACATTCCTAAATGTCATAAAGGCAGTGTACAGCAAGTCAATAGTCAGCATCAACTGAAATGGAGAGAAACCCAAAGCAGTTATTCTAAAATTGGGAATAAGGCAAGGTTGCCCATAGCAGCATCTTCAATAAATGGTGCAGATAAAACTTAATGAATTCATGTAGAAGAATATAAATAGATCCACAGCCATTGCCCTGCACAAAACTCAACTTCCAGTGGCTCAAAGACCTCAACATAAAACTAGATAAACTGAATCCAATAGAAGGAAAAGTGGAGAACAGCCTTGAACTCATTGGCATAGGAAAAGACTTTCTGAATTCCACTACTATAGGTAGCAATATCAACAAATAATAAATGGAACCTCATGAAACTGAGAAGCTTCTGCATGGAACAGGACACCTTCTTTTGGACAAAGTGTAGCCTACAGAATGGGAAAAGATTTTTCCCAACATCCTATCAGAGGCTAATATCCAAAATATATAAGGAGCTCGAGAAATTGATATGAAAAACCAAATAAACCAATTAAAAATGAGGTACATATTTAATAGTTTTCTCAATAAAGGAAATTCAAATAGCTGAGAAACATGTAAAGAAAATTTTAACATCCTTAGCTATCAGGGAAATGCAAATCAAAATTACTTTGAGGTTTAATCCTCCACTCATCAGAATATCTAAGATCAATAATAGAAGTGACAACTCATACTGGTAAGGATGTGGAGCAAAGGGAACACTCATCCATTGCTGGTGGGAGTGCAAACTTGTACAGCCACTATTTACATCAGCATGGTGGTTCCACAGAATGTTAGAAATCGATCTACTTCAAGATCTGGCTATACCCCTCTTGGGCATATACACAAAGGATGCTTTGTCCTACCACAGGAACACTTGCTCAACCATGTTCACTGCTGCTCTAGTCATAATAGCCAGAAACTGGGAACAACCTAGGTGTCATTCAACAGAAGAATGGATAAAGAAACTGTGATACATTTGCACAATGGAGTATTACTCAGTTCTTAAAAAAATGACATAATGAAGTTTGCAGGCAAATGGATCGAATTAGGAAAATCATTCAGAGTTAGGTAACCCAGACTCAGAAAGATAAATAAGGTATTTATTCACTTATTTCTGGATATTCATCATTTAAAAAATGATAAGCAAGCTACAATTCATAGACTCAGAGAGGTTAGGCATAAAGGAAGGGTCTGGGGTGGGTATATGGATCTCCCTGGGAGGGGGAAATAGAAT